>NC_092354.1:6942286-7649786 GCF_963676685.1 Mytilus edulis
AGGCCATGTTCAAATGGAATTATAGAAAGGTTTAACGCAACTTTAGAAAAAATGATCCAAACTTTTGTTAATAAAAATGTTGACAATTCGGATGTTTTTATTGGGGTATTGATGGCTGCATATAGAAGTACACCTCATCCTGCAACTGGATTTACTCCTAACATGCTTATGCTAGGCAGAGAAGTTATTTTGCCTAATCAAATTTAATTCCCACTTCCGAGAGAAGATGATTTTAAAACCCCTATTGACTATGTTGGTAATTTACATTCCAAACTTGAAGAAATATATGATTACGCCCGAGATAATTTAAAAATGGCAGCAGAACGTCAAAAGAAAGACTATGATACCAGATTATCTCAGTCCTTTTTTAAAGTTGGTGATTTAGTTTTCAAATATAATAATATAGCTAAGAAGTTACAACCGAGGTGGCTAGGTCCCTTTATTATTATGAAAGTCCTTAGTCCAGTTTTATATGAAATTTGCAATAAGAGCAAAAAACAAGTTGTTCACCATGACAAATTAAAAATGTACTGCTCGAATGATGTTCCAAACTGGGTCAGTGACCTGAAAAAGAAACTACAATTATAGATGTAAACTGTGGGCTTCACTCTCTAGAAGAAATATAAAATTAACCCTTTTGCCTTCTTATAATTGGATTTTTACATATTTTAGATATATGATCATGTCTGAATATATTAAATACAACTGCAACTGGTCAACCTGTTCCTTTAGTAGCGACAATAAGAGAGCCGCCATAAAACATATAATTTTGCCATCATGCAGAATTAGACCGAGTTCCTTTTGCCTGCACTCTTTGTGGATTTAGAGGACTTTTTCAAAACCATCTGATAAAACATGTTAAAACTTATAAGCCACACCTTTTATTGAAACAAAAAGAGGCAACACATGAAGATGAAGAATATTTTAGTATAGCAAGTATACCGTATAATGTAACATGGGGATACAGTCAGGATACCGATTTGCAAATTTATACAGAAAAGGAGGAAATTGTAGAAGAGATAAATATAGTAGAGTTGACTGGTCAGAGGGAAGAAATGGCAATTTGTTCGGAGATGCATAATCAAGAAACACAGACAGAATGTAGTGATTTACAAACAATACAAAATTTAAGAGAAGAGCTTGAAATTTTAAAAGCAAAATATGTGAAAGATCAAAATAACTTTGGTAATTATGTTCAAAGACTGGAAGGAAGACTTAATAAGAGAAGGGTAGACGATATTGACAATCTACAAAAAGAATTGAAAAACAGAGACCCTTATATACAGGGATTCGATGAACTTTGGAGTAAGGAAAACACCAGGAAGCAGAAGAGAACTGATAAAATGAGAAGTGTTGTTGTAAAAAAACTGTATTGATTTTCAATCATTAACATTTTTTTTTAGTAAGCCAATTATTCATTATTTTATTTTCATATTTCATGTAATGCATTTATGATATTGTTGAGGTAACCAAACTGTTTAAAAGTTTTCTTTTTGTACTCAAAGAGGAGAAATCTTCGGTACTATTAATTGCTTATGTACAAAAAAGAGGTGAAATCCTCAGTACAATGTTCAATAATTTGATATTCTATTAAATTCAAAGATTTTGACAATTGGTTCCACATTTTACTGATTAGATAATATTGTTGTTTAAACATTGAACACATAGTAAGATTGTGGGGACAAAATACATTATGAGAGGGGGGCAGTGTTGTGATCATATTTCGGTACGTGATCGTTGTCCGGTATTAAGATAAACCGCGATGTTTTGTAGTATAAAATACAGAGATCACGTAGTTTAATCAATTTAAAACTATATATTTGATGTGATCACATTGGACTATATTAGTTAGTATCATTGCTTAAACCTGAGAATGTTTAATTAATTAGAAATGCTTACTTTTACTAAAATCGCCAAAGTTCGTTACAAGTTTTCATGTACGAGTTATCCTTTCTTGTATAGTAAATAGTTCAAACTAGGATCATTTCAGGAAAAACCCGGTTAAATGTGTGTTCATTGTTGATTAAATATTGTATATATTGTGTGATAAATTATATGAATTGATTACGTTAGTTTTTGTAACTATTTTAGTTACTTTTATGTTTCTATTGAGAAATTCCGCGAGTCATTTGGTTTTACGGGAAAAGGGACGTGTTTTGACGTCAGCCGGGTTTTGGGAAAACAAACTTGGTAAGCTTAATTTTAAATGACCAGCTGAACGGATGTTTTTCGGGAAGCAAGCTTTATTCTAAATTGGGGATTGATTTAGATCTAGTATTTAATTATCGGACCATTATTTAAAAGTATGTATTTGAATTTTATTTACAGATTGCCAGTATTTATTTCGTTATAAAACGGTGAAATCCGTGACTGATATTTCCTGGATTCTGATTCAATGTTATTTAAAACTAGGGGGTTTCCACATTTATATTTGGCAATCTATTGATATTCTATTGATATTTATTACTATTTAAGCGTACTGAACGCAGATTGTTTGATTATTTAACTATTATATTGAGATTGATTGTGATATTCTATGTTTTTATGAAAGACTGAAGAAATAATAACGTTTTAGAAAATTGAAGTACGTTCTTGACTTTTTATTGCATTTTGAAGTTTTGACAAACCGCTCGAAAAACGCATACATTCAAAATACCAGTACCGAAGTACTGGCTACTGGGCTGGTGATACCCTCGGGGACTAATAGTCCACCAGCAGAGGCATCGTAGCTTCACCCCTCATAGAGCAGTTAAGCTAATTCATTACTTGAGACCGAAGGCGAAATATGAATAAGAATGTCATTTTCGTTACGGTTAGCCCCTAATATAAGCCGTTCATTAATAACACTAGTAAAAAGTTTGCAAAAACAACTGCTTAGTGTTATATCTCTGTAATCATCAGTAACATTAACATTATTTTTTTATTTGCACAGGAATAAGTATTCCTCAACACCACTGTTTCGGCATATATCCAGTTTCATAAATAACATTAAATAATTGAAAAAGGTAAGTAAAATTTATTAAAAACTGCTTTTACCTTAATTACTTTTTTAGTATTAGTAGAGAGAAATGTACATGCATTAAAAAATTAATGGTTATGATTTATATGCTATTGACATTTAGTAAATAAGGTATTAATTTTTTGTTTAAATAGAGACAAAAGTTTAGTTACTAAGATATAGGCAGTTGATATTCAATGAAACTAAACACACTATATAGAAAATTATGAATTTAAAAATAACCTCTGAATTTTGTTATGGATAGCATGTATCATATCTTTCCTTTGAACGATTTTAGATTTTTTTGTATTGTTTTAAAACTTTCAAATTTCCTTCCCTTAACATATTTAAATGGCTGAGCTTTACTAAAAATGATTATAGCAATTTTCAGATCTTTAGATGAAGTTTTCTTGGCATGGCTTGAGGTGAATTGAGGTATACTTAAAATATGGTCTACGTTGTCTCCAATCAGTTGTATGATGGCTGCTGAGCTACTGGCTTTCCTGGAACCATTTTCATTTTTTTTTCTTTCTATATTAATAAACATTACAGTGCTCTAGCTAGAATTCAAAAGGGGCAGGGTGCTAGTGGAGGGCAGGGCACTTTTTTATGATAGGAGAAGGCACTGCTCATTTTTTTTTGTCTACGTCCCTGCGTGTATCACGATTTCACATATTTTTTTTTCTGTATATATTGTTAATAAAGATGCATAAGTTGTTGTTTTGATTATTTATTCTATAAAATTTGCATAAGAAAAGTCATTCATACTACATGTTCATAAAACATGGCAATACACATTCATACTATTAACCAAAAGAGGCAAAATAAACTTACTTTTCTCCCCCACCCCCTCTCCTTCCAAAAGAAAGATCATAAACTAAACATCTCATAGTTGACCATACATGTACATGACAGAGTACTTTAAAATTTTCATCTAGAGCTTGACCCTCAACACCTGTTTTCATTGTTCATGTTCAGAAATATATTATTTAGTGTAGCTTCATCAAGTTGATTTGTGATGAGAGTTAAACTGCACACTTTCAGGTTAGAAAGTACATAGCTTGGACACCTGTTCAGAACTTTAAAACTTGTTTTTAAATTTCTATTTTGACAATGTATAAAACATGGATTGCCAAAAGTATGATTATCAAAAATAAATTGCAATATATTTTTTTTTGTATGTTATTTTTTCCTATTTTTAGTGCTAGATAATATTTTAGGAGCACAATTTTGTAATAAGCTTTTTTCAGGGGAAATAACTCCAAAATTAATTTCCATGTTTACGTCTGCTTGTCGCTCACAAGTTGAGATGAGCGATGTTTCTGTAAAGGCATAGTTTTATTTTGATAACTTCAATTCAATTCTAAATTCACGAAAGTCTTCATTCATACACTCTTCCATGGTGACTTGAGGATCGAAAAGAAAATGCCGACACATTCATCATATTTATGACAAAGGTACATTGTCTTAAAATTAAATTACCTAGTAATTAACACTTTTGAAGTCTTATCCACTATAATTGATTGTAATGACATGATTAACCTCGTTACCTGGGGGCAATCACCAGGTGTCAGATATGTAATTGAACTTCTGATAAGAAATCGATTGAAACAAAAGGCAATTTTACCAAAACGGCACAAGGGTTTTTCGAAAAACAGCGTCAGGGCAGAAGGGCGCGGCTAAGGGCACCCAGGGCGCGGCGCCCTTCTATTTTGGGCTAACGAGACCACTGCATTATATTTAAGTAATACAGATGTGATTGATGTTTTCTTTATATTATGAAACTGTACAAGGTTTTGTCTGCATGTGTTGCTCCCAATATCTTACTGTTTAGTAAAGTAATTAAACTAATATCTTAACCCTTTTTAATAGATTTCATCGATCATAAGCAATATTAGATTCATAGTTTGCAATTGTATAATATGAGAATTTATCAGGTTAACCTTACTTCACCATATAAATTTATCCGCAGTGATGTTAAGGTTGATCGCCAGACAAAATGAGCCAAAAAATGACGTTTTTTCAGTGTCTGGCTTAAAAAGAGGAAAATGGCATCGGTTCAACATCATACTTGCATTTATGTATTCTGGATATGTTTTTCTTTAAAAAAAAATATACAAACTATATTTAGACTATAAATGTTGGTCACGTGATGTATCTAAATTGAAAGTAGACACACTGCTAAAAAAACGGGACAGAACAAGGGCATACTGTTGATAAAATTTTATAAACAAGGTATCTATGACTTGGAAATCATCTATATTTTATTAAAAATACATGGCAAAGTTTTATATTACAGCATGTTTAAGTGAAAAGATGAGCTGAAATGGCAACAAGCTAAAAAAGACGGATTTTCTCCCTTTCGTTTCAGTTTCTAGACTAAACCCGTATCGATGCATTCTTTGCCACTATGCAAGAAATTGTTAAAAACTATACTCTTTCAGACAGAAAAAGAATTTCTAAAATAAAATGTTCGTATGCCCTTGTTCTAGTCCGTTTTCATTAATTAATTGACAATATAAAAGGTAAACATGACCTTTAAAACGTTTGGATGACGTGACGAATTGTAAACGTTGTCCGTCAACGGGTTCATTATCCGGTTTGCCAAGTCTCCACAAGACGTGATTATTATTGATAAAAACTTCCAATCATTTGTTGTACTAGATGAACAAGAACTCGGAGAATGTTTTAACAAAATATTTAAAATATACCTATAAAAACAAAACCTCTTACAAGGTTAAAAATTTCAGTAGAACCAAGGGCTCTTTAAGGGGTTACAATACCCTACTGTATGGAGTGTTGTTGATATATTTTTTTACTGCATTAATCATTTGTATTTAATACTATTTTAACTTACCTCAATGGATTCCCCCCCCCCCCCCCCCCCCCCCATGCATTAAAACTATTGAATACTCATGCATAAGCTCTCTGGTTACAAATATATACAACAACCCCCTGTTTGCCCCTTTTGACATTTGACGTTTTTTCCCAATTTTTTTTCTTCTTTTGTATGAATGATTTCTGATTTGTTTGATCAATAATGAGTGTTAACATGCTAGTTCATTTTTTTAAATTCCAGTTTATTTTTTGTAGAACTTCAAGAGGCACCCATAGGGACATATGGTGATGATGTTGATGGAATGGAAGTATGCAGACAATTTCGTTTCAGGCTACCTCTTGAAAAAAATATGTTTAATGTTTGTTAGTAAATTAAAATAATATGTATATAATTCATAATTGTGTTGACTTTTTCACTAACATTTGAACTTGCCTTTTCTTTCTCCTTCACAATGCACCTCATATAAAAAAAATCATTCAAATCTTTTTCAATTTTTTATTTATTTCAAATACATTATGACAAATTTTTGAACAAAATAACAAGAACTACAGCAAACATTTCTTTTTACAAAATATTTGAAAAATGTCAAATTTTTTATGAATATTCATTGGAATCAAGATGGCAGACAAGCCGACTACACATCCATAATGAATACATGCAACTTTGCTAAAATATTAATAACAAGATCTACAAAAGACAAAGAATCTATAAAATACTGGGATGAGAAGTCTAAACCTCAATTACAAGAACATATAAAAACGCCTTCAGCTCCTAAATATGATACCACCATCAGTCCAGCTCAAAGATTCCACTCCTTCAATAATTATATTACTGGGTGTCCAAAAATGGCAATCTCATTTGATAAATTCAGACGTAGTCTTCCTAAACTTGAAAAGGAAATTACCACCAATTCAAACTGGTCCAATTCAAACAAGACTCAGGACAAGACCAAATATATAAAGTCTTTTTCGTTATATGCATGGGACAAGTTAACTCTACAAAAAAAGAATAACCATACAATATATGATTGCAAAGCATGTCTTGTTACTAATTCAGACATTGCCTCAAGCCACTGCTCTTATCCAAGCAAGAACAGAGACCTTGTTGAGCTATGTACCAATATAACAGATACTATATTGGAGAATTCTCCACCAACATCAAAGGGCGTCGAAAATGAAATTCAAAACTTTGTACAAATTTTATCTCCTATAGCAGAGAAAAAACATGGTATTGATTTAACAAAATCTGTATCAAAGATAATGAAATTAACACCAAAAAAGAGTTATTTGGAAAAAAGAAAAATAGAAACCACATGCAATAAAGAAAACAACACTAAAATCATGAACCAAATAGCTGCAAATGATGCTGATGTCAAGAATTTTTTATCTTCGGGTAAATCATACAATCAGTATGACAGGGACAGACTTTCTGCATACCATATAAGTCACGAGGAGGCAGAAACCTCTATGTTGAATAGGGTACAAAAAGAACAAGAAGGAAAAAATATACCCAAAAAACACCATGGCAATTTTACGTCCTACACTTTTGACCAGGATATGTTCCTAGACGAAGTTAAATCAACTACACCAGGGAGCAAAGTTAACTGGCAGTATCTGGCAAGAAAATATAATGTATTAAATAAAAATGGTATCCGCCCACTAAATGGTGGACAAGTTTTAAAACAGTTTGCTCAAGACAATGGTGTCAATATACACAGCTTCAACCCTCAATCAAGAGTCAGTGGACGAGATTACATCAGGAGAGTACGACGTGCCAAAAAAAGATTGACCAAGCGAACATCTATACCATCAGTCAAAACAGCCAACAACATCAAATCAATTGTCAAGAAAAAGCTAGATACTGGTGTGATCAACATTGGGAAAAAAATCATTCCAACCAGAATCACATCAAATACAATTAATAAAGAAGGTACAAATCATGTATATCGTAATATCTATATTTTAAAAGAAAAACCATGTATTGTTGAAGGCCTTACATTTGACTTCATCCACTTCATTTGAACTTTGGTGGATAGATATCCTAATGGCAATCTAACCACATCTCCTTATCTCAACAAGTAGATCTTTATAATAAACCTACTATGATAAGGTATAAAGAAATTATAATAAAAGAAAAATAATAATTGCTGCATCTTATAAATAATCAAAACAAACAGCTAAATATATTTCACTTTTATGCAAACGCTAAATATAGTTATAAATACTAACCTATCAACCATATACAATGCAAACACTAAATAGTTGTCAATAATAATTTATCAACCCTGTCTCATTGGCAGTCATACCACATCTGTTCATTTTTAAAAGCAACCAATATTTTTAAACATGATAACAATTGAACTATTAAAAATAAAATAAGATCAAATGCATAAAACCATTATCAACAAAGTCAAGTAACATCCTGTCACAACATGCATCCTCACATGAGGAAAAAACAAAAATAGTTCCAATTCATTGCACTGTATAAAAAATGACAATGTACATTCAGAAACTTTCACATGCATTGATTAATGTGATCACTGTATATATTAGAAATGTCAGATTGTCACTGCTTTTAATCTCAAGAAAGCATAATTTGCATTTATTAACACAACAACTCAAAGTTAAAATGCATTTTAAAAGCAAAAAAAGTATATGGGTACTAATTCGACTAGACAAAAAATTAGTCTTATGCAGGTTAATGAACTTAACATACCCGTTCCCTGAATATAAAATGCACCCTTCTATCATAGGTGGGACATAAAATGATTCTACTTGATCTTGTTTTAAAAAAAAATTGCAAGAATTACATCCATTTATAAGGTTTATGAGAGTTGTCTTTCTTCTATAATTAAAATAAAAACTTTTTCAGGCAACATTAAACTTAAAAATATACAACTGAAAAAATATTGCTTTTATCAGTCTACTAGCTCATATAAAACCATGAAACATACAGTTTAAGCAAGATGTCAATCAATAGCAGGTATTGCAGTGAAGGCAATTCCCCCTCCAACCTAGATATAAAAATAAATTAAAACACCCTTAGCATTTTCTTATGCATCATATGATTTCTGGAACAAATCCCTCAGAGAGTATTTTAAGCTCTAACTGCATCAATTTTTAATTTAATGGGTAGCAAATTAAGTTTGCTGTGGAGCCAGTTAAACAGGCATATTGCAACCATTTCATAACCAAAAGAATTCATCATAGCTTAAAATGTAATATGGTTCTCTCTTTTCTAATGAAAAGGCTAGAAATCTTTTATAAAAAATACAATTCATAATGTCATGTATGTTTTCAGGGCAAAATTATGAATGGATGCCATGAAAATTGGTGACATGATTTAATCTAAATGATGTTGCATTAAAATAATTATTGTTACCAAGTTCTGAAATACATACTGAATTGCTTTTATATATCGTCATGTTAGAATATAAAACAAAGACAGTTTTGCTTATTAAAAAATCAAGTCTTTTCTATTTTACATGACAAGATTAAAATTACATCAATATAAATTCCCATTTCAGGAAGTTGGTTGCTAATTTTCAAAATAAATATCTTTCCATAACACTAATATATATTGATAGGGATTAATTAAGGAATCTAAAATCAAAACAAATATAGGAGTAAATGTGCTAGTATTTGAGATATCAGCCATAGGATTTTGGTGGGAAAATGATTTATCGGTAATTCGTATATTTAGGAGATTACTGTATTGTATTTTAAGCTCCGACAGCATCAATTGGAGATTTGATGGTTGCAAATAAAGTTTACTAGCGACGCGTTAACAGAGGCAGTAAACTTGTATTTGTGACCATCAAATCCCCAATTGATGCCGTCTGAGCTTTAATACAATATTGTTATCTCATAGCATCACTATTGATTGATGCCATGGAAATAAGTGACGTTATCCAATCAAAATGAAAGTTTCAAACATTGTTGCATTAGAATTTCCCTTTGATATTACTGCCTAATATTTTCGAGTATCAAAGTACTTGCTGTCTCACTGAAAATATAAGGCAATACATTACGTGACGTCATAATTACCGATAAACGGAATAGTAGGTAGTTTCGTTATTGATACTGACTATATCATGTGGAATATCTTAACTCGCCCTAACAGGCTCGTCTAGATATTCCACATGATATAGTCAGTATCAAAAACAAAACTACCTATTATTCTATATATCTCTCTAGACTTTTCATAGGTTTATCATTGACCAGTTATAAGTTCTCAAGAACTATCAACAATTAAAAAAATCAGATTTTATGACACTTTTACAAATGGCTATGATTGAACATGTTAAAGATCTATGAAAAGAAAAATGGGGGTTTATGGGCAAAGTTTGTTAAGGCGTTCAAATGGATAAAACCAGAGGATTTCAAAAATCTATCAAAAATCCCAAAACATGACAAGCAAACATCCTAACAGAGTAACAGATAAAACACAAAATCAGAATAGCACTTTTTTATAATAAACACTTTTTATTACATTGGTTGCAATAAATTACATTGATCTCCCAGTTGAATAAAAAACCGGTAATTTCACATGTGAAATAAACATGGTTATTTCACTCTCTAACGTCATACAACAATAGGCGTTGTCAAGATGTCGATAAAGTTTGATCTAAACAAATTGTGAATGCCTAGGGAAATAATATAGTTCCTTACATTTTCTACATTAATTTCATAAAAAAAAAAGCCATTAGCCAATGTAATAAAAAGTATAAACTAATCCCCGTATTTGAATATAAAAAATAAGACAACTTGTGACCGAACGCCGCTATGGATTAAACTTGTGCTGCACACTCATTTAATCCATTCGTCTTTCGGTCACACGTTGTCTTATTTCTGATATTCAAATACAGCGATTAGTTATACTATAAATCCATATCTGATCATTTTTTTAAAAAATTTTCACAGAATTAAAAAATCCACTATCATACTCAATTTGATATATTGATAAATAATTAATATTTACATTTGATCATGAAGACATTATGGTTTCCTAAGAATAATATATATATCTTGTACATTAAATTAATAAATTTCAGGTACATTTGTTGAGACTGAAAAGATGATCTACAGTAGGAAATTTGACCTACATACACTCACGAGAAGAATTCCTAGAAGAACATGTGAAAGCTGGCATCATGAGGCAATTTACAGATGACGAGTACAACAATCTTTCTGATGAAGAAATCAATGAGAGGTATTAAAAACCAAATGACATAAAAAGTACTTTTATGTTATATATTAACTCAATACCTTACTAATGTATAAAACCCCAGAACTCAGATTTGAAAAATCTTAAATTAATAAAAAATGAAAAGGAGCTTAGATCAATAGATAATCAATAATCAACCCAAGATATATTCAAACTGGCTAAAGTGTCAACATCGAACAAACTGACAAGGCTATATCGAGAGCGTGGCACTCTCTTTGCACGAGACATCGGATTTAACGTCCCCCTTCTGACCGGACCGGACGTGACTGCGAACTTAATACATCCCGCACATTCAAACGGACGCCTCACTTCGGCAATCGTTTTACTGCCGGTCGGGAGAAGACCAAGTGGCCATATTTCTATACCCCAGTCACCCTTGGGGAGCAAGTTGTCTTGAAAAGTCACGAGTATAAAAATGTATGTCAACATATATCAAATATTGCAGAAATTGTATGTCTATCACCTAAAATGGTTGTCAAAGTTCTATGCCCTTCAGAAAAGGACAATCTTTTTAAGGCTGGTTAAGGGTAAAACAAAAATTTTCATGCAGATGACACAGAGCAAGATTTGTTGGATAAAATAAATTCTGATATTGTTGATAAGGAAATCGTTGGGTGCTCTCAACTAAAAGGTTGTGGCGGGATTGAGCTGTAGGAATGCAACCAGAATTCCAGGGACCTTCAGGTTATTGACTGTTCATGGTCCGTCAAGAAACTAAAGGATTACTTAGGAAATCAGGTAAAATTGTATTGTATGCCTATACAAAAAGTTTTAGATATGGAGCCAGTACAGAAGAGTTGTAATTCTCGATCAGAATTTAAATGTTATAGCCGCTATAAAACTTTTTTCTGTAAAAGATATCCGAGAACATTCAAATACATGTGTTATTGCGAAACTAAATGAAGAAAATCCAAACAGTGACTCAGATGATTTGCTAGATCCTATGTTGAATCGCAACGACACCGTAAAATATGACACTACAAGTATTTTATTAAAAAAATATTCAGTCAAGAATGTACATTTTATTAGAATAAATATAAGTTTTGTTTTCTCATTGTTACAGGCTAACTAGTTCATTTTCCAGTAATAGCTGTGCGACATTACACTTCTAGTATACACTTCCAACAAACAAATGGAGGTGTATCATGACGTTGATTAGCTATACAGCCCTTACACGGTTGGTCAGTTAACTTCCGACACTCCTTTTAAACATTTCTTTATACTATAAATGACATATTTATTTTCCATTACCTGTGTGACGTAAGAAAAATAATTGTCACTTCATGGCTTCTACCTATATGAATTTACCACCATATTTTAGAGATACATTTCGGTTAATAAAAATCGAGTAATCCCTTTCACCATGTAAACTTCAAGGTATTCCTTACTAGATACACTTTGAAATGAAAGTTTGTATTATCTGGATATTAAGTGTTTCATTGATCACTTCGAATAGAAATAATGTGATCTTTCAGGATAGCGTTCCTGGTATTTTGATAACTATTTTCACCACTGGGTAAATGCCACTGCTGTAAGTAATGACTTTATTTACAGAGGGTGACTCAATTAGCTTTCGCTAATCTACCTTGAGGCTCTCAAAGAGAACAACAATACAAATATTTCAAAGCTTAAAATTTCTAGCATCAGTGACTGACTATAAACTGTCTGTAGAACAAGAGAAAACTTAATATATATAAACAACTCGTCTAAACATCAAATCCCCAAGGGTGGCTGGGGTATAGAAATATGGTCACTTGGTCTTCTCCCGACCGGCAGTAAAACGCTTGCCGAAGTGGGTCGTCCGTTTGGCTGTGCGGGATGTATTAAGTTCGCAGTCACGTCCGGTCAGAAGGGGGACGTTAAATCCGATGCCTCGTGTAAAGGGAGTGCCACGCTCTTTGCACGTTAAGAACCCTTGCAACAACTCTTTGAGGGGTCCGTAGGTGGCCTGCTGCAAGGCAAAATTTCTGTCCCTATCCAATATACCCTCATTTTCCAGTGGCAGTCTAAATTTACCCGACCATCATCCCAGATGGCCTCTATTGTATCAACCTACCTATTGTATTTATTGTGAACTTGTTCTCGTCCTGAATATGCATGAAATATTTGCCACTGGACGTTAAGCAACCAACAATCAATCAATCAATCTAAACATCAACCCAACAATGTAAAATCTGTAAATTTGCTTTCGCAAATACATATATATATATACATAACATACAAATCATTAGAATATTTGAGTAAGTTGTTATGAATCATTTATAGTCATGTTCTAAAGAAAAAAGGGGGGCGAAAGATACCAAAGGGACAGTCAAACTCATAAATCTAAAACAAACTGACAACGCCATGGCTAAAAATCAAAAAGACAAAAAACAAGCAATATTACACATGACACAACATAGAAAAGTAAAGAATAAACAACACTAACCCCACCAAAGATTTCCTCATTGAATTTGTGTTCGGTCGTACAACAGCTAAATTATTATTTGCAGATGACCTTAGATTTCTACTATGTAGGTTAACAATTGGACAACACAGTTTTTTTAGTAATCAGGTGCTTTATCGTTTAGAATTTTATGAACAAGAATAGTTTATGATATGAAATTCTAAATTTGAAATTCAACCACTTTAAGGAGCTACCATTTGATTTTTATGGGGGGGGGGGGGGGGGGGGCGGGGTTGAGTTTGGCTAGGATAAAAAAAAATTGTCCTGCATTTTTATTTTTCACTCTGTTCGGTCCTGTATTTTTGTAGTTTATCCTGACTTTTTTTTACCTAAATTTTCGTCCTGACTTTTTTTTTACTCAAAACTCCTGTCCTGCCTATTTTTTTTCAAATTTCATCCTAGCCTCCCCCTAAAAATCAAATGGTAGCTCCCTTAGCTCTTTAAATAAATTTATACTAGGTGTTAGTATTGATGCATCAAGTATAATCCTTGCAGCTCTGTTAAGAATTTTTTTATATCCATCCTCATAGCAATTTCCTCATATTGAGAAACAAAAATCAAATATGGGCAGAATATACGCATTACAGCTTTCTACTACTTGTATCGAAAAAATTCTCAATTCTAGACAGCCGTGCGATACGAGAACTAAAGTTTTTACATACATAGTCAATTTGAAATTTCCAGTCCAAATTTTTGTCAATATATACAACCAAAAGTTTCTGTATTTCAACGGGTGTGATTGGGCTATCTTGTATACATATATTAAAGTCATTTCCTAGCAAAGTCCGTTTCTTATTTGTTCCAAACAACATAGAAATAGTTTTTACGGAATTTATAACCATCCCATTGTTTAGACACAAAAAGTATTTAACGGTGTTGGCATCGTAATTGAGTTTTCTTTCGATCTCTTCTTTATTTGTTCCTTATGTATGAAGTGGCTGTATGAGTAGCTTCTAAAGTCAAGAAGACGAACAAAAGGAGACCTAAAATGGACCCTTTGGGAACCCAATATTTGATACATTTCGATTCTGAGGCTGTATTAACAGAGCACACTTTTTGTTTTCTATTAGACGGGTACGTCTCAAACCATGTTATTGAATGATTAGATACTTTACTTTTAATACAATAACAAATTAGAAACTTATCTTGATCAAATAAACGATTTAAGGTAACATCAAATAAATTATCAAAAAAAAAATGACAAATTTACAGTAAAATGTTGAAAAATTATCAATAAAGCTAAAATTTGAATTAACTATTTACCGTTCCTATGACCCGAATTCGGGTCATAAGCACTTTTTTGCGTAAAATTTTGATTCAAACCTTACGTTCTCTGTCATTTGACTATCAACAGATTTTACAAAGGTCTTAAATGAAATCTATGAGTTTCAGCTACACGTTAAACCGCCAGTTGTGTATATTGGGGTTGATCTTTATGGTAAAATAAAGCAATTACACTATCATCGTTTTAAAAAAAATCAGATAAAATTTAGTAGAAAAACTTAAGGATAGTGTGAATCTTGAACATTGTGTTTCGTTTCTATAAACCGCTAAAATCGGTTTATTATGGATTGTCCGTAGATGGACTGTTGCAAGTCCCTATCCAACGAACCTCATTTTCCAGTGGCAGTCCAAACTCCCTGACCAACATTTTCCGAGTGGCATCTATTATGATAATTTGGAGAAGCAGCTATTCTAGTATGGACAACCTCAACCTGAGCTGCATTAAATAATTCCTGTTGAGGATTGGAATCTTCCTGTTGAAGGAAGTCTACTGATTAAATCCATATCTTTTCAATCTGTTTTCTAATTTGGAAGGAATATCTTCCCTATATAAATTGACAATAGGTGTTGCTTCCGAGTTTATATTTGGCAATATTATACTTTACCATATCTTCTTTGGAGTTCTGTGTTGTTATCAGTTGACAGTTTATGGCTATTCCATCCTTTCCTGAAAACTTCATTAATCACTAGCACCAGTTTGTAACACCTTGTGATTAGCTCAAGGGAGACTGGAGTGTAGAAATATGGATACTTGGTCTTCTCCCGACCGGAAGTTAAGGTTTCGTCCAAGTCCAATTTTTCCAAAAATGGCTGATATTTTTAATCAACTTTTTGTGCTTTATTATTCTTTACTTGCCACTAAAACAATCACAATTGCTTAAATCATAAATATGGACTTGATTGCTTACAAAATCACGAGTTATATAATAGTAATATTTCGACAGGGGTGTGTTTTGTCAGAAAAAATAATTCTGAACACATTTTTTTCAAAAAGTCCCATTAATTTATTATTTAATGGAATTCAACAAATCATATGCTATTCTATTCTCATATTGTCTCGCAGTTACAATCCTATACAACAAATTATGAATAAATTAACAAAAAAATAGCCCATTAAAGAGATTTGTGGCATTAATTGTTTCAAATGTTTTCTTCTATAAAAATTAAAAGTTTAGACCTTTTGTTTCGATCATAAGAACTAAGTTTATAATTGTACATCTACATGCCGAAGAAAGGCTAATACACTATATCTCAATCAATAATAACAATGACACATTTTTCAAGCGTATCAACTGTGAATGAAATTGCAGTAAATTGCAAATAAAATGTAACATATTCTATAATTGAACACGGATAAGTGTCTATACTAAGTATAATTGCTGCAACCAACACAGAACTAACTGCTGCCCTTCTTTTGATCGAGACTACAACACTTCTTGTTGAACCATAATTCACATCGGTCGCACTTTATCGTGTCACTGAATACCTCTGGCATGTTACAAATGCAGTGCAGTCTCAGTTGTATATCTGCATCTTACATTAGACCGATGTTTATGTGCAATTTGCGGAAAAGATGTAATATCGCTAATCGCAAAACAGCGCAACAAGTGAGAGCGAATTTGGCTTAGATCGAAGTTAGCAGATAGGACACCGTGTTGTCCCTTTTTCACAAACTCCACCAAAAATGCAATACACATTACACCACAGTCAACTTTGCAACAATTTGCAAGGATGGCGACAAGCCCTCGCGTGCACTTCGCATGCTGTCAATAAGGTATACCGATTGACTGTCAATTGACTTGTATGACAAGACCCAATGACCTTTTCCTGTGTGGTGTATTTGGGCTGATGGTGGATATGCATGTTGGAACTTTTTTCCTTCGTAATAATGCCATGTGTTGGCTTTTTCTTCGGAGTATGGCGCCAGGACGGTTGCCTCAAGACCATTCTTTCCCACATACTTGTCACTGATCAGTGCGGTATGGACTTTGCTCATTGTAGAAAGCCGTACGGTGACCTAATGTTGTTAATTTCTGTGTCATTAGGTCTCTTGTGAAGAGTTGTCTCATTGGCAATTACACCAAATCTTCTTTTTTATATTGTACTATAATTCATCATGCGGAACTCACATACCAAAAATTAGCCCAATAATATCTAAAGAGGTTTTAAAAAATACTCTGTACAATTGTTTGATGTGGAATGACAGAGTGAGGGACAAGGGTAACACTATATTTTATGGCCTGACCACTTAACGCTTTGGCCGCGAAGTTAATGTGCACAAATGTAACGTTATATGCAGCATTAATTTTACAACTTTGCAAAAGACATTGAAAACATTTTCGCGTGAACGTTCACTCCTTCACTGTGACGTCATTTAACGTTGTTTTATAACGCAAAGATCAAAAACATCAAGTAAGGACAAAAACAGTACGGAGACAAACAAATTTGACTACATTTATCATTTATATAAAGAAAATATGTTAAATTTATGTATGGACACATATGTCCTTCCCGTGGCGTGCAGACAATGGACACATATGTCCTTCCCGCAGCCAAAGGGTTAACGAAAAAAGTAGCAGAATTAATGGAGAGAAAAAATAATAATCAAAAGAATATCAAGGGGTCCAATAACAGTTAACAAAAAATACATTCTCACAATAACAGATAACTAAAAAGGTAAAAATCCTATAACACTATTAACAGGTCTCGAACGAACGGACCCGATACCGTAAAATAAAAATTAAAACTAAATATCTTTGTATAATAACTGAGTAGGATCTGTCCAATAACCAGGCATATTATTTGAGAACTATTTGTTGAACTGGTCTACAGAACTGCTGCGGAGGCGCTCTGTTCGTACTGTTCAGACATATAAAAAAAACCAGCTGATTACACTCGAGGCAATCGAATGAGGGGGGATTACACGAATTTATGTATGTGCTGGTAGATTCTGCCGATAGCCGGAGCACCTCTTGAGATCTAAGGGTGCAGTTGAATCCGTGTACATTACTGTGCATGTCATAGGTCCACAATGATGTTATATGCTGAATAATAAAAAAAGGCCCGGTACTAGGGTAAAAAAAACACTTGCAGTAAGACTTTTGATTCAAGTATGTAAATTTTCCTGGTGGCGGTAGATGCTAGGTGATGGATCTAGGCGGAGGTTGGATCCGGAGTAAGAACCCTTTTTGAAAAAAAAAACAACAGTACTGAACACATCCCCCTGTACATTTTTTATCTGTTGGAACGCCATACATTATTGTGGGGTACGTAAAGTCGTTTGAAATTTGAATTTGGTAGCAAGAGGGTAAATACAAGTGGTACAAAATTGACCCGCATCATCTGTACATAACGCGAAGCATTGTTGTTGATATACATTTTAATAAATTTGTGTTTTTTTCAGTGGCATTTGAACGCGTCTGGATGCATCTACTCGGCATGCATTACAAATCTTTTGTGTTTGAAACACACCACGTTAAATTACGTCATAGGTTCCAAGGTCGGCATAGATTCAAAGTGCAATAAAGGAACAGACCTTGTTAGCGCAAGTACAATAATTTGTTAGACCGCACGGTCTTTTTTATTACCCATAATAAGACTAAGAACTATCCATTAACCTTCCTATTATATTTTCAATTAGACCTTGTTAACGTTACTGCAATAAATTGTTAGACCGCATGGTCTCACGGTCTTAATTTGTTACTTATACTTTGAGACAAATAATGCTAACAAATTTCTTATATTATAAGCTAAAAAGTAAAGGATTGGGTGATTCTATAAACGTTATAATTTAGCCATGTTAATATTGTACAGAAATTGAGTCACCAAATGATAAACCTGGTCTCCGATATATTCTTAGACAATACTCATCAATCTTGTGTGGCATCAGGTGCAGTTATACAACAGAAGGCAGGCATCGATAATCGAATATTATAGTGGAGACACGCCGCTTGTAGTTATTCTACTGATACCAGAAACAATCACATGTCTGAATTTGCCAGAAATATAAAGTACTGATATAAATTTAAAAGATTAGAACTGTCATAACATTAAATATGGAACTGAAATCTATGGCATACCTTAGTTGCAGAGTAAGGAATTTGTCATAAAGAAGCTGGAAAATGGATATTAGCACATGGAATACCTGAAATTCTCCAATCAAATTTATATTTTGAAGAAAACAAAGATGAATATGAATTAAATAGAAGAGCTACATGACGACAACAAACATACACATGTACAAGGTACCTATTAAATGTCACAAAACAACATACCCTGTCATTTAAAACATAAAACTACAAAAATATTTTCCTATACCTGTGGCATGAACAAAAAATTGTTGACACTTATTGTACCTGGTGTTTTAATAACACTCTAGACAGTTTACAAAGTAGACAAGACAGACAAATAATACAAAATAATTTATTCTGCAATATTGAGAGATGGATAGTGTTTGAACTGAAAACTCGTATCCAAGGCTTGTAAAATATCAAGTGGTTTTAGATTTTAAATATTTTATTAGCGTGTTTTATATGGAATAATTGTCTACAAAATGAACAGTGAAACGTTTTTTAGATTTTAAAGATACCAAGGACAGTGTTTTGAACAGTAAATGCTATTGCGAGGGCAGGAGTATTTTAATTATAGTCTATAACACTATGTTATATGGAGATATAATAGTGATCCGGTTATGAAACGATTGGACTGTGTAAGATATATAGTTAACTACGTTTACATGGTGATGGATTAGTCCGCATGCTGTATATATGTTACTGATATATAAATTATTATAATAACTACCTACGTATACTGATTTTATGAGTGCCCCGTGTGTAAGGGTTAGGGTGCAAATAAGGGTGCAAATTGGAATTACGCTATAGAAGCGAAGCTCCTGCTAGAGGAGGAAGATAAAGACTAGGTAACAGGTAACAGGTAACAAGTAGTAATTTACAATGGTGAATAAGATAGAAAGAAATATATGTTACGCTAAAATTCGGGGGACCTTCCCGGTGGTGTTATCGACGGGTAGTTAGTGACACGAGAAGATCATTTTGCGTTTATAAAATTAGGGATTCTTGTGTTGCTTGGACCTTTTTCTCTGACTTACTAAAATAAACACGAAGTCGCTGTGTAAAGTTCAACAGTGTATTCGATTATTATAAAACACAATTCACAGTAATAACGCAGGGATGATTCCAGGTGTTTTCAAATGGGTCCCTGTAACATCAAATTGGGAATTTTTATCCCAATTGGGAATTTTTTATGCATACAACCTAAAAAAGAAATAATATCATTTCCTGACCTTTAAAAACGGAAAATGTATATTAAGTTTCACCTGTACACTGATTGAAGAAGTTATTGGATTCAGACAAGGGAAGTTGTATTACATGAATACCATTGCACATGATGCACTATCATGTTAACTTTGGTAAACAAGGCATATATACCAGCTAACATAAACCTATGGCAAGCAGTTTAGCTATTTATTCGAATTTCAAATTATCTCAAATTATCTCATAATATATAAGATATCTTATATAACATATCAGATTTTTATAAGACATCTCATTTAATATATGAGATATCTTATATAATTAAATTTTTTAAAGCTATCTTAATATATATTATATGAGATATCTTATTTATTATATGAGATATCTTATTTATTATATGAGATATATTATATATTATATGAGATATCTTATATATTATATGAGATATCTTATATATTATATGAGATATCTTATATATTTAATAAGATAGCTTATATATTTTATACTTAGATATCGTATATAATTATAAGATATTGTATAATATACCTATAAGATACAAATGTATCTTATATACTTTATAAGATATCTTCTAAAGTTTATAAGATATCTCATTAAGTATATGAAATATATCTTATAAATATTTTTTATACAAGATATCTTATAAAGTTTATTGGATATCATCTTAAGAAAATTATATAAGATATATTATATGAATTATCTTATAATTTCTATACGATGTCTCTAATAATATATCTTATATGATATGAGCCAGTCCCTGCGAAAAGGTACAAAAAGTCCTTTTGATAAACTTTACAGGACACGTTATCAAAGTTTGTTATAGTATTTTTGAAAAACGATTTTATCCACAAAAAAAATACATTAATGTAAACATTCATAAGATTGTCAATTCTATGCCGATATTGTCAATTAAAACAGAAAAAGACGTAGAAGTATCTGAATTTTTGGTATTTGAGCAAGTGTAAAATCATTTGTTCCCCGAACTAATGCTATACCGACCAGAAACTTAAAAATCTATGACACTACAGAGACAAAAGTCAATAATTTAAATGCTTTTGTTTTATGCTTTACAAAAACTATGACATCTTGTGTTTTAGAAATTGAAAGTTAAGTTAAGTTAAGTTAAGTTAAGCTATTAAATATTATATTAATTTATTAAATATTATATAAATCAACCTTAATTGCACGGGATTCGAACCTTTGCCCAGTTAGATTGCATTGATATCAGCATTGTAAGCGAGAGTCTTATCCCCACTGTTACCGGGGTTAACATTATCAATTGGTAAATCAAGCCATTTAAACTGTACTTTGAAAATGATTGAAATATATGAAATATATGAAATAATTCATTTAAAATCTTGATAAAACTAAGGGAGGGAAGGTCTAAACACTTACAGGTGCGTGTAGTTCACAGCTTAATGATATGAGGAAAAGTAAATGTGTTTTATAAATCACAAGCCTACTACCAATAATTATGCACACTTTTTAGAATTTCGTAAATTTTTCGTTTTTGTACCTTTTCGCATTGACTGGCTCATATATAAGATATCGTAAATAATCTTTTTTATAAGATATCTTATATAAATAGATATCTTATATAATAAAGAAGATATATAATATCGATTATAAGAAAACTATATGAGATATCTTATAAACTATAAAAGATATCTCATATCAAACTTTTATCTTTTGAGGAAATAGAGCAAAACATAAAATAACTTCTTTTACAAAACAAGTTTTAATCAAGTTACATAACCGGTTCTGCTGGGCTATCTGCTTTTATAGGATCAGCGCTCATTAAAATTTGTTCATCAATTTATATCAAAATTTGAATTTGTTCTTTGCCGAGGTCTGCTTTGACACCAATTTTGACAAAAAGCATGTTTTTGATCAACCTGCTGAGCGATCTACTTTTCTTTAATTCAAATACTCCCATGCAGTTTTATTCAATTGTATCCGACTGCTAAAATTGTTTACCTCACGTTGACATAATTAAATCGTTGTTAATATAATGCGATCGTAGTCTGACAGCATTCTTATCCAGATTTTACCACGTTTTGACGACAAACTATAAAAAATTATAGTTGCCGTAATCGGTGACTGAAACTTTTCTGGAAATACCGATTTTTGGGATACGATTGCTTTCAAGCAATCTGTAGACTTATACCGGTGGCTCAGAGCATTGCCCTCACGTCAATCGTTTTATTCTAACCATTAAGGAACATCTCAGATTCTTATGATTGTCTTGCTTTAAAAGGTAAAAACTAACAAAGGAATTAAACTTAAACAACTTTCCTATAATGTTCTTTTCATAATCTTAATGTTTAATAATTTCCTTGACTTATATGCGTGTTTTAAACAACACGGAAAATCAGAATTAAGCAGTATTTAAATTTAGTATTTTTATAAATTTAGAAACACGTCAGAGGGAATTCCCAGTTTTGATAAAATGAGAGAGTTCTCTGAATTCCGATAAATCTATTTCTGTCATTTAAGAACTGAAGTGGAGTTTTTCTTATATGTTACCGTTATGAAACTGATATTTGAGATTGTACTTCCATAAAGAAATAGAGAACCATCTAGGTCGTTTAATAAACATTTAATATACATTTGTACGTTCTCGCTCCAGGGTTTGTTTTGGAAATTATGCCCATGCGTATAGTTTTCTTGACTTCAAGGGGTTTTGGATTGAATGGTTGCTCTGGATTCTCCACTCAATTAATTAATTTATAACTCATAGGATCTTTTCTATGTATGTCTGCTATTGAAGGTTATTGTTGCTGCATAATTTTAAATCATATGCATCATTTAAATTAAAATAAATTAGTCCTCATCGTCGAACACCCCTTCAGGCGAAATGGAGTCTTCCATATTATCGTTTCGAGTTGTCTCCCTTCCGGAAGACTTCCGTGAATTCTGAATCAAAACAACGGTCCCAATACAACACTTCGAGTATTAGCTCGTTCTGTCAATAAACGTCGTATTATATTAAAAAACAATCGCATTTTAAACCGATAAATGTGTACGGAAAGGAGTCATGATCACTGACCCAAAGGAAATTAAATATTTAAAGAGTTAGGAATGGGGTTCCTCCTAGAATTAACGTAGGAAAATAGGTGATAAGATACGAAGTGAAATACCTTCTCTCAGTCTGAGTCTCAGTGACTGCTGTGGAAAGTAAACTTGGAATTGATAGTACAAAATTAAAACATAGGCCTGATTACATTGTTCATACACTTTTGTCCGTGATTGGCTATTTTGTAACTATTTTAAATGTGCAGTTGAATTAGTTTTGAAAATAATATTATCCAGCTACATGTATACAGTCATGTGTCAATGAAACAACGGCAATCGTATCCCTCAGAGCAATCTGCTCTTTGATTATTTTATTTTCCTGAATAGGGAATTGATATTCACAAACATTTTTTGGGGCCGCTGGCAGATTTAAGGGCCGCTAGGCGGCCCTAAACTATATAGTGGAATCATCCCTGTAACGTAATAACAGAGTATACCGTATATACAGATATATAACACTAAGTAATAATTACATTAGATGTATGTTTCATTATAATACGTTATTCTGATTGGCCGACTGCACATCTCGTGCTGTTCCTGAAACAATTGTATTAGAGAATAACATTTATCATTCATGATGACACGAGGTTCCACAATAAAGTGCACAGGTAAATTAAATGAAAACTTGATAAAAATCGTGTTTTCATGATTCTAGCTAAAAAAATGTAATTATAAGTATTGAATGCTTCTTTTTGTAACTTTATAGGGTTGTAAAAGCGTTGACCGTGCGCACATTTTTAGTATGAAGCGCGGAAACAAAATGTACTTCGGTCGACGCTTTTACACCCCAATAAATTTACAAAAAGCAGCATTCAATTCTTAAATATTAGCAATCCCCTTATCTCGTTCTCTCGTCAGCTCTGCTGTATCCAATTATCACTCCCTTATATACCTTTTCTTGCAATAAGGGCTTAAGGGCAACCGGGCTTATGGGCACCAGGGCTTATGGACAACATATATATTAGGGCTACCGTGTATCAGGTATTAATAGGGCTTACAGGTTCCATAATTAAGGATCATAAAGCACCATATTATACGTAGTCATAGACGATCGGCCCTGAATATGAGGGTCCTTAAACACCAAGTTTTCATACCCTATATATTTTCATTCCATAGACCTCCCCTTTTGAAAAACTGAACTTTCACTGTAATAACAAAAACATGTTAAAAAAACAAATTCACATACATGTACATAACTATAAAACAAAGTCATAATACCAAAAATGTACTAGACTGCATATATACAAAAACATATCAACAGACATGATTAAAAAAATCCAAACAAGTGAATGAATAGTTATAACCATGATAACACGAATTGACTGATTGGTCTTGTACGATAAAGTTCTTTAGCACCCTTTTAATTTAATAAGCACATTATGGACAGGAATTCAACAATACGCACCAGGTTTAGCACAACTAACTAACTCTCACAGTCAATCACCTACTTAACAAAGAAATACATGCATCAGTTGTGAAAGCATATTAACAAATATTTATAACACATTTTAAGACAACAAAATCACAAATGTTCATAGTTTACAAAAGTTAAATTTGATGTGTTTTATTAATTACAGTTCTTCTACATCTGGCTTTGGCATGGTTGTCCTCCTATTTTGTCATATTGAATGTTGATATATTTGGTCTTGAATATACCGGAAAAATTCATTCAAATCAATGTTTTGCGGTTCAGCACACCCAGTGAATGAAAACATTTGCTCAGTTTCTATCTGTTTAACATTTGCTCAGTTTCTATCTGTTTAACTCCGGCTACCTCCGTGACTGTTTTTATTAAGCAAATAGAAATTATCTCTACAGATTCTACAATTTCATCCTGAGTACATGAATTTAAAGAATTGATACTGGTGGACAATTTGACACATTGTCATCGGATACATACACTAAATCCTCCATCTGGTCATCATTCATGTCATTGTTACATAAATATTCATCCAAATTTATCCTGTTTTATAGCAAGGAATGTCATGTCTTTTTACTGTATACACCTTGATATAGACACCTGACATCAGATTCCTGTTTTCTAGCAAGGAATGTCGTGTCTTTTTACTGCATACACCTTGATATAGACACCTGACATCAGATTCCTGTTTTATAGCAAGGAATATCATGTCTTTTTACTGTATACACTTTGATATAGGCACCTGACATCAGATTCCTGTTTTATAGCAAGGAATATCATGTCTTTCAAAATTTCAAAGCTTAGTGCTTGGATTCCACCTGTTAAAAATCAGGTAGTGACTTTTGAATGTAATTTATTATTATGTCCAATTTAATATATTCTGTGGTGTTCATGCAATCTTTTTTGTCATATCTTTATTTTCTATTATTGTCAATATTGTACATTTGATAGTATGTGGTATATTTAAATGGTGTTTGTTTGTATTATAAAAATCATGTGTGCATTTTACTAAGTCTTATTTTAACATTATTTTTTTTATCAGTTGCCAGAAAAATACATCAGCAACAGTGTCAAAAAGTATGCTGAATGCGCCAAAGAATATCATTATTCAGTTACAAAGGTAGTTTTATTATTTTAATAGTTACAATTGAATTAAACATTGTTGACAAACTAGTCTAATTTCACAATATTTTTGCACCTGCACCAAGTCAGAAATTCTAGTCTGACTGTCACATCTTGAATCATATTTAGTTCTTTTATTTGTATATACACTGATACAACATGTTTCTAAGTCATGTAAGGGGTAAACTGGGTTTCTTTAAGTTGTCAATATGTACCCTTAGCTTTGATGATCTGTAATACTAATAGATTTAAAACAATGTATAAGAACAAAAATATATTATATTATTTTTTCGACAGAAAAATTTTGTCAATTAAAAATATAAATGTGTGTTTATGTATCCTTCATAATTGCCCAATACCTTTCCTAAAATTGGTAACTCAAGTTTTCATAATACAACAATTTAAGTACAGTCATTCTGTTGAGCATATTTACATCTATTTAAACTTTGGTTATGCTTTTTCCTTACAGGTCAACTAGTACACAGAGAAAAGTGCTAAAGCAGATAGAACTCCATTTCAGGATTGATTTAAAAGATTATGTTGAGGACAATAATGTATGTTCTTTCATTAAAATAATGATATTTCACTGATTTCAAAAATGTCATTAACAGAAAAAAAAATTCAACAAAGGTCTCTGTATCATTAAGTTCATAAAATCCTGAAAACCAGCTCTTTTTTGTGACTCTAATAAAGATAATCATCGTATTAAACTAAGAATGTATCACAAAGTTAAAAATCATTTCGAATTAGAGAATTATTATACCTCATGCTGGACATTATTAACAAAAGTGTTATATCTTAAATGGAAAAAAATATTATTTTTGATAGCAAAAAACTAATAGAAGTTTGTAGATATATTCTAGAACACCTTTAGAACAAGGAATTTGTCAACTTTTCAAGGATACAAAAAATAATGTAGGATCCAGCAGAAGCTCAGCTAGGCCATGTCCGATTATGTTAAACAGGGTTACTTTGGAATACTGAATAATAAATGTTACTGATCATTTTGAAGGGTAAAGAAGTCAAGGCTGACCTTTTTGCAGTGATAGTCCACAAAGGGGGGACTTTAAAAAGTGGGCATTATTATGCATATATACAGTTTGGAGGACACTGATATTGTGTAGATGACATGAGGGTTTGTATAACAATTAAAAACTTAAGACTTACAGGAACAGACACAAAATATGTTTACTCATTAGTATACCTCCAGCATACCTTGTAATTGCATCTCCTCCTAAACGTCTGGATGGATATTGATAAATTTTGCACAGTTGTAGTGCATGACATGAGTATCTGCATGAAGCAAGATAAACCAGATCCTCTTTGTAAAAGAGGTGATAATCTAATTTATTTAGTTTAATTTTGAAATTCAAGTTAATTGTCTTGTAAGCGCAAATCCTCCTAAACTATTCAATGGACAAAACAACCAAGGCCACCCTAAGGTCTTCAATGAATGGCAGGGAGTACCCACACCTGGGGACAGACTAACAGTTGGCCCCTTAAATCATTAGTAATTGTACAATAAAATCAGCTAGCTCCTTGATATTAAATGAATGGATTGATATATAGTTTGATATGAAGTTTTAAGTTTGGTATTACACATATATTCTTTTATAGCCACATGTTTGATCATTGGATTATCAGCTTAGTAATATGCCTCATTGCTTAAATTTCATTGTTTTCTTTCAGATTACAGAGGTTTTTTTATCATCCGTTAAAGCAATGGGATGGCCAGAGCTATGTGCTTTTTTCTAGAAGGAACTGAAAGTCCATAAACTGAGCTTATATGTTCAATGTTTTACCAAGTTTTTACCTCATTAACCATTTTCTATGCAACTCCCAGTTATTGATGTCCAAGTTTGAGGTTGTGATTTATCTTTAGAATATTAGTGTGTTACATCATCATGATCATTGAATACATTTATTGTGCAATTGTTATAGTCTTGAGAATGATCTCACAAGAAACAACCTTGTGCAATGTATTTCAAAAACTTCAAGTCAATTGTCTAGTTACCATTGTTTTTTTGGTATTAAATATGTATTGCCTGCTCAAAATGCTGAGTACAATGTATTTATGTATATCACCCGTACACAATTCTTTGTATGTGACAAATATGCATGCATAAATTTTGTGGTATAAATTTCTGCATTGATTACATTAACTCTAATTTTATTCTCAATTTTATTAATCACAGATCTGATGTAGGGTGACACATGCGTTTCACCTGAAAGTATTGCCATATATCCGATAACTTCCTATGCAATTGCCTCATCGCTCATTCCCATATTTGTAACATTCCTAGTTCTTGGGAGTTTTCTGTATTTTAACATAATTCATGTTTTTCGAATCGAATGCGGTTTATCTGTGGTACGAACAAAATCATGATGATCATTCATTAGATCATTATTCCCCATTGTTCCTCCCATTGGATTGTCAAAACTTTGATTGACTGAAAGTTCGCCTGGTTCTGTGAGTATTTTGCAGATGACTGAGATGTTGTACCCTTCGATTTTGATTTTTAAAGCCTTCAGTTTTACTCACTTCTACACATTTGCTTAACTTCTCACACGGTGAATTGTACATTCTTTTTGTCCTACATATAGCAAAAAAGCAGCAAATACCGTACCAATTGCAATTTCTAACGGTAAACAGGGAGTCTAAGCACAAGGTGTTTGTGATGAGCAGGAAGCAATCAATTAAAATTATACCTAATCTACACTTTCTAAATGTTTTTTTAGGGGTTCGTATGAATAGTAAACCCGGCAATTGTAACAAGCCCCTGTGATTCCACTACGCGATTGAATGATTTTGACGTTTGTGGTTCAACGTATTTAGTACTTCATAGTAGAAATATATCATACTGACGGATCTCTTAAAGTTGAATCACGTTGGAAGAACAAAATAAATACAAATTTCGCATATTCAAAACAAACCACTAAAAAATGAAAGCCAATACATTGATGAGATGTATAAGTACCGAGCCACGTCAAACGGATATCGCATAAAACCATTCAACAGTAAAAGTAATATTAATTAGAACAAAGACAAATGAAAGATCAATATAACAAATTGTTAAGATGACAAACAACATTAGTATGCAGAATATATACACCAAAACTAACTGTTCTTTAATTTTTCCATCGATGGTTACAATTCTATGTAAAATCCCTTTTCATTTACCAGTAGCTTATTCCAATCCCTGACAAGAAGTTTCTATGCATGATTGTAAGGTCAAAGGAAAATTTCATAAAATAGCTATATATTAAGATGTATTGACTAACATGTATCAAAGAAGCAGTTAATCCTGATGCCTTGTAAAAAAAATGAAAAAGGGGGTGGGCATTTAGACATCAGTGACAATTAATACTTGATTTGAAGAAGCATGGGAAATGCATACTCTACATAGATGCCACCGGGAAAGTAATAAGAAACATCCCTTCTATTATGCGGCTTGCATAAAGCACGACTCATGAACATGCTATTCCCGTAGTGGAAATGATTGATTACAGTCACACAACTGTAATACAATTAACGGAACCAATTTTCTTGCACCAGATGCGCATTTCGACGATACATGTCTCTTCAGTGATGCTCGTGGCGAAAATATTTGAAATCCAAAGCTTATATAAAAGATGAAGAGCTATAATCCAAAAGGTACAAAAATTTTAGCCAAATCAGTGAAAGGAATCAGAGCTTTGCATGAGGGAGATACATGTAACACGTGTGGTCTAGCGGGACGGCTGCAGTGCAGGCGATTTGGTGTCACGATATCACATTAGCATGGGTTCGAATCCCGGCGAGGGAAGAACCAAAAATTTGCGAAAGCAAATTTACAGATCTAACATTGTTGGGTTGATGTTTAGACGAGTTGTATATACATTATGTACACAGCCATGTATCACCATCATTGATGGCGATCCGATGGATACATCTGTTGTAGGGTTGTCACTGACTCAGACGTACTTATGAATATAATTATTTTCTGTGACTGTATCTTACATTAATTTGTAGGATCCTTTACTATAGATAATTTAGCTGATCTGTAACAATAACATCTTCATGCCTTATATATCATGTACTGTAGTACGCCGCTAGATTAAAACTGACGTGGAAAGGTAACACATGCCCACCGAAAGCTCTTTTTTTGAGAGCCCAGGTGGTCGTGGCTTACACACAAGTTTGGAAACTGTGTTGTTCCTTAAACTGTATTTTACCACAATCGGAATACCATCTATGAATTAAATAAGCATTTTGGTTTTGTCCCATTCAATATTAAGAGTCTAATCCTCTTGACTCAAATAACTACTTAATTTGGGGTCGAAACAATGTGACCTTCTTCTGGTCATTACCAGTCAGACAATCTTCTTTTCAATTTTGCGCTCCCTTGGTTCCTCGTCCCCTGTGGACATGCATGTAAGAGGGTGTTTCTTTATATACGTATTGTAATAAACCTTGTCGGGATCTGCTTCTTTTTGCAGCAATCGCTCAGCTGTCTATAAACTTTAACTTGTTACACTGTGTGATGTTGAGTCAAATACTGTCTTAACTGAGTGGTTATTTAAAAACCAGTTACCATCACCTGTTGCCTGGACCGGCCAGTATCCACTGGGAATTGATGAAATCTTTACGTATCTGTGAAAAAGAAATCCAGACTTTAAAATAAAAAGATCTAAACTTTAAGGTTTTTCCTAACACTACAGGGAGATAACTCTTTTCTAACGGACAACATAATTTGAGTCAGTGAAGTGTTTTAAATATTCGATGCAATTTCAAGCGTTTAATAGACTTAGATACAATGTTGACAAAATGACGCCTGTCAGCTGTAGGAATTTCTGAAATATTAAACACTTTCACAATGGATAGAGAAAGGAACAAGTCTGGCTTTTTTATAAGAAACAAATCAAAAAAATCGAAAAGGCATTCTTTTTTTTTAAAACTGAATAATGACAGTAAAAACACCTCTTATCAAAACGCAGATTTACTAGACCACAACCAATACACGCACCATCTTACTCACTGGCATTGGTTGTGAAGTGGTTGTAAATGAATTAATTATAGATGCTGATCAAAAACAATACTTGGATGGAGGCTAAAAGCTATTTTTAAAATTTATAAAATATTTAAAGGTCATAAACCCAAAATTAAAACTTTACTTCATATATTTGACCACACAGTAAAACCAATTTTAACTTATGGAAGTGAAATTTGGGGTGCTCTAGATTCAAAAAAGTTAACTGAAAAAGGAGATTGTTATTTTGAAAAATTATGTAAAGAACTGCAAACAGAATCAGTTCATTTAAAAATCTGTAAATTTTCACTGGGAGTAGGAAAGAGAAGCACAAATATGGCAGTGATAGGTGAGCTAGGGAGATATCCTTTATTTATTGAAGTTATAGTTAATATGTTTTCATACTTATCACGTTTAACAAGTACAGAGGACCAATTATTGTCTGAAGCTCTCCTTGTATCAAAATCCTTATCAAACCATAGTAAGAAAAGTTGGTTTAATTCTATAAGTTCACTAGCAAAATACTTAGACATAGATTTATCACAAGTTTTTAATATAAAATCAAACTTGAAAAGATTTATTTTAAACAAACTTAAATTAAAGTATAATAAGTTATGGTATTCATCTTTAAACAATGACAGAAAAAATATGTCATTTGGAAATAAACTTAGAACATACAGACTTTTTAAGAGAAATATATATTTTTAACCTTATTTGGCTATAGGTAATAGGAATCTGAGAATTCAGATGACAAAATTCAGAATTAGTAATCATGATTTAGAAATAGAGAGAGGTAGATACAGGGGACTTCAGGCAATGGATAGAACTTGTAATCTTTGTAAAAAAAAGAAGTGGAAGATGAACTCCATTGTTTACTTAAATGTTCATCTTTGGAAAGTGAAAGAGTTTCCATTATTTCCAACATAGTTAAAAGTTACAAAAACTTTCACAATTTAGATTATCAATCGCAATTTATTTGGCTAATGTCCAATGAAGATAGTCGCATTTTTAATCAAGTGAGCAATTTAATTAATAATTTAAATGTTGTTCGAAAACAACTATTAGAAACTTAGTGAGTTTATATATTTTACTGTAAAAAGACAGAGGCATAATTTAGATATCTGTACAGTTTCTTATTGTAGGATCATAAAAGCACCAGGGGAAAAACCAGAATATTTAAATTCAGTTTCCTATATTTTTTAGGATCACTGTATTTGTCAAAGTTGAAACATGATACATTTTATAAATATACATTAGTGTGTCTTTCTTTTCTCTTCGTTGTAATCATTGATTTAATTGTACTCAAATAATTGTAATCATTTTGTAATCATTGTACCAAATTTAACTTGTGATTATTCTGCCTGTAATGGGCGTCTTTAATTGACAATAAAATATATTTGATTTGATTTGATTTCATACTCGAAAATCAACCAATCAAATTGCTGGATTTCATGTTTCGAGCATGATTTTTGTGCTCCGAGCACTGAGCAAAGTGTTATGCCTTCAAGGCCAGATGTACATTTATTTAAACCAATAAACTTGTTTTAAGGAAATCATTGCTAACACTGTATGCAATATTCCTATATATATCGCTCATCGCATTACCTAACATGAGAGTATAAGGCGAACAGTTGACGTTTTCTATAAAATTATCATGTCTGGCATTGAATCAACACAAGGGTACACGAGATTGAGGCATTCAACTAACAAGTGCTAGTTCACAATTGACATATCTATACAACTAACAGGCTGACCATGTGAAAACAACAAACGAATATAAACAGTGGTTTTTATAGAATTTACAGACGCATCTGAATAACTTGCTCCTGTTTCAAGTTTATGTGATTTTTTTTTTACAACCACTACAATGCCGTAGGTTTTCGAAATCAAAGAACCGGTTTTATGATTCGGAATCTTGAATCACATACAATTTTAAGTGGTCCCGAATTTAAATCTCTTTCTCTTACATCTCATCTTCGTACATATAATTATACCCCCGCTTTAAAAAAGTGGGGGTATACTGTTTTACCTCTGTCTGTCCTTCCTTCCGTCCGTTCCATGAATATTTTTCGTCGCATTTTTCTCAGGAACTACAATACAAGGATTTCTGAAATTTCGTTTCAGGGTTTATCTAAGTCAGCTATACCATGTGATGCGTTTTCAGATTGATCACTAGACAACTTCATGTTTACCGAACACTTGTATGATTTTACACATGATAGCCAAGTTGAAAATTTTCGTCACATTTTTCTCAGGAACTATAATACAGTATCAGTATTAGTACGTGTTTTAAATATAGGCGCCACCAGAAATGAGTTCCTGCAGTCGTGTTTGCGGGAAGTTTGTTGGATTGCAGCTGTAAATAGTTTTGAGTTAAAAGCTATACATATTTCAGGTTGCGATAACCGTTTACCAGATCTTTTGTCTAAATGGGATTTAGATAATAAATTTCAGTTAGAATTTTACGAAAGGACAAAAGGCATGTCCCTATATAGAGATTTGATTCCTAAAGAATTGTTTGAGTTTGAACATATTTGGTAATTGTTTATTCGTGTATTTGTAGATTTGCAGGTACAAAGACGAGATATGTTTGTGACTAGGATTTCGGCTTTCGCGAAAGGTACTTTGGTTAATTTTAAAACGCAGTGGAGAGCTTATTTATTATTTTGTAATTACTTTCATTTTGAACCGTTTGATATTGATTCTGAATTATTATGCACTTATTCAGAGTTTCTCAGTACAAGTTTCAGATCAGCTCAATCTATTCGCAATTATGTAAACGGATTTAAAGTTCTTTTTCTGTTGTTAGGATTAAATGTGAATGTATTTTCGTCTGACGAATTGAAGTTGACGATGAAAGGCTTAGACAGGAAATTAAAAACATTTACCTAAACAGGCATTTCCTTTTACTTAAGAAATTTTAGAAAACAAATCGCGAACATTTGAATTTGAATACGCCGCTTGATGCGACATATTATTAGTTATCTTGGTGTAATCAGGGGTGTACAGAATTTTACACCGTTGTTGAAAATTCATACACTCTGAGGCGCAGCCGAATGGGTGTATGAATTTTCAACAACGGTGTAAATTCCGTAAAAATGAGGTCAAGGTCAAATGAAACCTGCGTAACCGACATATAGATCATAAAATATTTCCATATACCAAATATAGTTGACCTAATGCATAAAGTATTAGAAAAATAGACCAAAACTAAAAAAATTAACTTTGACCACTGAACCATGAAAATGAGGTAAAGGTCAGATGACACCTGTCAGCTAGACATGTACACCTGACAATCATTCCATACACCAAATATAGTAGACCTATTGCATATAGTATAAGAAAAACAGACCAAAACACAAAAACTTAACTATAACCACTGAACCATGAAAATGAGGTCAGGTGACACCTGCCAGTTGGACATGTACACCTTATAGTCCTTCCATACACCTAATATACTAGACCTATTGCTTATAGTATCTGCGATATGGACTTGACCACGAAAACTTAACCTTGTTCACTGATCCATGAAATGAGGTCGAGGTCAAGTGAAAACTGTCTGACAGGCATGTGGACCTTGCAATGTACGCACATACCAAATATAGTTATCCAATTACTCATAACAAGAGAGAATTTAAGATTACAACAAATCTTAACTTTTTTTTCAAGTAGTCACTGAACTATGAAAATAAGGTCAAGGACATTGGACATGTGACTGACGGAAAGTTCGTAACATGAGGCATCTATATACAAAGTCTGAAGCATCCAGGTCTTCTACTTTCTAAAATATATAGCTTTGAAGAAGTGAGCTAACACCGCCGGATCACTATCCCTATGTCGATCTTTCTGCAACAAAAGTTGCAGGCTCGACAAAAAATTGTGAATTTCTGAATTCTTTATGAAAATTTAAATAATTTATAATACACAAACACAAGAATAGACATATAAGGCTAATCTATTAATTTATATAATGAACTCACACTTGTGAAGTTAGAGCTATACAAGCACCCAAGATGCGGATTCCGAATTTGAACCAAAAAAGGGGGAGGGGTGCGTGCCCAGACACTAATCGACGTTTGGAGGGCTACACATAAACCAATAATAATGACCTGAATAATTCTGAATTGTTTCCCTTCACATGATAAAGCAAGCAATAAGAGCATATTTGTTTATTCGTTCAATCATATTATTACATAAAACGCGGGTGAAAACAAAATATACACATAGTTTTTCCGTCAGCCGATCCGACTATTACAGGGTCTTTCAAACGCTTTTTTCTTGCAATTTATGGCGATTATGTTACTTCACGTTAGATAAATTGAAAAGTGCAGGTACATGAGCTATACCAACCCACTAAATTCTGGTATTGGTAGAAAGGTCACATTCCTTATTTTTTCAAAAAGTGCTGCTACTAGTTATAAAGCGTTCGTGTAATAGAAATTTCACAACCCGAAGTGCCAAAAAGTCAATAAATCGATAAAGTTCTCTATGTTTTATTGTTTTTTATTTACAAAATATCTAATAAAAAACTAGTAACAGCACTTTTCAAGTAAAACAAGTTATGCCGATTACAGGGAGCCCAAAATCAGGGCGATCCGACTTCATCTTCAACCCGCACTATTGACTTTTGTGGAAAATGTCGTTACTTTCGGTAAAATCTGAATGAATATCCAATAATTAGTAAAATTTACTGAAAAAATATTACTCAGAAAATGTTAAAATTTTCAAAATAAAGCTGTGGTTGTTTCAATTTTACTTCTAATACATTTGTCAATGCAAATTAGAAGAGTGTCTTGATCAAATGACCGATTTCAGGTAAAATAATATACAATTATTAAACAAGATGTCAAATGCACCGTAAAATGTTGAAAAAATTATCAATATAGGTAAAAGCTGAATAAATATCCAAAATTTAGTAAAGTTTACTGAAAAAATATTACTGAGAAAATGTTGAAATTTTTAAATAAAGCTGTGGTTGTTTCAATTTTACTTCTAATACATTTGTCAATGCAAATTAGAAAAGGATCTTGAACAAATGACCGATTTAATGTAACGTTATATACAAATATCAAACAGTTGTCAAATGTACTGTAATATGTTAAAAATTACTTATATATGTAAAATCTGAATGAATATCCAAAAAGTAGTAAAATTTACTGAACAAATGTAGCAATTTTTAAATATTCACTACCAACTCTTAAAACACTTGCCAGATTCCTCACTAGACGCTCTCTTGCAGCTCATGATTAACATCTGGGAATCTGGTGATTTACCATCAATCTGGAAGCTTGCAACCGTCGTGCCTATTCCAAAACCAAGTAAAGATCATACGGATCCTATAAATTATCGACCAATTGCTCTTACCAGTTGTGTCTGTAAAACACTCGAACGGATGGTCAATGATCGCCTTGTTTGGTTCCTGGAATCCAATGGGCTATTAGCCAATATCCAGTGTGGATTCCGACAGGGCCGCAGTACTCTTGATCATCTTGTTCGATTCGAATCATTTGTCCGTAATGGTTTTGCGAAAAATGAACATGTAGTGTCGGTCTTTTTCGACCTTGAGAAGGCCTATGATACTGCATGGAAATATGGTATTTTAAAAGATCTATTTGATATGGGGTTGAAAGGCAATATGCCTAATTTTATTTCTAATTTTCTCTCTAACAGACAATTTAATGTTAGAGTTAATTCGACCATGTCTGATCTGTATGATCAAGAGATGGGTGTCCCTCAGGGCAGTATTTTATCTGTTACATTATTTAGTCTTAAAATCAACAGCCTTGTTGAAGTTTTAAAAAGTAATATTGAAGGTTCATTGTACGTTGATGATTTTTTAATATGTTACAGAGGCATAAATATGAATAACATTGAAAGACAATTGCAATTATGTCTTGGAAGAATTGAAAAATGGGCCTCGGAAAATGGTTTTAAATTTTCCACGTCAAAAACGGTCGGGATGTATTTTTGTAACAAAAGAAAATTGCATCTTGATCCAGAACTAACTTTGTACGGCAACCCAATTAAAATGGTTGATGAAACCAAATTTCTTGGTTTACTTTTCGATAAAAAGTTAACCTTTCTACCCCATATCAAAATGTTAAAAGCGAGATGTTTAAAAGCTTTAGATATTTTAAAAGTTGTCGGCAGCACCGACTGGGGTGCTGATCGCAACATTTTACTCAATTTATATAGATCTCTAGTTAGATCTAAACTAGATTATGGCTCTATAGTGTATGGCTCTGCAAGGAAGTCCTACATACAGATTCTCGATGCTGTGAATCACCAAGGTTTGCGTCTCTGTCTTGGCGCATTTAAAACCTCACCAGTTGAGAGTCTGTATGTAGAGGCTGATGAGCACTCACTCTCTGACAGACGTTTGAAGCTTGGACTTCAATATGCTGTCAAACTAAAAGCCCATTCAGATAATCCTGCCTACAGCTGTGTTTTTAATCCGATTTATGAAGATATTTTTGCAAAACATGAAAATAAAATTCCTCCGTTAGGTATACGTTTGAAACCACATTTAGCTTCTTTTGATTTAAAATCTGTTGCTCAAGTTAAAACTTGCAAATGTCCTCCATGGGAACTTCCCAAACCAAAAATGATATTTGATCTCCGTGAACAACAAATCCTCTTTTAATTCAGCAACACTATGCTGAAATTAAAGCCGATTATCTAGATTTTTCAACTGTCTATACTGATGGATCAAAAGATGGTGATAAGAGTTGCATCTGCTGCTGTCTTCAGGGATAGAGCTGCAACCCTCCGTTTGCCATCTGATGCATCCATCTTTACTGCTGAAGCAGAAGCAATAATTTTGGCTTTGAAATTTATTGCTTCTTCAGATAAATCCAAATTTATTATATGTTCGGATTCACTTTCATGCTTACAAGCTATACGAAATACAAAAATTAAAAACCCAACAATCCTGAAAATTTTATATGTAATGAGGAATTTAAAAATTCTTCTGAAAGAAATAATAATTCTATGGGTTCCGAGTCATGTTGGAATCCTTGGAAACACAGCTGTAGACCTTGAGGCAATGAATGCCCTGGGTGACCCTCTATCTAACTGTATACCATATACTGATTTTAAATCTAATATTAGAGAATATGTTTTTAATATATTGAAAAATAAATGGAGTAAAAAAGATGATAATAAATTGCATGAAATTAAACCTAATTTAGGCAAACCTTTTAATAATATGGTGTGCAGAAAAGATCAGTGTGTTATTACTAGATGTCGTATTGGTCATACTAGAATAACACACGAGTATCTTTTAAAAAATGAAGATGAACCACAATGTGTTCCTTGCAACTGCAAGTATACTATTAAACATGTTTTAATTAATTGTATTGACTTTGCTGATATTCGTAAGAAGCATTTCAATGTCAATAATATGTATGATTTATTTAATAATGTTCCATTTACAAATATTGTTGCTTTTTTAAAAGAAATTGGAATTTATTATAGAATATAAAAATGTTATTATATTTAAATCGATCTCAATTTTTATCACGTTATTTTACTGTTGATTTTTATTTGTATATACTCAATTTGCTTTAGTCAAGAATTTTAGTATATTGAAGGACTTTTTGTCTTATTTTAAAAATATGCTTTAAATTGTAAAAATATTCGAATTAGCTCTCGCCGCGATATAGCCTTTTTGTGCTAATGCGGCGTAAAGCAACCAACAATCAATCAATCCTATATTGACTCTTAAAATTCAAGAGTCTATCTAAAAAATGAGGGTACTTTTATATGGCCTTCCAAATACCGTTTCGATCCCTAACATCACTGAAGAGACATTTATTGTCGAAATCCGGATCTGGTGTACTTTAAAAATATTGACACCGTATGTTTGTGGCATAACATCGTGGCCACAAGTTAAAAAAAATAATTCTGTTGAGTATTAAATTTATATTTAGATCCATTTTGTTACATCGTGTGATCAATTTTTTTTTGGCAATCGCCAATGGCAGTCAGCAGGGTTGAAGAACATCAGTTGTTCGACCTGTTAGTCAAATGCGTTTTGTTTAAATATACTTTTTCACTTTTTTGTTCTTTTGGAAAATGTTGTTTTTGCTGTTTTTAGACCCTTCTAAAACGAAATTGTTTTACATGCACACGTATAAAAATTGCGGTTTTTATCCAACGCAATCAGAGGTTTGAACGTAGTTTTCAATTTAGACTTGTTTATATATATATATATATATGGGTTCGAATCCAGGCGAGGGAAGAACCAAAAATTTGCGAAAGCAAATTTACAGATCTAACATTGTTGGGTTGATGTTTAGACGAGTTATATATATATATACAACTCGTCTAGACGAGTTGTATATACATTATGTACACAGCCATGTATCACCATCATTGATGGCGATTCGATGGATACATCTGTTGTAGGGTTGTCACTGACTCAGACGTACTTATATATATATATATAGTAAAGTACTTCTATTCACTATTTTATTACTATGTAAGCCAGTGGCGGATCCAGAAATTTTCATAAGTTGGGGCTTACTGACTGACCTAAGAGGGGACCTTAGAAGGGGACTGCATTGTCACGCTTCAGTGATTCCCTATATAAGCAACCAAATTTGTTTCCAAAAAAGGGGGGCCCGGGCCTCTTCCCCCCTAAATCCACCTCTGCAAGCTAACAAATTGGAAACTGTACCTACGCCTTAGTATGTTTTAAGTTTGAATTTTTATTAATCTTAATTTTATATGATAAAGTCATGCTTTCAGATAACAAACTAAATTAGAAAAAAATGAGACAGTGACTGAATTTAGTACGTCAAATAGAATAAGCATGTACGAAAGCGTATAATACACGGATCAATAAAAACTTTGGATATTTTATCAAAAGGCTTTCTTTTCTGCGGTGGAAAAGAAGACTTAACAGTTACAAAGAAAAAATACGAAGTTCAAAATAGCACAGCTGTACGTCATATTACGAATATTTCCGACTTTGTCTAGTTTCAGATGGGTTGTGGTTCGGTGAAATTGGTCTTTTTCTCTGTTGTATAGATCATGTAGATATTATACATTTTATTCTAAATTACCATTGAAATTTGTCATTATAGTTGTATCCGAATATATAGCAGTCTCCTTCCTCTTCTCTTATTTTTGCCTCATCTCCGTTGATACGCTCCCCAACATACTCTAGTTAAAAATCTCCCTTTTTGAAATCAGAATTGCCTATCACTCCAAACTACAAAACATTTAACACAATGTAATTATAACATGATAATTTAGATTTACAAGCTCAAAACGGAAGGTATGTTTCTTTTTCATATTTACTTTGAACATAATTCATCAAAATCCTAATATGAAAGAGAATATATAATATTTACTGGAGACTGTTTGTCTTCAGTTTCATCAAATCAACTATAAAGCAGTTAAGGAGGTGTTTAATTTAACTTTTAAGATTTGTAATATATTAAAACAAAGTTGCTTTGTAATTGAGTAATAACAATATGCACAATACACTCATACCAATATATTTAGAGATGAAAGTTTTTGTAAGTCCCTCTTGGTCGAGTCCTGTCTCACACCAAAATTCAGCCCAGCCTAATGGTGAACGTCTTTTCTACAAAATAATAAGAATATTTAATCTTGTTGATATGAAATGTCTGTTTAACATCATGTTCACATATTTGTACCGATTCTATAAATACAATGTATTATATAAAAAAGAAGGTGTGATACGATCGCAAGTTGAGCCAAGGAAGATCTTCCCGAACTATTCTAGTTAGCTTACGTTTATGTCTCTTGGTCTACAACAACCTTTTCTCTCTAAATCGTATGATATCAAGATTTCTATTATGGATAAGCATAAGTAGTGCAATTTTAAAAACAAAACTTTTTCCATAACCAGTGGGTAAAATTCCAATTATTTCTGTCTTCCCTTGCTGTAAAATATCTAATATTTCTATCTGCTTTTCTTTTAAATTAAAACTCAGTGCACGAAGGTGCGATTTGTAGTCGGCCATCTTTATGAACTGGATTTTATGTAATATAGAGCGTAGTAAATCGGTTTGGAGACAAATTCCACACAACGTGTGGCAGAGGTCATATTTAGTGTAGTGATACGACATTTTAACTGTCAATTTTAAATTACCTTTATGACAGCAGCTTGTAAGGAGTGTTTCCATCTTCTTACACACAATTGAACCAATACAGCATTACCAGCTGGCATACAACAAATCCTTTTATTCGCATTTTGGGACAGTACATTTTGATAGTGATTAATTGATTGTTGGTTGCTGAACGTCCAGTGGCAAATATTTGATGCATGTTCAGGACGAGCACAAGTTCACAATAAATACTAATATATAGGTAGGTTGGTACAATAGAGGTCATCTTGGATCATAGTCGGGGCAATTTGGACTGCCACTGGAAAATGAGAGTATATTGGATACGAACAGAAAGTTTACAATAAATACCATAGGTAAGTCTTGAAATAATAAAGGTCGTCTGGGATGATGGTCGGGGAAATGTGGACTGCCACTGGAAAATGAGAATATATTGGAAGAGGACAGAAATTTTGCCTTGCAACAGGCCACCCACGGATAACATACTATCACATACTAGTATGTTATATACATATTTATGGATCTACAACTGTGGATACCTGTAACTTGGCATTGCACAAAGTTATGTTTTTCTCTAGCTGTTTATGACGTCTTTACACTAAATCTATTGGATGTTCGATGTGTACGGATTGATAATTTAGTCTTAGATGCATGATTTATTTATTAGTTGTTAGTGGCTGAATATTTCTTTTAATGGATTTTTTCTTCCATAGACTTTGTTTTTCAATAAGGTTTCCTTCCTTGTTTATCGTTGTTGTTATGAAGGTGTTTGTAGCTATCTTTTTTCCAATGTTTATTTCGCCTGACTCTACCTTTTCCTTAACTATACCTCTCAGTATTTTGGCTGACCTTGGTGTATTGATAGAAATGTTCGTCTTCAGCAACCTTTTTTTTTTGCACGAAGAACACGGCGCCAGTAGTCCCTTCCACTGACTCGACTTTGTTTGGTAAATTTGTAAATATCTATTCCTAATTAAAAAAATAAAGGTAAATTGAAAGCAACTGTTTCAGACCATCGAAATTTATTTTAACATTATCAAAAGGAATGCCAAATTAGATTTTTGATGAATTTACTAAACATAGAATATGATAGTGCAAGTTTAGCATCTGTGTACTATGGACACATTCTATAAATGCTACATTATGGTTCTGATTGGGTAATAATAGCAAGTCCTTTCTTTTTTTTTTTAATAATTTTTCTTTCATAGACTGTTTGTTTTTCAATAAGGTTTCCTTCCTTATTTATCGTTGTTGTTATGAAGGTTTTTGGAGCTATCTCTTTTCCAATGTTTATTTCGCCTGACTCTACCCTTTCCTTAACTATACCTGTCAGTATTTTGACTGACCTTGGTGTATTGATAAAAATGTGTCTTCAGCAAACTTTTTTTTGCACGACGAACACGGCGCCAGTAGTCCCTTCCACTGACTCGACTTTGTTTGGTAAATTTGTAAATATCTATTCCTAATTAAAAAAATAAAGGTAAATTGAAAACAACTGTATCAGACCATCGAAACATCGAAATTTATTTTAACATTATCAAAAGGAATGCCAATTATGATTTTTGATGAATTTACTAAACACAGAATATGATGGTGCAAGTTTAGCTTCTGTGTACTATGGACACATTCTATAAATGCTACATTATGGTTCTGATGGGGTTATAATAGCAAGTCCTTTCTTTTCTTTTTTTAATAATTTTTCTTCCATAGACTGTTTGTTTTTCAATAAGGTTTCCTTCCTTATTTATCGTTGTTGTTATGAAGGTTTTTGGAGCTATCTCTTTTCCAATGTTTATTTCGCCTGACTCTACCTTTTCCTTAACTATACCTCTCAGTATTTTGGCTGACCTTGGTGTATTGATAGAAATGTTTGTCTTCAGCAACCTTTTTTTGCACGACGAACACGGCGCCAGTAGTCCCTTCCACTGACTCGACTTTGTTTGGTAAATTTGTAAATATCTATTCCTAATTAAAAAAATAAAGGTAGATTGAAAGCAACTGTTTCAGAAAATCGAAATTTATTTTAACATTATCAAAAGGGATGCCAAATTAGATTTTTCATAAATTTACTAAATATAGAACATGATAGTGCAAGTTTAGCATCTGTGTACTATGGACACATTCTATAAATGCTACATTATGGTTCTGATTGGGTAATAATAGCAATTATTTTCTTTTCTTTTTTTAAATCAAATTGATACTTTAAAGCACAACATTTATTCTTAGAAATGTTTTACAAAAATATTTTTTACTGTTTTTGCGATTCAGGAGTTGTGGATTGCTTGATTACAAATTTACTTTTAGTAGCAAACTTTTAAATAAAGAGTTTAAAGCAATTCATGGATCTATCAAAAATTTATATTCAGTAACTATTTAAAGAATAAAGGAGTCTGTAAAAATTGCTTTCATTATACCTTGCTCTTTAGCATATCTGTCCTGAATTCAGTGGCATTTTGTTATTTGGATTCTTAAAGTTGTGTTTTCTTGCCATGCTTGTCCAATTTATAGTTTGACACTCTTCAATTAATGATAATTCCTCAATAAAATTATGTCTCAAATTTGTATTTGTCAAAATTTCCATGATGTTTTTTGAGTTTGAGTTTTCCAAGATTTTCTTGCTCTAGTGTTGTTTTTTTTTTTGTGATCTTTCTTGCCTCTTTTTTGGTTGAAAAAAATATCATCCTCTCGCGGTCATGGCTTTTATAAGATTTCCCTAATGTTAAAAACTGCCTAACATCATTGTCATTGTCAGTTAATGCACTGTTAATAGATTGCATGGACATGTTGAGTGTTTTTTTTCATTGTGTTTTTCCTGCTTTTCTGCAGTTTCAGTTGGTGACAGATGAAAAGATTCAGCAATAGCAGTTTCAAAGTTAACATAAGATTTTGAGCAAATACTGGGTTTGTCACTTGTTAAAACAGTTAGGTAGTAGAATAATAGATTGTATAACAAATGAAATGTACGTTGTTCAATTGAAGGTAGTTCTGGGGGAATGAACTATTTTTGGATCTAAGACTATTTAAATTTTAATGTATTGACAAAATATTAATTGGATAAAAGATAATGTTTATATTGCCTTTGCTCTCATTTTAATGTGTTTCACATTAATCCCCCTTTGTGAGAAAAATAATTATCATGTTCGTGAATAGTCAATTGGTCAATTACCGATTTCATTCTGTTTTTTCACACTTTTTAAACAAATTAATTCCCTTTGTCAATTTTGGACTCAGGTTCTATGCAAAGTAAAATGAAATTAAAAATGATGAATCGGCGGTTTAACTTATCTATCATGAAAAATAATTTCTGATGACGTAAGTATTTACATTTGTAGCAAAGCAACAAGTAAATGTAATTTAAATATTTCAAAAGCTTTTAGATTACTCACATTAAGCACAGGCAAATTTGCTCTTTCTCCATTGTCAATGAAAATTATTGTCCCTCCTAAGTGAGACAACTTAAAAAGAAAATTTCTACTACAGGGTCAATTATGGGAATTGGCAAATGAACTATTGTAATATAAAACTTTTGTAGGAATAATCCAATTTAAAGTTTTGTGTAATTTTCATATTGGACCCATAAAATATCCATTTTGTAATCTTACCTATGTCAATATGGCTCGGGATCTCACAATCCTTTTCTCTTCCCGGTCTTTGAGGGTGATGTTTTTTTGGGGGCTCTTGGTTGCTAGTATAACGAGTTTGATAGTCTTTAAATTCTTTACAAAACTTTCAACCAAGAGATCTTTTCTGCTCAGTGGGAACTTTCCTTAGCAACTTTCTTTCATGTGCGAAACATCTCACAAAACAAATAACACATATTAAAGTCAAAGTTTAAACAAAGTGTTATAAAAATTTTACCAACTCTTTGGATATCCATGATAAATTATACAGTACTTAATTTGTATTTGAAATTTAGGTACTACAGATATTTGATTACTACCGTTACATTTTCAGCATTTTGAAAGTTTTTCTATTCTAAATCTCTTAAAATTATGATTTTCAAACATGGAATATTTAATTATTTCTGTACCAAAATATTTAGTACAAATCAAGTACTGTAAAATACAAGTACCTAAATATTACAAAAATTTTAAAGTTAAGAAATAGTACTAAATATTAAAAGTAAATTTCCAGTACTACATATTTAGGCCGTACCTTGACCAGTGATTGTTTACTTTTATAAATTGTTACTTTGAAGGAGTTGTTGCATTGGCACTCATACCACATCTTCCTATTTCTATATGCAAGGTTTATACAATTAAAACTAGTCATTTTGTTATAAACAATTTCTGTAAGATATATTGAATTTTTTTTTCAGGTGGAGGAATGGGTTGCCGAAGAGGATCCAAATTTGTTAGTCCTGTATTTACCAAAGAAAGGAAAAAGAAATCCAAAACCACAACTCATTGTCAAAGGTAAAGTTATGAAAATTAAATTACAAATGTAGTTTCCGAAATTTATGAAGAGTCAAGGATATCAGTTGATTGGGTTATAAGAGAGAAATAAAATGCATTTGTTAATGTGAACAAATACATCATTAGTTATGTTAAAAGGTATAAAAGATCTATTGTCTTCAGGTAGATTTAACTTCATCATACTTTCATGTTAAAACAACATATTTTTATTGGCAATGTCTGTTTTATGTTATTTGCTACAGACAGTGGAACAGAAAACCAACAACTTATATAACATTAAAATTACTAAGGTAACAACTTGCAACATAAGCACAGGTTCTAAATTTGAAGGAAAACTAGCATAAGATATTAGCGTCATTTCAAGGTCATGATATAAAAGCTCACCGGATAATTTGTATTACGGCTACAGCCATCAGTAAATTGTATTATTATTGTTATATTCTCCCCAAAGTTAGTATGTTACGCAATGTAAAATTATCCTGATTATTAGACGTGTTAGAAAAGTCGATACTACTGCTGGCACTCTAGTCCTATAACATATGACCTCGGGGGCATTATTTACTATTTCTATTTACTGTTCTGATATTTTTTTTTTTTACTATCAATGTGCCACCCGAAAAATAAAAAATGAAAATATCAGTATAAAAACGTTAAAAATTGAATAAAAATGCGGAGTCATATGTTATAGGACTACTGGCGCTCGTGTTGGATGAAGATTAATACAATATGATATACAGGGTTCATCTCTTAAAGTTTAAATACTATCTCATATTTTGTTACCTGTATGGGTGTGTTTGATACCGTTGATGTTTACTGCAGCAGTGTTTTTAATAAATAACACAGAAGACGATCAAATAAAGTATCATGTACAAAAAAGTAAAATAGTTTAAATTTTTATATTTTTTTATCAATTATCATATGTATCTTGTTTTACGTTTTGTAAACATACGGTAAAAAGGGCATAGTCGTATAACGCATGACTTCACATATTTACGTTTTTATATTAAATTGTTTATTAATATATTCTTTTTTAGCATACTGATAGTAGAACAGCTGAAAGTAAATTAAAGAGATAGAAAAAATAGTTCAAAACAAATAGCAGAAACATGAAAATACACCCCTAACCCTCTCCATCCTCACCCCATATAAGAGCCCTTATACCAATTTTATGGGAAATATATTCACCAAATATAGCCGTCAACAATGGCTTCAGTTACATGGGAACTGGTCAAACATTCCTACTGCTTTAGCAGCCATTGATGGAACCTCCCATGCCATATACAGGCCTCAAGTAGAACCGCAGGAGGAATATTACTTTGGACATCGCCATGTTCATTGTATCCATACACAAATTGTAGTGGACAATGAAATCATATACGCCTTGTTAAAAGTGGCTTTTTTGGCCATCAAAACGATGCTCAACAATTCAATCTGTTACCAAGTATTGGGACTAATTTAGAATTAGTTTTTCCGCCAAATTGTGTCATTTTAGCCGATAAAATTTATGCAGATCGTGCACCTATTGTTACTCCATATAGGAGACATCAATTGAGACGGAAAACGCCGAGGGAAAAAAGAAAATGTAAGAAATTTAATAGAAGAATGTCGACGTGTCGGGTGTACGTTGAACATGCAATAAGGCGTCTTAAAACATTTAGAGTTGTTGGAACTTTATGGAGACATCGCAGAAATGAACTTAATCAAATTGTTGAATTATGTGCTGGACTTGTTGAAAGACAACATGATTTATTTTCGTATTAAACAAATTCCACCCAATCAAACAATGCTTATGTTATAAGACGAGAGCCCACAAAATCTTGTATTTACGTTGCAATATAAGCATCATGCTTTTATCTTATGAACAAGGAATATTTAAAAAAAAATGTTTCATTATAATATATTGGGAAACAAATCGTCACTAAATGAGAATAAAACAAGGAGTTAAGGCGAAGACATACTATATCTTCTTCCTTTAGTGGATTTGCAAGTCAAACAAGCATTGCCCCCCTTTTCAACGAAAAATAATTAAGATTTTTTTTTAAATAATTTTATATATATTCCTTTAATCAAATAATACCAATTGCATTTTTTTCAATATTCCTCGTGATTAGTTTTAAAAGTCACATGCGTATGTCTTGCTAAAAATAATTACGCCTTACAGTGGTATCAAACACACCCATACAGGTAACACAATATGAGAGAGTATTTAAACTTTTGGAGATGACCCCTATATATCATATCGTATTAATCTTCATCCAACACTAGCGCCAGCAGTAGTGTCGACTTTTCTAACACGTCTATTATAAAGGTGAAAGTTTGACAAATGACAAATGACTTGTGACTATGACGGTCGGTCAAATTTGACAAGCCACTGACCTTTTGATTTTAGAACTTATAATAAAATATATACAATATGGGTAGTTTGCATTAATTGTTCTAAATAATAAGGATATTCTTAGTAGAGTTGAAAGATTCATCATTTCGTTGATTTATTTCAGAAGGGATGGACATGATGAAGAAATGATATTAATATCCAACGAAATGGAAAGGCAAAAGGAGGAAAATTTAGAACTCAAAGCAAAACTCATTGAATTAATCTAAGAAATACAGCAAACTCAGTTAACAAACATTCAGTGTATTGAGAAAAAGAACAAAGAATTAGAACTGAAATTGAAAGAGGAGAAAATGCAGAAGAACAAAGAATTGGAACCGAAATGGAAAGATAGGGATGAGAAAATGCAGAAGAAGAACGAAGACAATGAGACTTTAACACAAAAGTTTGAGAAATTGTTGAAAGAGAAGAAATAACCCATGAGTATAAATTATTATCTATAGATAAAGAATTATTATGATCATTATTATAAAGAGCTTTTAACCTTGTATTTTATAATAGTATAGAATAGTAGGTATAAAGATGTTTTTTAAGGGATTTTGAATATCTATACCACTGTTTTACCTCTGTTTGTCCGCCCGCCAATCTATCCATCCATCCCCGGAATATTTTTTGTCGCATCTTTCTGTGATGCGTTTTCAGATTCATCACTCGACAACTTATTCCTGTTTACTGAAAACTTGCATATTTTTACACTATTTAAATTATCCACTTGTGGCGGGGGTATCACCAGTGGCCTCACTTTTACTAAATATTCCCTAGGATTTTTTACTTTTTATAATTCTAATGGCCAAAGCACAGTTGATTATATGTTAACAACACCTAATTTATTCTATTGTGTACATCATGTTATTACTAGATCTCCAGTGGAATTGTCTGACCACTGTTTATTATCTGTCTCTCTCTGATGTTGGTAAATTTCAATGGGAACATTCCATGTCAGACAATTATCATGATGCTTTATTGCATAAAGAGTCTGTAAATGATATATTAGATCTAATGAACAAGATTGATGATGAAAACTGTGATGATATTGATTTTTCTTGTCTCATTAGTTAATAAAATTTATGTTAATGCAGCATCGGAAACTTTAGTATTAAAAAAGAAAAGTTTTCGTCCATCTAATGAGAGAAAAAGAGCTAAACCAAAAAAAGCATGGATGTCCAATGATTGTCTTTTGCTGAGGAAAGAAGTAAGGTATCTTGGTAAAAGACTCCAAAAGGATAAAAATAATGCTCACCTTCGCCAAACATATTCTAATTGTGTAAAACATTATAATAAACAAAAAAGAGCTTAAAAGCAGAGTTTTATAGGACATTTTTATCAGTAAATTAAATAGCCTAGAACACAAAGACTCTAAGTCCTTTTGGAAATCTATTAACAATCTAAAAAATAACCACCAACAGGCAAGGCACCCCGTCCATTATCAAAGCAGGAATGGGTAGAACATTACAAATTCTTATTAAACTCTGATTCAGAACTTAATTTTCCTGATGATCTTGAGACATTAAAAGACAATCATTGCTCTCTGGATTACCCATTTACTTGTAATGAAGTTAAAAAGGGTATCACTAGACTTAAATTTAGTAAATCTGGTGGTCCTGATTTGATATTGAATGATTGGTAATCAGGTCCAACATGAATTCAATTCGGATATTGACTGAGGTATCCAGGATAAAACGCGCAGCAGAGCGTGAGGACTATTCCAAAGTCCGTGACATTTGTTCCGACATCAGAGACAAGATTCACAAGAGAAACAAATGCATTAAGATTGCAGATAAGTCGCCAGCAGGGTAGGATACCGTGAAGGAATATATGTCCGATGACCTGGCTTCATGACTATATTGGTACAGGTAAAATCAAGACCTCATGTTGTCAATCCACTCACTGCATTTTGCTGAAAAAAGATCACTGTCCATTACTCAAAAGACCTAGCATAAATATGTAAGAAATAATTAATGAAAGCCATAGATTGTTGGAAATTTACACATGGCCTGGACTGTGATTATCAAAGTTTATCCTGAGCATTGGCGAGGGGAAAAAAATTGACGCTTTTTACGGCCCAGGCAATCTATGGCTTCCATGAACTATTTCCATTATAATGAAACACTTACATGGCAGAGGACATTTTAAGGAAATGTTTTATACTATTAGGGGACAATTTAGCACCGACATTAGGGCCCATTTTAGCGCCAGATAAATCAATTCCACTGTATTTTTCGATAGACCATTTTAGCGAAAATGTACCTTGTGGAATAATACTCATCAAGCTTTGGGCAAAAGCTCAGTGTAATTTAAAGCGAATAATTAATGGTTCAGTCATTCCATGACATTATAACGAGCAATTAGTTATCACAGCGCTTTTTGCATTTTTCTTGATATTCATTCTCTGCACTGTCTTGCACCGTAATGGTATTGCTAGCTCTATTATCTGCACTGTCTCACACCGTGATGGTATTGGTAGCTCCATTCTCTGCACTCTCTCCCACCTTGATGGTATTGGTAGCTCCATTCTCTGCACTGTCTTCCACCGTGGTGGTAATGGTAGTTCCTTTCTCCGCATTATCTTCCACCGTAATGGTATTGGAAGCTCCATTGTGAATACATTGATCCTTCGAAACTGTTTTTTTAAGATAACATGACAGTTGATTTATTAATTATTTGCACAAAATAGTTTGAGTTTTTGCCTTATTTGATAATTTTTTAACTATATAATACTTGAAAATGTCAATTTCGCTCTAGCTATTTGATTTGTGTCAATTAACAACAGGTACAAAAAGCGTGGGTTCACTTTATCGCCTATAGGTATTTTTTTGTTCACGCATCGCTGTCAATGTAACGAACTTTGACTGTCAAACAAGTGAGAAGTTTAGCAAGCAATAGAAATAGGTTCAATACTCCATTTCATACGTGAGGAAATGTCTGTTTCAGGAATATGACAATTGTTTTTCATTCGTTAGATGTGCTTGAGTTTTATATTTTTATTTTAATAAGGCGCTTTTCTTTTTTAATTTTCATCGGAGTTAAGTAATTTGTGATATAACTGTTAGCCCTGCACGCGGATTTCGGATAATAGAACGAACAAACGAAGGAACAGAGTCTAATAAAGTAATTATAATGATAGTGTGCTACAACAGCTACAATCCATCGATCAATTTATCGAATTTCATTCAAATTTACGTATCTTATGTTATGAAATAGGTTCAAATAAAGTGAATACGTAGCACACTATCCAAAAATCATTTGAATTATAAGGTAAAATGAGTTGTTTTATTTTTTTATTTCCAGTATTCAAAGTGAAATGGCCAGTAGATATATGTGATGTTATGTTGGAACAATCGATATGTCAATACATTCCAGCATTATCTATACGATCTCCATCTGACACGCGATGTATCCCTAGCCCACTAGTAGAGGATTATAACATTAAATATAAGGACTCTTTGATTCATCTTGTTTAAGATGACGTTTGTCATTATATGAAACAGGAAAATATCTCTGAAGAACCTGTGGAGGTAGACATACCATTAACATCAACACCAATTGCTAAATGTGATGAAAATGACATGATGTTTGAACCTACACAAAAAATTGAAAGCTGTAAAACGGAATCTAATCAGGCCTCCGAAAAAGGATCCTTTTTGTTACTGAGATGGGTCAGGGCATTAAAAGAAAAGTCGTACAATATTCGCATTATAACAACCAATGGTTTTGAGAGGAAACATAGGGATCCAAAACAAAACTCGTCCAGTTCAGTGAAGGCAGGATTTCAAGTCTTGCTGTTACACTAATAAATGAATTCCTGAAAGAGAGCTACAAAATGTAAATACTTCAAAACTTTGTATCAATATTAACTGATAAATGTCAGCTACTTAACAACTGGCCACAAAAACAACAGCATTTGTAGAACATTTCAATATTCCTACACTTAACTGTTGAGATGATTACTTTTGTAGATTAACCAATCATTATGAATTTAAAAAAAAGGCACAAATATCTACTGCTGTGAGAAACCGATTAAAAACTATCTGTTATAATTCTTACATGATTGGCATATTGGAATACTATGATATATGGTAGGTGCTGCAGACTTCTTATAGTGGTTCTTGACATTTTATATTCAGATGACGACGTTTGTGAGTGAATTTGTTGAGTTTTTACACAGATAAATTCCTTTCAAAAGGCTTGTAAAAGTAATATAAATCCTTGTATACACATATAACTATTGACATTAGCATTTAACTAAAATTTCTAATCAAATTCTTTATCATATAAATTTTATTTTAATATTATTTCAAGGTACAAATCTTACAATGTGCAAAGTTTGGATATTTGCAGAAGGTATCATAACGAGATTCAAGACTTCTTCCACAATAAACCAAAGATGTGTATATAGCACTCCAAAGATTGCCACCAAATGTGAACACAATTCCATCAACTAATTTTTCGTGTGAAAATGGCATCATGAAGGTTGAAAGTGTAGACATCAATAACACCTACATCATTGAAGTCAGAGCAGAACCGAAATGCTCATGCAAGGACTGGTTCAACACCCATCTACCATGTAAGCACCTCCATGGTTTGTTTATTGCAGTTGAAGGTTTTAGTTGGAATGACATGCCCAAGAATTATACCATCTGTCAACACTTCAACCTGGATCCACATCTTAAACAACAAGTTATGGCATCTGTGAAACAGTCAAGTTGCACTTAGGACATCCATAACAGTCTTTTCTTAATTCGGAACCATAAAGATCTTTAAGATATTTACATTCAGTTGCAGGCAATCCAATCCAACATTAACAGGAAGATCCCATGTGAAGCTGGTCTTCCAACTTGAACAACCAAACCAACAAAAAGAGCTAGGAAATTTATTAACCTGCCACAAAGGAAAAGGTTTATACCAACAAAAAAAAGCAACCGAGAAGCCATTGAACATCCTAAAAGATGTCATTGTGAAAGGTACATATGACCTTTCAATTGACCTATGCAGAGAAGATATCGAAAGTCTGTTCGAAAATCTGGAACCGTCATCTCTAACAGATAGCGGAAGAGGTTTGCTATTTGTATACCCTAAAGTGTTATATGTTTGTTGCCTACACATTAAATTCTTAATTCTCTCTACAATTAAATGTTTTATTTTAAATTATTCCTATAAATTCACATGATGAACTATTAAGTATGTCTGAGGGATATGTACATCTTATTTAAGTATCAAATATATGTTGCATTTTAAAGAAATTTAGGTCATATATAATTAACATATTATTAACGAAAGATACCATGTATCCAGATCTTTTGAAATTATAATTTTTGTAATTGTATTTTACACCTCACTTTCAGAAATCATGATGTTTTGCATTAACTACTTTTCATCAAAGAGGATTATTAACTGAACAAATAAGGTTTGTGGACTATTAGTCCCCGAGGTTATCACCAGCCCAGTAGCCAGTACTTCGGAACTGGCATGAAAATACGGATTTTTTTGTGTTATTAAAATTTGCTGTTACAAAGTATTAAAAATTATTATAAATTAAGGAATGTATCTCCCTCATGCAAAGCTCTGATTCTTTTCACGAATTTGGCTATACTTTTTGGACCTTTTGGATTATAGCTCTTCATCTTTTATATAAGCTTTGGACTTCAAATATTTTGGCCACGAGCATCACTGAAGAGACATGTTTTGTCGAAATGCGCATCTGGTGCAACAAAATTGGTACCGTTGATTTTATTATAGCTTATGACATCAACAAAGTTGACCTGAGCGTTTCATGAAAAAAGATTCAAATGAAGTTTAAAAGTTGTTCTAAACTTGTATTCAAGTTTGCTTCATCTATTAAAATTGTAGATTTACATAGCATTTCAATAAACCAATTGCAGACAACTGCATTTAATATGGTTTCTTTATACCAACATATTATTCGGTCCATTTTCTATTGCTGTGGTAAACACAATTTGGAACAGTGAAACCAGTGGGTTATAAGATTACCTGCTATCAAAAGTAGGACCATTTAACATAATGGATGTATATACATCAATCTTGTTTCTGAAGTCCTTACTGCCTGATGGGGTAAACACACACAATTTTAAAACTATTTCTTTCCATTTGAGTGATTAAAACCAGCTAAAATTTCCTAAGCTTTGCAAATAGAAAAGATATAGCAGTTAGTTTTATAATTTATAGATTCCAATTTTCATTCTTAGGTTTTTAGTCTTCAACCACTAACAAACTCTAGTCTGCACCCTTCCACGAAATATTTAATTATATTTTTTTTTAAATGTTTATCAGATTTCTAAAATTATGAAATAAGTTGTAAAATTTAGTCAAATGTTAAAAAAAAAAAATTAAACATACAAAAGGTTTGAATGTTTGTCTATAGAATTAGTTCGATCTCCTATTTCTGTGGGAAAATTGGATTTGAAATTAGCTAATTTATGTCAAAATCATTTAAATTGTTAATTTCATCCAAATTACATGTAGGAGCTGATACTAGTTCATTTGAAAAGTTTTGATTGGGAATTGGAGGAAATGTTAACATTCCGTGTGCTTTTGGAGCAGTTAACATTTTCTTTAACTGTTATAAGTAACATGCATACCTTCAACAAATATACTGGCTAGCTGAAGCAGCATTCCATCTAAACAGTCTCAAGAAGTACATCATTTAATGGGTTTCCAGAAGGTAAATATGAGTACTTTTTAAAATATTTTTCTTTTATGTTGGAACACGATGATTCGTTACAAAATGAGTGGTCATCACACATATGTCTTCCTTCATATCTATTCTTGAGAGTTATTTTGATTTTAACAGAGCATATAGTTGACGCAGTCTATCTAGTATTTAATTATCTTTGGTGCAAGATTCTTGTGTTTTAGTTTAAGCTGGTAAAAAATTGAAAAACAACACGTTTAATATTTTTTTGCGTCTGTATTGCTTTTCTGGATATACCTTCATCAGGAACGCTCAAATCCAAACATTTGAAATCCGAAGATGTATAGGTACTAAAACTGTTGAAGAGCTATAAGTCAGAAATACATAGCCAAATTCTTCTAAAGCCAACTTTACCTGAGCGAGTAAAGTGCGTTTGCTATATTCTTTTTACCATGATTATTGTCGGACATTTTTTTTTATATTTAAAAAAAAATTAAACGAGAAAACGTTATACTTTTTCTACTATCGTTGGATCGGCATACAAAGATGTTTTATGATCCCTAACATTTGGGGGGTCTGTAGGTGGCCTGTTGCAAGGCAAAGTTTCTGTTCCTATCTAATGTACACTCGAGTTCCGGTGGCATTCTAAATGTCCCTGACCATCATCCTGAATGGCTGTTTACACATACTACGTACTATCTAGCTCTGAGAAACCGTAAAGTCAACAAAATGTTTGCTGTTGCATCACAACATTAAACACAAGGGGATATGACAAATGTAAAGTCGATGGGGGAAAAATATAAATGAGAGGCAGGATCTGCTTACCCTTCCGGAGCACCCTTGTTTTTGGTGGGGTTCGTGTTGTTTCTTCTTTAATTTTCTATGTTGTGTCATGTGTACTATTGTTTTTCTGTTTGTCGTTTTCATTTTTAGCAATGGCGTTGTCAGTTTGTTTTAGATTTATAAGTTTGACTGTCCCTTTGATATCTTTCGTCTCTCTTTTAGGAGGAGCCAGCGACAAAACTAAGGACAAATTGCAACGTTGTCCCAAATCTAAAATTTAGAAGAAAATGAACTTGATATTTTAGCAAACTTTTTTGGACAAGATGTCCGAATTCATAGAGAACTTTACCGTCGACCAAAATTTACCCTAGATATTGCACAAAATTACTGATCTCACTGGAAAATAGAGGGTTTTCTAGGCCTTTTTGAAAAGTCGGCCTGAAATTGAATGGAATTTAGAATAAAGTTAATAAATTGTATGCCTTCCATCACAGAAGAATATCGGACAAACTTTGCTGGAGATATTACTCTCAACAGAATATTTATTCACACTTTTAACCTAGAAACAACATCTAAATATCTAGCAGATATACGGAACTCATTTCTAAAATCTAGAACGTGAATCATTTGTAGCAACCGACAATCACTAAAATGCCGGACCTCTTAAGGACTTTCCATTGGATAATTTACAGAACCTGAATTTAAGGTTTCTAAATCTGATATTTTAGAATACAAAGGATGTGCCAATAAAGTGCAAAGAAAAAAATAACACACATTTGATTGTTGACAGTGAAACAAAAATAATTACCTTACTTGAAATTTTATAACAAATCTGGAGGATTTTCCTACTGTAGAAAAGATCATAAAAGTAAGGTCGGACTCCTCTAGAATCTTAACTCTATAGTCGTTACTGTATTCCAGCATTTAATTAGGAGTTTGACTAAATGTTGGAGTCCGAACTGAGAAATAGCACACAAAAAGGGTCAATTTGTAGATCATAAGAACTAATTTTGGGTTCGGACCATTTTGCATGGTTTTACCACAGACTTGCTCTTAAGGTCACTGCTAGCTGGTAGATCAACCGAGGGTTTTAAGATGGCAACATCAAGTGGTTGAAGATGATTGGTGTGTGGTGGTAATTCAATGCTATGTATACTGTTTGCTTTAGCCTTTTCTATCAGGTCAATGCTGATGTGCGAGTCGTGATTGTCAATAGTCAACAGCGGTGGTCTTCTAGTGCCACAGAATGGTATGAACTCTTTTTCAAACCAGTTTCAAACAACTTCGTATCCATGAACACGGATTCAGAGGAGCCATATAGCCAGTTTTCTGAAACACAATCAGCAAAGCTTCTATGAGGCAGGCAACCATAAAAATTATAAACAACAATGTCTATCAGCTGCTATGCACATGTGTACTGTAATGTGACCATGCACCAATACTTTCTGTTGTCAACTGTGGGATCCTTTCAGAGTTAATACTTTTTCTTTCCTTTTTTTCTTTTCCACTAAAGCCAGACGCCAGACTCATCACAATTAAATATTTGGTTTGGTTTATTGGTTAAACCTAAGGTGTCAACTGCGTCCACCAGCAATTTTAAATATTGTTCCACGACATTAAAAATACGGCTCCTGGCTTTGTTCTGCTGTTCTGGTAGTTTTTTCCGACAATTCAAGGTGTCTGTTCAGGAATTTATTAAAACATGTGTTGCTAGAACCTTTGTCCAAAATAAATAAAGTTGTTCTACCTGATTTCTCTACAATTGAAATTACAAATGCTTTCAATATCCTTCTTGTCAAAGGAACACCCCTTTCTGCCATATACTTCACATAGTTTATTGAAGATGTCTCTTCCTAATTTGTTTGTATCTTTGATGGTCCATTCAAATGGTTGTCATATTTTCCATTGACATGGTATGATATGGTTGTCTTTGGAACCCAATATTCTGCAGAATTATATTCACCTCTTTCAAACTCGTCATCCGCCTGATAAACTGTCTTCTTAATACTTTCTCCAAAATCATAAACATCTTGCTTGTTTATTTGTCTTTTCGGTTTGGGCAGTTTCATGACGAGTGAATCACTGTTCATGTTCAGTTTCAGTAATGTGATTGATAGCTTTAAAAAGTTTAACATGGTTAAATGAGCAGTATAAAACAGATATTTCTCTGGAAGGGAATACGGGTTTAACAGAACCTAGAATATCATCTGGATTCATAGGGTTTTCAATTAGATAATCAGCCATCAGGCCATTTTCCGCACCGTCTTTATATTATATTTGACTCCGACAAGTTTTTAACATGGCTGATATCAGGACTGTTGATATTCAATTTTTTGTTCGAATAAATGCAAATTTATTAAAACGAGCTCGCTTTGAATCAGAAAAAACAGATATAAAACTACTGTTTAATAACCTATCAACATCTTTTATTAAACATCTTCAATTTAAAAAGAAAATGGTTAATATCATTCTTAACAGGTTAGCATTTAATAACAAATCCCTATACTGTATTCGAGTGGTGAAAAAAGTAATATCACAAAAATACTGACTTGATGACGAAAGTGGATCTGCCATAATGAGCAAAGCGATGTGATACTTGCTTTAAAACGTGACTTCAAATTTTCTGATGAAATAAAACATAAATTGGGTACTATTGGCAGACCACCACGGTACGAAAAAGTTGACAATCGTGTATAATATTGAATATACACGTTTGGTAGGGTTGGTAGAGTTGTACAAGTTCCTAAATTATAAATAAACTGTTATCACAATATGTCTATCTGTTTTTGTAATTTTGAGTATGCAAATGTTGAAATTTAGATAATTAAATGAACCAGGGCTGAAAAAGAGGGACAGTCAAACTCATAGATTACAAATAAACTAACAACGCCTTGACTAAACATACAAAAAAATTATGCACAGAAAACACCACATAGAAAAGTTAAGACTAAGCAACAAGAACCCCAACAAAAACTTAGGGTGATCTCAGGTGCTCCGAAGGGTGAGCAGATCCTGCTCTCAACATATGGCATGACGGTTTCCCAATGCCAATACAACTGCATACCAAATACCATTGACACACAAAGTTATTCGCTTTAAACAATCTTATACTTGTAAACTTTGTACAAGTCGATGAACATTGAAAATGTTAATTATCTGACGGCTTGGTCAAATTATCACTTTGTTCTCGCATTTCAGTCAATCATAACGGATTCTTTCCATGGAAGCCAGTCATTTCGTAGCTCTGTCATTTCGTACCCAAACATAACAAAATGAACATCAAATATCATCTACACAATCATATTTTATTAATATCAACATATATGTAGTATATTAATAAACTCATCATAGATACCAGGAACAAAATTCAATATTTACGCTAGACGTGCGTTTTGTCCTCAGCAGACTCACCAGTGACGCTCGAAACAAAAATGTTATAAAAGACCAAAGATATTACATGTTTATTTATATTAATTTACGGAAAATTCACTAACATTGTTGCCAAGTGTCCAGGGTCAACACATGGCAGCTTCATTTTTCGAAATTCAAATGTTGGGATACACTTGGACCAAACCACAGAGGCTTTGATGTTGATTGGCTGTTGCTAGAAGATAGTGGTTTGGCCTGTAAACCGTATCTCATGACCCCTTATTTAAGACCATCAACAAAGTATTTTTTTTTACTCAAGTAAGATAGTATCTGCGTACATCGTAGATCGAAAATATGTAATAAGTATGGACCACATTAATATCTGATGTTTGACCAGTTTATAATAAATCAAATCAATGAAGGAAATATATATAAAAAAATAAATAGTTGGTACATTTTTTTTCAACACAAGCAATAGGCGTAATTGAAAAAATACATGTTTTCTTTTCATTTTTGGCCATGACATTGTCGAGGGGGGGATAGGACCTTTATCGGAACTCCGGGATCGGGTGTTTTTCAGCTCGGGATATAGGGATTGACCCTTTCGGGATCCGCGAATTTTTTATTCGAATTTCGTGACCTCGGGATATCGTGTTTTTAAGTTCGGGACGAGGACCCCTCCTATCCCCCCTCATTGTCAGTTTATTTTGGATTTATCTGTTTGATTGTCCCTTTGGTATCTTTCGTCCCTCTTTGAAGTCATTATTTCACTATTTTGCAAAGAAAGCCAATGATCGATAACCGGGAGGTTGAGGAAATTGATATTGGAGAGGATTTGGGCCGTCAAGACGGAATGAATGTCCGTAATTTGATTGCAACTCATGTAGAATAATGTATATACTATTATAAGAAAATTTATTTACAGCACCCGTAGATTGAAATACGGAACGGAAATTTGATCTTCCGGAGTCATGGTTCTTAAGTTGTACCTTAAAAAATACTACTTTCGTTCCTATTATATTATAATAACATTATGTAAAAAATGTTCATTTCTTTTTGTATTGTGACATTAACATATCTTTGCGTTCTAATCTTTTTGCTTATCTAAAAGAATATGTACCATTATTTCAACATCTTGATGCATTCTATAAACTTAAACACATTCTACACCCCATCCCGGAACTTGTTTGTCATATTGGAGTCTTCATTTAACAGTCTTTAGAACTGAGGGAGTCAGGCATTTTTATGATGGTATTTTTTACATACATTTATAATTGAACTCTAATGTTCTATTATTATATATATTGTATTACATTGTATTTCATTGTATTGCATTGTAATGTATTCCTTGACCTTTATGGGTGTAATTTTACAATAAAGATTATATATATAATGAATAAATGGCTTTCAATGAATAGATATTTTTTAATGCATCAGAAATAAAACTCAATGTAACACAAATACTAAAGATATTGATTTGTAACGATTTATCTCACTGTTCATTGTTATTGTAATTCATTTCCTGTTTTAATTTTTTTTATTTTCAATTTCAACTCTGAAGTTTTCTCTTTCGGACATTATTTTACGTTTTTCTTAGATTATCCTTGTCAAGTTTTAATACTTCAATTTGTAACTCCTGGTATATCTGTTTTATTGGCTTTGGTTGTGTCTTGGTTACTGCCACTAATTTGGAAGGAACAGTTGACGGTTTAGCAAGTGTGGTTGAGGATCTTGGTGCCAGACGGGTACTTTCAGACGCTTGCTGCCAAAAAAATCCAAAATATTGGTCTTCACTATCTTGTCAATCCTAATTCCAAAGAGTCATTGGGCATCGTATTCATACATTTTTTTTCAATAAACTAACAACTAACATCCATCCACACATGTCAGAGTAGTTTCGATAACCTGTGCATACTTTCTACGGTAAAAGGGCTCACAACTGTAGAAGAGGTCAATGTACCGAAATATTCTACGTTTTTGTCGAGCCTGCAACTTTTGTTGCAGAAAGCTTGTCATTTGGGATAGTGATCCGGCGGAGGCGGCGTAAGCTTACTTTTTTAAAGCTTTATATTTTAGAAGGTGGAAGACATGGATGCTTCACACTGTGTATATAGATGCCTCATTTTACGAAGTTTCCGTCAATCATATGTCGAATGTCCTTGACCTCATTTTCATGGTTCAGTGACCACTTGAAAAAAAAAGTTCAGATTTTTTGTAATGTTGAATGCTCTCTTATAAGTAAAAGGATAATTATATTTGGTATGTGCGTACCTTGCAAGGTCTTCATGCCCGTCAGACAGTTTTCACTTGACCTCAACCTCATTACATGGATCGTTGAACAAGGTTAAGTTTTGGTGGTCAAGTCCATATCTCAGATACTATAATCAAGAGGGCTAGCATATTTGGCGTATGGAAGGACTGTAAGGTGTACATGTTCAACTGGCAGGTGTCATCTGACCTTGACCTCATGTTCATGGTTCAATGGTGATAGTTAAGTTTTTGTGTTTCGGTCTGTTTTTCTCATTCTATATGTAAGTTGGTACCTCTAACCATTTCCTTATGACACTTCCACCCAAACGTTCAATCCTCCTTTCTGTTGCTGTTTCCAACCCTATTTTGAACCTCAATCCTGGCTTTCATGGCTTCTTGTGAGTTTTCATTTGATGATGAGATAACCTTTGAATAAGTCTGAGTAATTCGACATCCAAAACCCATTGTTCTCCTCACAAAACAGTATGACATGAGCTCTATTTTGCTGCGGTGGTTGGCCATGATGTGCTCCGTCATGTCAACCATCCTCCTGTTCGACGTCTCCTCACTAAATGCTGGTCAAGTTGGAGTATACTAGATATGATGCTATAGGGGAGCATGGACATCTTGATTGCATCAACACATTCTGTCTTTATTTCTCTGATTATACGATGGTATTTTGACATTATAGGATGGTACTTTGACATTATACCATTGTACTTTGACATTATATGATGGTACTTTGACATGATGTAATGGTACTTTGTCATTTTGTAAAGACATTAATGGGAAATAAGAAAAAAAAACAAGAATGTGCATCCAGTACACGGATGCCCCATCCGCACTATAGTTTTAGTTAAGTGGACTGTGAAAATGGGGGAAATCTCTAATTAGGAATTAAAATTTGAAAGATCATATCATAGGGAACATGTTTACTAAGTTTCAATTGGATTTCCACTTCATTAAAAACTACCTCGACCAGAAACTTGAACCTGAAGCGGGACGAAGGGACTGATGGACCAACAGACCAAAGAACTTAATGCCCATGAATGGGGCATACAGACACAATGCAAGAATCACTCATGTTGAGAGTAATACTGAAGGTTGATTTGAAGCATGCGTTTGTACATTTTTAAATAGTAAAGTTTAAATAGTAAACATTGTGGGTATGCTCACGAGACACAAAAAAGTGGAAGGGCCACCCCCACCCCTATATTCGCAAGCGGGTATGACATTGTAACGGGATCAAATGCCTGTCCGAAACGTGTCCAAAGCATGTGCTTCAATGTTATTTTATTTCATCCGCCGCATGTGTCATGTCACTTTATTCAACCTGGAATATGTTGGTCAATGGTCAATACAACTGTTATATAGTACGACTCGTAATTGGGAGGAAGAAGATTGTATATTCTTTTCGCGGTAGAATTTATGTTTATACGATATTCGTCTTGAACATGTATGAAATATTTGCCACTGGACGTTAAGCAACCAAAAATAAACCAGTTTGCGATTTTATTTATTCCGTTGTAGCATCATATGATGTTATATACAGTGTGCAGTAATATGCCATCCTTGTGAAACTAAATGAAAAAGTTATTTGTTTACATAATTATTTAACTATTTTATAAAAATATAGAATATAACAATAAATATTTCCCTTCTATTCCTTCATGATAGTCCACATGTAGTCTCTTAAAATTCTAAATTCTTATATTTCTAAGGTTTTTTCCTATTAAGTATCTTTTCCATTATTCTCTATTCAGTATTTTATGTTGAAAACTTCTCTACAGTCTGATCATTATCATTACCCCAGTTTTCTATATTTCTTTAGAGGGGAAAAGTAAATAAATCAGTATATTGTTTAACCAAACAAGAAGAAATATCGTTGAGTAAATAAACATAAGCAAACAAGTTTTTTTTTCACCTTTCAATTCAATTACTCATCATACCCATCATATACAACCATTAATACTTTTGAGACGACCTCTTACATTTTACCTGTCGTCCTGGTAAACTGTAGGTGTAGACAATTGTTGAAAAGAAGCAATTTTTTTTAAAACTATCAACATACAATCAATGATTAGTAAAGAAGGTGAGACATTTTTGCGTGTGTCGTGGGTTTTTTTTTCTTTCTTAAAATATAAGCAATAGGTCAACTATATTTGTTGCATGGAAGCTGTATTTGTCCGTTTATTGGTATCACTTTAGTTTAAGTAAACTAAAGAAGTAAGGTTGGGATTGATTTTGTGGGTTGTGGTCCCAACAGTGTACAAAGGGGTCCAACTAAGCTGTTTTTCTAGTTTCCAATAATTTGCGTGTAATGTATGGATCATTCTGCAACTCTGGAATTGGGGGCCAAAAATTCAGGGCTCCAAAACAAGCCATTAACTTGAGACTATTTACATATATTTTTTTTTTACTAATTTAGAGAACTTATACCATATTAATAAACTTATTTACCTTTAAAGTAAGAGATTACTGTATTGTATTTAACGCTACGGCGGCATCAGTTGGTATATGAAGGTCGCAAATGTATTTTCAATTTATGAGTTGGACTGTTCCTCTGATATCGTTCGTTTCTCTTTTTGTAGTGATGGTAACATTTTACATTCCGGTATATATATATATACAACTCGTCTAAACATCAACCCAACAATATTAGATCTGTAATAAAATTAACGGTACCAATTTTCTTGCACCAGATGCGCATTTCGACAATACATGTCTCTTCAGTGATGCTCGTGGCCAAAATATTTGAAATCCAAAGCTTATATAAAAGACGAAGAACTATAATCCAAAAGGTCCAAAAAGTATAGCCAAATCAGTGAAAGGAATCAGAGCTTTGCATGAGGGAGATACATTCCTTAATTTAAAATAATTTCTAATATTTTGTAACAGCAAATTTTAATAACACAAAAAAATCCGTATTTTCATGCCAGTACCGAGTACTGGCTACTGGGCTGGTGATACCCTCGGGGACTAATAGTCCACCAGCAGAGGCATCGACCCAGTGGTAGTAATAAAATTAACGGTACCAATTTTCTTGCACCAGATGCGCATTTCGACAATACATGTCTCGTGCAAATTAATTTATATTTTAGAAGTAGCACAACAAATAATTTTTTTTGCAAATTTCACATTATTTTTTATGGTAAATATCCTCTGTCAGAATAACTTTTTTTGTCCCCTTGCTGGCCAAATTATTTATTTCCTCAAAATTCAGAATCAAAATATTTATTTATGAAAACACCATGCAACCCCCTCCCCCCTGCAAGTTAAATGGTCTGTCCCTTATTTATTCATTTCTGAAAATTTTATCATTTGTAATTTTATCTATCATATCAACCAATGTTACTTGATAATTTTTGTCTCACCTGTAAAGAAAATCACAGAAAGAAAGACACATGGATTGCTTTTCTGATGGCTGCAGTGTAAACTTTTATCAAAGTTTTGTGATCAGGTCAGTTTTGAGCGACTAGGCTACTTTCAAGTTTTTTCCCTGCTGTTACTCAGTAACTATACTTAGTAGGTCAATATTATTTTGTCTATGGGATAAAGGGAAGGTTCTCATGTCAGTGTAACACCTAGCTGTCACCCAACCCTGACCTCATTTTCGTGGTCCACTGACCACATTTAGATTTTGGGATAAGGTCTTGTTTCTTTGTAACTATACTTGTAAGTTAATGATATTTTGATTATGGATTCGTCCCATGGTAAGATGTACTGGTAAGTCAGTCTGACACCTGTCATCCAACCCTGACCTCATTTTTATGGTTCAATGATCAGGTAAATTTTTTATTAGGTCTGTTTCGGGCAATTTTATTTGATTTCTGTATTCATGCAAAGATCAGTCTGATATAAGGTCAATATTTAGTGACTTACCATCCTTGACCTGGGGACAGGGGATTCCATCTATTTGGGGTAGGCGAAGTGTGAATCATGTAAAATCACTATTAAAATAGACAGAAGAAAATTTTCCGCATTGGTTTTTTTTCCATTTAGGTCAAGAAGATGTTTTGTTGGCCTGTTGATTGAAAATTTCATGTTGATGATTACCCCCCCCCCCCCCCCCCCTTTTTTTTTTTGCTGGTACAAAATCATAAGAACTTAGTTATAACACCCTAGGTGATACAGAATTAAGTTAATCTGGCCTACATTAGCTGCTTAGACATTGATATGAAAATATGATAGAGATATCATGTGTCTTATAGTCACATTTTTTAGCTTTTTGGAAATTTGTTATCAATTGATAAGATATATAGTTGGAAAAGATGCCATCAAAAGTGAGAAAAAAAACTTAAAACAGTACATGACCATTTATATATGAATCAATATGGAATTGTAAATTTTAAAATTTTAGTAGAGGTTTAGTAAAAAAACTTGTTTATTGGTACAAAATACAAAAAAAATCATACATTTTCCCGTACTTTTTTGTGAAATAAAATTATTTTGGATTTAACTCTAAATTTGCACACGAACATAATTTTTTTTTTTCTTTTTGAAAAAGACTCTATGGAGCATCAATTTTGTAAAGGAATAAGATTTTCTTGTTATTTCTTATTAGTAAAAAAAATCAAAAATATGTTTGCAGCAATGTTTTCCCTTACTTTTTATTTACATTATTTATTGCCAAAAATAGAATAGATCACTATCGGTATTGAAAAAAAAATGTCTACATTGTTAAACTTGAACATATATTATTGCTTGTCATTGGAATAACAATTGGTTTATGTAGTAACATTAAATGTTTTTGTATTTCAAACAAGGCCACCCCTTCCTGAAAAAACTGCTGATTTTCCAATGCATGTTATTGTGGACGTAAAGATGCTGCTGCCCAAAAAAAATTGGACACGAATTTTTTTTTTTTATATTATTTTTTTGTTAACTAACATATCAGTTTTATCAATTAATGCATAGTTTGAAAGATTCTTGTTATTTTGATTTTGAGCAGCAGACATCCTTAAGGTATCATCTATTACAAATTTACATTGAAAATTTAAAAAATCTTGATTAAAACCGTTGGCAGGTTGGGGAATATATTCTATACAACTATGTTTCGAATATGGTCGATATAATGTAATATCAGAATAAATTATCAAAAAGGGATAGAATTTACTAAAGAATATAATATTGTTAAAAGAAATAAAGTTGGTTCAAGTTTACTTCAGATACAATTGTCATTACATATTATAAATTTATCTTGATCAAATGACCGATTTAAGGTAACATCTATTACAAATATCTAAAAAGATGTCAAATTGATACACTGAAAATTATCCTTATCAAATGACCGATTTGAGGTAAAATCTAATACAATTATCCAAAAAAGTTGTCAAATTTAAAGTAAAATGTAGAAAAATCATTAAGAAAACCAAAGGCAAGTTTATTTTAACAGTTTATACACTTATCCTTAGAATGTGGTATCAGAATAAATTATAAAAAAAGGGGCAAAATTTACTAAAAAATATTTTTTTTAATAATAATTGATTTTGTTCAAGTTTACTTCAGATACAATTGTCACTGCATATAACCAAATAATCTTGCCGATTTAAGGTATCATCTATTACAATTATCGAAAAAGTTTTCAAATTTACAGTGAATTTTTTATAAAATCTTGATTAAAACCGTTGGCAGGTTTGATAATATATTCTATACAACTATCTTTAGAATATGGTCGATATAATGTAATATCAGAATGAATTATCAAAAAGAGGTAGAATTTACTTTAAAAAAATATAATATTGTTAAAATAAATTAAGTTGGTTCAAGTTTTTTTCAGATACAATTGTCATTACATATAAATTTATCTTGATCAGCGACCGATTTAAGGTAACATCTATTACGATTATAAAAAATAAGATGTCAAATTGATACAAAGAAAATTATCTTTATCAAATGACCGATTTGAGGTAAAATGTAATATAATTATCAAAAAAAGTTGTCATATTGAAAGTAAAATGTAGAAAAATCATTACGAAAACCTAAGGCAAGTTTATTGTCACAATCTATACACCTATCCTTAGAATGTGGTCAACTTAATGTGGTATCAGAATGAATTTTGAAAAAAGGGGCAAAATTTACTAAAAAAATATGTTTTTAATAAAAATTAAGTTAGTTCAAGTTTACTTCAGATGCAATTGTCAATGCATATCACCAAATAATCTTGATCAAATGACCGATTTAAGGTATCATCTATTACAATTTTCGAAAACGTCAAATTTACAGTGAATTTTTTTTTAAATCTTGATTAAAACCGTTGGCAGGTTTGGTAATATATTCTATACAACTATTTTTAGAATATGGTCGATATAATGTAATATTAGAATGAGTTATCAAAAAAGGGTAGAATTTACTAAAAAATATAATATTGTGAAAAGAAATTAAGTTGGTGCAAGTTTACTTCAGATACAATTGGCATTACATATTATAAATTTATCTTCATCAAATGACCGATTTGAGGTAACATCTATTACAATTATCAAAAAAGATGTCAAATTGATACAAAGAAAATTATCTTTATTGAATGACCTTTTTGAGGTAAAATCTAATACAATTATAAAAAAAGTTGTCAAATTTAAAGTAAAATGTAGAAAAATCATCACGAAAACCAAAGGCAGGTTTATTGTCACAATCTATTCACCTATCCTTAGAATGTGGTCAATTTAATGTGGTATCAGAATGAATTATGAAAAAAGGGGCAAAATTTACTAAAAAATCTTGTTTTTAATAAAAATTAAGTTTGTTCAAGTTTACTTCAGATACAATTGTCAATGCATATCACAAAATAATCTTGATCAAATGACCGATATAAGGTAACATCTATTACAATTATCGAAAAAGTTGTCAAATTTACAGTGAAATGTAAAAGAATCTTGATTAAAACCGTTGGAAGGTTTGGTAATATATTCTATACAACTATCTTTAGAATATGGTCGATATAATATAATATTAGAATGGGTTATCAAAAAAGGGTAGAATTTACTAAAAAATATAGTATTGTTAAAAGAAATTAAGTTGGTTCAAGTTTACTTCAGGTACAATTGTCATTACATATTATAAATAATTTAATTTATTATTAATAATTTATTTTCATCAAAAGACCGATTTAAGGTATCATCTATTACAATTATCGAAAAAGTTGTCAAATTTACAGTGAAATTTTAAAAATCGTGATTAAAACCGTTGACAGGTTTGGTAATATATTCTATACAACTATCTTTAGAATATGGTCGATATAATGTCATATCAGAATGAATTATCAAAAAGGGGTAGAATTTACTAAAAAAAATAATATTGTTAAAAGAAATTAAGTTGGTTCAAGTTTACTTCAGGTACAACTGTCATTACATATTATAAATTTATCTTGATCAAATGACCGATTTAAAGTATCATCTATTACAATAATCGAAAAAGTTGTTAAATTTACAGTGAAATTAGAAAAAAAAATTAATTAAAACCGTTGGCAGGTTTGGTAATATATTCTATATAACTATCTTTAGAATATGTTCGATATAATGTAATATCAGAATGATAATAAAAAAGTGGTAGAATTTACTATAAAATATAATATAGTTAAAAGAAATTAAGTCGGTTCAAGTTTACTTCAGATACATTTGTCATTACATGTTATGAATTTATTTTCATCAAATGACCGATTTAAGGTATCATCTATTACAATTATCGAAAAAGTTGTCAAATTTACAGTGCAATTTTTAAAAAAAGTCTTGATTAAAACCGTTGGCAGGTTTGGTAATATATTCTATACAACTATCTTTAGAATATGGTCGATATAATGTCATATCAGAATGAATTATCAAAAAGGGGTAGAATTTACTAAAGAATATAATATTGTTAAAAGATATTAAGTTGGTTCAAGTTTACTTCAGATACAATTGTCAATGCATATCACCAAATAATCTTGATCAAATGACCGATTTAAGGTATCATCTATTACAATTTTCGAAAACGTCAAATTTACAGTGAATTTTTTTTTAAATCTTGATTAAAACCGTTGGCAGGTTTGGTAATATATTCTATACAACTATCTTTAGAATATGGTCGATATAATGTAATATTAGAATGAGTTATCAAAAAAGGGTAGAATTTACTAAAAAAATATAATATTGTGAAAAGAAATTAAGTTGGTGCAAGTTTACTTCAGATACAATTGGCATTACATATTATAAATTTATCTTCATCAAATGACCGATTTGAGGTAACATCTATTACAATTATCAAAAAAGATGTCAAATTGATACAAAGAAAATTATCTTTATTGAATGACCGATTTGAGGTAAAATCTAATACAATTATAAAAAAAAGTTGTCAAATTTAAAGTAAAATGTAGAAAAATCATTACGAAAACCAAAGGCAGGTTTATTGTCACAATCTATTCACCTATCCTTAGAATGTGGTCAATTTAATGTGGTATCAGAATGAATTATGAAAAAATGGGCAAAATTTACTACAAAATCTTGTTTTTAATAAAAATTAAGTTTGTTCAAGTTTACTTCAGATACAATTGTCAATGCATATCACAAAATAATCTTGATCAAATGACCGATTTAAGGTAACATCTATTACAATTATCGAAAAAGTTGTCAAATTTACAGTGAAATGTAAAAGAATCTTGATTAAAACCGTTGGAAGGTTTGGTAATATATTCTATACAACTATCTTTAGAATATGGTCGATATAATGTAATATTAGAATGAGTTATCAAAAAAGGGTAGAATTTACTAAAGAATATAATATTGTTAAAAGATATTAAGTTGGTTCAAGTTTATTTCAGATACAATTGTCATTACAAATTATTAATTTTTCTTCATAAAATGACCGATTTAAGGTATCATCTATTACAATTATCGAAAAAGTTGTCAAATTTACAGTGAAATTTTAAAAAATCGTGATTAAAAGCATTGACAGGTTTTGTAACATATTCTATGCAACTATCTTTAGAATATGGTCGATATAATGTCATATCAGAATGAATTATCAAAAAGGGGTAGAATTTACTATAAAATATAATATTGTTAAAAGATATTAAGTTGGTTCAAGTTTACTTCAGATACAATTGTCATTACAAGTTATGAATTTATCTTTGATCAAATGACCGATTTAAGGTATCATCTATTACAATTATCGAAAAAGTTGTCAAATTTACAGTGAAATTGAAAAAAAAGTCTTGATTAAAACCATTGGCAGGTTTGGTAATATATTCTATACAACTATCTTCAGAATATGGTCGATATAATGTAATATCAGAATGAATTATCAAAAAGGGGTAGAATTTACTAAAAAATATAATATTGTTAAAAGAAATTAAGTTGGTTCATGTTTACTTCAGGTACAATTGTCATTACATATTATAAATGTATCTTGATCGAATGACCGATTTAAGGTAACATCTTTTATAATTATAGAAAAAGTTGTCAAATTTACAGCGAAATTTTTAAAAAATCTTCATTAAAACCGTTGGCAGGTTTGGTAATACATTCTACACAACTATCTTTAGAATATGGTCGATATAATGTCATATCAGAATGAATTATCAAAAAGGGGTAGAATTTACTAAAAAAATATAATATTGTTAAAAGAAATAAAGTTGGTTGAAGTTTATTTCAGATGCAATTGTCATTGCAAATTATTAATTTATCTTGATCAAATGACCGATTTAAGGTATCATCTATTACACTCATCGAAAAAGTTGTCAAATTGACAGTGAAATTTAAAAAAAAAAACTTAATTAAAACCGTTGACAGGTTTGGTAATATATTCTATACAACTATCTTTAGAATATGGTCGATATAATGTCATATCAGAATGAATTATCAAAAAGGGGTCGAATTTACTAAAAAATATATAATATTGTTAAAAGAAATTAAGTTGATTCAAGTTTACTTCAAAAACAATTGTCATTACAAATTATTAATTTATCTTGATCAAATGACCGGTTTAAGGTATCATCTATTACAATTATCTAAAATGTTGTCAAATTTACAGTGAAATTTAAAAAAAAGTCTTGATTAAAACCGTTGCCAGGTTTGGTAATATATTCTATACAACTATCTTTAGAATATGGTCAATATAATGTAATATCAGAATGAATTATCAAAAGGGGTAGAATTTACTGAAAAATATAATATTGTTAAAAGAAATTAAGTTGCTTCAAGTTTACTTCAGGTCCAATTGTCATTACATATTTTAAATTTATCTTGATCAAATGACCGATTTAAGGTAACATCTATTACAATTATCGAAAAAGTTGTCAAATTTACAGTGAAATTTAAAAAAAAAGTCTTGATTAAAACCGTTGGCAGGTTTGGTAATATATTCTATACAACTATCTTTAGAATATGGTCGATATAATGTCATATGAGAATGAATTATCAAAAAGGGGTAGAATTTACTAAAAAATATAGTATTGTTAAAAGAAATTAAGTTGGTTCAAGTTTACTTCAGGTACAATTGTCATTACATATAAATTTATCTTGATCAAATGACCGATTAAAGGTAACATCTATTACAATTATCGAAAAAGTTGTCAAATTTACAGTGAAATAAAAAAACAAACTTAATTAAAACCGTTGGCAGGTTTGGTAATATATTCTATGCAACTATCTTTAGAATATGGTCGATATAATGTAATATCAGAATGATTATAAAAAAAAGTGGTAGAATTTACTATAAAATATAATATTGTTTAAAGAAATTAAGTTGGTTCAAGTTTCATTCAGATACAATTGTCATTACATGTTATAAATTTATTTTCATCAAATGACCGATTTAAGGTATCATCTATTACAATTATCGAAAAAGTTGTCAAATTTACAGTGAAATTTTAAAAAAAGTCTTGATTAGAACCGTTGGCAGGTTTGGTAATATATTCTATACAACTATCTTTAGAATATGGTCGATATAATGTCATATCAGAATGAATTATCAAAAAGGGGTAGAATTTACTAAAAAATATAATATTGTTAAAAGAAATTAAGTTGGTTCATGTTAACTTCAGGTATAATTGTCATTACATATCATAAATTTATCTTGATCGAATGACCGATTTAAGGTATCATCTATTACAATTATTGAAAAAGTTGTCAAATTTACAGTGAGATTTTAAAAAATCGAGATTAAAACCGTTGACAGGTTTGGTAATATATTCTATACAACTATCTTTAGAATATGGTCGATATAATGTCATATCAGAATGAATTATCAAAAAGTGGTAGAATTTACAAAAAAATATAATATTGTAAAAAGAAATTAAGTTGGGTCAATTTTACCTCAGATACAATTGTCATTACATATTATATATCTATCTTGATCAAATGACCGATTTAAGGTTTCATCTATCACAATTATCGAAAAAGTTGTCAAATTTACAGTGAAATTTTTAAAAAAATTTGATCAAAACCGTTGGCAGGCTTGGTTATATATTCTATACAACTATCTTTAGAATATGGTCGATATAATGTAATATAAGAATGAATTATAAAAAAGTGGTAGAATTTACTAAAAAATATAATATTGTTAAAAGAAATTAAGTTGGTTAAAGTTTACTTCAGATACAATTGTCATTGCATATTATAAATTATTCTTGATCAAATGACCGATTTAAGGTATCGTATATTACAATTATCGAAACAGTTGTCAAATTTACAGTGACATTTTTAAAAAAATCGTCATTAAAACCGTTGGCAGGTTTGAAAGCATATTCTATACAACTATCTTTAAAATATGGTCGATATAATGTCATATCAGAATGAATTATGAAAAAGTGGTAAATTTACTAAAAAAAATATAATATTGTTAAAAAAAATTAAGTTGGTTCAAGTTTACTTCAGATACAATAGTCAATACATATTATATACAGTACTTGCAACCTTAGGCGTTACTGTTTGACGTGAACTTGACTGATCGGTGAATGATCGGTGACGGATGTTTGACTGATCGATGAGTGATCGGTGATCGGTGACCCATAGGATCCGTCAGATAAGTCAAATAACCTATGTAAGAGTTACCCTGACAACTGTCACCGATCGATCAGTAAATTAAATTTATGCACGGATCGGACGGATACGTATATATTTAAAATTCTTATGTAAACCGAACTCCACAGTGTTTACAATCGATGAACGCGGACCTCTACGAAGACACCTTAATTTACACGTTATAATTTGTAATAAAATTAGTTGCAATAAAAAAGTAAAAATAGTTTAACAGATGCTTAGAGCGTTAAATTGTTTGTGTTGATTAATATTTTCGTATTAAATATTATAAACAATTATGTATTATATGACTCAGTTAACATGAACTTATTTCTACGAAAATGGTTATTGTTGACCGCCATTGGATTTTTGAACTTTTAATAGTTTCGAATAGGTTGTTTTTTCATGAAATTAAAAGAACGTCAAAGAAATGATATTAAAAGTTTGTTCCCATTGTTTAGAATTACCACAATTAATCTTCTTTTTATCAAATATTGTACTATTTTATTTGCAATCAGTTATTTTTACCATCTTGAGACAAGTCTTCTAATCAGAATTGAGATATAATGAGAATTAAAATACTTAAACTTTTAATTTTGTGGAATAAGAATGCAGTTATTGATTTATTTTGATGCATATTATTAACTGTCATATGATTTCAGTACTTTTTGTACATCATGATTGGCTGTTCTTCATAAAATAATTTTACTTTAAGGAAAAAGATATTAAATTTTTGTACGCGTTGCCTAAAATTCAAATATTTCTTCATTTTACTGAAAATTATTGACCGCCATTGGATTTTTGTTCTTTTTATATCTGGATAGTTTTTTTTTCATAAAATTAAAAGAATGGCAGAGCAATCATACTAAAATTTTGTTCGCATTGTAAAAAATAACCAAAATTCTTCTTCTTTTTATTAAAAATGATACTATTTTATTTGAAATCAGTTATTTTTACCATCTAGAGACAAGTCTTCTAATCAGAATTGAGATATAATGAGAATTAAAATACTTAAACTTTTTAATTTTGTGGAATAAGTATGCAGTTATTGATTTATTTTGATACAAATTATTAACCGTCATATGATTTCATTACTTTTTGTACATCAGGATTGGCTGTTCTTCATAAAATAATTTTACTTTAAGGAAAAAGATATTAAATTTTTGTACGCGTTGCCTAAAATCAAATATTTCTTCATTTTACTGAAAATTATTGACATCCATTGGATTTTTGTACTTTTTATATTTTGAATAGTTTTTTTTCATAAAATTAAAAGAATGGCAGAGAAATCATACTAAAATTTTGTTCGCATTGTAAAAATAACCAAAATTATTCTTCTTTTTATTAAAAATGATACTATTTTATTTGAAATCAGTTATTTTTACCATCTAGAGACAAGTCTTCTAATCAAAATTGAGATATAGTGAGAATTAAAATACTTAAACTTTTATTTTTGTGGAATAAGAATGTAGTTATTGATTTATTTTGATGTATATTACTAACTGTCATATGATTTCAGTACTTTTTGTACATAATGATTGGCTGTTCTTCATACATTAATTTTACTTTAAGGAAAAAGATATTAAATTTTTGTACGCGTTGCCTAAAATGTAAATATTTCTTCATTTTACTGAATATTATTGACCGCCATTGGATTTTTGTACTTTTTATAGTTTAGAATAGTTTTTTTTCATAACATTAAAAGAATGGCAGAGAAATCATACTAAAATTTTGTTCGCATTGTAAAAATAACCAAAATTATTCTTCTTTTTATTAAAAATGATACTATTTTATTTGAAATCAGATCGTCATTAAAACCGTTGGCAGGTTTGAAAGCATATTCTATACAACTATCTTTAAAATATGGTCGATATAATGTCATATCAGAATGAATTATGAAAAAGTGGTAAATTTACTAAAAAAAATATAATATTGTTAAAAGAAATTAAGTTGGTTCAAGTTTACTTCAGATACAATAGTCAATACATATTATATATCTATCTTGATTAAATGACCGATTTAAGGTATCATCTATCACAATTATCGAAAAAGTTGTCAAATTAACAGTGACATTTAAGAAAAATCTTCATTTAAACCGTTGGCAGGTTAGTTAACATATTCTTTACAACTATCTTTAGAATATGGTCGATATAATATCATATCAGAATGAATTATCAAAAAGGGGTAGAATTTAATAAAAAAAAAATAATATTGTTAAAAGAAATTAAGTTGGTTTAAGTTTATTTCAGCTACAATCGTCATAACATATGATAAATTTACTCTGACCGAATGACCGATTTAAGGTATCATCTTTTACAATTATCGAAAAAGTTGTCAAATTAACAGTAAAATTTTAAAAAAATCTTGATTAAAATCGTTGGCAGGTTTTGTAATATATTCCATACAACTATCTTTAGAATATGGTCGATATAATGTCATATGAGAATGAATTATCAAAAAGGGGTAGAATTTACTAAAAAATATAGTATTGTTAAAAGAAATTAAGTTGGTTCAAGTTTACTTCAGGTACAACTGTCATTACATATTATAAATTTATCTTGATCAAATGACCGATTTAAAGTATCATCTATTACAATAATCGAAAAAGTTGTTAAATTTACAGTGAAATTAGAAAAAAAAATTAATTAAAACCGTTGGCAGGTTTGGTAATATATTCTATATAACTATCTTTAGAATATGTTCGATATAATGTAATATCAGAATGATAATAAAAAAGTGGTAGAATTTACTATAAAATATAATATAGTTAAAAGAAATTAAGTCGGTTCAAGTTTACTTCAGATACATTTGTCATTACATGTTATGAATTTATTTTCATCAAATGACCGATTTAAGGTATCATCTATTACAATTATCGAAAAAGTTGTCAAATTTACAGTGAAATTTTTAAAAAAAGTCTTGATTAAAACCGTTGGCAGGTTTGGTAATATATTCTATACAACTATCTTTAGAATATGGTCGATATAATGTCATATCAGAATGAATTATCAAAAAGGGGTAGAATTTACTAAAGAATATAATATTGTTAAAAGATATTAAGTTGGTTCAAGTTTACTTCAGATACAATTGTCAATGCATATCACCAAATAATCTTGATCAAATGACCGATTTAAGGTATCATCTATTACAATTATCGAAAACGTCAAATTTACAGTGAATTTTTTTTTAAATCTTGATTAAAACCGTTGGCAGGTTTGGTAATATATTCTATACAACTATCTTTAGAATATGGTCGATATAATGTAATATTAGAATGAGTTATCAAAAAAGGGTAGAATTTACTAAAAAATATAATATTGTGAAAAGAAATTAAGTTGGTGCAAGTTTACTTCAGATACAATTGGCATTACATATTATAAATTTATCTTCATCAAATGACCGATTTGAGGTAACATCTATTACAATTATCAAAAAAGATGTCAAATTGATACAAAGAAAATTATCTTTATTGAATGACCGATTTGAGGTAAAATCTAATACAATTATAAAAAAAAGTTGTCAAATTTAAAGTAAAATGTAGAAAAATCATTACGAAAACCAAAGGCAGGTTTATTGTCACAATCTATTCACCTATCCTTAGAATGTGGTCAATTTAATGTGGTATCAGAATGAATTATGAAAAAATGGGCAAAATTTACTACAAAATCTTGTTTTTAATAAAAATTAAGTTTGTTCAAGTTTACTTCAGATACAATTGTCAATGCATATCACAAAATAATCTTGATCAAATGACCGATTTAAGGTAACATCTATTACAATTATCGAAAAAGTTGTCAAATTTACAGTGAAATGTAAAAGAATCTTGATTAAAACCGTTGGAAGGTTTGGTAATATATTCTATACAACTATCTTTAGAATATGGTCGATATAATGTAATATTAGAATGAGTTATCAAAAAAGGGTAGAATTTACTAAAGAATATAATATTGTTAAAAGATATTAAGTTGGTTCAAGTTTATTTCAGATACAATTGTCATTACAAATTATTAATTTTTCTTCATAAAATGACCGATTTAAGGTATCATCTATTACAATTATCGAAAAAGTTGTCAAATTTACAGTGAAATTTTAAAAAATCGTGATTAAAAGCATTGACAGGTTTTGTAACATATTCTATACAACTATCTTTAGAATATGGTCGATATAATGTCATATCAGAATGAATTATCAAAAAGGGGTAGAATTTACTATAAAATATAATATTGTTAAAAGATATTAAGTTGGTTCAAGTTTACTTCAGATACAATTGTCATTACAAGTTATGAATTTATCTTTGATCAAATGACCGATTTAAGGTATCATCTATTACAATTATCGATAAAGTTGTCAAATTTACAGTGAAATTGAAAAAAAAGTCTTGATTAAAACCATTGGCAGGTTTGGTAATATATTCTATACAACTATCTTCAGAATATGGTCGATATAATGTAATATCAGAATGAATTATCAAAAAGGGGTAGAATTTACTAAAAAAATATAATATTGTTAAAAGAAATTAAGTTGGTTCATGTTTACTTCAGGTACAATTGTCATTACATATTATAAATGTATCTTGATCGAATGACCGATATAAGGTAACATTTTTTATAATTATAGAAAAAGTTGTCAAATTTACAGCGAAATTTTAAAAAAATCTTCATTAAAACCGTTGGCAGGTTTGGTAATACATTCTACACAACTATCTTTAGAATATGGTCGATATAATGTCATATCAGAATGAATTATCAAAAAGGGGTAGAATTTACTAAAAAAATATAATATTGTTAAAAGAAATAAAGTTGGTTGAAGTTTATTTCAGATGCAATTGTCATTACAAATTATTAATTTATCTTGATCAAATGACCGATTTAAGGTATCATCTATTACACTCATCGAAAAAGTTGTCAAATTGACAGTGAAATTTAAAAAAAAAACTTAATTAAAACCGTTGACAGGTTTGGTAATATATTCTATACAACTATCTTTAGAATATGGTCGATATAATGTCATATCAGAATGAATTATCAAAAAGGGGTCGAATTTACTAAAAAATATATAATATTGTTAAAAGAAATTAAGTTGATTCAAGTTTACTTCAAAAACAATTGTCATTACAAATTATTAATTTATCTTGATCAAATGACCGGTTTAAGGTATCATCTATTACAATTATCTAAAATGTTGTCAAATTTACAGTGAAATTTAAAAAAAAGTCTTGATTAAAACCGTTGCCAGGTTTGGTAATATATTCTATACAACTATCTTTAGAATATGGTCAATATAATGTAATATCAGAATGAATTATCAAAAGGGGTAGAATTTACTGAAAAATATAATATTGTTAAAAGAAATTAAGTTGCTTCAAGTTTACTTCAGGTCCAATTGTCATTACATATTTTAAATTTATCTTGATCAAATGACCGATTTAAGGTAACATCTATTACAATTATCGAAAAAGTTGTCAAATTTACAGTGAAATTTAAAAAAAAAGTCTTGATTAAAACCGTTGGCAGGTTTGGTAATATATTCTATACAACTATCTTTAGAATATGGTCGATATAATGTCATATGAGAATGAATTATCAAAAAGGGGTAGAATTTACTAAAAAATATAGTATTGTTAAAAGAAATTAAGTTGGTTCAAGTTTACTTCAGGTACAATTGTCATTACATATAAATTTATCTTGATCAAATGACCGATTAAAGGTAACATCTATTACAATTATCGAAAAAGTTGTCAAATTTACAGTGAAATAAAAAAACAAACTTAATTAAAACCGTTGGCAGGTTTGGTAATATATTCTATGCAACTATCTTTAGAATATGGTCGATATAATGTAATATCAGAATGATTATAAAAAAAAGTGGTAGAATTTACTATAAAATATAATATTGTTTAAAGAAATTAAGTTGGTTCAAGTTTCATTCAGATACAATTGTCATTACATGTTATAAATTTATTTTCATCAAATGACCGATTTAAGGTATCATCTATTACAATTATCGAAAAAGTTGTCAAATTTACAGTGAAATTTAAAAAAAAGTCTTGATTAGAACCGTTGGCAGGTTTGGTAATATATTCTATACAACTATCTTTAGAATATGGTCGATATAATGTCATATCAGAATGAATTATCAAAAAGGGGTAGAATTTACTAAAAAATATAATATTGTTAAAAGAAATTAAGTTGGTTCATGTTTACTTCAGGTATAATTGTCATTACATATCATAAATTTATCTTGATCGAATGACCGATTTAAGGTATCATCTATTACAATTATTGAAAAAGTTGTCAAATTTACAGTGAGATTTTAGAAAATCGAGATTAAAACCGTTGACAGGTTTGGTAATATATTCTATACAACTATCTTTAGAATATGGTCGATATAATGTCATATCAGAATGAATGAGAATTAAAATACTTAAACTTTTATTTTTGTGGAATAAGAATGTAGTTATTGATTTATTTTGATGCATATTACTAACTGTCATATGATTTCAGTACTTTTTGTACATAATGATTGGCTGTTCTTCATACATTAATTTTACTTTAAGGAAAAAGATATTAAATTTTTGTACGCGTTGCCTAAAATGTAAATATTTCTTCATTTTACTGAATATTATTGACCGCCATTGGATTTTTGTACTTTTTATAGTTTAGAATAGTTTTTTTTCATAACATTAAAAGAATGGCAGAGAAATCATACTAAAATTTTGTTCGCATTGTAAAAATAACCAAAATTATTCTTCTTTTTATTAAAAATGATACTATTTTATTTGAAATCAGATCGTCATTAAAACCGTTGGCAGGTTTGAAAGCATATTCTATACAACTATCTTTAAAATATGGTCGATATAATGTCATATCAGAATGAATTATGAAAAAGTGGTAAATTTACTAAAAAAAATATAATATTGTTAAAAGAAATTAAGTTGGTTCAAGTTTACTTCAGATACAATAGTCAATACATATTATATATCTATCTTGATTAAATGACCGATTTAAGGTATCATCTATCACAATTATCGAAAAAGTTGTCAAATTAACAGTGACATTTAAGAAAAATCTTCATTTAAACCGTTGGCAGGTTAGTTAACATATTCTTTACAACTATCTTTAGAATATGGTCGATATAATATCATATCAGAATGAATTATCAAAAAGGGGTAGAATTTAATAAAAAAAAAATAATATTGTTAAAAGAAATTAAGTTGGTTTAAGTTTATTTCAGCTACAATCGTCATAACATATGATAAATTTACTCTGACCGAATGACCGATTTAAGGTATCATCTTTTACAATTATCGAAAAAGTTGTCAAAATAACAGTAAAATTTTAAAAAAATCTTGATTAAAATCGTTGGCAGGTTTGGTAATATATTCCATACAACTATCTTTAGAATATGGTCGATATAATGTCATATGAGAATGAATTATCAAAAAGGGGTAGAATTTACTAAAAAATATAGTATTGTTAAAAGAAATTAAGTTGGTTCAAGTTTACTTCAGGTACAACTGTCATTACATATTATAAATTTATCTTGATCAAATGACCGATTTAAAGTATCATCTATTACAATAATCGAAAAAGTTGTTAAATTTACAGTGAAATTAGAAAAAAAAATTAATTAAAACCGTTGGCAGGTTTGGTAATATATTCTATACAACTATCTTTAGAATATGGTCGATATAATGTCATATGAGAATGAATTATCAAAAAGGGGTAGAATTTACTAAAAAATATAATATTGTTAAAAGAAATTAAGTTGGTTAAAGTTTACTTCAGATACAATTGTCATTGCATATTATAAATTATTCTTGATCAAATGACCGATTTAAGGTATCGTATATTACAATTATCGAAACAGTTGTCAAATTTACAGTGAAATTTAAAAAAATCGTGATTAAAAGCATTGACAGGTTTTGTAACATATTCTATACAACTATCTTTAGAATATGGTCGATATAATGTCATATCAGAATGAATTATCAAAAAGGGGTAGAATTTACTATAAAATATAATATTGTTAAAAGATATTCAGTTTGTTCAAGTTTACTTCAGATACAATTGTCATTACAAGTTATAAATTTATCTTTGATCAAATGACCGATTTAAGGTATCATCTATTACAATTATCGAAAATGTTGTCAAATTTACAGTGAAATTGAAAAAAAAGTCTTGATTAAAACCATTGGCAGGTTTGGTAATATATTCTATACAACTATCTTCAGAATATGGTCGATATAATGTAATATCATAATGAATTATCAAAAAGGGGTAGAATTTACTAAAAAATATAATATTGTTAAAAGAAATTAAGTTGGTTCATGTTTACTTCAGGTACAATTGTCATTACATATTATAAATGTATCTTGATCGAATGACCGATTTAAGGTAACATCTTTTATAATTATAGAAAAAGTTGTCAAATTTACAGCGAAATTTTTAAAAAATCTCCATTAAAACCGTTGGCAGGTTTGGTAATACATTCTACACAACTATCTTTAGAATATGGTCGATATAATGTCATATCAGAATGAATTATCAAAAAGGGGTAGAATTTACTAAAAAATATAATATTGTTAAAAGAAATAAAGTTGGTTGAAGTTTATTTCAGATGCAATTGTCATTACAAATTATTAATTTATCTTGATCAAATGACCGATTTAAGGTATCATCTATTACACTTATCGAAAAAATTGTCAAATTGACAGTGAAATTTAAAAAAAAAACTTAATTAAAACCGTTGACAGGTTTGGTAATATATTCTATACAACTATCTTTAGAATATGGTCGATATAATGTCGTATCAGAATGAATTATCAAAAAGGGGTCGAATTTACTAAAAAATATATAATATTGTTAAAAGAAATTAAGTTGATTCAAGTTTACTTCAAAAACAATTGTCATTACAAATTATTAATTTATCTTGATCAAATGACCGGTTTAAGGTATCATCTATTACAATTATCTAAAATGTTGTCAAATTTACAGTGAAATTTAAAAAAAAGTCTTGATTAAAACCGTTGCCAGGTTTGGTAATATATTCTATACAACTATCTTTAGAATATGGTCAATATAATGTAATATCAGAATGAATTATCAAAAGGGGTAGAATTTACTGAAAAATATAATATTGTTAAAAGAAATTAAGTTGCTTCAAGTTTACTTCAGGTCCAATTGTCATTACATATTATATATTTATCTTGATCAAATGACCGATTTAAGGTAACATCTATTACAATTATCGAAAAAGTTGTCAAATTTACAGTGAAATTTAAAAAAAAAGTCTTGATTAAAACCGTTGGCAGGTTTGGTAATATATTCTAAAGAACTATCTTTAGAATATGGTCGATATAATGTCATATGAGAATGAATTATCAAAAAGGGGTAGAATTTACTAAAGAATATAATATTGTTAAAAGATATTAAGTTGGTTCAAATTTACTTCAGGTACAATTGTCATTACATATTATAAATTTATCTTGATTAAATGACCGATTTAAGGTAACATCTATTACAATTATCGAAAAAGTTGTCAAATTTACAGTGAAATTTAAAAAAAAGTCTTGATTAAAACCGTTGGCAGGTTTGGTAATATATTCTATACAACTATCTTTAGAATATGGTCGATATAATGTCATATGAGAATGAATTATCAAAAAGGGGTAGAATTTACTAAAAAATATAGTATTGTTAAAAGAAATTAAGTTGGTTCAAGTTTACTTCAGGTACAATTGTCATTACATATAAATTTATCTTGATCAAATGACCGATTAAAGGTAACATCTATTACAATTATCGAAAAAGTTGTCAAATTTACAGTGAAATAAAAAAACAAACTTAATTAAAACCGTTGGCAGGTTTGGTAATATATTCTATACAACTATCTTTAGAATATGGTCGATATAATGTAATATCAGAATGATTATAAAAAAAAGTGGTAGAATTTACTATAAAATATAATATTGTTTAAAGAAATTAAGTTGGTTCAAGTTTCATTCAGATACAATTGTCATTACATGTTATAAATTTATTTTCATCAAATGACCGATTTAAGGTATCATCTATTACAATTATCGAAAAAGTTGTCAAATTTACAGTGAAATTTTAAAAAAAGTCTTGATTAGAACCGTTGGCAGGTTTGGTAATATATTCTATACAACTATCTTTAGAATATGGTCGATATAATGTCATATCAGAATGAATTATCAAAAAGGGGTAGAATTTACTAAAAAATATAATATTGTTAAAAGAAATTAAGTTGGTTCATGTTAACTTCAGGTATAATTGTCATTACATATCATAAATTTATCTTGATCGAATGACCGATTTAAGGTATCATCTATTACAATTATTGAAAAAGTTGTCAAATTTACAGTGAGATTTTAGAAAATCGAGATTAAAACCGTTGACAGGTTTGGTAATATATTCTATACAACTATCTTTAGAATATGGTCGATATAATGTCATATCAGAATGAATTATCAAAAAGCGGTAGAATTTACAAAAAAATATAATATTGTAAAAAGAAATTAGGTTTGGTCAATTTTACCTCAGATACAATTGTCATTACATATTATATATCTATCTTGATCAAATTTCATCTATCACAATTATCGAAAAAGTTGTCAAATGAATTATGAAAAAGTGGTAAATTTACTAAAAAAAATATAATATTGTTAAAAGAAATTAAGTTGGTTCAAGTTTACTTCAGATACAATAGTCAATACATATTATATATCTATCTTGATTAAATGACCGATTTAAGGTATCATCTATCACAATTATCGAAAAAGTTGTCAAATTAACAGTAAAATTTAAAAAAAATCTTGATTAAAATCGTTGGCAGGTTTTGTAATATATTCCATACAACTATCTTCAGAATATGGTCGATATAATGTCATATGAGAATGAATTATCAAAAAGGGGTAGAATTTACTAAAAAATATAGTATTGTTAAAAGAAATTAAGTTGGTTCAAGTTTACTTCAGGTACAATTGTCATTACATATTATAAATTTATCTTGATCAAATGACCGATTTAAGGTATCATCTATTACAATAATCGAAAAAGTTGTTAAATTTACAGTGAAATTAGAAAAAAAATTTAATTAAAACCGTTGGCAGGTTTGGTAATATATTCTATACAACTATCTTTAGAATATGTTCGATATAATGTAATATCAGAATGATAATAAAAAAGTGGTAGAATTTACTATAAAATATAATATAGTTAAAAGAAATTAAGTCGGTTCAAGTTTACTTCAGATACATTTGTCATTACATGTTATGAACTTATTTTCATCAAATGACCGATTTAAGGTATCATCTATTACAATTATCGAAAAAGTTGTCAAATTTACAGTGAAATTTAAAAAAAAAAGTCTTGATTAAAACCGTTGGCAGGTTTGGTAATATATTCTATACAACTATCTTTAGAATATGGTCGATATAATGTCATATCAGAATGAATTATCAAAAAGGGGTAGAATTTACTAAAGAATATAATATTGTTAAAAGATATTAAGTTGGTTCAAGTTTATTTCAGATACAATTGTCATTACAAATTATTAATTTTTCTTGATAAAATGACCGATTTAGGTATCATCTATTACAATTATCGAAAAAGTTGTCAAATTTACAGTGAAATTTAAAAAAATCGTGCTTAAAAGCATTGACAGGTTTTGTAACATATTCTATACAACTATCTTTAAAATATGGTCGATCTAATGTCATATCAGAATGAATTATCAAAAAGGGGTAGAATTTACTATAAAATATAATATTGTTAAAAGATATAAAGTTGGTTCAAGTTTACTTCAGATACAATTGTCATTACAAGTTATAAATTTATCTTGATCAAATGACCGATTTAAGGTATCATCTATTACAATTATCGAAAAAGTTGTCAAATTTACAGTGAAATTGAAAAAAAAGTCTTGATTAAAACCATTGGCAGGTTTGGTAATATATTCTATACAACTATCTTCAGAATATGGTCGATATAATGTAATATAAGAATGAATTATCAAAAAGGGGTAGAATTTACTAAAAAATATAATATTGTTAAAAGAAATTAAGTTGGTTCATGTTTACTTCAGGTACAATTGTCATTACATATTATAAATGAATCTTGATCGAATGACCGATTTAAGGTAACATCTTTTATAATTATCGAAAAAGTTGTCAAATTTACAGCGAAATTTAAAAAAAAATCTTCATTAAAACCGTTGGCAGGTTTAGTAATACATTCTACACAACTATCTTTAGAATATGGTCGATATAATGTCATATCAGAATGAATAATCAAAAAGGGGTAGAATTTACTAAAAAATATAATATTGTTAAAAGAAATAAAGTTGGTTGAAGTTTATTTCAGATGCAATTGTCATTACAAATTATTAATTTATCTTGATCAAATGACCGATTTAAGGTATCATCTATTACACTTATCGAAAAAGTTGTCAAATTGACAGTGAAATTTAAAAAAAAAACTTAATTAAAACCGTTGACAGGTTTGGTAATATATTCTATACAACTATCTTTAGAATATGGTCGATATAATGTCATATCAGAATGAATTATCAAAAAGGGGTAGAATTTACTAAAAAATATATAATATTGTTAAAAGAAATTAAGTTGATTCAAGTTTACTTCAGAAACAATTGTCATTACAAATTATTAATTTATCTTGATCAAATGACCGGTTTAAGGTATCATCTATTACAATTATCTAAAATGTTGTCAAATTTACAGTGAAATTTAAAAAAAAGTCTTGATTAAAACCGTTGGCAGGTTTGGTAATATATTCTATACAACTATCTTTAGAATATGGTCAATATAATGTAATATCAGAATGAATTATCAAAAGGGGTAGAATTTACTAAAAAATACAATATTGTTAAAAGAAATTAAGTTGGTTCATGTTAACTTCAGGTATAATTGTCATTACATATCATAAATTTATCTTGATCGAATGACCGATTTAAGGTATCATCAATTACAATTGTTGAAAAAGTTGTCAAATTTACAGTGAAATTTTAGAAAATCGAGATTAAAACCGTTGACGGGTTTGGTAATATATTCTATACAACTATCTTTAGAATATGGTCGATAAAATGTCATATCAGAATGAATTATCAAAAAGGGGTAGAATTTACAAAAAAATATAATATTATCAAAAGAAATTAAGTTGGTTCAAGTTTACTTCAGATACAAATGTCATTACATATTATAAATTTATCTTGATCAAATGACCGATTTAAGGTATCATCTATTACAATTATCTAAAATGTTGTTAAATTTACAGTGAAATTTTAAAAAATCGTGATTAAAACCGTTGACAGGTTTTGTAATATATTCTATACAAATATCTTTAGAATATGGTCGATACAATGTCATATCAGAATGAATTATCAAAAAGGGGTAGAATTTACTAAAAAATATAATATTGTTAAAAGAAACTAAGTTGGTTCATGTTAACTTCAGGTATAATTGTCATTACATATCATAAATTTATCTTGATCGAATGACCGACTTAAGGTATCATCAATTACAATTATTGTAAAAGTTGTCAAATTTACAGTGAAATTTTAGAAAATCGAGATTAAAACCGTTGACGGGTTTGGTAATTGTAAATAATACAACAGCAAACCTGTTGTTGGTATATTGATAACTTTTCGACATTTTGCTGTAAATTTGCCATTTTTTTTGATAATTATAATTGATGTTACCTTAATTCGGTCATTTCACCAAGACAACTTTCTCGTATGTATTGATAATTGTATTTGATGTGACCTTAAATCGGTCATTTGACCGAAATACTTTCTAACATGCATTGACACTTGTATTTGAAGTCAATTTGAACAAACCAAACTTTCATTTTAGAATGATAATACTTTTTTAGAAAATTTTACATTTTTGGATAATTCATTCAGATGTTACCTTCAATTGCCCATACTTATAGGATAATTGTAAATAATACAACAGCAAAATTTGTTGTAGGTATATAGATAATTTTTCGACATTTTACTGTCAATTTGCCAATTTTTTTGATAATTGTTATTGATGATACCTCAATTCGGTCATTTCAACAAGACAACTTTCTCATATGAATTGATAATTGTATTTTAAGTTACCTGAAATCGGTCATTTGACCGAAATACTTTCTAAAAAGTATTGACACGTGTATTTGAAGTCAATTTGAACAAACCAAACCTCCATTATAGAATTATAATATTTTTTAGTAAACTTTACCAATTTTTGGCGAATTCATTAAGATGTTGCCTTGAATTGACCATACTTACAGGGAAATTGTAAATAATACAACAGCAAACCTGTTGTTGGTATATTGATAACTTTTCGACATTTTACAGTAAATTTGACAAGTTTTTTTGATAATTGTAATTGATGTTACCTTCGATCGGTCATTTGACGAAGACAACTTTCTAATATGTATTACAAATTGTTTTTCATTTAACTTAAATCGGATAGTTGACCGAAATACTTTCTAACATGTATTGACAAATGTATTTGAAGTCAATTTGAACAAACCAAACCTCCATTATTGAATTATAATACTTTTTTAGTAAACTTTACCACTTTTTAGCTAATTCATTCAGATTATGCCTTGAATTGACCATACTTTAAGAAAATTATAAATAATACAACAGCAAACCTGTTGTAGGTTTAGTGATAACTTTTCGACATTTTACTTTAAATTTTACCATTTTTTTGGTAATTGTAATTGATGTTACCTTAAATCAGTCATTTGACCAAGACTACTTTCTAAAATGTATTGATAATTGTATTTGATGTTACCTTAAATCGGTCATTTGACCAAGACAACTTTTTAAAAAAAAACAGACAATAAAATTGTTCGTGATAAGATAGAATCTATAGAGACACAAAGTCTGCAACAAAATCTGCTGTTTTTTGCAATAGAAGAAAAGTTCGAAAAAGTGTTGGTACACGATGAAGAAAAGGGGGGTGCAACGGGACAAAAAGGTAAAACTGTACAGCCTATAGACAACGAAATTTGTGTGGAAACGATTTTAGACTTTTGTGAGAAGAAACTTGCGATAAAAGATGCTAAAACAAAAATAAAGCTGGAACGAGCATATCGATTAGGAAAACCAAGTGCGGAGGCTACTAAACCTAGGCCGATTGTTGTTAAATTTTGTGAAATGTCTGACCGCGAGTACGTTCGCAGTGTTTCAAGCCGCTTGAAGGACACAAATTATGGTATCAGTCCGCATTATCCAAAAGATGTATTAGAAAAAAGGAAAAAACTTATTCCGAAAATGCTTGAAGAGCGCAAAAACAAAAACAAGGCTTATCTAGTTGGAGATAAGTTATATGTAAACGGCAACCTATGGCAAGGATAGGGGTACTCGGAGTTTGATTTCAAAGAAAACAGTAAAAAACCCAAGTCTCACAACAATGCATTACTTAAGTTATGTTCATGGAATATTTCAAAAGGTTTATTGAGAAAACTAAAAGATAAAGAATTCCTACAGATTGTAAACAAATTTGATATATTGTGTTTAAATGAATGTTGGGTAAAATGTCCAGATGAATTCGACTTATTGGGTTATGACAAAGAATACATAGTCAGGAAAAAATGTAACGGGGGAGGTGTTATTGTGTTTTATAAAAAATGGTTAAACCCTTTCATTACATTTGTAAAGAGCTGTGTTGATTGTATGATTTGGTTCAAAGTTGATAAAAGTATTTTGTGTGATAATACCGATTTATATATTTGTTCTATATATATGCCTCCATATAAAAATGTGTACTATCGTAAATATGACATAGATGTATTTGATAACTTACAAGAACATATAGAAATGTTCAGTAACATTGGTAATGTGGCCGTTATAGGTGATCTAAACGGTCGTGTAGGTCAAGAACCCGACAACATAACAGGTGATGTTATAGACAAACAATTGCAAGACAACATTTCTTTCATTAATTATGTAAATGATGATGTATTTTTAAACAGACACTCGGAAGATATCAAACCACCTAATAATTTTGGCCAACGCATCTTGCAGTTATGTAAAAACTCTGGGCTACGTATTTGTAATGGAAGATTTGGTAAAGAAAGTCAGAAAATAACATTTAACAATAAGAATGGGTGTAGTGTAATAGACTATATGTTAATTTCACAGAATATTATGTTCAATGTTATTAATAGTTTTTCTGTGGGATCGTTTAATCATTTCTCTTGTCATGCACCACTAGAAGTTGATTTTAATCTTACTGATAATGTTGTTAATAAAGACCAGTGTAATTGTATTAACCATGTTTGTGATATTTTTAAATGGAACGAGGGGTGCGAAGATCAAATCAGAGACAGTTTATTGTTGAACGCTCAACAATTTGAACACTTACTCACAAATATAGACGAAATTAGCGATATTGATTGTTGCGTGGAAGAATTGAATAAACTTTTGAAAGATATATTCGAGCAATACACAAAGTCAGAAGTGAAATACAAAAAACATTGTGACTCCTGCCCTACAAGTAGTAAAACACGTGACCAAAAAGATGATAAACCGTGGTTTACAGACGAATGTAAAAGTTTATACAGAGACTATTTACGAGCTATGATGGATTTTAATAGATACCGGTCGAATGAAAATAGACTACTTTTTAATTTAGCCAAACAAAGATACAAACGATTGGAAAATCAGCTGAAAAGACAATATAAAAACCAACAGGGGGATATGTTATCTAAATTACGTAAAAATAACCCTAAACGATTTTACAGGAAATTTAAAAAGTGCAAAAAAACTATTACCCATACGCTTACTGTAGAAGAATTTGAAAAACATTTTAAAAACCTGATTTCAAAAGATGTCACCACAGAGGATCAGCAAAGTGATTCAATTCCAGAGGTCGTATATGAAGAATTAGACTCTCCTTTCACAGACTTGGAACTTGACACTTCTATTAAATATTTAAAACGTGATAAATCCACTGGATATGACAATATCATGAACGAATATATATTAACGAGCAGAAACTTTATCAAACCAGTATTGTGTAAGCTGTTTAACCGCATATTGAGTGCTGGCGATTTTCCAGAAATATGGGTAAATAACATTATAATACCAGTTTTCAAAAAAGGACCAGTAGATGACCCTGGCAACTATCGTGGTATATCTCTCGTATCACATGTGGGTAAACTGTTCACATCAATTATTAACACCAGGCTTACCAAATGGAGCGAAAAACACAATATAATAACCGATGCACAGTTTGGATTTAAACCGGGTTATGGAACAACTGACGCCATCTTCGCACTCCATTCTCTTATTTCTAAGTCTTTGCGTAGTGGAAAACGATTTTATTGTTGTTTCATAGACTATAAAAAAGCATTTGATAGTGTGTCTCATTTCAAATTGTGGTTAAGATTAATCAGATGTGGTATAAGTGGAAACTTATTAACTGTTATTAAATCTATGTATGCAAAAATTAAATGTTGTATTAAACTGGAAGGAAATTTTTCAAATTTCTTCCAAAGTAATGTTGGTTTGATGCAAGGAGAATCATTATCTCCTTTTTTATATTCTTTGTATATTAATGACATTGAAAATGAACTTTTAAGTCAAGGTTGTCAGTCATATGAGTTAAAGATGCTCAATTTATATTTGCTAATGTATGCAGATGATACAGTTCTTTTTAGTGAAACTGTTGATGGTTTACAAAAGATGATAGACAGTGTAGACATATATTCTAGAGAGTATGATTTGGATATTAACTTGTCTAAAACCAAAATTGTTGTGTTTAGAAATAGAGGCCTCGTTAAAGCGACTGAAAAATGGTACTTAAATGATGTTGATATTGAATTATGTGATGAATTTACATATCTTGGTCTACTTTTTAAATACAATGGTAACTTTGTACATACACAGAAAATGTTAGCTAATCAGGGTAGAAAAGCATTATTTAGTTTATATAGTAAAATATATGATGATTGTTTTAACCATGAAACTATGTTATCTCTTTTTGACACATATGTATCTAGTATATTAAATTATAGTTGTGAAGTCTGGGGACATCACAAAGCCGAAAATATTGAGAAAGTTCACTTAAGTTTTTTAAAACGTATATTGAAAGTCAAAACAACTACTGTTAATTATATGGTATATAGTGAATTAGGTAGATATCCATTGTACATAGAGAGATATTGCAGAATGCTTAGATATTGGTTTAAATTATTGAAAACAGATAACTGTATTTTACAATCTTGCTACCAAGAAATGTTAGAAAGATCGATACTAAAACCTCGTGACAAACAAAATTGGGCATGTGAAATAAGAAACATATTATTTCGTTATGGTTGCCAAGATGTATGGTTACACCAAAATGTTATCAATGTTGATCATTTTTTGCTAGAAATTGTTAATAGAATGAAAGGTAGTTTTGTCAGTGAAATGAATGCTTTTTTCAATGAGTCATCAAAGTGTAATTTTTATAGATATATACACGATCCAGATACTATACAATTTTACCTACAAAAACCTGTAAACTATGTGTTTAAGCCATATATTAGTAGATATAGATTGTCTGCACACTGCCTTAACATTGAAACTGGTAGATTTTGTAATATTGAAAGAGAAAACAGATTATGTAATATGTGTGATAAAAACATGATTGAAGATGAATACCATTATATTTTACAATGTGAGAAATATTCTGATATAAGGAAAACATATATAAAACCATTTTATTGGAAAAAACCATCTAGTTACAAACTTGTTCAATTATTGTCTGTTCATAACATCAAAGAGCTTAACAATCTAGGTAAATACCTTTATTTAGCTGATAAGATTCGTTATTCATAATATTATACTTATATTTCATTATTTATATTATTTGTTGTCATTCTCCGCCATTGATACAAACTGTTTGTAATTATAAAACATGTATGTAATTATTCACTGATGCTATTATATTTGTATATGTAAATTCTATAAGCTGTATTGCTTCTGAATAAAAGACTATTATTATTAAAATGTATTGATAATTGTATTTGATTTTACCTTAAATCGATCATTTGACCAAATACTTTCTAACATGTATTGAGAAATGCATTTGAAGTCAATTTGAACAAACCAAACCTTCATCATAGAATTATAATACTTTTTTAGTAAATTTTACCATTTTTTGGATAATTCATCCAGATGTTACCTTCAATTGACCATATTTATAGGATAATTGTAAATAATACAATAGCAAACCTGTTGTTGGTATATTGATATCTTTTCGACATTTTACTGTTAATTTGAATTTTTTTTTATAATTGTAATTGATGTTACCTTAAATCGGTCATTTGACCAAGACAACTTTCTAAAATGTATTGATAATTGTATTTGATTTTACCTTCAATCGATCATTTGACCAAATACTTTCTAACATGTATTGAGAAATGCATTTGAAGTCAATTTGAACAAACCAAACCTTCATTATAGAATTATAATACTTTTTTAGTAAATTTAACTACTTTTTTGATAATTCATTCAGATGTTACCTTCAATTGACCATATTTATAGGATAATTGTAAATAATACAATAGCAAACCTGTTGTTGGTATATTGATAACTGTTCGACATTTTACTGTAAATTTGGATTTTTTTTTACAATTGTAATTGATGTTACCTTAAATCGGTCATTTGACCAAGACAACTTTCTAAAATGTATTGATAATTGTGTTTAATGTTACCTTAAATCGGTCATTTGACCGAGATACTTTCTAATATGTATCGACAAATGCATTTGAAGTCAATTAGGACCAACCAAACCTTCATTATAGAATTATAACACCTTTTAGTAAATTTTACCAATGTTTTGATAATTCATTCAGATGTTACCTTCAATTGACCATATTTATAGGATAATTGTAAATAATACAATAGCAAACCTGTTGTTGGTATATTGATATCTTTTCGACATTTTACTGTAAATTTAATTTTATTTTGGAGAATTGTAATTGATGTTACGTTAAATCAGTCATTTGACCAAGACAACTTTCTAAATGTATTGATAATTGTAATTGATGTTACCTTAAATCGGTCATTTGACCAAGACAACTTTCTAAAATGTATTGATAATTGTATTTGATTTTACCTTAAATCGATCATTTGACCAAATTCTTTCTTACATGTATTGACAAATGCATTTGAAGTCAATTTGGACCAACCAAACCTTCATTATAGAATTATAACACCTTTTAGTAAATTTTACCAATGTTTTGATAATTCATTCAGATGTTACCTTCAATTGACCATATTTATAGGATAATTGTAAATAATACAATAGCAAACCTGTTGTTGGTATATTGATATCTTTTCGACATTTTACTGTTAATTTGAATTGTTTTTATAATTGTAATTGATGTTACCTTAAATCGATCATTTGACCAAGACAACTTTCTTATATGTATTGATAATTGTATTTGAAGTAACCTTAAATCGGTCATTTGACCGAAATACTTTCTAACATGTATTGACAAATGCATTTGAAGTCAATTTGAACAAACCAAACCTTCATCATAGAATTATAATACTTTTTTAGTAAATTTTACCACTTTTTTGATAATTCATTCAGATGTTACCTTCAATTAATCATATTTATAGGATAAATGTAAATAATACAACAGCAAACCTGTTGTTGGTATATTGATAACTTTTCGACATTTTACTGTAAATTTAATTTTTTTTTGGATAATTGTAATTGATGTTACCTTAAATCGGTCATTTGACCAAGACAACTTTCCAAATGTATTGATAATTGTAATTGATGTTACCTTAAATCGGTCATTTGACCAAGACAACTTTCTAAAATGTATTGATAATTGTATTTGATTTTACCTTAAATCGATCATTTGACCAAATTCTTTCTTACATGTATTGACAAATGCATTTGAATTCAATTTGAACAAACCAAACCTTCATCATAGAATTATAATACTTTTTTAGTAAATTTTACCATTTTTTGGATAATTCATCCAGATGTTACCTTCAATTGACCATATTTATAGGATAATTGTAAATAATACAATAGCAAACCTGTTGTTGGTATATTGATATCTTTTCGACATTTTACTGTTAATTTGAATTTTTTTTTATAATTGTAATTGATGTTACCTTAAATCGGTCATTTGACCAAGACAACTTTCTAATATGTATTTGATAATTGTATTTGATGTTACCTTAAATCAGTCATTTGACCAAGACAACTTTCTAAAATGTATTGATAATTGTATTTGATTTTACCTTAAATCGATCATTTGACCAAATTCTTTCTTACATGTATTGACAAATGCATTTGAAGTCAATTTGAACAAACCAAACCTTCATCATAGAATTATAATACTTTTTTAGTAAATTTTACCATTTTTTGGATAATTCATCCAGATGTTACCTTCAATTGACCATATTTATAGGATAATTGTAAATAATACAATAGCAAACCTGTTGTTGGCATATTCATAAGTTTTCGACATTTTACTGTAAATTTGGATTTTTTTTTATAATTGTAATTGATGTTACCTTAAATCGGTCATTTGACCAAGACAACTTTCTAATATATATTGATAATTGTGTTTGATGTTACCTTAAATCAGTCATTTGACCAAGACAACTTTCTAAAATGTATTGATAATTGTATTTGATGTTACCTTAAATCGGTCATCTGACCGACACAGTTTCTAATATGTATTGACAAATGCATTTGAAGTCAATTTGGACCAACCAAACCTTCATAATAGAATTATAATATTTTTTCAATAAATTTTACCAATTTTTTGATAATTCATTCATTGTATTTTAAGTTACCTGAAATCGGTCATTTGACCGAAATACTTTCTAAAAAGTATTGACACGTGTATTTGAAGTCAATTTGAACAAACCAAACCTCCATTATAGAATTATAATATTTTTTAGTAAACTTTACCAATTTTTGGCGAATTCATTAAGATGTTGCCTTGAATTGACCATACTTACAGGGAAATTGTAAATAATACAACAGCAAACCTGTTGTTGGTATATTGATAACTTTTCGACATTTTACAGTAAATTTGACAAGTTTTTTGATAATTGTAATTGATGTTACCTTCGATCGGTCATTTGACGAAGACAACTTTCTAATATGTATTACAAATTGTTTTTCATTTAACTTAAATCGGATAGTTGACCGAAATACTTTCTAACATGTATTGACAAATGTATTTGAAGTCAATTTGAACAAACCAAACCTCCATTATTGAATTATAATACTTTTTTAGTAAACTTTACCACTTTTTAGCTAATTCATTCAGATTATGCCTTGAATTGACCATACTTTAAGAAAATTATAAATAATACAACAGCAAACCTGTTGTAGGTTTAGTGATAACTTTTCGACATTTTACTTTAAATTTTACCATTTTTTTGGTAATTGTAATTGATGTTACCTTAAATCAGTCATTTGACCAAGACTACTTTCTAAAATGTATTGATAATTGTATTTGATGTTACCTTAAATCGATCATTTGACCAAGACAACTTTTTAAAATGTATTGATAATTGTATTTGATTTTACCTTAAATCGATCATTTGACCAAATACTTTCTAACATGTATTGAGAAATGCATTTGAAGTCAATTTGAACAAACCAAACCTTCATCATAGAATTATAATACTTTTTTAGTAAATTTTACCATTTTTTGGATAATTCATCCAGATGTTACCTTCAATTGACCATATTTATAGGATAATTGTAAATAATACAATAGCAAACCTGTTGTTGGTATATTGATATCTTTTCGACATTTTACTGTTAATTTGAATTTTTTTTTATAATTGTAATTGATGTTACCTTAAATCGGTCATTTGACCAAGACAACTTTCTAAAATGTATTGATAATTGTATTTGATTTTACCTTCAATCGATCATTTGACCAAATACTTTCTAACATGTATTGAGAAATGCATTTGAAGTCAATTTGAATAAACCAAACCTTCATTATAGAATTATAATACTTTTTTAGTAAATTTAACTACTTTTTTGATAATTCATTCAGATGTTACCTTCAATTGACCATATTTATAGGATAATTGAAAATAATACAATAGCAAACCTGTTGTTGGTATATTGATAACTGTTCGACATTTTACTGTAAATTTGGACTTTTTTTTACAATTGTAATTGATGTTACCTTAAATCGGTCATTTGACCAAGACAACTTTCTAAAATGTATTGATAATTGTGTTTAATGTTACCTTAAATCGGTCATTTGACCGAGATACTTTCTAATATGTATCGACAAATGCATTTGAAGTCAATTTGGACCAACCAAACCTTCATTATAGAATTATAACACCTTTTAGTAAATTTTACCAATGTTTTGATAATTCATTCAGATGTTACCTTCAATTGACCATATTTATAGGATAATTGTAAATAATACAATAGCAAACCTGTTGTTGGTATATTGATATCTTTTCGACATTTTACTGTAAATTTAATTTTATTTTGGAGAATTGTAATTGATGTTACGTTAAATCGGTCATTTGACCAAGACAACTTTCTAAATGTATTGATAATTGTAATTGATGTTACCTTAAATCGGTCATTTGACCAAGACAACTTTCTAAAATGTATTGATAATTGTATTTGATTTTACCTTAAATCGATCATTTGACCAAATTCTTTCTTACATGTATTGACAAATGCATTTGAAGTCAATTTGGACCAACCAAACCTTCATTATAGAATTATAACACCTTTTAGTAAATTTTACCAATGTTTTGATAATTCATTCAGATGTTACCTTCAATTGACCATATTTATAGGATAATTGTAAATAATACAATAGCAAACCTGTTGTTGGTATATTGATATCTTTTCGACATTTTACTGTTAATTTGAATTGTTTTTATAATTGTAATTGATGTTACCTTAAATCGATCATTTGACCAAGACAACTTTCTTATATGTATTGATAATTGTATTTGAAGTAACCTTAAATCGGTCATTTGACCGAAATACTTTCTAACATGTATTGACAAATGCATTTGAAGTCAATTTGAACAAACCAAACCTTTATCATAGAATTATAATACTTTTTTAGTAAATTTTACCACTTTTTTGATAATTCATTCAGATGTTACCTTCAATTAATCATATTTATAGGATAAATGTAAATAATACAACAGCAAACCTGTTGTTGGTATATTGATAACTTTTCGACATTTTACTGTAAATTTAATTTTTTTTTGGATAATTGTAATTGATGTTACCTTAAATCGGTCATTTGACCAAGACAACTTTCCAAATGTATTGATAATTGTAATTGATGTTACCTTAAATCGGTCATTTGACCAAGACAACTTTCTAAAATGTATTGATAATTGTATTTGATTTTACCTTAAATCGATCATTTGACCAAATTCTTTCTTACATGTATTGACAAATGCATTTGAATTCAATTTGAACAAACCAAACCTTCATCATAGAATTATAATACTTTTTTAGTAAATTTTACCATTTTTTGGATAATTCATCCAGATGTTACCTTCAATTGACCATATTTATAGGATAATTGTAAATAATACAATAGCAAACCTGTTGTTGGTATATTGATATCTTTTCGACATTTTACTGTTAATTTGAATTTTTTTTTATAATTGTAATTGATGTTACCTTAAATCGGTCATTTGACCAAGACAACTTTCTAATATGTATTGATAATTGTATTTGATGTTACCTTAAATCGATCATTTGACCAAGACAACTTTCTTATATGTATTGATAATTGTATTTGAAGTAACCTTAAATCGGTCATTTGACCGAAATACTTTCTAACATGTATTGACAAATGCATTTGAAGTCAATTTGAACAAACCAAACCTTTATCATAGAATTATAATACTTTTTTAGTAAATTTTACCACTTTTTTGATAATTCATTCAGATGTTACCTTCAATTAATCATATTTATAGGATAAATGTAAATAATACAACAGCAAACCTGTTGTTGGTATATTGATAACTTTTCGACATTTTACTGTAAATTTAATTTTTTTTTGGATAATTGTAATTGATGTTACCTTAAATCGGTCATTTGACCAAGACAACTTTCCAAATGTATTGATAATTGTAATTGATGTTACCTTAAATCGGTCATTTGACCAAGACAACTTTCTAAAATGTATTGATAATTGTATTTGATTTTACCTTAAATCGATCATTTGACCAAATTCTTTCTTACATGTATTGACAAATGCATTTGAATTCAATTTGAACAAACCAAACCTTCATCATAGAATTATAATACTTTTTTAGTAAATTTTACCATTTTTTCGATAATTCATCCAGATGTTACCTTCAATTGACCATATTTATAGGATAATTGTAAATAATACAATAGCAAACCTGTTGTTGGTATATTGATATCTTTTCGACATTTTACTGTTAATTTGAATTTTTTTTTATAATTGTAATTGATGTTACCTTAAATCGGTCATTTGACCAAGACAACTTTCTAATATGTATTGATAATTGTATTTGATGTTACCTTAAATCGGTCATTTGACCAAGACAACTTTCTAAAATGTATTGATAATTGTATTTGATTTTACCTTAAATCGATCATTTGACCAAATATTTTCTAACATGTATTGACAAATTCATTTGAAGTCAATTTGAATCAACCAAACCTTCCATTATAGAATTATAATACTTTTTTAGTAAATTTTACCACTTTTTTGATAATTCATTCAGATGTTACCTTCAATTGACCATATTTATATGATAATTGTAAATAATACAACAGCAAACCTGTTGTTGGTATATTGATAACTTTTCTACATTTTATTGTAAATTTGGATTTTTTTTTTATAACTGTAATTAATGTTTCCTTCAATCGGTCATTTGACAAAGACAACTTTCTAAAATGTATTGATAATTGTGTTTAATGTTACCTTAAATCGGTCATTTGACCGAGATACTTTCTAATATGTATCGACAAATGCATTTGAAGTCAATTTGGACCAACCAAACCTTCATTATAGAATTATAACACCTTTTAGTAAATTTTACCAATGTTTTGATAATTCATTCAGATGTTACCTTCAATTGACCATATTTATAGGATAATTGTAAATAATACAATAGCAAACCTGTTGTTGGTATATTGATATCTTTTCGACATTTTACTGTTAATTTGAATTTTTTTATAATTGTAATTGATGTTACCTTAAATCGATCATTTGACCAAGACAACTTTCTTATATGTATTGATAATTGTATTTGAAGTAACCTTAAATCGGTCATTTGACCGAAATACTTTCTAACATGTATTGACAAATGCATTTGAAGTCAATTTGAACAAACCAAACCTTCATCATAGAATTATAATACTTTTTTAGTAAATTTTACCACTTTTTTGATAATTCATTCAGATGTTACCTTCAATTAATCATATTAATAGGATCAATGTAAATAATACAACAGCAAACCTGTGGTTGGTATATTGATAACTTTTCGACATTTTACTGTAAATTTAATTTTTTTTTGGATAATTGTAATTGATGTTACCTTAAATCGGTCATTTGACCAAGACAACTTTCTAAATGTATTGATAATTGTATTTGATGTTACCTTAAATCGATCATTTGACCAAATTCTTTCTTACATGTATTGACAAATGCATTTGAAGTCAATTTGAACAAACAAAACCTTCATCATAGAATTATAATACTTTTTTAGTAAATTTTACCATTTTTTGGATAATTCATTCAGATGTTACCTTCAATTGACCATATTTATAGGATAATTGTAAATAATACAATAGCAAACCTGTTGTTGGTATATTGATAACTTTTCGACATTTTACTGTAAATTTGGATTTTTTTTTATAATTGTAATTGATTTTACCTTAAATCGATCATTTGACCAAGACAACTTTCTTATATGTATTGATAATTGTATTTGAAGTAACCTTAAATCGGTCATTTGACCGAAATACTTTCTGACATGTATTGACAAATGCATTTGAAGTCAATTTGAACAAACCAAACCTTCATCATAGAATTATAATACTTTTTTAGTAAACTTTACCACTTTTTTGATAATTCATTCAGATGTTACCTTCAATTAATCATATTTATAGAATAATTGTAAATAATACAACAGCAAACGAGTTGTTGGTATATTGATAACTTTTCGATATTTTACTGTAAATTTAATTTTTTGTTATAATTGTAATTGATGTTACCTTAAATCGGTCATTTGACCAAGACAACTTTCTAAATGTATTGATAATTGTAATTGATGTTACCTTAAATCGGTCATTTGACCAAGACAACTTTCTAAAATGTATTGATAATTGTATTTGATTTTACCTTAAATCGATCATTTGACCAAATTCTTTCTTACATGTATTGACAAATGCATTTGAAGTCAATTTGAACAAACCAAACCTTCATCATAGAATTATAATACTTTTTTAGTAAATTTTACCATTTTTTGGATAATTCATCCAGATGTTACCTTCAATTGACCATATTTATAGGATAATTGTAAATAATACAATAGCAAACCTGTTGTTGGCATATTCATAAGTTTTCGACATTTTACTGTAAATTTGGATTTTTTTTTATAATTGTAATTGATGTTACCTTAAATCGGTCATTTGACCAAGACAACTTTCTAATATGTATTGATAATTGTGTTTGATGTTACCTTAAATCAGTCATTTGACCAAGACAACTTTCTAAAATGTATTGATAATTGTATTTGATGTTACCTTAAATCGGTCATCTGACCGACACAGTTTCTAATATGTATTGACAAATGCATTTGAAGACCTTCAATTGACCATATTTATAGGATAATTGTAAATAATACAATAGCAAACCTGTTGTTGGTATATTGATATCTTTTCGACATTTTACTGTTAATTTGAATTTTTTTTTATAATTGTAATTGATGTTACCTTAAATCGATCATTTGACCAAGACAACTTTCTTATATGTATTGATAATTGTATTTGAAGTAACCTTAAATCGGTCATTTGACCGAAATACTTTCTAACATGTATTGACAAATGCATTTGAAGTCAATTTGAACAGAACAAACCTTCATCATAGAATTATAATACTTTTTTAGTAAATTTTACCACTTTTTTGATAATTCATTCAGATGTTACCTTCAATTAATCATAATTATAGGATACATGTAAATAATACAACAGCAAACCTGTTGTTGGTATATTGATAACTTTTCGACATTTTAATGTAAATTTAATTTTTTTTTGGATAATTGTAATTGATGTTACCTTAAATCGGTCATTTGACCAAGACAACTTTCTAAATGTATTGCTAATTGTACTTGATGTTACCTTAAATCGATCATTTGACCAAATTCTTTCTTACATGTATTGACAAATGCATTTGAAGTCAATTTGAACAAACAAAACCTTCATCATAGAATTATAATACTTTTTTAGTAAATTTTACCATTTTTTGGATAATTCATTCAGATGTTACCTTCAACTGACCATATTTATAGGATAATTGTAAATAATACAATAGCAAACCTGTTGTTGGTATATTGATAACTTTTCGACATTTTACTGTAAATTTGGATTTTTTTTTATAATTGTAATTGATGTTACCTTAAATCGGTCATTTGACCAAGACAACTTTCTAATATGTATTGATAATTGTGTGTGATGTTACCTTAAATCGGTCATTTGAACAAGACAACTTTCTGAAATGTATTGATAATTGTGTTTGATGTTACCTTAAATCGGTCATTTGACCGAGATTCATTCTAATATGTATTGACAAATGCATTTGAAGTCAATTTGGACCAACCAAACCTTCATTATAGAATTATAACACCTTTTAGAAAATTTTACCAATGTTTTGATAATTCATTCAGATGTTACCTTCAATTGACCATATTTATAGGATAGTTGTAAATAATACAATAGCAAACCTGTTGTTGGTATATTGATATCTTTTCGACATTTTACTGTTAATTTGAATTTTTTTTTATAATTGTAATTGATGTTACCTTAAATCGATCATTTGACCAAGACAACTTTCTTATATGTATTGATAATTGTATTTGAAGTAACCTTAAATCGGTCATTTGACCGAAATACTTTCTAACATGTATTGACAAATGCATTTGAAGTCAATTTGAACAGACCAAACCTTCATCATAGAATTATAATACTTTTTTAGTAAATTTTACCACTTTTTTGATAATTCATTCAGATGTTGTATTTGATGTTACCTTAAATCGATCATTTGACCAAATTCTTTCTTACATGTATTGACAAATGCATTTGAAGTCAATTTGAACAAACAAAACCTTCATCATAGAATTATAATACTTTTTTAGTAAATTTTACCATTTTTTGGATAATTCATTCAGATGTTACCTTCAACTGACCATATTTATAGGATAATTGTAAATAATACAATAGCAAACCTGTTGTTGGTATATTGATAACTTTTCGACATTTTACTGTAAATTTGGATTTTTTTTTATAATTGTAATTGATGTTACCTTAAATCGGTCATTTGACCAAGACAACTTTCTAATATGTATTGATAATTGTGTTTGATGTTACCTTAAATCGGTCATTTGAACAAGACAACTTTCTGAAATGTATTGATAATTGTGTTTGATGTTACCTTAAATCGGTCATTTGACCGAGATTCATTCTAATATGTATTGACAAATGCATTTGAAGTCAATTTGGACCAACCAAACCTTCATTATAGAATTATAACACCTTTTAGAAAATTTTACCAATGTTTTGATAATTCATTCAGATGTTACCTTCAATTGACCATATTTATAGGATAGTTGTAAATAATACAATAGCAAACCTGTTGTTGGTATATTGATATCTTTTCGACATTTTACTGTTAATTTGAATTTTTTTTTATAATTGTAATTGATGTTACCTTAAATCGGTCATTTGACCAAGACAACTTTCTAATATGTATTGATAATTGTATTTGATGTTACCTTAAATCTGTCATTTGACCAAGACAACTTTCTAAAATGTATTGATAATTGTATTTGATGTTACCTTAAATCGATCATTTGACCAAATACTTTCTAACATGTATTGACAAATTCATTTGAAGTCAATTTGAACAAACCAAACCTTCATTATAGAATTATAATACTTTTTTAGTAAATTTTACCACTTTTTTGATAATTCATTCAGATGTTACCTTCAATTGACCATATTTATATGATAATTGTAAATAATACAACAGCAAACCTGTTACTTTCTAATATGTATTGACAAATGCATTAGAAGTCAATTTGGACCAACCAAACCTTCATTATAGAATTATAACACCTTTTAGTAAATTTTACCAATGTTTTGATAATTCATTCAGATGTTACCTTCAATTGACCATATTTATAGGATAATTGTAAATAATACAATAGCAAACCTGTTGTTGGTATATTGATAACTTTTCGACATTTAACTGTAAATTTAATTTTTTTTTGGATAATTGTAATTGATGTTACCTTAAATCGGTCATTTGACCAAGACAACTTTCTAAATGTATTGATAATTGTATTTGATGTTACCTTAAATCGATCATTTGACCAAATTCTTTCTTACATGTATTGACAAATGCATTTGAAGTCAATTTGAACAAACCAAACCTTCATCATAGAATTATAATACTTTTTTAGTAAATTTTACCATTTTTTGGATAATTCATTCAGATGTTACCTTCAATTGACCATATTTATAGGATAATTGTAAATAATACAATAGCAAACCTGTTGTTGGCATATTGATAAGTTTTCGACATTTTACTGTAAATTTGAATTTTTTTTTATAATTGTAATTGATGTTACCTTAAATCGGTCATTTGACCAAGACAACTTTCTAATATGTATTGATAATTGTGTTTGATGTTACCTTAAATCAGTCATTTGACCAAGACAACTTTCTAAAATGTATTGATAATTGTATTTGATGTTACCTTAAATCGGTCATTTGACCGAGATGGTTTCTAATATGTATTGACAAATGCATTTGAAGTCAATTTGGACCAACCAAACCTTCATAATAGAATTATAACACTTTTTTTAGTAAAGTTTACCAATTTTTTGATAATTCATTCAGATGTTACCTTAAATTGACCATATTTATAGGATAATTGTAAATAATACAATAGCAAACCTGTTGTTGGTATATTGATAACTTTTCGACATTTTACTGTAAATTTGGATTTTTTTTAATTGTAATTGATGTTACCTTAAATCGGTCATTTGACCAAGACAACTTTCTAATATGTATTGATAATTGTATTTGATGTTATCTTAAATCGGTCATTTGACCAAGACAACTTTTTAAAATATATTGATAATTGTATTTGATTTTACCTTAAATCGATAATTTGACCAAATACTTTCTAACATGTATTGACAAATTCATTTGAAGTCAATTTGAACAAACCAAACCTTCATTATAGAATTATAATACTTTTTTAGTAAATTTTACCACTTTTTTGATAATTCATTCAGATGTTACCTTCAATTGACCATATTTATATGATAATTGTAAATAATACAACAGCAAACCTGTTGTTGGTATATTGATAACTTTTCGACATTTTACTGTAAATTTGGATTTTTTTTTATAATTGTAATTGATGTTTCCTTAAATCGGTCATTTGACAAAGACAACTTTCTAAAATGTATTGATAATTGTGTTTAATGTTACCTTAAATCGGTCATTTGACCGAGATACTTTCTAATATGCATCGACAAATGCATTTAAAGTCAATTTGGACCAACCAAACCTTCATTATAGAATTATAACACTTTTTTAGTAAATTTTACCAATTTTTTGATAATTCATTAAGATGTTACCTTCAATTGACCATCTTTATAGGATAATAGTAAATAATACAATAGCAAACCTGTTGTTGGTATATTGATAACTTTTCGACATTTTACTGTAAATTTGAAAATTTTTTTGATAATTGTAATTGATGTTTTCTTAAATCGGTCATTTGACCAAGACAACTTTCTAATATGTATTGATAATTGTATTTGATTTTACCTTAAATTGGTCCTATATTTTTTTTTAATATGTATTGACAGTTGTATTTAAATTCAATTTGAACCAATCAAACCTTTATTATAAAACTGTAATACTTTTTTAGAAAATTTTACCGCTTTTTGGATAATTTTTTCAGATATTACCTTAAATTGACCATATTCTGAGGATATTTGTAAACAATACAACAGGAAATCTGATATTGGTATTTAGATGATTTTTCGACATTTTACTGTAAATTTGACAATTTTTTTGATAATTGTAATTGATGTTACCTTAAATCGGTCATTTGACCAAGACAACTTTCTAATATGTATTGATAATTGTATTTGATGTTACCTTAAATCGGTCATTTGACCAAGACAATTTTCTAATATGTATGATAATTAAGTCTCCCAAACAAAGTTTGGAGACATTGGTTTTGCTCAGTTCTTATTATTTCTATTATTCTTCTTCTTCTTCCGCCGCTTTAAAAAATGAACTTGTCCGCAGCGTTTCTCCAAAACCGCTTGTCAGATTGACTTAGGATTTCATAAGATGGTAGACTAATATGTCTAGGTTGAGCCATCAATCTTTCGTTTGTGCATTGGGATCTATTAAGGGGTATTTTGGGGGGTAGAAAGCAGGGAGGGTTTTACTATAGAACCCTATGGGATTTTATTTTCAATTTTTTTTTAAATGAATATAACTTGAAAACTATAAGTGATAGATATATACAGTCTTCAAAAATGATTATAGGACAATAAAATAAATCATTTGAAATATAGGGGGCTGCCCAGGGGGGACATCCCCACCCCCTTCAATTTGAGAATGTGCTATTATCTTGTAAACGGTCCAGATCCCCCTATATCCTCCCGCCGACCGAGTAAATCCGGATTCCCTCCGACCGGGTCCGGACCCAAAAAATAAAATCGTCATTATTTCAATAATTTATCACTTAGACTAACCATTCTTACATTTTTTGTAAACTCTGAATATGTTGCTTTCCATTGATCATTCACCGATAACTGTTTATTCTTTGGTATTTGAGGAAAAAAGGATAATATTTTATGAACCCTTTTCAGAATTGGATTCCCGCTCGCCGGATATACACCTCATTCAAAAATATGCTTTATTTTTTTTACTGCGCAAAATAAACAGGCCATTCAAAGCTAAACATTTACATATGGATATATATGAATGACCGAATTAGAACCCATTGATTTATTTCACCAACCCACTCGATTTTTAAGGTACATAAATTAGTGTCATATTTTGATATTTTGGGATTTTGATATTGCTTACCAAGGATCATATACAAATACTATATTTTTGTCTATTTAGCTGTTATAACTGTATTTCTTCAAGCGTTTATGATATATTATGTATTGTTCGTTAGGAAACGATTAATTTTTCCTCAATAAATGAATACAAATTGCAGAAATGTAATATCAAACATTTACAAAAATATACACTCCGGAAAATTCCGGACTGAATGAGAAATTAGAAAAAAAGGACACATAAAAAGCTCCTAATTTTTTTAACAACGTGATATATATCGGAATAATGATATTTTACATTAGGGGTAATCAATAAACTACCATAAAATCAAAAACCCATCAATCAGTTGTTATAACCCACTCGATTTATAAGGTAAAACAAATTAGTGTCATATTTTGATATTTTGGGATTTTGATATTGTTTACCTATGGCCATACACAAATACATTTTTTTTGTCTATTTAGCTGTATCAACTGTATTTCTTCAAGTGTCTATGATAGATTATGTATTGTTTGTTAAGAAACAATCAGTTTTCCCTCAATAAATGAATACAAATTGCAAAAATGTAATATCAAAAATTTACAAAAATATACACTCCGGAAAATTCCGGACTGAATGAGCAAATTAGAAAAAAAGGACACATAAAAAGCTTCATATTTCTTTAACAATGTCATATATATCGGAATAATGATATTTTACATTAAGGGTAATCAATATACTACCATAAAATCAAAAACCCACCAATCAGTTGTGATAATCTACTCGATTTTTAAGGTAAAACAAGTTAGTGTCATATTTTGATATTTTTGGATTTTGATATTGCTTACCAACGATCATATATACATACATATTTTTTGTCTATTGATCTATTATAACTGTATTTCTTCAAGTGTTTTTGGTCGATAATGTATTGTTTGTTAAGAACCAATTTGTTTTCCCTCAATAAATGAATATAAATACCAGAAATGTAATATCAAAAAATTACAAAAATATACACTCCGGAAAATTCCGGACTGAATGATGAATTAGTAAAAAAAAAAAGGACACATAAAATCTTCTTATTTTTATAACTATGTGATATATATCGGAATAATGATGTTTAACACTAAGGGTAATCAATATACTACCATAAAATCAAAAAAATATTGATCAGTTGTTACAACCCACTCGATTTTAAAGCTCGGTAGTTGCCTTTATGTTGGTTTTATAGGCTTTGATGATGGCTTATCGTGTTTTCCGCTTAATGAGAAACCTATTTATGTTAAAAAACACATCTCTCAGTTAGCCAAGGCCTTTACGATGAAAATGACATCTTGTATAGACCAATGACATGCTCAGTTTGGTCCCTAGGGTGAAAAGATCCGGGGTTGGTATGGTCAATATTGTTGTCTGGCTATCCAAATTGGGGGTAGGGGTCGATTAAATATTTGGCTTACCTGCACATATTTTAGTATAAATAAAGATTCAGTCATGTAGTAGACACACTTAGCTTTAGTTTGAGCTATAATATACCCCAATGGCATGTCTGGGCGGTGCTGGGGGAATATTTTCACTTTAATGGAAATTTGCCTTTATGTTGGTGTTCTAGGCTTTTATGATGGTTTATCGTGTTTTCCACTTAATGAGGAACTCTTTATGTTGGAAAACACATCTTTCAGTTAGCCAAGGCCTTTACGATGAAAATGACACCTTGTATAGACCAATGATAAGCTCAGTTTGGTCCCTAGGGTGAAAAGATCCGGGGATGGTATGGTCAATATTGTTGTCTGGCTATCCAAATTGGGGGTAGGGGTCGATTGAATATTTTTTTTGGCTTACCTGCACATATTTTAGTATAAATAAAGATTCAGGCATGTAGTAGACACCCTTAGCTCCAGTTTGAGCTATATTATACCCCAATGGCATGCCTGAGCGGTGCTGAGGGAAGATTTTCACTGTTATGGGTAGTTGACTTTATGTTGGTTTTCTAGGCTTTTATGGTGGTTTAACGTGTTTTTCGCTAGATAATGCACCTATTTATGTTGGAAAACACATCTTAAAGTTTGCCAAGGCCTTTACGATGAAAATGACACCTTGTATAGACCAATGATAAGCTCAGTTTGGTCCCTAGGGTGAAAAGATCCGGGGATGGTATGGTCAATATTGTTGTCTGGCTATCCAAATTGGGGGTAGGGGTCGATTAAATATTTTTTTGGCTTACCTGCACATATTTTAGCATAAATAAAGGTTCAGGCATGTAGTAGACACCCTTAGCTCCAGTTTGAGCTATAGTATACCCCAATGGCATGTCTGGGCGGTGCTGGGGGAAGATTTTCACTCTTATGGGTAGTTGCCTTTATGTTGGTTTTCTAGGCTTTTATGATGGTTTATCGTGTTTTCCTTTTAGAAAGACAAATATTTATGTTGGAAAACACATCTTAAAGTTAGCCAAGGCCTTTACGGTGAAAATGACACCTTGTATAGACCAATGATATGCTCAGTTTGGTCCCTAGGTTGAAAAGATCCGGGGTTGGTATGGTCAATATTGTTGTCTGGCTATCCAAATTGGGGGTAGGGGTCGATTAAATATTTTTTTGGCTTACCTGCACATATTTTAGTATAAATAAAGATTCAGGCATGTAGTAGACACCCTTAGCTCCAGTTTGAGCTATATTATACCACAATGGCATGCCTGGTCGGTGCTGGGGGAATATTTTCACTCTTATGTGTAGTTGCCTTTATGTTGGTTTTCTAGGCTTTTATGATGGTTTATCGTGTTTTCCTTTTAGAAAGGCAACTATTTATGTTGGAAAACACATCTTAAAGTTAGCCAAGGCCTTTACGGTGAAAATGACACCTTGTATAGACCAATGATATGCTCAGTTTGGTCCCTAGGGTGAAAAGATCCGGGGTTGGTATGGTCAATATTGTTGTCTGGCTATCCAAATTGGGGGTAGGGGTCGATTAAATATTTTTTTGGCTTACCTCCACATATTTTAGCATAAAAAAAGATTCAGGCATGTAGTTGACACCCTGAGGTTTAGTTTGAGCTATAGTATACCCCAATGGCATGTCTGGGCGGTGCTGGAGGAAGATTTTCACTCTGATGGGTAGTTGCTTTTATGTTGGTTTTTTAGGCTTTTATGATGGTTTATCGTGTTTTCCGCCTAATGAGGAACTATTTATGTTGGAAAACACATCTTTTAGTTAGCCAAGGCCTTTACGATGAAAATGACACCTTGTATAGACCAATAATAAGCTCAGTTTGGTCCCTAGGGTGAAAAGATCCGGGGTTGGTATGGTCAATATTGTTGTCTGGCTATCCAAATTGGGGGTAGGGGTCGATTAAATTTTTGTTTTGGCTTACTTGCACATATTTTAGCATAAATAAAGTTTCAGGTATGTAGTAGACACCCTAAACATTAGTTTGAGCTATAGTATACCCCAATGGCATGCCTGGGCGGCGCCGGGAGAATATTTTCACACTTATGGATATTTGCCTTTATGTTGGTTTTCTAGGCTTTTAGGATGGTTTATCGTGATTTCCGCTTAATGAGGAACCTATTTATGTTGGAAAACACATCTTAAAGTTTGCCAAGGCCTTTACAATGAAAATGACACCTTGTATAGACCAATGATAGGCTCAGTTTGGTCCCTAGGGTGAAAAGATCCGGGGAAGGTATGGTCAATATTGGCCTCTGGCTATCCAAATTGGGGGTAGGGGTCGATTAAATATTTTCCTGGCTTACGTTCACATATTTTAGTATAAATAAAGATTCAGGCATGTAGTAGACACACTTAGCTTTAGTTTGAGCTATAAAATACCCCAATGGCATGCCTGGGCGGTGCTGGGGGAAGATTTTCACTCTTATGGATATTTGCCTTTATGTTGGTTTTCTATGCTTTTATGATGGTTCATCGTGATTTCCGCTTAATGAAGAACCTATTAATAATAGAAAACACATTTTTAAGTTAGCCAAGGCCTTTACGATGAAAATGACATCTTGTATAGACCAATGACATGCTCAGTTTGGTCCCTAGGGTGAAAAGATCCGGGGTTGGTATGGTCAATATTGTTGTCTGGCTATCCAAATTGGGGGTAGGGGTCGATTAAATATTTGGCTTACCTGCACATATTTTAGTATAAATAAAGATTCAGTCATGTAGTAGACACACTTAGCTTTAGTTTGAGCTATAATATACCCCAATGGCATGTCTGGGCGGTGCTGGGGGAATATTTTCACTTTAATGGAAATTTGCCTTTATGTTGGTTTTCTAGGCTTTTATGATGGTTTATCGTGTTTTCCACTTAATGAGGAACTCTTTATGTTGGAAAACACATCTTTCAGTTAGCTAAGGCCTATACGATGAAAATGACACCTTGTATAGACCAATGATAAGCTCAGTTTGGTCCCTAGGGTGAAAAGATCCGGGGATGGTATGGTCAATATTGTTGTCTGGCTATCCAAATTGGGGGTAGGGGTCGATTAAATATTTTTTTTGGCTTACCTGCACATATTTTAGTATAAATAAAGATTCAGGCATGTAGTAGACACCCTTAGCTCCAGTTTGAGCTATATTATACCCCAATGGCATGCCTGAGCGGTGCTGAGGGAAGATTTTCACTGTTATGGGTAGTTGACTTTATGTTGGTTTTCTAGGCTTTTATGGTGGTTTAACGTGTTTTTCGCTTGATAATGCACCTATTTATGTTGGAAAACACATCTTAAAGTTTGCCAAGGCCTTTACGATGAAAAAGACACCTTGTATAGACCAATGATAAGCTCAGTTTGGTCCCTAGGGTGAAAAGATCCGGGGATAGTATGGTCAATATTGTTGTCTGGCTATCCAAATTGGGGGTAGGGGTCGATTAAATATTTTTTTTGGCTTACCTGCACATATTTTAGTATAAATAAAGATTCAGGCATGTAGTAGACACCCTTAGCTCCAGTTTGAGCTATAGTATACCCCAATGGCATGTCTGGGCGGTGCTGGGGGAAGATTTTCACTCTTATGGGTAGTTGCCTTTATGTTGGTTTTCTATGCTTTTATGATGGTTTATCGTGTTTTCCTTTCTGAAAGGCAAATATTTATGTTGGAAAACACATCTTAAAGTTAGCCAAGGCCTTTACGGTGAAAATGACACCTTGTTTAGACCAATGATATGCTCAGTTTGGTCCCTAGGGTGAAAAGGTCCGGGGTTGGTATGGTCAATATTGTTGTCTGGCTATCCAAATTGGGGGTAGGGGTCGATTAAATATTTTTTTGGCTTACCTGCACATATTTTAGTATAAATAAAGATTCAGGCATGTAGTAGACACACTTAGCTTTAGTTTGAGCTATAAAATACCCCAATGGCATGCCTGGGCGGTGCTGGGGGAAGATTTTCACTCTTATGGATATTTGCCTTTATGTTGGTTTTCTATGCTTTTATGATGGTTCATCGTGATTTCCGCTTAATGAAGCAGCTATTAATAATAGAAAACACATTTGTAAGTTAGCCAAGGCCTTTACGATGAAAATGACACCTTGTATAGACCAATGATATGCTCAGTTTGGTCCCTAGGGTGAAAAGATCCGGGGTAGGTATGGTCAATATTGTTGTCTGGCTATCCAAATTGGGGGTAGGGGTCGATTGAATATTTTCCTGGCTTACGTTCACATATTTTAGTATAAATAAAAATTCAAACATGTAGTAGACACCCTAAGCATTAGTTTGAGCTATAATATACCCCAATGGCATGCCTTGGGGGTGCTTGGGGGAATTTTTCACTTTTATGGATATTTGCCTTTATGTTGGTTTTCTATGCTTTTATGATGGTTTATCGTGATTTCTGCTTAATGAGGAAACTATTTATGTTGGAAAACACATCGTGAACATAGCCAAGGCCTTTACGGTAAAAATGACTACTTGTGTAGACCAATGATAGGCTCAGTTTGGTCCCTATGGTGAAAAGATCTGGGGTTGGTATGGTCAATATTGGCGTCTGGCTATCCAAATTGGGGGTAGGGGTCGATTAAATATTTGTTTGGCCTACGTCCACATATTTTAGTATAGAAAAAGATTCAGGCATATAGTAGACACCCTAAGAATTAGTTTGAGCTATAGAATACCCCAATGGCATGTCTGGGCGGTGCTGGGGGAAGATTTTCACTTTAATGGAAAGTTGCCTTTATGTTGGTTTTCTAGGCTTTTATGATGGTTTATCGTGTTTTCTGCTTAATGAGGAACCTATTTATGTTGGAAAACACATCTTAAATTTTTCCAATGCCTTTACGATGAAAATGACACCTTGTATAGACCAATGATAGGCTCAGTTTGGTCCCTAGGGTGAAAAGATCCGGGGTAGGTATGGTCAATATTGGCCTCTGGCTATCCAAATTGGGGGTAGGGGTCGATTAAATATTTTGTTGGCTTACGTTCACATATTTAAGTATAAATAAAGATTCAGGCATGTAGTAGACACACTTAGCTTTAGTTTGAGCTATAAAATACCCCAATGGCATGCCTGGCCGGTGCTGGGGGGAAATTTCACTCTTATGGATATTTGCCTTGATGTTGGTTTTCTATGCTTTTATGATGGTTCATCGTGATTTCCGCTTAATGAAGCACCTATTATTAATAGAAAACACATTTGTAAGTTAGCCAAGGCCTTTACGATGAAAATGACACCTTGTATAGACCAATGATATGCTCAGTTTGGTCCCTAGGGTGAAAAGATCCGGGGTAGGTATGGTCAATATTGTTGTCTGGCTATCCAAATTGGGGGTAGGGGTCGATTGAATATTTTCCTGGCTTACGTTCACATATTTTAGTATAAATAAAAATTCAAACATGTAGTAGACACCCTAAGCATTAGTTTGAGCTATAAAATACCCCAATGGCAAGCCTTGGCGGTGCTGGGGGGAATTTTTCACTTTTATGGATATTTGCCTTTATGTTGGTTTTCTATGCTTTTATGATGGTTTATCGTGATTTCTGCTTAATGAGGAAACTATTTATGTTGGAAAACACATCGTGAACATAGCCAAGGCCTTTACGGTAAAAATGACACCTTGTGTAGACCAATGATAGGCTCAGTTTGGTCCCTAGGGTGAAAAGATCCGGGGTAGGTATGGTCAATATTGGCGTCTGGCTATCCAAATTGAGGGTAGGGGTCGATTAAATATTTTCCTGGCTTACGTTCACATATTTTAGTATAAATAAAGATTCAGGCATGTAGTACACACCCTAAGCATTAGTTTGAGCTATAATATACCCCAATGGCATGCCTTGGCGGTGCTGTGGGGAATTTTTCACTTTTATGGATATTTGCCTTTATGTTGGTTTTCTATGCTTTTATTATTGTTTTATCGTGATTTCCGCTTAATGAGGAAACTATTTATGTTGGAAAACACATCGTAAACATAGCCAAGGCCTTTACGGTAAAAATGACACCTTGTATAGACCAATGATAGGCTCAGTTTGGTCCCTAGGGTGAAAAGATCCGGGGTTGGTATGGGCAATATTGGCGTCTGGCTATCCAAATTGGGGGTAGGGGTCGATTAAATATTTGTTTGGCCTACGTCCACATATTTTAGTATAGATAAAGATTCAGGCATGTAGTAGACACCCTAAGAATTAGTTTGAGCTATAGAATACCCCAATGGCATGTCTGGGCGGTGCTGGGGGAAGATTTTCACTTTAATGGAAAGTTGCCTTTATGTTGGTTTTCTAGGCTTTTATGATGGTTTATCGTGTTTTCCGCTTAATGAGGAACCTATTTATTTTGGAAAACACATCTGAAATTTTGACAAGGCCTTTACGATGAAAATGACACCTTGTATAGACCAATGATAGGCTCAGTTTGGTCCCTAGGGTGAAAAGATCCGGGGTAGGTATGGTCAATATTGGCCTCTGGCTATCCAAATTGGGGGTAGAGGTCGATTAAATATTTTCTTGACTTACGTTCACATATTTTAGTATAAATAAAGATTCAGGTATGTAGTAGACACACTTAGCTTTAGTTTGAGCTATAAAATACCCCAATGGCATGCCTGGGCGGTGCTGGGGGAAGATTTTCACTCTTATGGATATTTGCCTTTATGTTGGTTTTCTATGCTTTTATGATGGTTCATCGTGATTTCCGCTTAATGAAGCACCTATTACTAATAGAAAACACATTTTTCAGTTAGCCAAGGCCTTTACAATGAAAATGACACCTTGTATAGACCAATGATATGCTCAGTTTGGTCCCTAGGGTGAAAAGATCCGGGGTAGGTATGGTCAATATTGGCGTCTGGCTATCCAAATTGGGGGTAGGGGTCGATTAAATATTTTCCTGGCTTACGTTCACATATTTTAGTATAAATAAAGATTCAGGCATGTAGTAGACACCCTAAGCATTATTTTGAGCTATAATATACCCCAATGGCATGCCTTGGCGGTGTTGGGGGGAATTTTTTACTTTTATGGATATTTGCCTTTATGTTGGTTTTATATGCTTTGATGACGGTTTATCGTGATTTCCGCTTAATGAGGAAACTATTTATGTTGGAAAACACATCGTAAAGATAGCCAAGGCCTTTACGGTAAAAATGACACCTTGTATAGACCAATGATAGGCTCAGTTTGGTCCCTAGGGTGAAAAGATCCGGGGTTGGTATGGTCAATATTGGCGTCTGGCTATCCAAATTGGGGGTAGGGGTCGATTAAATATTTGTTTGGCCTACGTCCACATATTTTAGTATAGAAAAAGATTCAGGCATGTATTAGACACCCTAAGAATTAGTTTGAGCTATAGAATACCCCAATGGCATGTCTGGGCGGTGCTGGGGGAAGATTTTCACTTTAATGGAAAGTTGCCTTTATGTTGGTTTTCTAGGCTTTTATGATGGTTTATCGTGTTTTCTGCTTAATGAGGAACCTATTTATGTTGGAAAACACATCTTAAATTTTTACAATGCCTTTACGATGAAAATGACACCTTGTATAGACCAATGATAGGCTCAGTTTGGTCCCTAGGGTGAAAAGATCCGGGGTAGGTATGGTCAATATTGGCCTCTGGCTATCCAAATTGGGGGTAGGGGTCGATTAAATATTTTCTTGGCTTACGTTCACTTATTTAAGTATAAATAAAGATTCAGGCATGTAGTAGACACACTTAGCTTTAGTTTGAGCTATAAAATACCCCAATGGCATGCCTGGGCGGTGCTGGGGGGAAATTTCACTCTTATGGATATTTGCCTTTATGTTGGTTTTCTATGCTTTTATGATGGTTCATCGTGATTTCCGCTTAATGAAGCACCTATTAATAATAGAAAACACATTTTTAAGTTAGCCAAGGCCTTTACGATGAAAATGACACCTTGTATAGACCAATGATATGCTCAGTTTGGTCCCTAGGGTGAAAAGATTCGGGGTTGGTATGGTCAATATTGTTGTCTGGCTATCCAAATTGGGGGTAGAGGTCGATTAAATATTTTTTTGGCTTACCTCCACATATTTTAGTATAAATAAAGATTCAGGCATGTAGTAGACACCCTAAGCATTAGTTTGAGCTATAATATACCCAAATGGCATGCCTTGGCGGTGCTGGGGGGAATTTTTCACTTTTATGGATATTTGCCTTTATGTTGGTTTTCTATGCTTTTATGATGGTTTATCGTGATTTCCGCTTAATGAGCAAGATATTTATGTTGGAAAACACATCGTAAACATAGCCAAGGCCTTTACGGTAAAAATGACACCTTGTATAGACCAATGATAGGCTCAGTTTGGTCCCTAGGGTGAAAAGATCCGGGGTTGGTATGGTCAATATTGGCGTCTGGCTATCCAAATTGGGGGTTGGGTCGATTAAATATTTGTTTGGCCTACGTCCACATATTTTAGTATAAATAAAGTTTTAGGTATGTAGTAGACACCTTAAACATTAGTTTGAGCTATAGTATAACCCAATGGCATGCCTGGGCGGCGCTGGGAAAATATTTTCACTCTTATGGATATTTGCCTTTATGTCGGTTTTCTAGGCTTTTAGGATGGTTTATCGTGTTTTCCGCTTAATGAGGAACCTATTTATGTTGGAAAACACATCTCAAAGTTTGACAAGGCCCTTACGATGAAAATGACACCTTGTATAGACCAATGATAGGCTCAGTTTGGTCCCTAGGGTGAAAAGATCCGGGGTAGGTATGGTCAATATTGGCCTCTGGCTATCCAAATTGGGGGTAGGGGTCGATTAAATATTTTCTTGGCTTACGTTCACATATTTTAGTATAAATAAAGATTCAGGCATGTAGTAGAAACACTTAGCTTTAGTTTGAGCTATAACATACCCCAATGGCATGCCTGGGCGGTGCTGGGAGAATATTTTCACTCTTATGGATATTTGCCTTTATGTTGGTTTTCTATGCTTTTATGATGGTTCATCGTGTTTTCCGCTTAATGAGGAACGTATTTATGCTGGAAAACACATCTTAAAGTTTGACAAGGCCTTAACGATGAAAATGACACATTGTATAGACCAATGCTATGCTCAGTTTGGTCCCTAGGGTGAAAAGATCCGGGGTAGGTATGGTCAATATTGGCGTCTGGCTATCCAAATTGGGGGTAGAGGTCGATTAAATATTTTTTTGGCTTACGTTCACATATGTTAGTATAAATAAAGATTCAGGCATGTAGTAGACACCCTAAGCATTAGTTTGAGCTATAATATACCCCAATGGCATGCCTTGGCGGTGCTGGGGGGAATTTTTCACTTTTATGGATATTTGCCTTTATGTTGGTTTTCTATGCTTTTATGATGGTTTATCGTGATTTCCGCTTAATGAGGAAACTATTTATGTTGGAAAACACATCGTAAAGATACCCAAGGCCTTTACGGTAGAAATGACACCTTGTATAGACCAATGATACGCTCAGTTTGGTCCCTAGGGTGAAAAGATCCGGGGTTGGTATGGTCAATATTGGCGTCTGACTATCCAAATTGGGGGTAGGGGTCGATTAAATATTTGTTTGGCCTACGTCTACATATTATAGTATAGATAAAGATTCAGGCATGTAGTAGACACCCTAAGAATAAGTTTGAGTAATATACCCCAATGGCATGTCTGGGCGGTGCTGGGGGAAGATTTTCACTTTAATGGAAAGTTGCCTTTATGTTGGTTTTCTAGGCTTTTATGATGGTTTATCGTGTTTTCCGCTTAATGAGGAACCTATTTATGCTGTAAAACACATCTTAAAGTTTGACAAGGCCTGTACGATGAAAATGACACCTTGTATAGACCAATGATATGCTCAGTTTGGTCCCTAGGGTGAAAAGATCCGGGGTTGGTATGGTCAATATTGTTGTCTGGCTATCCAAATTGGGGGTAGAGGTCGATTAAATATTTTCTTGGCTTACGTTCACATATTTTAGTATAAATAAAGATTCAGGCATGTAGTAGACACACTTAGCTTTAGTTTGAGCTATAAAATACCCCAATGGCATGCCTGGGCGGTGCCGGGGAAGATTTTCACTCTTATGGATATTTGCCTTTATGTTGGTTTTCTATGCTTTTATGATGGTTCATCGTGATTTCCGCTTAATGAAGCACCTATTAATAATAGAAAACACATTTTTAAGTTAGCCAAGGCCTTTACGATGAAAATGACACCTTGTATAGACCAATGATATGCTCAGTTTGGTCCCTAGGGTGAAAAGATCCGGGGTAGGTATGGTCAATATTGGCGTCTGGCTATCCAAATTGAGGGTAGGGGTCGATTAAATATTTTCCTGGCTTACGTTCACATATTTTAGTATAAATAAAGATTCAGGCATGTAGTACACACCCTAAGCATTAGTTTGAGCTATAATATACCCCAATGGCATGCCTTGGCGGTGCTGGGGGGAATTTTTCACTTTTATGGATATTTGCCTTTATGTTGGTTTTCTATGCTTTTATTATTGTTTTATCGTGATTTCCGCTTAATGAGGAAACTATTTATGTTGGAAAACACATCGTAAACATAGCCAAGGCCTTTACGGTAAAAATGACACCTTGTATAGACCAATGATAGGCTCAGTTTGGTCCCTAGGGTGAAAAGATCCGGGGTTGGTATGGGCAATATTGGCGTCTGGCTATCCAAATTGGGGGTAGGGGTCGATTAAATATTTGTTTGGCCTACGTCCACATATTTTAGTATAGATAAAGATTCAGGCATGTAGTAGACACCCTAAGAATTAGTTTGAGCTATAGAATACCCCAATGGCATGTCTGGGCGGTGCTGGGGGAAGATTTTCACTTTAATGGTAATTGCCTTTATGTTGGTTTTCTAGGCTTTTATGATGGTTTATCGTGTTTTCCGCTTAATGAGGAACCTATTTATTTTGGAAAACACATCTGAAATTTTGACAAGGCCTTTACGATGAAAATGACACCTTGTATAGACCAATGATAGGCTCAGTTTGGTCCCTAGGGTGAAAAGATCCGGGGTAGGTATGGTCAATATTGGCCTCTGGCTATCCAAATTGGGGGTAGAGGTCGATTAAATATTTTCTTGACTTACGTTCACATATTTTAGTATAAATAAAGATTCAGGCATGTAGTAGACACACTTAGCTTTAGTTTGAGCTATAAAATACCCCAATGGCATGCCTGGGCGGTGCTGGGGGAAGATTTTCACTCTTATGGATATTTGCCTTTATGTTGGTTTTCTATGCTTTTATGATGGTTCATCGTGATTTCCGCTTAATGAAGCACCTATTACTAATAGAAAACACATTTTTCAGTTAGCCAAGGCCTTTACAATGAAAATGACACCTTGTATAGACCAATGATATGCTCAGTTTGGTCCCTAGGGTGAAAAGATCCGGGGTAGGTATGGTCAATATGTGCGTCTGGCTATCCAAATTGGGGGTAGGGGTCGATTAAATATTTTCCTGGCTTACGTTCACATATTTTAGTATAAATAAAGATTCAGGCATGTAGTAGACACCCTAAGCATTAGTTTGAGCTATAATATACCCCAATGGCATGCCTTGGCGGTGTTGGGGGGAATTTTTTACTTTTATGGATATTTGCCTTTATGTTGGTTTTATATGCTTTGATGACGGTTTATCGTGATTTCCGCTTAATGAGGAAACTATTTATGTTGGAAAACACATCGTAAAGATAGCCAAGGCCTTTACGATAAAAATGACACCTTGTATAGACCAATGATAGGCTCAGTTTGGTCCCTAGGGTGAAAAGATCCGGGGTTGGTATGGTCAATATTGGCGTCTGGCTATCCAAATTGGGGGTAGGGGTCGATTAAATATTTGTTTGGCCTACGTCCACATATTTTAGTATAGATAAAGATTCAGGCATGTAGTAGACACCCTAAGAATTAGTTTGAGCTATAGTATACCCCAATGGCATGTCTGGGCGGTGCTGGGGGAAGATTTTCACTTTAATGGAAAGTTGCCTTTATGTTGGTTTTCTAGGCTTTTATGATGGTTTATCGTGTTTTCCGCTTAATGAGGAACCTATTTATGCTGGAAATCACATCTTAAAGTTTGACAAGGCCTTTACGATGAAAATGACACCTTGTATAGACCAATGATATGCTCAGTTTGGTCCCTAGGGTGAAAAGATCCGGGGTTGGTATGGTCAATATTGTTGTCTGGCTATCCAAATTGGGTTTAGAGGTCGATTAAATATTTGTTTGGCTTACCTCCACATATTTAAGTATAAATAAATATTCAGGCATGTAGTAGACACACTTAGCTTTAGTTTGAGCTATAATATACCCCAATGGCATGCCTGGGCGGTGCTGGGGGAAGATTTTTGCTCTTTTGGATATTTGCCTTTATGTTGGTTTTCTATGCTTTTATGATGGTTCATCGTGATTTCCGCTTAATGAAGCACCTATTAATGTTAGAAATCACATCTTTAAGTTAGCCAAGGCCTTTACGATGAAAATGACACCTTGTATAGACCAATGATACACTCAGTTTGTTCCCTAGGGTGAAAAGATCTGGGGACGGTACGGTCAATATTGGCGTCTGGCTATCCAAATTGGGGGTAGAGGTCGATTAAATATTTTTTTGGCTTACGTTCACGTATTTTAGTATAAATAAAGTTTCAGGTATGTAGTAGACACCCTAAACATTAGTTTGAGCTAAAGTATACCCCAATGGCATGCCTGGGCGCTGCTGGGAGAATATTTTCACTCTTATGGATATTTGCCTTTATGTTGGTTTTCTAGGCTTTTATGATGGTTTATCGTGTTTTCCGCTTAATGAGGAACCTATTTATGTTGGAAAACACATCTTAATGTTTGACAAGGCCTTTACGATGAAAATGACACATTGTATAGACCAATGATATGCTCAGTTTGGTCCCTAGGGTGAAAAGATCCGGGGTTGGTATGGTCAATATTGTTGTCTGGCTATCCAAATTGGGGGTAGAGGTCGATTAAATATTTTTTTGGTTTACCTCCACATATTTTAGTATAAATAAAGATTCAGGCATGTAGTAGACACCCTAAGTATTAGTTTGAGCTATAATATACCCCAATGGCATGCCTTGGCGGTGCTGGGGGGAATTTTTCACTTTTATGGATATTTGCCTTTATGTTGGCTTTCTATGCATTTATGATGGTTGATCGTGATTTCCGCTTAATGAGGAAACTATTTCTGTTGGAAAACACATCGTAAAGATAGCCAAGGCCTTTACGGTGAAAATGACACCTTGTATAGACCAATGATATGCTCAGTTTGGTCCCTAGGGTGAAAAGATCCGGGGTTGGTATGGTCAATATTGTTGTCTGGCTATCAAAATTGGGGGTAGAGGTCGATTAAATATTTGTTTGGCTTACCTCTACATATTTTAGTATAAATAAAGATTCATGCATGTAGTAGTCACCCTGACCTTTAGTTTGAGCTATAATATACCCCAATGGCATGCCTGGGCGGTACTGGGGGAAGATTTTCACTCTTATGGGTAGTTGCCTTTATGTTGGGTTTCTAGGCTTTTATGATGGTTCATCATGTTTTCCCCTTAATGAAGCTCCTATTACTGTTAGAAAACAGTGATAGGCTCAGTTGGTCCCTAGGGTGAAAAGATTCGGGGTTGGTATGGTCAATATTGGCGTCTGGCTATCCAAATTGGGGGTAGGGGTCGATTAAATATTTTCTTGGCTTACGTTTTCATATTTTAGTATAAACAAAGATTCAGGCATGTAGTAGACACCCTAAGCATTAGTTTGAGCTATAATATACCCAATGACATGCCTTGGCGGTGCTGGGGGGAATTTTTCATCTTAAAAAAAATTATGGATATTTGCCTTAATGTTGGTTTTCTATGCTTTAATGATGGTTGATCGTGTTTTCCGCTTAATGAGGAAACTATTTATGTTTGAAAACACATCTTAAAGATATCCAAGGCGTTAACTGTGAAAATGACACCTTGTATAGACCGATGATAGGCTCAGTTTGGTCCCTAGGGTGGAGAGATCCGGGGTTGGTATGGTCAATATTGGCGTCTGGCTATCCAAATTGGGGGTAGGGGTCGATTAAATATTTGTTTGGCCTACGTTCACATATTTTAGTATAGATAAAGATTCAGGCATGTAGTAGACACCCTAAGAATTAGTTTGAGCTATAGTATACCCCAATGGCATGTCTGGGCGGTGCTGGGGGAAGATTTTCACTTTCATGGAAATTTGCCTTTATGTTTGTTTTCTAGGCTTTTATGATGATTTATCGTGTTTTCCGCTTAATGAGGAACCTATGTATGTTGGAAAACACATCTTAAATTTTGACAAGGCCTTTACGATGAAAATGACACCTTGTATAGACCAATGATATGCTTAGTTTGGTCCCTAGGGTGAAAAGATCCGGGGTTGGTATGGTCAATATTGTTGTCTGGCTATCCAAATTGGTAGTAGGGGTCGATTAAATATTTTTTTGACTTACATTTGCATATTTTAGTATAAATAAAGATTCAGGCAGGTAGTAGACACCATTAGCTTTAGTTTGAGCTATAATATACCCCAATGGCATGCCTGGGCGGTGCTAGGGGGAAGATTTTCACTTATATGTGTAGTTGCCTTTATGTTGGTTTTCTTGGCTTTTATGATGGTTTATCGTGTTTTCCTTTTCCAAAAATGGTCAATATTGGCGTCGAGCTAAACAAATTGGGGGTAGGGGTCGATTGACCATACAAACCCCAGATCTTTTCACCCTAGGGACCAAACTGAGCATATCATTTTCATCGTAAAGGCCTTGGCTAACTAAAAGATGTGTTTTTCAACATAAATAGGTGCATCATCATGCGGAAAACACGTAAAACCATCATAAAAGCCTAGACAACCAACATAAAGGCAACTACCCATAAGAGTGAAATATTCCCCCAGCACCGCCCAGGCATGCCATTGGGGTATATTATAGCTCAAACTAAAGCTAAGGGTGTCTACTACATGCCTGAATCTTTATTTATACTAAAATATGTGGAGGTAAGCCAAAAAAATATGTAATCGACCCCTACCCCCAATTTGGATAGCCAGACAACAATATTGACCATACCAACCCCGGATCTTTTCACCCTAGGGACCAAACTGAGCATATCATTGGTCTATACAAGGTGTCATTTTCATCGTAAAGGCCTTGGCTAACTAAAAGATGTGTTTTTCAACATAAATAGGTGCATCATCAAGCAGAAAACACGTTAAACCACCATAAAAGCTTAGAAAACCAACATAAAGGCAACTACCCATAAGAGTGAAAATCTTCCCCCAGCACCGCCTAGACATGCCATTGGGGTATATTATAGCTCAAACTGAAGCTAAGTGTGTCTGCTACATGCTTGAATCTTTATTTATACTAAAATATGTGGAGGTAAGCCAAACAAATATTTAATCGACCCCTACCACTAATTTGGATAGCCAGACAACAATATTGACCATACCAACCCCAGATCTTTTCAACCTAGGGACCAAACTGAGCATATCATTGGTCTATACAAGGTGTCGTTTTCACAGTAAAGGCCTTGGCTAACATTAAGATGTGTTTTCCAACATAAATAGTTGCCTTGCTAAAGGGAAAACGCGATAAACCATCACAAAAGCCTAGAAAACCAACATAAAGGCAATTACCATTAAAGTGAAAATCTTCCCCCAGCACCGCCCAGGCATGCCATTTGGGTATATAATAGCTCAAACTAAGGCTTAGGGTGTTTACAACTTGCCTGAATCTTTATTTATACTAAAATATGTAAATGTAAGCCCAAAAAATATTTAATCGACCCCTACCCCCAATTTTGATACCAAGACAACAATATTGACCATACCAACCCCGGATCTTTTCACCCTAGGGACCAAACTGAGCATATCATTGGTCTATACAAGGTGTCATTTTCATTGTAAAGGCCTTTGCTAACTAAAATATGTGTTTTTCAAAATAAATAGGTGCATCATCAAGCGAAAAACACGTTAAACCACCATAAAAGTTTAGAAAACCAACATAAAGGCAACTACCAATAAGAGTGAAAATCTTCCCCCAGCACTGCCCAGGCATGCCATTGGGGTATATTATAGCTCAAACTAAGGCTAAGGGTGTCTACTACATGCCTGAATCTTAACTTATATAACAATATGTGAACGTAAGCCAAAAAAATATTTAATCGACCCCTATCCCCAATGTGTATAGACATACGCAAATATTGACCATACCAACCCCGGATATTTTCAACCTAGGGACCAAACTGAGCATATCATTGGTCTAAACAAGGTGTCATTTTCATCGTAATGGCCTTGGTCAACTTTAAAATGTGTTTTTCAACATAAATAGGTGCTTCATTAGGCGGAAAACACGATGAACCATCATCAAAGCCTAGAAAACCAACATAAAGGCAACTACCCATAAGAGTGAAAATCTTCCCCCAGCACCGCCCAGGCATGCCATTGGGGTATATTATAGCTCAAACTAATGCTTAGGATGTCTACTACATGCCTGAATCTTTATTTATACTAAAATATGTGGACGTAGGCCAACAAAATATTTAATCGACCCCTACCGCCAATTTGATAGCCAGACGCCAATATTGACCATACCAACCCCGAATCTTTTCACCCTAGGGACCAAACTGAGCATATCATTGGTCTATACAAGGTGTCATTTTCACCGTAAAGGCCTTGGCTAACTGAAAGATGTGTTTTCCCACATAAATAGGATCCTCGTTAAGCGGAAAACACGACAAACCATCATAAAAGCCTAGAAAACCAACATACAGGCAACTACCAATAAAAGTGAAAATCTTTCCCCAGCACCGCCCAGGCATGCCATTGGGGTAAATTATAGCTCAAACTAATGCTTAGGATGTCTACTACATGCCTGAATCTTTATTTATACTAAAATATGTGGACGTAGGCCAACAAAATATTTAATCGACCCCTACCGCCAGTTTGATAGCCAGACGCCAATATTGACCATACCAACCTTAGATCTATTCACCCTAGGGACCAAACTGAGTAAATTATTGATCTATACAAGTTATCATTTTCATTTTAAAGGCATTGGTTTACTGTTAAATGTTTTTCCCTCCATTAATAAGTGCTTCATTAAGCAGAGAGCACGATAAACCATCATAAAAGCATAGAAATCCAACATTAAGGCAAGATTTAATCGACCCCTACCCCTAATTTGGATAGCCAGACGCCAGTTTCATTGCCTGAAAATAACTTCTTGGCAATAAAGCATTATCTTGATTGGTCAATGGAAATTAACGAAATTTGTAATGTATCACTCCGAATATTTCCGGACTTGGACCACCGGTCTGAGGGAATTTTATGAGATTTTCACCAAGAATTCGGAAATATCCGGACTTTCAACCGCGGTCAAAGGTAAACCAAAGAAATTGTTATTATAACACTCTGTATAATTCCAGACTTTTTTCACCAGTCTGGGGGAACTTGAGATTACCACCCATAATGAGGTAATGTCCGGACATTCAACGGAGGTCAAAGAGAACATAGCGAAATGATTATCATATCACTCCCGATATTCAGGCGGTCTAAGTAAACGTATTGAAATTTCTTTTTTTAACTCGTACATGTCTGGGCATTTATTTCTTGCCAAATGAAAACCTACAAAACTGCTTTTATACCACTCCGGATATTTCCGGACTTCTTTATCCGGTCGGAGGGAATTATTGAGATTTCCACCTATAATCCGTATACCTTTGGACATCCGTCCTCGGTCAAAGGGGAATAAACGAAATTTTGTTAGTAGTTAACCCCGACAGATATTTCCGGACTTCTTTCATCGATCTGAGGAAGTCAATTGAAATTTCCATCCGTGATCCGGTTATATCCGGATATTCATTGGAAGTCAAAGGAAACCAAGCAAAATTGTTATGATACTATTCCCGACTACTTTCGCTGTTTTGAAGGAACTTATTGAGATATCCACAGGTAATCCGTATATGTCCGGACTTTCATTCCTGGTCAAAGGGAGAACGACGAAATTGTTATTATACCACTCTGGATAATTCTGGACTTCGTTCGTCGGTCTGAATGAACGGATTGGGATTTCAATCCATAATCCGGATATGTCTGGACTTTCATCCACAAGAACCTAGCGAAATGTTGATTCCATTCATCAGGATATTTCAAAACTTCTGTCACTGGATGGCGTGATCTATTGAGATTTACTAATACCATACGTTGACATTAAATGTTAAGGTACTCAAAATTTAATTCCAATCAAACCAGAGTTTATGCCTTGTCATTTGCTAAAAACAAAGGAAATACTTTTTGATAAAACATTTTATTCATCGTGGCAAATATCACGAGAGGTCAATATAAGACTTGGACTATCCATGAACATGAAAATAAGTTTTCCAAAGTAACGTCAATGGTGTATCTTTTCACCCTAGGGACCAAACTGAGCATATCATTGGTCTATACAAGGTGTCATTTTCATTGTAAAGGTCTAGGCTAACTTTAAGTTGTGTTTTTGAACATAAATAGGTGTACCATCAAGCGGAAAACACGTTAAACCACCATAAAAGTCTAGAAAACCAACATAAAGGCAACTACCCATAAGAGTGAAAATCTTCCCCCAGCACCGCCCAGGTATGCCATTGGGGTATAGTATAGCTTAAACTAAAGCTAATGGTGTCTACTACAATATTTAATCGACCCCTACTCCCAATTTGGATAGCCAGACGCCAATATTGACCATACCAACCCCGGATCTTTTCACCCTAGGGACCAAACTGAGCGTATCATTGGTCTATACAAGGTGTCATTTTCACCGTAGAGGCCTCGGCTAACTCTAAGATGTGTTTTCCAACATCAATAGGTGCCTCATTAAGAGGAAAACACGATAAACCAGCATCAAAGCCTAGGAAACCAACATAAAGGCAACAACCCATAAGAGTGAAAATCTTCCTCCAGCACCGCCAAGGCATGCCATTGGGGTATATTATAGCTCAAACTAATGCTTAGGGTGTTTACTACATGCCTGAATCTTTATTTATACTAAAATATGTGAATGTAAGCCCAAAAATATTTAATCGACCCCTACCCCCAATTTGTTAAGCCCGACGCCAATATTGACCATACCAACCCAGGATCTTTTCACCCTAGGGACCAAACTGAGAATATCATTGGTCTATACAAGGTGTCATTTTCATCGTAAAGGCCTTGGCTAACTAAAATATGTGTTTTTCAACATAAATAGGTGCATCATCAAGCGGAAAACACGTTAAACCGCCATAAAAGCATAGAAAACCAACATAAAGGCAACTACACATAAGAGTGTAAATCTTCCCCCAGCACCGCCCAGGCATTCCATTTAGGGTATACTATAGCTCAAACTAATGCATAGGATGTTTACTACATGCCTGAACCTTTATATATACTAAAATATGTGAACGTAAGCCAAAAAAATGTTTAATCCACCCCTACCCCCACTTTGTATATCCAGAAGCCAGTATTGACCATACCAACCCGGGATCTTTTCACCCTAGGGTTCAAACTGAGCATATCATTGGTCTTTACAAGGTGTCATTTTCATCGTAAAGGCCTTGGCTAACTCTAAGATGTATTTTCTAACATTATTAGGTGCTTCATTAACCGGAAAACACGATGAACCATCATCAAAGCCTAGTAAACCAACATAAAGGCAACTACCCATAAGAGTGCAAATCTTCCCTCAGCACCGCCCAGGCATGCCATTGGGGTATACTATAGCTCAAACTAATGCTTAGGGTGTTTACTACATGCCTGAATCTTTATTTATACTAAAATATATGAATGTAAGCCCAAAAAATATTTAATCGAACCCTACCCCCAATTTGGGTAGCCAGACGCCAATATTGACCATACAAACCCCGGATCTTTTCAACCTAGGGACCAAACTGACCATATCATTGGTCTTTACAAGGTGTCATTTTCATCGTAAAGGCTTTGGCTAACTCTAAGATGTATTTTCTAACATTATTAGGTGCTTCATTAAGCGGAAAACACGATGAACCATCATCAAAGCCTAGTAAACCAACATAAAGGCAACTACCAATAAGAGTGCAAATCTTCCCCCAGCACCGCCCAGGCATGCCATTGGGGTATACTATAGCTCAAACTAATGCTTAGGGTGTTTACTACATGCCTGAATCTTTATTTATACTAAAATATATGAATGTAAGCCCAAAAAATATTTAATCGACCCCTACCCTCAATTTGTTTAGCCCGACGCCAATATTGACCATACCAACCCCTGATCTGTTCACCCTAGGGACCAAACTGAGCATATCATTGGTCTATACAAGTTGTCATTTTTTTTGTAAAGGCCTTGGCTAACTAATAGATGTGTTTTTGAACATAAATAGGTGCATCAACAAGCGGAAAACACGTTAAACCACCATAAAAGTCTAGAAAACCAACATAAAGGCAACTACCCATAAGAGTGAAAATCTTCCTCCAGCACCGCCAAGGCATGCCATTGGAGTATATTATAGCTCAAATTAAAGCAAAGGGTGTCTACTACATGCCTGAATCTTCATTTATTCTAAAATATGTGGAGGTAAGCCAAAAAAATATTTAATCGACCCCTACCCTCAATTTGTTTAGCCCGACGCCAATATTGACCATACCAACCCCGGATCTTTTCACCCTAGGGACCAAACTGAGCATATCATTGGTCTATACAAGGTGTCATTTTCACCGTAAAGGCCTTGGCTTACTAAAAGATGTGTTTTTCAACATAAATAGGTGCATCATCAAGCGGAAAACACGATAATCCATCATAAAAGCCTAGAAAACCAACATAAAGGCAACTACCAATAAGAGTATAAATCTTCCCCAAGCAACGCCCAGGCATGCCATTTGGGTTTTTTATAGCACAAACTAATGCTTAGGGTGTCTACTTCATGTCTGAATCTCTATTTATACTAAAATTTGTGAAGGTAAGCCAAAAATATATTTAATCGACCCCTACCCCCAATTTGGATAGCCAGATGGGAATATTGACCATACCAACCCCGCATCTTTTCACCCTAGGGACCAAACTGAGCATATCATTGGTCTATACAAGGTGTCATTTTCATCGTAAAGGCCTTGGCTAACTTTAAGATGTGTTTTCCAACCTAAATATGTGCCTCATTAAGCGGATAACATGATAAACCATCATAAAAGCCTAGAAACCAAAAAAAAGGCAACTACCCATAAGAGTGTAAATCTTCCCCTAGCAACGCCCAGGCATGCCATTGGGGTATATTATAGCTCAAACTAATGCTTAGGGTGTCTTCTACATGCCTGAATCTTTATTTATACTAAAATATGTAAATGTAAGCCAACAAAATATATAATCGACCCCTACCCCTAATTTGTTTAGCCCGACGCCAATATTGACCATACCAACCCCGGATCTTTTCACCCTAGGGTTCAAACTGAGCATATCATTGGTCTATACAAGGTGTCATTTTCATCGTAAAGACTTTGGCTCACTTTTAGATGTGTTTTCTAACATAAATAGGTGCTTCATACAGCGGAAAACACGATGCACCATCATCAAAGCCTATCAAACCAACATAAAGGCAACTACCCATAAGAGTGAACATATTCCCCCAGCACCGGCCAGGCATGCCATTGGGGTATATTATAGCTCAAACTAAAGCTAAGGGTGTCTACTACATGCCTAAATCTTTATTTATACTAAAATATGTGGAGGTAAGCCCAAAAAATATTTAATCGACCCCGACCCCTAATTTAGATGGCCCTACGCCCATATTGACCATACCAACCCCGGATTTTTTCACCCTAGGGACCAAACTGAGCATATGATTGGTCTATACAAGGTGTCATTTTCATCGTAAAATCCTTGGCTGACTTAAAGATGTGTTTTCCAACATAAGTAGGTGCATCATCAAGCGGAAAACACGTTAAAACACCATAAAACCCTAGAAAACCAACATAAAGGCAACTACCCATAAGAGTGAAAATATTCCCCCAGCACCGCCCAGGCATGCCATTGGGGTATATTATAGCTCAAACTAAAGCTAAGTGTGTCTACTACATGCCTGAATCTTTATTTATACTAAAATATGTGGAGGTAAGCCAAAAAAATATTTAATCGACCCCTACCCCCAATTTGGATAGCCAGACGCCAATATTGACCATACCAACCCCGGATCTTTTCACCCTAGGGACCAAACTGAGCATATGATTGGTCTATACAAGGTGTCATTTTTATCGTAAAGGCCTTGGCTGACTTAAAGATGTGTTTTCCAACATAAGTAGGTGCATCATCAAGCGGAAAACACGTTAAAACACCATAAAACCCTAGAAAACCAACATAAAGGCAACTACCCATAAGAGTGAAAATATTCCCCCAGCACCGCCCAGGCATGCCATTGGGGTATATTATAGCTCAAACTAAAGCTAAGTGTGTCTACTACATGCCTGAATCTTTATTTATACTAAAAAATGTGAAGGTAAGCCAAACAAATATTTAATCGACCACTACCCCCAATTTGGATAGCCAGACGCCAATATTGACCATACCAACCCCGGATCTTTTCACCCTAGGGACCAAACTGAGCATATCATTGGTCTTTACAAGTTGTCAATTTCATTGTAAAGGTCTAGGCTAACTTTAAGATGTGTTTACCAACATAAATAGGTGCCTCTTTAAAAGGAAAACACGATAAACCATCATCAAAGCCTAGAAAACCAACATAAAGGCAACTACCCATAAGAGTGAAAATATTCCCCCAGCACCGCCCAGGCACGCCATTGGGGTATATTATAGCTCAAACTAAAGCTAAGTGTGTCTACTACATGCCTGAATCTTTATTTATACTAAAATATGTGGAGGTAAGCCAAAAAAATATTTAATCGACCCCTACCCCCAATTTGGATAGCCAGACGCCAATATTGACCATACCAACCCCGGATCTTTTCACCCTAGGGACCAAACTGAGCATATCATTGGTCTTTACAAGTTGTCAATTTCATTGTCAAGGTCTATGCTAACTTTAAGATGTGTTTTCCAACATAAATAGGTGCCTCTTTAAAAGGAAAACACGATAAACCATCATCAAAGCCTAGAAAACCAACATAAAGGCAACTACCCATAAGAGTGAAAATCTTCCCCCAGCACCGCCCAGGCATACCATTGGGGTATATTACAGTTCAAACTAAAGTTAAGGGTGTCTACTACATGCCTGAATCTTTATTTATACTGAAATATGTGGAGGTAAGCCAAAAAAATATTTAATCGACCCCTACCCCCAATTTTGATAGCCAGCCGCCAATATTGACCATACCGACACCGGATCTTTTCACCCTATGGACCAAACTGAGCATATCATTGGTCTATACAAGTTGTCAATTTCATTGTAAATGTCTAGGTTAACTTTAAGATGTGTCTTCCAACATAAAAAGGTGCTTCTTTAAAAGGAAAACACGATAAACCATCATCAAAGCCTAGAAAACCAACATACAGGCAAATACCCATTAAAGTGAAAATCTGCCCCCAGCATCGCCCAGGCATGCCATTGGGGTATATAATAGCTCAAACTAATGCTTAGGGTGTTTACTACATGCCTGAATCTTTATATATACTAAAATATGTGAATGTAAGCCCAAAAGATATTTAATCGACCCCTACCCTCAATTTGTTTAGCCCGACGCCAAAATTGACCATACCGATCCCGGATCTTTTCACCCTAGGGACCAAACTGAGCATATCATTGGTCTATACAAGGTGTCATTTTCATCGTAAAGGCCTTGGCTAACTAATACATGTGTTTTTCAACATAAATAGGTGCATCATCAAGCGGAAAACACGTTAAACCACCATAAAAGCCTAGAAAACCAACATAAAGGCAACAACCCATAAAAGTGAAAATCTTCCTCCAGCACCGCCAAGGCATGCCATTGGGGTATATTATAGCTCAAATTTAAGCACAGGGTGTCTACTACATGCCTGAATCTTCATTTATTCTACAATATGAGGAGGTAAGCCAAACAAATATTTAATCGACCCCTACCCCCAATTTGGATAGCCAGACGGCAATATAGACCATACCAACCCCGGATCTTTTCACCCTAGGGGCCAATCTGAGCATATAATTTGTCTATACAAGGTGTCATTTTCATCGTAAAGGCCTTGGCTAACTAAAAGAAGTGTTTTTCAATATAAATAGGTGCTTCATTCAGCGGAAAACACAATAAACCATCATAAAAGCCTAGAAAACCAACATACAGGCAAATATCCATAAGAGTGAAAATCTTTCCCCAGCACCGCCCAGGCATGCCATTGGGGTATATTATAGCTCAAACTAAAGCTAAGGGTGTCTACTACATGCCTGAATCTTTATTTATACTAAAATATGTGGAGGTAAGCCAAAAAAATATTTAATCGACCCCTACCCTCAATTTGTTTAGCCCGACGCCAAAATTGACCATACCGACCCCGGATCTTTTCACCCTAGGGACCAAACTGAGCATATCATTGGTCTATACAAGGTGTCATTTTCATCGTAAAGGCCTTGGTTAACTAATAGATGTGTTTTTCAACATGAATAGGTGCATCATCAAGCGGAAAACACGTTAAACCACCATAAAAGCCTAGAAAACCAACATAAAGGCAACAACCCATAAAAGTGAAAATCTTCCTCCAGCACCGCCAAGGCATGCCATTGGGAGATATTATAGCTCAAATTAAAGCACAGGGTGTCTACTACATGCCTGAATCTTCATTTATACTAAAATATGTGGAGGTAAGCCAAAAAAATATTTAATCGACCCTTACCCCCAATTTGGATAGCCAGACGCCAATATTGACCATACCTACCCCGGATCTTTTCACCCTAGGGACCAAACTGAGCATATCATTGGTCTATACAAGGTGTTATTTTCATCGTAAAGGCTTTGGCTAACTAAAAGATGTGTTTTTCAACATAAATAGGTGCATCATCAAGCGGAAAGCACGTTAAACCACCATAAAAGCCTAGAAAACCAAAATAAAGGCAACTACCCATAAGAGTGAAAATCTTCCTCCAGCACCTCCCAGGCATGCTATTGGGGTATATTATAGCTCAAACTAAGGCTTAGTGTGTCTACTACATGCCTGAACCTTGATTTATACTAAAATAGGTGGAGGTAGGCCAAAAAATATTAAATCGACCCCTCCCCCCAATTTGTTTAGCCCGACGCCAATATTGACCATATCAACCCAGGATCTTTTCACCCTAGGGACCAAACTGAGCATATCATTGGTCTATACAAGGTGTCATTTTCACCGTAAAGGCCTTGGCTAACTAAAAGATGTGTTTTTCAACATAAATAGGTGCATCATCAAGCGGAAAACACGATAATCCATCATAAAAGCCTAGAAAACCAACATAAAGGCAACTACCCATAAGAGTATAAATCTTCCCGAAGCAACGCCCAGGCATGCCATTTGGGTTTTTTATAGCACAAACTAATGCTTAGGGTGTCTACTTCATGTCTGAATCTCTATTTATACTAAAATTTGTGGAGGTAAGCCAAAAATATATTTAATCGACCCCTACCCCCAATTTGGATAGCCAGATGGGAATATTGACCATACCAACCCCGCATCTTTTCACCCTAGGGACCAAACTGAGCATATCATTGGTCTATACAAGGTGTCATTTTCACCGTAAAGGCCTTGGCTAACTTTAAGATGTGTTTTCCAACCTTAATATGTGCCTCATTAAGCGGATAACATGATAAACCATCATAAAAGCCTAGAAACCAAAAAAAAGGCAACTACCCATAAGAGTGTAAATCTTCCCCTAGCACCGCCCAGGCATGCCATTGGGGTATATTATAGCTCAAACTAATGCTTAGGGTGTCTCCTACATGCCTGAATCTTTATTTATACTCAAATATGTAAATGTAAGCCAACAAAATATTTAATCGACCCCTACCCTCAATTTGTTTAGCCCGACGCCAAAATTGACCATACCGACCCCGGATCTTTTCACCCTAGGGACCAAACTGAGCATATCATTGGTCTATACAAGGTGTCATTTTCATCGTAAAGGCCTTGGCTAACTAATACATGTGTTTTTCAACATAAATAGGTGCATCATCAAGCGGAAAACACGTTAAACCACCATAAAAGCCTAGAAAACCAACATAAAGGCAACAACCCATAAAAGTGAAAATCTTCCTCCAGCACCGCCAAGGCATGCCATTGGGGTATATTATAGCTCAAATTAAAGCACAGGGTGTCTACTACATGCCTGAATCTTCATTTATTCTACAATATGAGGAGGTAAGCCAAACAAATATTTAATCGACCCCTACCCCCAATTTGGATAGCCAGACGGCAATATAGACCATACCAACCCCGGATCTTTTCACCCTAGGGACCAATCTGAGCATATAATTTGTCTATACAAGGTGTCATTTTCATCGTAAAGGCCTTGGCTAACTAAAAGAAGTGTTTTTCAATATAAATAGGTGCTTCATTCAGCGGAAAACACAATAAACCATCATAAAAGCCTAGAAAACCAACATACAGGCAAATATCCATAAGAGTGAAAATCTTTCCCCAGCACCGCCCAGGCATGCCATTGGGGTATATTATAGCTCAAACTAAAGCTAAGGGTGTCTACTACATGCCTGAATCTTTATTTATACTTAAATATGTGGAGGTAAGCCAAAAAAATATTTAATCGACCCCTACCCTCAATTTGTTTAGCCCGACGCCAAAATTGACCATACCGACCCCGGATCTTTTCACCCTAGGGACCAAACTGAGCATATCATTGGTCTATACAAGGTGTCATTTTCATCGTAAAGGCCTTGGCTAACTAATAGATGTGTTTTTCAACATGAATAGGTGCATCATCAAGCGGAAAACACGTTAAACCACCATAAAAGCCTAGAAAACCAACATAAAGGCAACAACCCATAAAAGTGAAAATCTTCCTCCAGCACCGCCAAGGCATGCCATTGGGAGATATTATAGCTCAAATTAAAGCACAGGGTGTCTACTACATGCCTGAATCTTCATTTATACTAAAATATGTGGAGGTAAGCCAAAAAAATATTTAATCGACCCCTACCCCCAATTTGGATAGCCAGACGCCAATATTGACCATACCTACCCCGGATCTTTTCACCCTAGGGACCAAACTGAGCATATCATTGGTCTATACAAGGTGTTATTTTCATCGTAAAGGCCTTGGCTAACTAAAAGATGTGTTTTTCAACATAAATAGGTGCATCATCAAGCGGAAAGCACGTTAAACCACCATAAAAGCCTAGAAAACCAAAATAAAGGCAACTACCCATAAGAGTGAAAATCTTCCTCCAGCACCTCCCAGGCATGCTATTGGGGTATATTATAGCTCAAACTAAGGCTTAGTGTGTCTACTACATGCCTGAACCTTGATTTATACTAAAATAGGTGGAGGTAAGCCAAAAAAATATTAAATCGACCCCTCCCCCCAATTTGTTTAGCCCGATGCCAATATTGACCATATCAACCCAGGATCTTTTCACCCTAGGGACCAAACTGAGCATATCATTGGTCTATACAAGGTGTCATTTTCACCGTAAAGGCCTTGGCTAACTAAAAGATGTGTTTTTCAACATAAATAGGTGCATCATCAAGCGGAAAACACGATAATCCATCATAAAAGCCTAGAAAACCAACATAAAGGCAACTACCCATAAGAGTATAAATCTTCCCGAAGCAACGCCCAGGCATGCCATTTGGGTTTTTTATAGCACAAACTAATGCTTAGGGTGTCTACTTCATGTCTGAATCTCTATTTATACTAAAATTTGTGGAGGTAAGCCAAAAATATATTTAATCGACCCCTACCCCCAATTTGGATAGCCAGATGGGAATATTGACCATACCAACCCCGCATCTTTTCACCCTAGGGACCAAACTGAGCATATCATTGGTCTATACAAGGTGTCATTTTCACCGTAAAGGCCTTGGCTAACTTTAAGATGTGTTTTCCAACCTTAATATGTGCCTCATTAAGCGGATAACATGATAAACCATCATAAAAGCCTAGAAACCAAAAAAAAGGCAACTACCCATAAGAGTGTAAATCTTCCCCTAGCACCGCCCAGGCATGCCATTGGGGTATATTATAGCTCAAACTAATGCTTAGGGTGTCTCCTACATGCCTGAATCTTTATTTATACTCAAATATGTAAATGTAAGCCAACAAAATATTTAATCGACCCCTACCCCCAATTTGTTTAGCCCGACGCCAATATTGACCATACCAACCCCGGATCTTTTCACCCTAGGGTTCAAACTTACATATCATTGGTCTATACAAGGTGTCATTTTCATCGTAAAGACTTTGGCTAACTTTTAGATGTGTTTTCTAACATTAATAGGTGCTTCATACAGCGGAAAACACGATGCACCATCATCAAAGCCTATAAAACCAACATAAAGGCAACTACCCATAAGAGTGAACATATTCCCCCAGCACCGGCCAGGCATGCCATTGGGGTATATTATAGCTCAAACTAAAGCTAAGTGTGTCTACTACATGCCTGAATCTTTATTTATACTAAAATATGTGGAGGTAAGCCAAAAAACTATTTAATCGACCCCTACCCCTAATTTGGATGGCCCGACGCAAATATTGACCATACCAACCCCGGATCTTTTCACCCTAGGGACCAAACTGAGCATATGATTGGTCTATACAAGGTGTCATTTTCATCGTAAAGGCCTTGGCTGACTTAAAGATGTGTTTTCCAACATAAGTAGGTGCATCATCAAGCGGAAAACACGTTAAAACACCATAAAACCCTAGAAAACCAACATAAAGGCAACTACCCATAAGAGTGAAAATATTCCCCCAGCACCGCCCAGGCATGCCATTGGGGTATATTATAGCTCAAACTAAAGCTAAGTGTGTCTACTACATGCCTGAATCTTTATTTATACTAAAAAATGTGAAGGTAAGCCAAAAAAATATTTAATCGACCACTACCCCCAATTTGGATAGCCAGACGCCAATATTGACCATACCAACCCCGGATCTTTTCACCCTAGGGACCAAACTGAGCATATCATTGGTCTTTACAAGTTGTCAATTTCATTGTAAAGGTCTAGGCTAACTTTAAGATGTGTTTACCAACATAAATAGGTGCCTCTTTAAAAGGAAAACACGATAAACCATCATCAAAGCCTAGAAAACCAACATAAAGGCAACTACCCATAAGAGTGAAAATATTCCCCCAGCACCGCCCAGGCATGCCATTGGGGTATATTATAGCTCAAACTAAAGCTAAGTGTGTCTACTACATGCCTGAATCTTTATTTATACTAAAATATGTGGAGGTAAGCCAAAAAAATATTTAATCGACCCCTACCCCCAATTTGGATAGCCAGACGCCAATATTGACCATACCAACCCCGGATCTTTTCACCCTAGGGACCAAACTGAGCATATCATTGGTCTTTACAAGTTGTCAATTTCATTGTCAAGGTCTAGGCTAACTTTAAGATGTGTTTTCCAACATAAATAGGTGCCTCTTTAAAAGGAAAACACGATAAACCATCATCAAAGCCTAGAAAACCAACATAAAGGCAACTACCCATTAAAGTGAAAATCTTCCCCCAGCACCACCCAGGCATGTCATTGGGGTATATAATAGCTCAAACTAATGCTTAGGGTGTTTACTACATGCTTGAATCTTTATATATACCAAAATATGTGAACGTAAGCCAAACAAATATTTAATCGACCCCTACCCCCAATTTGTATAGCCAGAAGCCAATATTGACCATACCAACCCCGGATCTTTTCACCCTAGGGACCAAACTGAGCATATAATTTGTCTATACAAGGTGTCATTTTCATCGTTAAGGCCTTGGCTAACTAAAAGAAGTGTTTTTCAATATAAATAGGTGCTTCATTCAGCGGAAAACACAATAAACCATCATAAAAGCCTAGAAAACCAACATACAGGCAAATATCCATAAGAGTGAAAATCTGTCCCCAGCACCGCCCAGGCATGCCATTGGGGTATATTATAGCTCAAACTAAAGCTAAGGGTGTCTACTACATGCCTGAATCTTTATTTATACTAAAATATGTGGAGGTAAGCCAAAAAAATATTTAATCGACCCCTACCCCCAATTTTTATAGCCAGAAGCCAATACTGACCATACCAACCCCGGATCTTTTCACCCTAGGGACCAAACTGAGCATATAATTTGTCTGTACAAGGTGTCATTTTCATCGTAAAGGCCTTGGCTAACTTAAAGATGTGTTTTCCAGCATAAATAGGTGCATCATCAAGCGGAAAACACGTTAAACCACCATAAAAGCCTAGAAAACCAACATAAAGGCAACTACCCATAAGAGTGAAAATCTTCCCCCAGCACCGCCCAGGCATACCATTGGGGTATATTACAGCTCAAACTAAAGCTAAGGGTGTCTACTACATGCCTGAATCTTTATTTATACTGAAATATGTGGAGGTAAGCTAAAAAAATATTTAATCGACCCCTACCCCCAATTTTGATAGCCAGCCGCCAATATTGACCATACCGACACCGGATCCTTTAACCCTAGGGACCAAACTGAGCATATCATTGGTCTATACAAGTTGTCAATTTCATTGTAAAGGTCTAGGCTAACTTGAAGATGTGTTTTCCAACATAAAAAGGTGCTTCTTTAAAAGGAAAACACGATAAACCATCATCAAAGCCTAGAAAACCAACATACAGGCAACTACCCATAAGAGTGAAAATATTCCCCCAGCACCGCCCAGACATGCCATTGGGGTATATTATAGCTCAAACTAAAGCTAAGTGTGTCTACTACATGCCTGAATCTTTATTTATACTAAAATATGTGGAGGTAAGCCAAAAAAATATTTAATCGACCCCTACCCCCAATTTGGATAGCCAGACGCCAATACTGACCATACCAACCCCGGATCTTTTCACCCTAGGGACCAAACTGAGCATATCATTGGTCTTTACAAGTTGTCAATTTCATTGTCAAGGTCTAGGCTAACTTTAAGATGTGTTTACCAACATAAATAGGTGCCTCTTTAAAAGGAAAACACGATAAACCATCATCAAAGCCTAGAAAACCAACATAAAGGCAACTACCCATAAGAGTGAAAATATTCCCCCAGCACCGCCCAGGCATGCCATTGGGGTATATTATAGCTCAAACTAAAGCTAAGTGTGTCTACTACATGCCTGAATCTTTATTTATACTAAAATATGTGGAGGTAAGCCAAAAAAATATTTAATCGACCCCTACCCCAAATTTGGATAGCCAGACGCCAATATTGACCATACCATTCCCGGATCTTTTCACCCTAGGGACCAAACTGAGCATATCATTGGTCTTTACAAGTTGTCAATTTCATTGTCAAGGTCTAGGCTAACTTTAAGATGTGTTTTCCAACATAAATAGGTGCCTCTTTAAAAGGAAAACACGATAAACCATCATCAAAGCCTAGAAAACCAACATAAAGGCAACTACCCATTAAAGTGAAAATCTTCCCCCAGCACCACCCAGGCATGTCATTGGGGTATATAATAGCTCAAACTAATGCTTAGGGTGTTTACTACATGCTTGAATCTTTATATATACCAAAATATGTGAACGTAAGCCAAACAAATATTTAATCGACCCCTACCCCCAATTTGTATAGCCAGAAGCCAATATTGACCATACCAACCCCGGATCTTTTCACCCTAGGGACCAAACTGAGCATATAATTTGTCTATACAAGGTGTCATTTTCATCGTAAAGGCCTTGGCTAACTAAAAGAAGTGTTTTTCAATATAAATAGGTGCTTCATTCAGCGGAAAACACAATAAACCATCATAAAAGCCTAGAAAACCAACATACAGGCAAATATCCATAAGAGTGAAAATCTGTCCCCAGCACCGCCCAGGCATGCCATTGGGGTATATTATAGCTCAAACTAAAGCTAAGGGTGTCTACTACATGCCTGAATCTTTATTTATACTAAAATATGTGGAGGTAAGCCAAAAAAATATTTAATCGACCCCTACCCCCAATTTTTATAGCCAGAAGCCAATATTGACCATACCAACCCCGGATCTTTTCACCCTAGGGACCAAACTGAGCATATAATTTGTCTATACAAGGTGTCATTTTCATCGTAAAGGCCTTGGCTAACTAAAAGAAGTGTTTTTCAATATAAATAGGTGCTTCATTCAGCGGAAAACACAATAAACCATCATAAAAGCCTAGAAAACCAACATACAGGCAAATATCCATAAGAGTGAAAATCTTTCCCCAGCACCGCCCAGGCATGCCATTGGGGTATATTATAGCTCAAACTAAAGCTAAGGGTGTCTACTACATGCCTGAATCTTTATTTATACTAAAATATGTGGAGGTAAGCCAAAAAAATATTTAATCGACCCCTACCCCCAATTTTTATAGCCAGAAGCCAATATTGACCATACCAACCCCGGATCTTTTCACCCTAGGGACCAAACTGAGCATATAATTTGTCTGTACAAGGTGTCATTTTCATCGTAAAGGCCTTGGCTAACTTAAAGATGTGTTTTCCAGCATAAATAGGTGCATCATCAAGCGGTAAACACGTTAAACCACCATAAAAGCCTAGAAAACCAACATAAAGGCAACTGCCCATAAGAGTGAAAATCTTCCCCCAGCACCGCCCAGGCATACCATTGGGGTATATTACAGCTCAAACTAAAGTTAAGGGTGTCTACTACATGCCTGAATCTTTATTTATACTGAAATATGTGGAGGTAAGCCAAAAAAATATTTAATCGACCCCTACCCCCAATTTTGATAGCCAGCCGCCAATATTGACCATACCGACACCGGATCTTTTCACCCTAGGGACCAAACTGAGCATATCATTGGTCTATACAAGTTGTCAATTTCATTGTAAAGGTCTAGGCTAACTTTAAGATGTGTTTTCCAACATAAAAAGGTGCTTCTTTAAAAGGAAAACACGATAAACCATCATCAAAGCCTAGAAAACCAACATACAGGCAAATACCCATTAAAGTGAAAATCTGCCCCCAGCATCGCCCAGGCATGCCATTGGGGTATATAATAGCTCAAACTAATGATTAGGGTGTTTACTACATGCCTGAATCTTTATATATACTAAAATATGTGAATGTAAGCCCAAAAAATATTTAATCGACCCCTACCCTCAATTTGTTTAGCCCGACGCCAAAATAGACCATACCGACCCCGGATCTTTTCACCCTAGGGACCAAACTGAGCATATCATTGGTCTATACAAGGTGTCATTTTCATCGTAAAGGCCTTGGCTAACTAACAGATGTGTTTTTCAACATAAATAGGTGCATCATCAAGCGGAAAACACGTTAAACCACCATAAAAGCCTAGAAAACCAACATAAAGGCAACAACCCATAAAAGTGAAAATCTTCCTCCAGCACCGCCAAGGCATGCCATTGGGGTATATTATAGCTCAAATTAAAGCACAGGGTGTCTACTACATGCCTGAATCTTCATTTATTCTAAAATATGAGGAGGTAAGCCAAACAAATATTTAATCGACCCCTACCCCCAATTTGGATAGCCAGACGGCAATATAGACCATACCAACCCCGGATCTTTTCACCCTAGGGGCCAATCTGAGCATATCATTGGTCTATACAAGGTGTCATTTTCACCGTAAAGGCCTTGGCTAACTTAAAAATGTGTTTTCCAACCTAAATAAGTGCCTCATTAATCAGCAAACACGATAAACCATCATCAAAGCCTAGAAAACCAACATAAAGGCAACTACCCATAAGAGTTTAAATCTTCCCCCAGCACCGCCCTGGCATGCCATTGGGGTATATTATAGCTCAAACTAAGGCTTATGGTGTATACTACATGTCTGAACCTTTATTTATACTAAAATATGTGGAGGTAAGCCAAAAAAATATTTAATCGACCCCTACCCCCAATTTGGATAGCCAGACGCCAATATTGACCATACCTACCCCGGATCTTTTCACCCTAGGGACCAAACTGAGCATATCATTGGTCTATACAAGTTGCTATTTTCATCGTAAAGGCCTTGGCTAACTAAAAGATGTGTTTTTCAACATAAATAGGTGCATCATCAAGCGGAAAGCACGTTAAACCACCATAAAAGCCTAGAAAACCAAAATAAAGGCAACTACCCATAAGAGTGAAAATCTTCCTCCAGCACCGCCCAGGCATGCTATTGGGGTATATTATAGCTCAAACTAAGGCTTATTGTGTCTACTACATGCCTGAACCTTGATTTATACTAAAATAGTTGGAGGTAAGCCAAAAAAATATTAAATCGACCCCTCCCCCCAATTTGTTTAGCCCGACGCCAATATTGACCATATCAACCCAGGATCTTTTCACCCTAGGGACCAAACTGAGCATACATTTTGTCTATACAAGGTGTCATTTTCACCGTAAAGGCCTTGGCTAACTAAAAGATGTGTTTTTCAATATAAATAGGTGCATCATCAAGCGGAAAACACGATAAACCATCATAAAAGCCTAGAAAACCAACATAAAGGCAAATATCAATAAGAGTGAAAATCTTCCCCAAGCACCGCCCAGGCATGCCATTGTGGTATATCATAGCTCAAACTGATGCTTAGGGTGTTTACTACATGCTTGGATCTTTATATATACTTAAATATGTGAACGTAAGCCAAACAAATATTTAATCCACCTCTACCCCCAATTTGTATAGCTAGAAGCCAATATTGACCATACCAACCCCGGATCTTTTCACCCTAGGGACCAAACTGAGCATATAATTTGTCTGTACAAGGTGTCATTTTCATCGTAAAGGCCTAGGCTAACTTAAAGATGTGTTTTCCAGCATAAATAGGTGCATCATCAAGCGGAAAACACGTTAAACCACCATAAAAGCCTAGAAAACCAACATAAAGGCAACTACCCATAAGAGTGAAAATCTTCCCCCAGCACCGCCCAGGCATACCATTGGGGTATATTACAGCTCAAACTAAAGTTAAGGGTGTCTACTACATGCCTGAATCTTTATTTATACTGAAATATGTGGAGGTAAGCCAAACAAATATTTAATCGACCCCTACCCCCAATTTTGATAGCCAGCCGCCAATATTGACCATACCGACCCCGGATCTTTTCACCCTAGGGACCAAACTGATCATATCATTGGTCTATACAAGTTGTCAATTTCATTGTAAAGGTCTAGGCTAACTTTAAGATGTGTTTTCCAACATAAATAGGTGCTTCTTTAAAAGGAAAACACGATAAACCATCATCAAAGCCTAGAAAACCAACATACAGGCAACTACCCATTAAAGTGAAAATCTGCCCCCAGCATCGCCCAGGCATGCCATTGGGGTATATAATAGCTCAAACTAATGATTAGGGTGTTTACTACATGCTTGAATCTTTATATATACTAAAATATGTGAACGTAAGCCAAAAAAATATTTAATCGACCCCTACCCCCAATTTGTATAGCCAGAAGCCAATATTGACCATACCAACCCCGGATCTTTTCACCCTAGGGACCAAACTGAGCATATAATTTGTCTATACAAGGTGTCATTTTCATCGTAAAGGCCTTGGCTAACTTAAAGATGTGTTTTTCAGCATAAATAGGTGCATCATCAAGCGGAAAACACGTTAAACCACCATAAAAGCCTAGAAAACCAACATAAAGGCAACTACCCATAAGAGTGAAAATATTCCCCTAGCACCGCCCAGGCATGCCATTGGGGTATATTATAGCTCAAACTAAAGTTAAGGGTGTCTACTACATGCCTGAATCTTTATTTATACTGAAATATGTGTAGGTAAGCCAAAAAAATATTTAATCGACCCCTACCCCCAATTTTGATAGCCAGCCGCCAATATTGACCATTCCGACCCCGGATCTTTTCACCCTAGGGACCAAACTGATCATATCATTGGTCTATACAAGTTGTCAATTTCATTGTAAAGGTCTAGGCTAACTTTAAGATCTGTTTTCCAACATAAATAGGTGCTTCTTTAAAAGGAAAACACGATAAACCATCATCAAAGCCTAGAAAACCAACATACAGGCAACTACCCATTAAAGTGAAAATCTGCCCCCAGCATCGCCCAGGCATGCCATTGGGGTATATAATAGCTCAAACTAATGATTAGGGTGTTTACTACATGCTTGAATCTTTATATATACTAAAATATGTGAACGTAAGCCAAAAAAATATTTAATCGACCCCTACCCCCAATTTGTATAGCCAGAAGCCAATATTGACCATACCAACTCCGGATCTTTTCACCCTAGGGACCAAACAGAGCATTTCATTTGTATATACAAGGTGTCATTTTCATCGTAAAGGCCTTGGCTAACTTTAACATGTGTTTTTCAATATAAATAGGTGCTTCATTAAGCGGAAAACACGATAAACCATCATAAAAGCATAGAAAACCAACATAAAGGCAACTACCCATAAGAGTGAAAATCTTCCCCCAGCACCGCCCATATTGAGGACAGGATATTTAGGCGGTCCTAGTAAACATGTTGAGATTTTCTTCTTTTCTTCTTTAACTCGTATATGTGTGGGCATTTATCTCTTGTCAAATGAAAACCTACAAAATTGCTTTTTTACCACTCCGGATATTTCCGGACTTCTTTATCCGGTCGGAGGGAATTATTGAGATTTCCACCTATAATACGTATACGTCTGGACTTTCGTCCTCGATCAAAGGGGAACAAACGAAATTTGGTTAGTAGTTCACCACTCTGATTATTTCCGGACTTCTTTCATCGATCTGATGAAATCAATTGAAATTTCCACCCATGATCCGGTCATATAAAAAGTAAAATCACAAAAATACTGAACTCAGAGGAAAATCAATTCGGAAAGTCCATAATCACATGGCAAAATCAAATAACAAAACGCATCAAAAACGAATGGACAAGAACTGTCATATTCCTGACTTGGTACAGGCATTTTCAAATGTAAAAAATGGTGGATTGAACCTGGTTTTATAGCTAGCTAAACCTCTCACTTGTATGACAGTCGCATCAAATTCCATTATATAGTCACCGGATATTCATTGAAAGTCAAAGGAAACCTAGCAAAATTGTTATTGTTCTACTTCGGACTACTTTCGCTGGTCTGAAGGAACTTATTGAGATATACACAGGTAATCCGTATACGTCCAGACATTCGTTCCTGGTCAAAGGGAGAACGACGAAATTGTTATTATACCACTCCGGATAATTCGGGAATTCTTTCGTCGGTCTGATTGAAATTATTGGGATTTCAATCCATAATCCGGATATGTCCGGACTTTCACCCACAGGAACCTAGCGAAATGTTGATTCAATTCATCAGGGTATTTCAAAAACTTCTGTCACTGGATGGCGTGATCTATTGAGATTTACTACTACCATACGTTGTCATTAACGGCTAATAAACAAAATTTAAATCCAATCAAACCAGAGTTTAATTATTTTATTATACGACTATAAATGTTCCGTCATGTCATTTGCTAAAAACAAAGGAAATAATTTTTGATAAAACATTTTATTCATCGCGGCAAATATCACGAAGGGTCAATATAAGACTTGGACTATCCATGAATCTGAATATAAATTTTCTAAGGTAACGTCAATGGTGTCGATTGATGACGTCAAGTTAATTTCTTTTTTTTCATTTTCTCCTCGTTTTCTGTGTATTTGTTCTATTTTTTTTTTTATTTTTTTTTTTTGCACATTTTTTTTTTATAACCTTATTGAAAATTTTGACTTATGAAAATTATCAACTGCATGCAAAAGAACTTAGTGTCAATAGAGCATAATCTGGATTGGTGCTGACTTTTATCTCCCGTCAAATGGAAATTAACGAAATTCGTATTGTATCGGTCCGGATATTTCTGGACTTGTACCACCGGTCTGAGGGAATTTAATGAGATTTTCACCAAGAATCCGGAAATATCCGGACTTTCAACCCCGGTCAAAGGTAAACCCACGCAATTGTTATTATAACACTCTGTATAATTCCAGACTTCTTTCACCAGTCTGAGGGAACTTGAGATTATAATGTGGTTATGTCCGGACATTCAACGGAAGTCAAAGAGAACCTAGCGAAATGATTATCATATCACTCCCGATATTCAGGACAGGATATTTAGGCGGTCTAAGTAAAGGTATTGAGATTTCCTTCTTTAACTCCTATATGTTTGGGCATTTATCTCTTATCAAATAAAAACCTACAAAATTACTTGTATACCACTCCGGATATTTCCGGACTTCTTTATCCGGTCGGAGGGAATTATTGAGATTTCCACATATAATACGTATACGCCTGGACTTTCGACCTCGGTCAAAGGGGAACAAACGAAATTTTGTTAGTAGTTTACCACTCTGATTATTTCAAAACTTCTGTCACTATTGAGATTTACAACTACCATACGTTGTCATTAAAGGCTAAAAAACAATTTTAAATCCAAATAAAGCAGAGTTTAAATATTTTATTTTATTGACTTTAAATTTTCTGCCATGTCATTTTCTAAAAACAAAGGAAATAATTTTTGATAAAACATGTTATACATCGCGGCAAAAATAACGAGAGGTTAATATAAGACTTGGACTATCGTCCATGTACCTGAATATGAATTTTCTAAGGTAACGTCAATGGCGTCGATTTAGAACGTCAAGTTAATTCCCGTTTTGATTTTTTCATTTTCTTCTCGTTTTCGGTGTTTTAGTTCTCTTCTTGTTTGTTTTGGGGCATATTTGTTTTTTTATAACCTTATTGAAAATTTAGACTTATGAAAATTATTAAGTGATTCAAAAGACTTGTACCACCGGTCTGAGGGAATTTAATGAGATTTTCACCAAAAATCCGGAAATATCCGGACTTTCAACCCCGGTCAAAGAGAACACTGCGAAATGATTATCATATCTCTCCCGATATTCAGGACAGAATATTTAGGCGGTCTAAGTAAACTTATTGAGATTTCTTTCTTTAACTCGTATATGTCTTGGCATTTATCTCTTGTCAAATAAAAACCTACAAAACTTTTATACCACTCCGGATATTTCCGGACTTCTTTATCCGGTCGGAGGGAATTATTGAGATGTCCATTTTATTTTATAAGGTATGGTTGTTACTAATTAATTCATCATTAAAGGTCTTATGTTATCTTTTTATATAAAAAAAAATGTTTAAAACATCTTTTATGACAATAAGTAATATGATAAACAAAACCGGGCGTAATTAATATTTTGTTTGTAGTATTATTATTCAAACATTTTAAACTGATTGTCGTCATCCTTTTCTTTTAGGCATTTGTTTTATATAAGGCGTTCTGTGGAACATTTGGTTTGGAATGTGTTGCAGGTGGCAATACTATTATCTTATTAGATTTAAGGTGTTTTAAACAACTATTTTTGGGGGAGAATAAAATGTCCACTAAAAAAAAGGTAAATGCATAAGGTTTGAGCCAAGCTGACATGGTGACCAGCAGTCTGGTCTTTCCATTCATAAACAATCATAAAACTCAGATTGAATTGTCATCTATTCATTGCTCAACGTTTCAACTGGGTCTACACAATAAACAGGATGAATGTTAATTGTGATCTAAACACATGCGCTTATTAATTACTGTGATAAGAATATTTCAGATTTTAAAAAAAATACTATATCTATTTTCAGTACAAATCTGCATCCATTATTAGCTACTATTTCCCGAAAACATGTTTTACAACAGAAGAAAAAATAATTTATAATTAAATCAAGCAACGAATATAGAGATTAAATCAACCCGTTTTAACTATTTCTAAGTTGTATATTTTATAATTCATATTAAACTATAAAATTAAGATGTATATACTGAAACATTGGCCACTGCACGTTAAATAACCAAAACTGTATTAATATTTCGACTCCGGTCAAAGGTGACCAACTGAGTTGTTATTTTTAATCACTACGGATATTTCCAGACTTCTTTGACCGGTCTGTGAAAGAACATATTGAGATGTCCATCCATTGTCCAGACATGTTTTTATCACCAGAAAAAGGAAACCACCGAAAAATATAGATGCCATCGAGGCAACAAGTGTTTTACGATATTTCTCCACACGAGACAGTTAAATTTAAGGATCGAACAATTATTTGAAACTTTTTACACAGTAAAATGTTTGAAAAGTACGTCCAGTGACAACTATATGTTATGAATATCCTGAACGTTGACAAATTTTAATCGAGTAGCAATTACTAATAATGAAACATTGTCATTGAGAAATTAATAACTACAATAAATTGTTTTATTTCTCAGAATACAAATTGCTGTTTTCAACTACAAAGAGAGTTCCAAATTAATCAAATCGTAAAAAAGACGTGGTATGAGTGCCAATGAGACAACGCTTTACAACAGTCCAAATGACACATAAATTACTATATTCTAATTTATGTTAATATGTTCCGGACCATATGAGTATTTGGACCGTACGCGTACGGTCTGACTAATTTTAAGAAGTTGGTCAAGTTCACTGATTAGACTGAAATATATATTACAGATCAAGATAACAGAAATCTCGAATCAATTTTAAAAGTTAAATTGTAAACTGAATAAAAACTAAATATTTTGACTATTTAAAAAAAGACAGATTATTTCAATCTGTTAATCTCCTGTATTTAGCAAATTACATGGATTGAACTTTCAATCATTGAAATTGAAGTTATTGGAAGTAATTATAATGTTTGAAGATCTTCTTTTGAGAATATTTACGAACTTTACCACAAAAACCGACAAAAACACTGGACAGAAATTAATAAAATTAATAAAAAAAATCTATGGAAATAAATTAAGTAATAAAAAAATAAGGATTTATATAGACAATTAAATAAATACTTAATTTCAATTGATTAAAATCAAATGTTCACTTATTCACTTTATTCATCTAATTGTTATAATATTTTTATAATATTTTTGATTTTTAAAAACCAATAACAGATATGTTCCAGCTCGTAATAGACTGTACGAGTATACGCATACGTTAATCTCCTGTATTTAGCAAATTACATGGATTGAACTTTCAATCATTGAAATTGAAGTTATTGGAAGTAATTATAATGTTTGAAGATCTTCTTTTGAGAATATTTACGAACTTTACCACAAAAACCGACAAAAACACTGGACAGAAATTAATAAAATTAATAAAAAAAATCTATGGAAATAAATTAAGTAATAAAAAAATAAGGATTTATATAGACCGTACGCGTATTGTCCAAATACTCATATGGTTAAAAGTATACATTTGTACGCATACGGTCCGGACCGTACGCGTATTGCATGTCCAAATACTCATATGGTCTGGAACAAATTTATTACTTTTTTGTTAATGATTTTTACGGAAGCGTATTAGCGTCACACATTTTTTTTCCTATCTTTGCGTTATAACGTTATAACGCAAACCTTTGCGATATAACGCAAACCTTTGCGTTACAACTCAAATCTAACCTACTTTACACAGTTCTCAAGCGAGAGCTTACTTTGGAAGTACATATTTATATTCGGTTATAGCTATATTAGCAGGGTTGATTTTTTTCTTCGGTATAACCTCAATTTACTCGATTTTCAAAATGGATATCGTTTTGGGGGGCCTTTATAGTTTGTTGTTCAGTGTGAGCCAATGCTCCGTGTTGAAGACCATACTTCGGCCTATGATGGTTTACTTTTACGAATAGTGACTTAGATGGAGAGTTTTCTTATTGGCACTCATACCACATCTTTGTATATTATTCTGCTCATTATTGGTCAATGATCTAATTATTCAAGCATTTTATTTTGCAATGACTACAAAGGTGATAAATTTTAATATATACAGCCTCCTCCATTAATAGCTACTGTTTCCTTTGAATCTTAAATAAGAAATAAGATAAAACAAAGGTTTGCGTTATTTCGCAAATGTTTGCGTTAAACGCAAAGGTTTGCGTTATATCGTAAATGTTTGCGTAATAACGCAAAGGTTTGCGTTACAACGCAAACATAGGAAGAAAAATTTAAAAAAATGTGTGGCGCTAATACGCTTCCGTAGATTTTCATTAATAATTGATAACTTTGTAGGGACATATTGAACATCAAATTATCGCAGCATACTGTAGGTTAAAAGGAAGTAATTAAATATGATTTCATCTAGTTTTAGTGGACACAACATAATGAGCATGGTAAGGGGAGAGTTTGGCGCCCGCTAACATGTTTAACACCGTCACATTCTGTATGTATTGATATGAACTAAGTTAGGAACCTGTTGTTCAGTGTTGTTTGTTGCTAGCTTGCTAAGTCACATATTTGCTTTTTGGTTTATTGTTTTGTGTATAGCTTAGGTCGCATAGGTTAGCTTTTCTCGATTAAATTGTTTAACGTTTGTCATTTCTGGACCTTTTATAGCTGATTATGCAGTATACGCTTTGATCATTGCTGAAAGCCGTAAGGTGAACTTTTGTTCTTAATTTTGGCGTCTTGTGAAGAGTTTTCTCATTGGCAATCTTACCCCATCATTTTTATATATAAGGCCTTTTTATGACGTACCAATTGGAAATTTGAAGAAAAAAAAACAAGAAAAGTACGTATCATTAACGTGATTTAATCAAAGGACAAACGAATGAAATTAAATTAAACATGGACCATGCTTTCCCCAAGACGGTTCCGTCCTCACCACAACTTTGGATCATGTGCATGAGGGTCTGTATGTCCGTACCCAGTCCCCAATTTCAGGTCCATAGGCTGGATTCTGCCAGGATTTTTGGGTACGTCGCCTTTAGATTCCTTTTTAGGGTTTTGTCACTGCTGAACTAGAAATATATAAATGTACACTCAATAAATAAGAATGAATCAATGCATGCATGCAATTCCTTTTTCTCAAACACCTATTTTAAACAAACAAATAAAATGTGATATGAAGGTTTAGCATTACGACATGCATTTTAATATGTGACATAAGTATTTTACCTACCATTTTTTCTGAGAAGATACGCAAGATCGTCAGAAGAATTTCAGTGACTATCGGTTTTGGAACTCCTTTTCTATTGTACCAGTATTATGTTCAGTTTTACAGATATTTGAAAATCAGTCAATATTTAGTATGGATACTTTTTGTTTCAATATGAAACAAAGGTCTGTGAATTCGTTCTTGTTAACACGACAATGAATTGCAGATTGTGTTTGTGCTGACTGCTGAGATAGTAGGACGATGGTTCGAGAAGAAATGCAACGTAACATCAGTGTTATGACATAACCATATAACGTTTTTTGTATGTAGATTTTTCTACTTCTTGATAAATAAAAATATATTTTTGTAATTTATTACCTTTCCCAAAATGCTTCTCTGCATAATGTCATAGGAAACGCGCTCCCATTCAGATGTTTAATCTTTGGCGGGTCTGTTACAATTTTATTTAGATCATGCTGTAAATTATATTTATAAACCATTTATTTGTAAATATCGCATATCTGCTCACTGTTTGAATATAGAAACTGACCGATTTTATAATATTAAGAGACATCTGAGACTTTGTAATATGTGTGATAAACAAGTACTGTAATTGAAGATGAATATCATTTTATTTTAGTATGTGAAAAGTATAATGAACTTCGAAAGAAATTTATCAAACCATATTATTGGAGAAAACCTTCGAATTTTAAACTCATACAACTGCTATCTGTTCATAATGTAAAGGAACTTAACAATTTAGGGAAGCTTTTATTTCTGGCCAAAAAGGCACGTAATTAATTTTATCATTATGAATGCTTAATATGTGTTAAGTTTTACCATACTCTGCTGTTCTGTTATATGGGTACATGTATACTTACTTATATGATTTTTTTACTAATTGTTTAAATGTAAATATATTTCACTGATGTAATTGAATATTTGTAATATTTATAATTCTATAAGCTGTATTGCTTACGAATAAAAGATTATTAATTATTAATAAATCTAGAGCGGAAATAAATCGCAGCTTGATTTGACTTCTTAACTTTATCCGTTAATTAATCCCAGCTTCAACATGCGTGATTTATGACAATTTATTGTTGAGTGTGTAAATATTGACACCTGTGTGTAAACTAATGCCTCTTTTTAAAAGATTTGATGTTTAAAACTATAAATGTATATACATGTACTTGTTGATTGGAAAAAGTACGATTTTAAAAAAAAATTAATTTCTATTTTTAATACACAATATCCCAGATTGAGATCGATTAACAGGTAAAATCATCTGACCATGAAAGAAATACCTAATCAAATTCTGTGTTTTCACAAAATATGTTCATATCAGTAAATGTTTAGTGCCAAGAATGTTAGTATCGATATATGGAATATATGTCTCCATAACAAAATTCTCACATTACCAATTTTTGTGACTTTTTTTCTTCAAAACTGTCTTTTTGTGATTTTATTCAACATCAAACTTTCTTTTCAAACAAGATTTTCTAATTGAATGTCGTATTTTCTTTTCATTCCTATTTTCAAAGGAAACCAACAATTTATTTTAAAAAATACTGCCCCAAACCTCTTTCCACACAAAAAGAATTTGATTGTCATTGTTTTATATATAATCATTAATAAACCGCAATTGCATATTATAAAACATAATCTGGAACTACTTATATATAAATACATTTATCTATTAGTCCAAGCATACGGTAATATATGACAGTATATTTTTCCTGTTTCAATTACCATGTACATACATGTATGAGGCTAGGCATGGGTCATCATTTATGAGGATATGAATGATATTAGAGACATATATTATTTTTCTCTGATGTAGTTTGAAGAAAAGAGAATAATGCATGGTACCGTTAAATGTAATTATCATATACTTAGACTAAATAACATATGATTTTTACCGTATGATAATAGCATTAAATTAAAGTATTTTCCATATTTTCCGAATTGGTGCTTAGCTGGCTGATATGAAAAGTTTATCACATGCTTCGATTGTTATCACATGCCTTTCCGTAACGTTATCACATGGCATTCCGGAAAATACACCTCAATGCTACGTTTTCAGTGAAAAACATTACAAAGTAGTGTACAAAACAATTATTTGAATAGTGGAAAGTATATTGTGTAAAATGATTAAATTAAATTAAAAAAAAATATATTAAATAAATGCAGTTTTTAAGTTTTTCTGAAACATAATTTAGAAAGTTACTTTAAAAAAGTTGACTTTTCCAAACAATGTTCATGATGCATATTGTTGAATTATTTTTTGTCAATTCGTCAATATTTAAATGATTTTTTTCTCTGTTGAGGCATATGATAGAAAGATTTCATATTGAATGTATCAAATTTTTGGTCCGACGTTCGTGAACTTTTTACTCTTTCAACTTCTTTTCGGGAACCACGTAGAAAGATCAATATATGAATCTGTTATTTTTCTCTACTGTTGAAGCATATGATAAAAAGATCATAACATGTCATTTTTCATATCGCATGTATTATCAGCCCTCGGTCAATATCAGCCCTCGAGCCATGCGGCTCTTGGGCTGATATTGAACCTAGGGCTGATAATACATGCGATATGAAAAATGCCATGTAATAATCTGATAATAACAGATTAAAGAGGTGATTGTTGGTTACTCAACGTCAAGTGGCAAATATTACATACATGCTTAGGACAATTATAATAGAGATCAATTAACTAAAGAAAAAAGTGAAATGTTAAAAAACATAACGATAAAGAACTATAGAAATGATGATCTGACATCTTTAATTTAAAATATTAAGTAGACCAATTTCAAAGAAACAAGGCCATTTAAAAAGTTAATGAAATTATTGTTATATAACGTAATTAAATCATTATAATGACTAAAATATTACCATTACCACGCACACTCACATAAATGTTTATTAAATATATAATTTGGATCGCAATACCCCCCCCCCCCCCCCCACACACACACACCGACTTCAAGGTTCTGGATACGCCCCTGTTATTTGTTGGGTATATTTTTTAAACGTGTTAATCGGTATACTTTCTCATTTTCATGTTATAAGATTACCACTAAAACACTTACCGTTTTTTTTGTATAAGTAGAATTGCTCTGTACTATAGTGTACCACTTTCCAGACACCTCGAATCGGGCGGCATAAAAGTTACTAAGTGGTGACTCTATTTTATAAAAAAGAAAGACTTCCTTTCTTGCATTGGATGTTGAACTGAAAAAGAAACATGCATATAAATACATTACGTATTTAAAACTTGCAAAAGACAAAAAAAAATACGACCAAAAGCCCATTTATATATTATATGTCACAGTATGGCCTTTAACGATGTACAAAACCAATACCATATAGTAAGCTTTAAAGACCTGGCATTCTATGCGGCCCTTACTATGAGGGGCGTTTTAAAATAAATTTAGAGACAAAGAACGTATTTGAGAAGAAGAAAAAACGTGTCCGCTTTCATACTCCAAACCTCTCATAAAAAGGTAAAAAGATCGTACCATAATACAATTTCTTTCGAAAGATTACAGGTAAATGTTAAATTGGATTACACAGTGTCCATGTATTTTTTTGTTGTTACCAGACTTTACCTGACATTATACAATCTTACATAATAATACCTATGTGGTTTAGTATTAATGAGGATATTTGTCACTTGCAATATACAGTAATAAATAACAACCATATCAAAACTTATTTTGTTAAAAAGTTAATGAAATTATTGTAACATAACATAATTAATCAAATCATTAGAATGAATAAAATATTTAACGTAATCGAAAATTAAAAAAAAAGTTCACTAATAATTTAAATGAGGACCCAAAAAAACTAGAATGTGAGACAGAAAGTCACAGGACAAAAAGTCACAATTCATTTTTTCTGATATTTTCTTTGAATAAAAAACGCTTATTTCTACAAAAATATTTTTGTATTTTTCTTGAACTATTGTAAATAAACCAACCTTGTAAACAAAATTTATCAAAAACATATCAAAGATGATCAAATAATTATTAAAAAAACAAAATGTCAAAGTGGCTTCAGTTGGCACTTAAATGGCTTCATGGTGCAAAGAAATCTTTCTTTTGCATTATAAAATTTAAATAAATCTTAATTTTTCAAGTATAATGACACATTTCTTAAACTTTAATATGAATATATGTATTAAAAAGTAAATATTTCAAGATATTTCTCTTATATATTCAAACAATTGTCAACAGATTATTTGTGACTTTTGTCCTGTGACTGTTAGGTGACTTTATGTCCTGTGACTTTTTGTCCTGTGACTTTCGGTCCGTTTACCAAAAAATAGATAGGGCTCTCTGATATGTTCTTGGTATTGTGATCTATTATAGATAAGAACTGTCACAAACGGCTCCATAGGGTAGAATCAATTCAAGTAGATGATAGCTAAAATAAACATGTGCGTTTATCAAACATGTATCTTCGGAAAAGTCATAGGAATCGTCTCATTAATCACATGGACTCTTAGATGTAATTTCAATTTAACAATGTTAAAAACTTAATCGTTCTATTCTATAACATAAAATAACAGTTAATAAGGGTTTCAGTCAAGGGTGAGACTCCTTCCTAAAAATGGGAACTCTATATACTTCATACAATGCTATTCCTAAATCTGTCCCGAAGTCGAACTATTATTTGTTTTAAATTTCTTAACGAAAATTATCTTAAATTAAAATATAATTATTTAATTTGATCAATTATAACTGTTAAAACCAAAACAACTTGAAGAACCAAAATATTCGTACCGTATTCTATCTTTGTTCTCTCTTTGACGATATTCCATTACTAATCTTCTTTTTGCTGGATGAAATACTGTCGCACTCACGGTTGAAGTTCAATTGTAAAACTACACATGACAGTACTTCTTCTTTAACCAAAGCATTTTGATTAAACCAATCAAAATACCTACATTGAAAGACTTGTTCCCTGTCTTTTAAAGGATATCTGAGATACCCGTATATCAGAGATAGAGGACCAGCCTATTGCATTTACTGCATGGTTTCGAATTCTAGATAGCATTTTTTATTATATTATTTCTCACTTAACCTACATTTACTATAAGTATTTTAAAATTATGCGCGAATTAAAACTGAAAAAAATACCGTATTCTGTCATAATAAATAAATTGAAGTGCAATCGGCAAAAGGTTCTGTTTGCAACACATTTGTATCGTTTATGTTACATAATTATTCAAATTGCACTTAGTCTAACGGTATTTTTTCTATCAATAATTGATGTTTCATAGGTTTGAAGGTTGTACAGATATAATATATATACAAGTCTAAAGAAAGTTAAACCTATGATTGCTTTGGATATTTTTTTACACATGTGCATGCAAAACAAATTTCTTGGTAGAGGGGTCTAAATACAGCACAAACAACATTTTTTAAAAGACCGAACAGTGAACAAGTATATTTCGACAAATGCATTTGACTAACAGGTCGAACAAAGGATGTTTTTGAATTATATGCCATGATACAAAAAGCAAAGAATAACCAATTACTCAACTGCCATGGACATAATATTGTTTTGTAATTCCAAAATGTTTTTAATCAAAATATAAATAAAATAGATAATTTGCTTCAGTTTAAAACCGTGTATAGCTGACTATGCGGTATGGGCTTTGCTCGTTGCTGAATGCCGTACGGTGACCTATAGTTGTTAATTTCTGTGTCATTTTGGTCTCTTGTGGATAGTTATCTCATTGGCAATCATACCTCATCGTCTTTTTTATATGTGTCTGTGTGTGGAAAAAAAATACAAGAACAAAAACAATTTGGAAAGGGGAACTTCTTATTGTCCTTTTAATAGCTGATCATCAAACGTCTTTAAATTTTGCTCATAGGAATCTTTACTCTAAAATCATTTTGCTACAAACGAAACAAACACAGAAATAGGATAAGTAGCTTCTTATAACATATCATTTCCCTTGCGTAACTATGTTTTATATTAATAATTTGTACAGATTTCTTATGTCTCATGCGTAGGCCTAAAAATATATGAATGTATGATACATTAACCACTGTTATACTAGTTCCAATCTATACATAATTCTTATAAATAGCAGACGGCGAAAATCCAATTTCAAACAAAAAGAAATATATATAAATATGAAATGGAATGAAGTTAGGTGATATATAATCGCCATTGTGGCGGAATGAGCATGCGTTTCCGAATTTTCCTTACATAGACATATAGGTTGAAATCACAAATTTTTAGGTAAAATTGTAACCAATTAGATAATTGGTTGTTTTGATACATTTCCATGTCTTCATATAGATTGGTAAAACAGTTTACAGTAAGTAAGTAAGTAATTTTTATTATAGTGACATGTGTAATATATCAGTTCAGTAAAGTTCAAAATATATATTACATACACAACAAGTGTGGACACAGATGAGTGTGGATAGTATGTTTGGATGTTTGACAGTGTTTAATATGACAAAAGGAGTTCTGTGTTTTTCCTATATGGTGTTATAATATTAATTGTGTTAACTGAGACACTAATTGCATTAATTACCAAATGGTTACGATAGAATATGTTCCAGATCTTTGATTTTGGATACATTTTGGAGCTAGGAGAGCAACACATAAAAAAAATATTTTTTCATGTATTTTTTTTTTTTTTGTATATTTATAAGGCCGTTTTCTCGTTTGAATTGTTTTACATTGTCATTTCGGGGCCTTTTATAGCTGACAATGCGATGTGAGCTTCGATCATTGTCAAAGCCATTCGGTGACCTGAAGTAATGTTTGTGTCATTTTGGTCTCTTGTGGGGAATTGTCTCATTGGCAATCATACCACGTATTTTTTACATGTACATGTTTTTGCTTATTACATGTACATGTATTTGTATGGTTCTATTATATAACATTCTAGTGGATCATCAGTATCATTAGTAAAACATTTTGCTAAAATGTCGAATTGTTTCTCAGATTAGAAGAAATTTATTGTTTTTTAGTAATGACAATGCCTGACATGATGCTTTGCTCTAGATGAGCTAGAAAGTAAACTTATGTGTTGTTTTTTTTTTTTTTTTTTTATCAATTCTTTGAAAATAACTCCTCCAAAGTTGGTCAAAGCAAAAAAAAAAGTTTTGACCAATAGGAAAATGATATCACCAAAAGAACCTTAGTGAGCATGCTTCAAAGACTGATAACTGCTCCAAAGGTTATCTGATAGAATTTTAAATACACAATAAAATACACCCGACCCATTGGGTCTATAAGTCACTCAACAATCATAAAACGTATTTCTTTTATCACAGATTTCAAACAAAATGATGAAAAAAATTTATTTACATTTGTTTATATAATGATAATCATTGAGTTTCTGTAATCAACATCAATGTGAAATCATAATGCAGAGACTCCAGAGAGACATGTAGTGCTTATGTGAAACCTTGGTCGGTTGCTTTTGTCAAATTGTTTTTCTAATCGGCTTTTAAAAACCATTATTTAAGAATTGACTGCTTCTTTTTGTAACTTCATTGGGATGTAAAAGCGTAGTCCGAAGTTCATTTTGTGCGAAAATTGTAAATTTCTAAACAAGTCTAAAAATGTGCACACGGTCAACGCTTTTACAACCCTATGAAGTTACAAAAAGAAGCATTCAATACTTATTATTACATTTCTTTCAGTTAGGATCATGAAAACACGGTTTTCATCAAGTTTTTATTTAACTTACATGTGCACTTTCTTGTGGAACCTCGTGTCATCATGAATGATAAATGTTATTGTGTTATGAAGTTGACTAAGGAATAACGCGAGATTGCAATGTAGCCAAATAGAATAATTTATTATAATGAAACATACATCTAATGTAATTATTTCTTCATGACAATAGTTTAAACTTTGTTATATATTATGTAAGATGTTGTAAGATTGTCAATGACTAAATGTTATCCTCTGTATGTTGTCGTAAGGCCCTCAACAACGAGTCAGATTTATGTTTTGTTTAACTTTTCATAGTGGACATATACGACACCATTATTTGAAAGAGAGACATTTCAGAAGTAAAACAGATCCCAGAATTATTTTGCGATTTAAAGTTAAAAAAAATCAGATATCATTTTTTTACCAGAAACAAAAGGAACAACAACCACAAAAAGTAAATTTTAATCTTTGACCAACCTGATGTTCAAAGTTTATTTTCTATAGTCATCACGACCTCTATATTCCACAATAAATTTATATTGAATGTGAAAGAAGTGAAGAAAGTGCCATTAAAGGGCATTTGAAGTATACAAATACAAGAAAGATATATTTTATTTGAATACCAAATGTTCATATATCTCTCTTTTTTAATTGTTAAACAAATTTTAACTTGAATATTTCTTTCTTATTCTTGTCACTTTTTATATATATCATCACAGGAACAAGCTATTGGAATCCTATTTAATGTATAACTCTCATCATGAAAATACTACACACATTTGTCACTGCACGAACTCATTATTAGACTGAATTTTAATTTCAAGCACCGAAAAGGGATTTCAATCTGTTATTTTTACGAATGTTTCCTTGATTTTGATTTAAACGTTCTCCTGAAACACAAAAAGGCCATAAAAATGTGCTCCGGAATATTCCGGACTGGACGGCAATTTCAAAATTGGGCATGGTGAATGAGTCCGGAATATTCCGGAGTGGTCGGAGTCCGGAGCCGAGGTGACTCCGGAATATTCCGGACCAGTCCGGACTATTCCGGAGTGAGGGAATCGGGATTCAGGCCCAGGTCCGGAATATTCCGGAGTGGTCCGGACAATTCCGGAGTGAGGGAATCGGGATTCACCTGGGTCCGGAATATTCCGGAGTGGTCCGGACCATTCCGGAGTGGGGGAACCGGGATGCAGGCGGAGGGAATCGGGATTCAGGCGGAGGGAGGATCCCCACCCCTAACCCATATATATTTATTATAATTTTGTTTGAATTCGTTAATGTTGATACACTACAAAGAATTTACTCACTTATTTTGGTACATTTCTACCCTCGTATACATGTATATCAGTACTATTCGGCAAGACATACAACTTGTAATGTTATACTTTCTGTTGATCGTCAGTATTGTTTCAGTACTTATTGTGTACTGAAAGTATACCTATTATATTAATACTATTATTGAGTTGATATCATATGTGGTACCTGCATGTACTTACTGGTATATATGTTGTTATTCACAACATTTTACATGAATACACAGGAATATTCTTTGCATGATACATGTGAAATAAAAAAAAACACAAGTAAAGGAATAAGGAATTATCTAGTACAGCATTATCATATGAAAACCAGCAGAATGATATATGTCTACATTTATTATGGATCATGGAAACCTACAAGAAAGCATATATTGTGTGCATTGTTTTATCAGAATTATCAGTTTTAATTCAATGTGACATATGCAATGCTCTTTGTTTTAATTTTGAGAAAACATTTTGAAATTATGAATATGGGAAGAGGTGGAGTGAGTACCAATTAGACAATTCTCCATCCAAATAACTATTTAAAAAAAGGGTAAACCATTAATACATGTAGTCAAGAGTTTGTGTACCATTTAATCAGAATACATGTACTAGTAGATCATTTATTTATGATCCCTTTAAGAAATTTTAAGATTCAAGATTTCATTCATTACCTCCGACACATACTTGCGTACAAGAGGACAATATAAACAAACATTTTAAGATAATACATAGCGACAGGACAAACGAAACACAAATACATAGTAATAAGTATAATATTATATAAGACAATTGGTACAATTGGATTAAATATTTTATAATTTTCTAAACGAAATGAATCATTTATATTTCCAAGCAAAATACACGTACTGCATACATACATAGTATTAAAGTTAATATAGTTGGGGCTAGGATGAAAAATGTTGTCCTGCATTTTTTTTGGCTGTAATCTCTGTCCTGCCTTTTTATTTTTCACTCTGTTTGGTCCTGGTTTTTTTTTAGTTTATCCTGACTTTTAGTTACCTAAATTGTCGTCTAACTTTTATTTTTTCAAATTTCATCCTAGCCCCATAACCCCCCCCCCCCCCCCCCCCCCCCCCCATAAAAATCAAATGGCTCCCTTACGTCCGACGCGCGTTTTGTATGCAATAAACTCATCAGTGACGCTCGAAACAAACAATTCATTACACCACTTTCTGTAGATAATTGTTAAGATGTAACCTGAAATCAACATCATCACCTGCAAGTTCATGTATATCAATAGTTTGTTCATGCACATCCTTCATCAAGTGAATTACCATGTCTGGTTCCATGCCCTTTGTTGTTCAGTTGTTTTGTTTTAATAATTGTGGGGTAAAGGTGGTCCTCCCTTCTTTTGTGCATTTCGAAATACACAGAAACTGGATATTCTGAGGGTGTGATGAAGTTTTCCCTATTTTCCTATCAGTGATGCCACACCTGAAAACGGAAAATCACGGATAGCAATTGAGTGTAAATACGGAGTTGGCATGTAGCTACACTAATCCTTCAAATTGATTGTGTTTTAATTCGTACAAGGTATGCATATCTCTAAATACTATACTTGGATAAGTCACTTAATTAACCCGTCGTTAATAGTTATAAAAGGTACCAGGATAATAATATAGTACACAAGGCGCTCGTTTCGTTGGTTTAACTGTATTGGAATTATTGTAATCATTTGTACAAAATTATCTTGTAATTGCTCTGCCTGTAATGAGCGTCTTTAATTGACAATTAAAAATATTTGATTTGATTTATATTTCATCTTTTCGTACTTGTTTTACATAATGGCTTACGAATTTCTTGTGGATGTAGAGGAATCGAATAAGATGTTATGAAATTTGAAAATACAAATATAAGACCTATATGAGCGAAAAAGAATGCAACGTACCTTCTTATTGCAATGTCCCAACTTGGCAACTTCGCTAAATATGTGAAACGTAGAAGTACATGAAAACTTATGTAAATGGTGTTTTAAAATTAAAACACCTGGTAATTTAAGAACATTCTTCATACTGATATTGATGTCCTTCTTTTCTTCAATTAAATTTAATTCACTCAGTTAGTTGTGACCCTCTGACCTGTTAAATGAAACATGGACCTAGTTTGTTATCAACTTTTACTCTTAGATTATTAAGTGTATACATGCGTTTAATTAGCTGAAAAAATATACCCCCAATGTCTGACTTATAGGAAAATATTAAATTACATTCTTGTAAAAATATCTAAATAATGAAGAAAACAAGAATTCGAAAAAATCACATAAAACACTACATAATAGAAGATTAACATATGCATTTTATTGAGCAGAACAAAGTTACTGGCCAAATAAGTCTTGTACAAATAGTCCAGCTGAAGGACACCTACGGGTGCGGGAATTCTCGCTACATTGAAGACCAATTGGTTGCCTTCGGCTGTTGTCTGCTCTATGGTCGGGTGGTTAGGGAAACATAGGAAATTTAAACAGAATATGATTATATTGGCTTACCATGCAGAGTCAGTATGCTATTCATATAAAGATACAAGAGAGATGTTAATATCGTATTGGAATTTACACCCATACAATTATTTGATTTAATTTGAACAATTTTACACACATCTGAATTCCTTTATAGTTTTCTAAAAACTAAACATGAAACTTTGTATACTGTTAAATTATAACTGTTCCTAAGCAGTCAGTTTAGATAACATCGGTTACTTTGACTTAATTTTAATAAAAAAAAAAGTAAATGATTATTATCATTATGTTTAGGTTGAACTCAACTGTTCAAAAGATGGAGCGAAAATTAAAAGAAAAATGGGACGTTACAGCAAATTTGGCTGCAGCTGTAGAAATGTGGTATTGCTGAAATTGGGAGGATATGTTTCAGAAAGACATTTTCTGCTGGAATTAGTAAAGAAATATGCCAGTTTGTATATTATTTTATTTTATTGTAATAAAATTCAGTTTTTTTATGTTCTTTCATGACTGTATGAAGCAAATTGATTTAAGTTTGGGTATCTGTGCATTTCAGTATAACTTATTGTATATGAATATTTTTGATTATTTTGTATCAGAGAACATAGTTGTGCCATTCTTAAGTTTTATGCTTTAGTAACATAAATAAAAAAAGATTGATGGTTCATTTAACAAATTATCCTAATGTTACATTAATATACAATTACAGTCCTTTGAAAAAGTGAATATCCAAAATTGTGAACACGAGAAGGTTATTTAGAATTTAGAGTGCAAATCTACACACTCAAACGGTTCTTCGTCGGTGAATAATAGGTCACTGCTGGTGTAATTTTTAAGGATTATTCGTCCTCCCTTGCAATTTTAAAAATAACAAGAGGCTGTCACAACGACAGCAAACCGGAAATATTAACATTTATTTGTGTCCTGGCAATATCACAAGAACCATTACTGATGAATAATGAAAGTAAAAATAGTCAATATCAAATTTGACCTCCATTTTGTCATCAGTATCAACATTAAAATTTGAAAAGCTTAGATTGAATGGTGAATCATGAGTAAATGCAACAGCTTGAATCGAAACACCATTTTACGATCTTTCAAGAACCATAACTTGAACGGTAAAAGTAAAATCGTTATTATTGAAATTAACCTCTATTTTGTCATCAGTAACAACATATAAAAATTTCAAAAGCTTTGGTTGAATGGTTCATGAGAAATGGAAACACAATTTTTTAATCTTTCAAGAACCATAACTCCTGAACGGTAAAAGTCAAAATCGTCAATATTGAACTTGACCTTCATTTTGTCATCAGTAACAACATATTAAAATTTGGGAAGCTTTGGTAGAACAGTTCATGCGTAAATGCACGGACACGACAGAAAACTTTCAATCTTTCAAGAACCATAACTCCTGAACGGTAAAAGTCAAAATCGCCATTATTGAACTTGACCTTCATTTAGTTGTCAGTAACAACATATTGAAATTCTAAAAACTTAGGTTGAACGGTTCATGAGTTAATGCACGGACAACATTTGATTGCCGCCCGACCGACCGCCCGCCGTATATCCCCAAATCAATAACCGATATTTTTGTCCCAAAAAATCCGGTTAAAAATTATATGAATTATTCCATATCACGTGATAAGGTGTTATCCAATAGAATTGATTGTATTATATGTAAGGTTTAATAATTATAAATATCCCCTTTTTATTTCATGTTTTTAATTAATTAATTTATTATTTTTTGCTTTTTTTTATACTCATGTACTTGTTTTGTTATTTCAGGGGGGCAAAGTATTGCCATCAGACTTTGCAGGCAATTAAAAAAGACTGTAAACAAAATTCACAAATCAATTAAAGAATACACTGACATCGGATGTCCAACAACAACCCTTCCATTGAATATTCTATTCAATGAGATCAAAGATCGCAATGGGGATATTTGGAAGAAAGTTCATCCTGAAGATAGTGGTGAAGTTCCATGTGAAATAAAACAACAAGCAATCAACGCAAGATCACTGATTGAGCGAACTGATGAGGAGCAAAGTCTTGTAAAACAAGAGATGAATTCAACTATTAATTGGTAAAACAAGAGATGAATTCAACTATTGATTGGTATTTCAATCGAGGTACTTAAATTATCAAGATTGGATAAATTCGATAATTCACGAGTAACTATGTAAGAATCTGTTTCTCTAATGATTAAAAAGACATTTTCTTTTTTTGTAAACCGAAAAATTCCCCTTTCACATCTGTTATGATAATTTAACACTTTAAATCATCTAATGATCTTTTGATTGATTGATTGATTGTTGGTTGCATTACGCCGCATTAGCACAAAAAGGCTATATCGCGGTGAGAGCTAATTCGAAAATGATCTTTCGAGATCACCAGCAACCACACGTTGTTTAAATTTTATTTTCTTATACAATGGGTTCAGAAAGGGATAAACTTCCATAGAATTAGAGAAAAGCTTATATCTCATACCCTCATGATCACTTTATCAAAAGCCTGTTTAAAATCTACAAAACAGGCAAATAATTTACCTATTTTTACAAATATATTTATCAATAATGGTTTTTAAAACAAAAACATGATCAGATGGTCTACATTTTTTGAAAAATCCAATTTGACATGGATAAATCACTGATTCTTTTATCAAAAAATTATCTAGTCTGTTATTCAAAAAAACAGTTAAGCAATTTACCAACACAAGAGTTAATGGCAATGCCACCACAATTATCTGGTTAACTTGGATCACCAGACTTAAAAACAGCAGATAAATAAACTGATGACCACTGCATTGGATATTTACCAGATGTAAATACATGGTTAAACAGCTTCCGAATTAAAGGATTTAGAACTAAACTTTTATATATATATAAGCCTGTATGGCAGTTTTAAATGTTTTTTTTTAAATAAATATAACTTATCTCATGTGATTTTCTTATGTGATTTTTTTTTTTTGGTAGACTTTATTGCAACAAGAAGAAAAATTAGAGAAGACATTGGTTTGTAGAAAATGGAAAACAGGCAAACAGACATGTACATATATACAGGACAAACAAAACAATTTTTACCTTAGCCGTATTTGGCACAACTTTTTGGAATTTTGGATCCTCAATGCTCTTCAACTTTGTATTTGTTTGGTTTATAACTATTTCGATATGAGCGTCACTAATGAGTCTTATGTAGACGAAACGCGCGTCTGGCGTACTAAATTATAATCCTGGTACCTTTGATAACTATTTGGTTTTTTTTTTATATTTAAATTGTAGGTCAATAATTTCGGCTCTTTGTCGAACTTGGCAATCGGTTGTGCTGAAAATGTACCAAACAATTGTAAAATGCATGTACATATTTCACGATTTTTTCTTTCTTTATGATGATTAAGCTATTTTATTTTATCATTATTTATGTTCAGACGTGCAATATCTTTTCCGCGTGAGTTGTGATTTGGTGATTTCATTATCTGTTCAATGGGTTTTTATATCGGTACAAAGGAAAGTTTTATTTTTTCTGTCCAAGATCTTTATAACTGCGGAACGTTTTTGATTTTTTTTTTCTTTCTCTGCAATGTATTTTAAATAAACAACTTTTGAATAATTGCGATGAAATATGAAAAAAAGGTTTTCCCAAAAAAATATTCGCATGGTAGATATTTAAAACTTTTCAAAGAGCTGTGTAAAGGTAAGGTAAAAATCAATTATCTAACTTACGGAATTTTATTTGTTGAACGAGGGTAGTAAAGGTTTTTTTTTGTCATGCAATTTTCATTTCACCTGTAACTGCGTGTGTGTATAAATTAAATAAAAAAAAGAACAATTTGTTTTTTCTATTTCCCTTTATCGTCAAATTACTCTCAATTCACCTTCGCTCGTAAACACAGGTTCTGTAAACGTTTTAAAAAAATCCACGTATAACAGCTTGTTGCAAGCACTACCACATGGAAAGATGGCACTGACAGGTCAAAAGATCCAAATAACAATGCTAGTTGTTATAAAAGTATTCACTGACAGGTCAAAAGATCCAAATAACAATGCTAGTTGTTATAAAAGTATTCACTGACAGGTCAAAAGATCCAAATAACAATGCTAGTTGTTATAAAAGTATTCACCGACAGGTCAAAAGATCCAAATAACAATGCTAGTTGTGCCTTTCATGTTCAAACATATTAGCTGTGCATGCATATATGTATACACAGATATATAGTATATGTAATTTTACAGGCATCACCTGTAGAAAAGAAAAGAATCAGAGCTACTGGAAAAGAAGTGCCCTTCAAGAAATTAAAATTGAGGGACCTCAAAGGCGATATTGAAGTCTGCTAATGGCGTGAACTGGCACAGACAGTGGTAACAAAGGGTGATTTTGTAATTGTTCGCAATTTTATGGTGACTGACAACAAAAACAAACCCGTTCCACAAATAAAAATGCATCAGCAACATTTCAGGTAAATACCATGGCAAATATAAATATAACACATAGTGTATTAAAAAAGAATATAGCAACCACATGCCTCATCTGACACTAAGTTAAAATACATGAAAATGTATATCCTACATATCTATTTAAATGTACTACATATCTATTTATATGTAGATTGACTATCAATATAAGCAAAATCTTGTACATATATCTTAATATCATGTCAATATAACCATGATGCCCTGCAGTATACTAATCAAAACCATATAGACTATCTATAATCATGTATGCTATTATTCCAAATCACAGAAATAGAATTTTAGTCAATCTAATGGACAATTCTTTAGTGGAACCTGCAGATGAGCCGGCAATGTACTTTTGTTTATACGGAATTTTGTGAAGTTAAGGTATCCAGTACAAACAAGGAAAGTCCTCCGATTTGTTGTTCAATGCAATGTTCATTGAAGCCATAAAGGACTTATGATTCGCCAAAAATTCATCCTTGTCAAATGATATGTTTTTGTATGTGGGATTACCTGAGTGCTCATTTATTCCTTATTCGTTTACAAGACACTCGTAGTAATACGAGTTACATATAAAGACAATATTATTTGAAGCTTTGTTCGCAGGAACAACAACATACCTATCTTGAAGAGATGATAAACATTTTACAGCCTATTTGTCACAGAAAACGGACTTAGGTCGATCATTCACACAGTTTTTCAACTTAAGAATGCGACGTTTTATCAGAGACCTGATTGATTTGACCCATTCTGACAGTGTCCAGTTGAACTTCTTCTCGTTTAGCCCATGCTCTGGCGTAGTCCTCAATGGAATCCATAATTACTTTGAAGTTATGGTTCCAATTGATGTGTAGGTGTTCTCTGAACTTAGGACCATGAGAAATCACCTTTCGTAAATTTTCATGTTGAATTATGTTTAGTTCAAACCAAATCAAGTTTATTGTACAAAAACAGGTCTCCAGCCCACGGTATATTTATAAGCTCACAATATAAAAGAGGGACGAAAGACACCAAAGGGACAGTCAAACTCGTAAATCTAAAACAAACTGACAACGCCATGGCTAAAAATGAAAAAGACAAACAGAAAAACAATAGTACACATGACACAACATAGAAAACTAAAGAATAAACAACACGAACCCCACCAAAAACTAGGGGTGATCTCAGGTGCTCCGGAAGGGTAAGCAGATCCTGCTCCACATGCGGCACCCGTCGTGTTGCTTATGTGATTACAAAATTTAATCCGGTAAATAGTCTAATTCGGTAGGTCAAATTCATGAAAGGGAAGGGGATTGTAGTTACGACGTAAGGAACATATCCGATATCATTTGTGAAACGGTTATTCCATAACGGTCAACCAACTCGTGATGGCGTCCGTAAAATTTACGAAGGGATGATTTCAACTTCACCATTTGGAACTCTTGGTTTAATAGCTTCCTTGTGAGCAGTAACCCTCTATCAAGAAAATCATGATAGGAAATGCAAGCACGGGAATATCGTATCAATTGGGAGATATATACCCCGTATGCAGGTGCTGCTGGAATGTTGCTACTTAGAAATGGAAAGTTCACAATTGGAAAGCTGAAATCATCTCTTTTGTCGTAAAGTTTTGTCTTCAACCGACCCTCATTGTCAATTTGAAAAAAGCCAAAATAAGGGACGACATCAAAAGATCAATGTAAGATAAAAAACTTAATTCAAATAGTTTGGGGGTGGGGGGTTGAACTGCTGCAAGATTTGGTGATCCGACATTGATTTTTACATATATCCATATGGGTCAATCAATTTTTCCCAAATTAAGTTAATAGGGGGGTAGGGGGGTCAGTGAAAAAACTATTTGAATTAAGTTTTTTATCCTTCATTGAACTTTTGATGTCGTCCCTAATATGAGCTACAGTTCAATAATAACCTATATTAAACAATACAACACACACATATTACCCACATATATGTTTTTATTAATTTTCAAAAAGTTTTTATAAACTTGTATTTGTAATACATTTATTTATTTATTAAGTATATTTTCATTTTATTAAGTCATGGTGACTTCTCTACAGCATTTGGCTTTTTTCAAAAATACAGCCAGATTTTTCAAAGTAATTAAGTTTTCTGTTCTTAAAAGACTAGTTGAAGTGTCTCTTTTACAATCACTTTGACACCATAATGGTAAAAAATTTCCTCCTCAATCAGCAAAAATTAGACAAACTAGTACCAAAAGGAATTCATCTTCTACTTCATTTGTACTACAAATTCTACACAACCTATTTTCCCTTGGTTGGTTTTCATGTTTACCTTGTTCTATAGCTAGCTTATGGTTTGAACATAAAATTGAAAAAAAAATCATATCTAAAGTTATATAACAGTTTCTGTATATTTTCATTTAAACAAATATAATCCTTATTTTTTTTTAATAAAAAGCACACTTTGATGAGTTGCCAATATAATCCGACCAAGTTTGTAAATTTAATTCTTTAAGTCTCTGTTTAAATAAATGTATAAATAGTTTTGCATCTCCAACACTTTGATTTCCCCATAGAACACCAAATCCATTTGAAAATAATAGTCTTTGCACTTCAGAACACCAATTAAAACGTTCATGTCCATTCATCTTAAACATCATATGATAGCATGGTTTATGGGGATAGAACCTTGCTACAACATAATTTATACGCAACATGGACAAATTTTTTGACTGTCTTAATGTAAGAAAGTTGAATGAAGGTCACCAGAAGAGAAAAGAGAATCTTAAACCGTTTACAGACCCAAATGATCCCAGGTTGGACTATCTCACTGATATTTTTTTTAAGTATTTTGATGATTGGAAGCTAAGTGTTGAAGTAAGACCTGAAGAATTTAGCAAGACACAGACAAATCAAATGCAGTTAAGCTACCAGACATTCGAAGGCTTTTCGATAACTGTTCGTCTTGTTGTGGAGTGAACACGACTGTCCTTGCGTAAACGAATGCAATTTGTATTGACAGAAAGGTTTAACAAGACCCAATTGAATAGCATTTTGAGATACATAGGACAAGTGGTGGTTGCTATACAGTCCAACTGTAAACCAGTTAAACCATGCTATGGTCAAAATAAGGTCAACATGCAATTGCACCAGTGAGGGGTAATACAAAATGGAGACTGAATTATCCACATGTCATAGACATAGACATTTTTTATATTCCCGCTTCCCGCATCCGGAAACGTAATCATGTCCATTTCCTGCATCGTTTTTCTGTGAGAATATTTGTTTTAGCATGAAACCTATTTATCTAAAGTGAATGTGCTCCGATATAAATTTATAACAGCGGAAATACCTGTTAAAATTAGTTTCTTTCCCCCTTATATTCCCCATCATTAAATGTTCTGGCGTTGTTAGAATTAAATATAAAGGACTTCTGAAGGATTTGCCTTCAACTGCAATTATATTATTTGCTGGCGAGACAAAACTATATATAGCCGCTGCATGTTAAAGCACCTGTCTCGATTGATTCAGGGGTCTGTAGTTCAGCAGTTATCGTTTGTTGATGTTGTTCATTGGTATTTTTCTCTTCGAATAGTGTACGCTAATAATTTTGGGGTCTATTATAGCTTGCTATTTGGTCTGTATCAAAGCCCTGTGTTACAGGCCGTACTCATACAAGGGGTCATTTTACTGATGTAGTAAAGAAAAAAGAAATACCAAGGACTTGTATAGTTCTTCTATACAAAACCTTTGAAAACTTACAATTTGGTACTTAAAAAGAGGAGAGTTGCATTATATTTTAAACACCTTTTTTTCTGAGAGGGGTCCACTTCTTATGAATAATAGTAAACTGTTAAAGTAAATGTGTTAATTTAACATGGTTAAAGTCGAGGAATATTACAAAAATTCTTGGACATGTTATGACTATTTAATACAAGATAGCTATATAGTTTTAAAAAAAAATATGAGCCCTTTTGTACAAACAAATATATTACAACTTAGATTGATCGCTCATAAAACATGTAAAAGGGATATTTATAACATTAAGTGGTTGCCTTTAAACTGATTATGACTTGGATGGGAAATTGTCTCATTGTCAGTCAGTCACACATACATAGAACAGATTTAATTATTTCTTGGTGAAAAGGAAATAAATACTTCAGAAATTAAAGAAATGTCAAAGTACTTGTGAAAACTCAAGTTTTAATATTGTAAAAACCTACAATTTTAAGTTTACAAAAAAAATTATTATCGCTCGCCTTTACTTATCAAGTTTCCCTCAAAATTTTTCAAATAACTATTTTTTATTAACATTTTTAAATCGCTCGCTCGTCCCAAAAAATCCGTAGAAAAAGAATTTAAATTGGTGTGGCCTATTAATTAATTTATTGATTGTTAGTTGCTTTGCGTCCAGTGGCAAATATCTCGTGCATATTCAGGACGAGACCAAGATCACAATAAATACAATCGGATTTAACGTCCCCATTCTGACCGGACGTGACTGCGAACTTGACACATCCCGCACAGCCAAACGGACGCCCCACTTCGGCAAGCGTTTTACTGCCGGTCAGGAGAAGACCAAGTGACCATATTTCTATACTCCAGTCACCCTTGGGGATGTCTATTCATTAATACAGATTATTTGAAGCTTAATGTCCTTTAATTTTTTGTCCGTTTACCTTTGAAACATCCCACCATCCCGCACTGCCAAATGGACGCTCAACCTTGGCCACCGCTATACGGTCGGTTTTATATTAATGCCTCATATGTATTTTCTAATCTATGCCAAAACAAAATGTGCTTCGTATAACCAATATGTATTATTGTCATGAATTTTCGCTTCATCATACAAGAAACCAGGAGGACATTTTTGGGTCTCGCATCTTTTTGTTAAATTAAATACATAGAACGACAACATTATTTCTGATTATCTTTTTAAAATCAGAGTTGGATGGTTACACTAAACCTTGATCTGGCCAAAACTCCTGTTATATATTACAGTAGGTTAATGCCTGGTAACAATTTTACTTATTTTTATTATAAAAAACTGAAATTTTTATATGAAAAGTAAACACACAATAATACTGAAAAAAAAGGCAACATTGTGTTATCATTTTACTTACTATAAAGACAATAAATGTAACGAAGATGCACTATAGGGCTAACATCAAATTTATCATCCTCATTTGGCTTATATGTTTTTGTTTATGTATAATCCAATGGTGTTAAATAGCGCGTTTCAAATTCCGCACCTCTCCAAGGGTGACTGGGGTATAGAAATATGGTCACTTGGTCTTCTCCCGACCGGCAGTAAAACGCTTGCCGAAGTGGGGCGTCCGTTTGACTGTGCGGGATGTATCAAGTTCGCAGTCACGTCCGGTCAGAAGGAGGACGTTAAATCCGATGCCACGCTCTTTGCACGTTAAGAACCCTTGTAACAACTCTTTGAGGGGTCCGTAGTTGGCATGTTTAAGGCAAAATTTCTGTCACTATCCAATATACCCTCATTTTCCAGTGGCAGTCCAAATTTCCCCGACCATCATCCCAGATGGCCTCTATTGTATTAAGGCAGCAGAAGAGTGGAATCCGGTACCTCAGCCAAGTACATCCCAATCAGCAGAAACTTCAATGAATAAAGGATTGTATACTATTAATTCAGAAATTAAAACACTTGAAAACCAAACAAACCCAACAGTGATATTCACTTTTCCAGTTAAATCCAATAAAAACGAAAAAATACCAAACAACATAAATTAATCACAGGGCTTCGGAAATTATAACCCCCAAGGGTGACTGGGGTATAGAAATGTGGTCACTTGGTCTTCTTCCGACCAGCAGTAAATAGCTTGCCGAAGTGGGGCGTCCGTTTGGCTGTGCGGGATGTATCAAGTTCGCAGTCACGTCCAATCAGTCAGTAGAGGGAAGTTAAATCCGATGCCTCGTGTACAGAGTGTCACGCTCTTTGCACGTTACGAACCCTTGCAACAACTCTCTGAGGGGTCCATAGGTGGCCTGTTGCAAGGCAAAATTTCTGTCCCTATCCAATATACCCTCCTTTTTCCGGTGGCAGTCCAAATTTCTCCGACTATCAACCCAGATGGCCTCAATTGTATCAACCTACCTATTGTATTTATTGTGAACTTGTTCTCGTCCTGGATATGCATGAAATATTTGCAACTGGACGTTAAGCAACCAACAATCAATCAATCGAAAATTATAAAATGAATAAAAACTATGCTTGAAAATGACTACAATTGACCTTCGCTACATCGCTGAATGTGGACTATAACTAGAAACTTTAACAATGTCGGTGAATCTGTGAAAAATATTCGGACTTGAATTCTGAATAAAAAGCATATGACTATTTTGCAAAAAAATAAATATCGTGACTTTTTTTCCTACATTCAAATAATTTTGTCGTTCAAAGTATGACGGCATACATACATGTAGAGTCACGTAAAGTAGATTTAACAGTAAAAGTAATAATAATAAATGAAATAATTGTGTGGTTCAAAGTATGACGGGATACATAAGTACAGTTTCACGTCACATTATATCATAAAAAACCCAGACTTAACAGAAAAAGTAGTATTATTGAATAAAATAGTTTTGTCATTCATAGTATTCAAGATCAATACGTAAAAGTAATAACAGTAAATGAAATAATTTTGTCGTTCAAAGTATGATGTTTTACACAACCACAGAGTCACCCCAAAAGAATATATAAAAAAACTGACTTAACAGTACAAGTAATATTAATAAAGACAAATAAAAGAATATTGGCGGTGGTTTTCATCCTCTAAACCATGTCAAATTAGATGCAAAATTTGCTCGATCGGTTTTTCGTTCATTTTCTTATATTAATAAGGCCATTAGTTTTCTCGTTTGAATTGTTTTACGTTGTCTTACAGGAGCCTTTTATAGCTTACTATGCGGTATGGTTGATTGATTAATTGTTGGTTGCTTAACGTCCAGTTGCAAATATTTCATGCATATTCAGGACGAGAACAAGTTCACAATAAATACAATAGGTAGGTTGATACAATAGAGGCCACCTGGGATGATGGTCGGAGAAATTTGGACTGCCACCGGAAAAAGAGGATATATTGGATAGGGACAGAAATGTTGCCTTGCAACAGGCCACCTTCGGACCCCTATGCGGTATGGGCTTTGCTCATTGTTGAAGGCCGTACGGTGACCTATAGTTGTAAATGTCTGTGTCATTTTGATCTTTTGTGGACAGTTGTCTTGGCAATCATACCACACCTTTATTTATATTATTCATTAGCAATGTTTCTTGAAACGCTCGCCAGAGTTTCAGAATTTAATCCTGTTATAATTTTATCTATAATGATTTATTTAATTAACATATGCACATACATGTTCTAATGAATAGAATAACAATACATTTTACATGACAAATTTTAGATTGAAATGACGATAGAAACAGCAAGTCCATTTTAATGTCAATAAAACTTCTAAATGATGTACCTCTCATCCTTCCATTTAATAGGGCTCAGAATTGAAGATAACATTATTCATTACTGCAATACATTTAACTTGGTTTACATACGCTGAACCTTCCTTAGAGAAATGTTTATTAGTTTCCATTTCATTGCGAGTTTCCATTTCATTGAGAGTTCATTTCATTGCGAGTTTCCATTTCATTGACAGTTTCCATTTCATTGAGAGTTTCCATTTCATTGACAGTTTCCATTTCATTGAGAGTTACCATTTCATTGAGAGTTACCAATAAGTTAATTGGAGTTCATCATGTTGAAAAGGCTGATGCCAGCTATATCCTTGAAGCTATTGAGAAAATGATGATGGATGGGTTCAATCTAGAACCAGAACAGTGGTATAAAAAAAATTGCAAGGAAGCAACTCAACTCCACCCTCTACTCTGTACCAATAGCAACAAAGCCAGAGACTTATCCTTTCTTAGATGTCCCAGAATTGTACCGAATAACAATGGCAGACTTAAACTCGATGAATACACACAGCAACTGCCCAGTACATTTCGCCACTAAATTGTTAGAACGTTTGTTCCATGAATTATTCACAACCCAGAACTACATATAGCAGCATTCCTATCACGGTGGTGGAAATGTAATAAGAGAGAACTACCTTATGACAGAAAGACAATATTCCAACGGTATGTTCTGTACTTCTACCCAGGGTTGTCAGAGCCAATAACATGGAAGGATGTCATCATACCAAGGGTCAATGAGTATCTAAGGAGACCAGCAACAAAGCAGTAAATCCGTCTTAACATTGATTGATTGATTGTTGGTTGCTTAACGTCCAGTGGCAAATATTTCATGCATATTCAGGACGAGAACAAGTTCACAATAAATACAATAGGTAGGTTGTTGTAATAGAGACCATCTAGGATGATGGTCGGGGAAATTTGGACTGCCACTGGAAAATGAGGGTAGATTGGATAGGGACAGACATTTTGCCTTGCAACAGGCCACCTACGGACCCCTCGAAGAGTTGTTACAAGGGTTCTTAACGTGCAAAGAGCGTGGCACTCTCTTTACACGAGGCATCGGAATTAACGTCCTCTTCTGACGGACGTGACTGCGAACTTGATACATCCCGCACAGCCAAACGGACGCCCCACTTCGGCAAGCGTTTTACTGCCGGTCGGGAGAAGACCAAGTGACCATATTTCTATACCCCAGTCACCCTTGGGGTTCCCGTCTTAACATGAACATTACATATAACTGTAAAAAGTACATATTACATGATCATTATTTATTTTTGTTAGCTATGAATAATGTTTTTTGTTAATTTGTCTATGTTATTGTCTTTCATTTAAGTACCATGATTTCCTGAAAACAGAAAGTATATATATATCAATCATTTTGTATTACTACACAAATTAATGTATAACAAATAATACATGTATGATTCGATTTTGAAAGCTGTTTTTTTTTATTCTAAAAAGAAAAATAATTTGATTATTGTATATACATGTACAATAATGTACACGATAAAAAAAAGTGGTATGTTTGCAAATGTGACAATCATTCACAATGCAGATAAGCTGCCATTAACTGCACATTATAGGTTTTATCCGACTTTCAACCATGAATTACCATCCTAAACAACTAGCTATTCACATTTTACATTTCACAAATCCAAACAAGCACTGTGGTATGATCATGATGATTGAAAATGAGACAAAGGAGTAGGTCCAGTAAGCGCCCTTTTTGGCCCTAAAATATAGCAGTTTTACAAAATTGTTAAAATGTAAACTTTTAAATATTTATTGGATAGAGGAATTGTTCTGCTACATAAATATGGGCTGTTTTTTGTCAATACAATGCACAGATATTGGGTACTAGCACCATTAAGCCATGCTAAATTACTGAAATCTTAACAATTCCCGACTTTTAGTTAAATTTTAGACGGTTTCCGTGTAAAACGAAAGTCGTCGCATTCGTGTTCATCCAAAATATTGAAATGGAAGTTGTATTTGATAAAAATACATAACATATATAAAGATTGAGGATGAACACGGATGCGGCCACTTTCATTTTTGACCGGACGTGACTTCGAACTTGATACATCCCGCACAGCCAAACGCCCCACTGCGGCAAGCGTCTTACTGCCGGTCGGGAGAAGACCAAGTGACCATATGTCTATACCCCAGTCATCCTTGGGGGCTGAAACGAGAGAAGAAATTCATGTACAGGAATGTAGCATTGCAAAGAAAAAGTCTCATGATAGAAGCAAACCACTTTTGACAAACAAATATGTATCACATAAACAAACGACAACAAATGAATTACAGGCTTCTGACTTGGGACAGGCACATAAGTAAATAATGTGGCGGGGTTAAACATGTTAGCGCGATCCCAACCCTCCCCCTAATCTGGGAAAGTGGTATAACAGTACAACATAATATATGTTAATGGATGTATTCAAAGGCTTGATTCAAGCAATTCGATCTTTTTTTTTTAAATATGATTTAGTATTTAGTAAAGCAGAAAATAATTTGTATTGCAGTTAGTGGAAGAAAGAGTAGAGGATACTGATATCATTGATGGTACCGTCGAGTCGGTTTCGTTTGAAAGGTACGTTTCCCTTGGAGGCACGTCATTTTATTATATTGCTATAGTGAAGAAAGATTTTGTTTTTGTATATTGAAAAAACACACCAGCAAAGCCTAATAGCTTAACGTATCGCACGACACTTGTGCCGACCCTTTTAAGTTTTTTTGAATTGCTTGAGCGTTTGATTGGTTTTAATTTCATTTGAAGCTAAATTTCTTTGATAATTTGAGTTTTTAAAGCTTACATCTAGTACAAAACAATTGTGCTAACAAATTGATTAATCATTTTTTTTACTGGAATATTTCGAGTTTTCAAACCGAAATTACCCTGGCACATTTTATTTTCTGCTAATGTTCATGGTAGTAACAATTTCTTTCGCATTGTCATAAAATATAAGTGTGTAATTTAATGAATGCGTAGGAAGTTCTCGGGTTAAGCGGAAGTTTTTTTAAAAACAATTTTTCGGAAACACTAGAGAAAATATATCCGTAAAATTGAAAAGATAATTTAAAATCTAGTGAGTAAAACCAAAGACCTACTGTTTCAAATTTTTCATACAAAATTTTGTGTATTTCTATTGATAGAAGGTTTTGAACTTCTAAAATATCAATTACATTAGTTCACATGTTAAAAGTATTTGTCCTCAATGTTTTCTTCAAGATAACCAATATTTGTAGAAACCATTAAAAGGTTGGTCAATCTTTGACGATGAAGACCACCAATAATATAGGAAAATGTTAAATATTAACTTTGAATCGTATATCTTAATACACAATGACATTTCCAAGTATCACGAAAGAGCCGTCCGCAATAACAATAAAACTTCTACGTAAAGTTTATGAAACTATAATGTTTTTTAAAACAATTTTAAGATAAACGTGATATAGCTCGATGGAAGTAAATTAAATGTAATGGTGTGAAAAAGGAGATATAAAAGGCAATGTTTAGCACATACTATTTCATATAAATTAATATAGGTCTTGTTTTTGAATTTCAGCCATATAATAGAAGTAAAAGAGGAGTACTTAAATATACCAAAAACACTGTTAATGTCAGTATTTCCTTCTAGGATATTTGTAACAAACATAAATATTTGTGCCAAAAAGAAGGAGGGAAGAGGTTATCGAAATGTAAGTACTTTTTTACTTTTGGTCCGACATGTTTCTCTCTACACATAAAATCGGACATCAGAAACGGTTTAGTTGAGAAAAATAACAAGACTGCTCTTCACTTATCGTTATGGCGTCAATAAGTATCTGTGAATAATTATCAAAAAAATCTGTAAAAAGAATGTTTGGAAGACTTCTGGAATATATTGATTCTCTTTAACAACTCTCACGCATCGGTGAGAAATGCGTAAATGAGAATGTAAATGACTATAATAGTGCGTCTATTGTAACATTTTCCAAATTTAAAATGAGAATATCGCGTGTTCAGTTTAGTATTTGTATTACCGAAATGAACGCGACGTCTTTCTTTTTTAGGTTTTCAATTTATCTTAAAATGCAAGGTAAAATAAAACATGCTTTTTTATTACTTTTACATCAAATTTGTGTTGTACGAGCTGTAGAAGATGTGATACATTTAATGATACATAGTGCTAAATTTGATACTTTTAAATTTCAGAATGGATGTAAAACAACAGAAAATAGATTAAACGATGCCAGTGTCGAGGATATGTTTCTGTTACCTTACCAATATGCAATGATTATTAAAAATGATAAAATCGTTAGATGGTTTTTTATAACAAGTTAAACGTTAACATCGCAAATGCACTTATACAATTAAAATGAAAAGGCAGTATATATCAAGGAAACGAGTACTACAAACTTGCTATACAGAGCTAAACTCGCTCAAATTGGTGTCCCTATATATGCTTCAGAAAGTTCAATCTTTTCGTATGAACAATACGGAAATCCGCCGTTTATTCCCGACCTCGGCAGTATGATTTAATGACAGAAACCAATAAATTATTATAATATAAACTTGTAATGTAACTGCAGTTTCTTAGTTCTTAGTATTTCTCTGACCTTGTCGTTAGTAGTGCTACCATCTATTTTAATATGGAGTTTGTTCTTACAAATATCATTTAACATTTATTAACTCCATTTGGAAAGGAGTAGATTCAGTAAGACCCCTTTTTGGCCCCAAAATTAAGCAGTTTAGCAAAATTGTGAAAATGTAATCTTTTAGCTATTTTTTAGAAAGTAGAATGCTTCTGCTACATAAATATGTGCTGTTTTTGACAATACAATGCAAATATATCGTGTACTAAATTACTGAAATCTTCACAATTATAACATTTTAGTTAAATTTTAGACGGTTTCCGTCTTAAATGAAAGTGGCCGCATTCGTGTTCATTCATAATATTGAAATGTAAGTTGTATTTGATGATAATACATAACATATATAAAGGTTGAGGATGAACACGGATGCGGCCACTTTCATTTTTGACGAAAACCATCTGAAAAGTGACGTTTTTTGGCATATTTGATAGATTTTTCATATTTTAACTTCAATCGGAGCGTTTTTTATGACTGAATCAGTTAAAATCTTTAACATAAACTAATCGAATCAATTGAAATAGACACGTAAGTGTTTAAAAAGTGTCCTAAATATCTCGTTAGATGAAACTAAAATTTGGGGCAAAAATCGGCCCTTACCGGACCTACTCCTTTTTTTGAGGATGCCATGCATATTCTCAATTGTGAAAACAATGAACATCTTTACTTAATAGATAAAAGATGCGGTATGAGTGACAGTGTACGAAACAGTCCTTGTTATAGTCATCTTGTCTCTGTATGGGGTATACTAATTTCTCATTCTTCGAATATTTTGAAAGGCTTGAGTGATCGTACTTCAAATTCCCCAGTCAACCTTCGGAAGTTTAGATTGAGGACATCAACCTACCTTAGACATTATTTTTTATTTAGACATTATTTTATTTTTCCAATCATGGGCCCTTGTCAGGCAAGATACAAAAACATCATAATACAATGATTATATAAACATTAGTGAAATACACAATAAGTAATACACAAATAATAAATTGATAATATGAGTAATGTAGGATATAATTATAGTAAGAGACATTGAGTGCAATGAGGCCGATTTAATATTAAAAGGATTTGATATTAAGTTTATTTTAAAATACGGAAACTAAAAAATAGCAAAAATAGAACCGGGAATATAGTATCTCAATCTGCAGTAGTTCTCCTCATGACCAGTGCACAGTAGTGAGGGACTTCATCACAACAATGCAAAGGTCATCAAGGGGGGATCCTTCAGAACTAGCTACAGATACATGAGATTACTCCAATAGTGATTCTCCTCATGACTAATGCACAATAGCAAGGGTTAACATTGCTACTGGACAATATTCATCAAGGGACGGTGCTCTAGAACTCACTATGGAGAAAATATAAAGTTCAAATTACAAGTAGTAGAGGGAAATAAATCCCATTAAAACTTTTCATATTTCTTAATGAACATGCATAATTCTGATAATAAATTCTCATCTTCATTATTCATTAACCATATCAGTTTTTGTTTAGGGTCAAGATATTGAAAATTCTTGCAGCAATTATTTATCATTGTTATCATGTCTTTCCTTTGATCTGATAAACTATCACAGTTAAAAAGAAAATGTGTTTCATCTTCGACCTCATTACTACAACATCTCTTACATACTCTATTGTGTCGGGGAGTATTACTATATCTACCTCTCTCTATAAGTAAATGGTGAGCAGATATGCGAAATCTTGTTAGACTCCGTCTATCTTCAAATTTTTTAACAATATCAAGATATTTTTCACAACCAAAATTTGCTTTAAACGTAACATATGTGCAAAGTTTTCCTTCTGAGTGAGTTTTGAGATTCTTTTCCCAATCTTTTAACATGGCAATTCTTAGTTTTCTGTTGTCAATTGGTTTAGCCATGTCTGAGGATATTTGATAATTATTAATCAGTGAAAGAAGTTTTTCAGATGACATATACCATGATGGTTTCTTTGACTCATACAATTTCTTTGATTCTATAAATGCATTATATAACAATGGAAAGTTAGTGTCTGACTTTTCTAATCTGTAATAGTATTTAGTCATTGCTTTAATCATGTTAAAATATATTGGTAGTCTTCCCAACTCAGTTAATACTGCAAAATTGGTGCTTTTTTTTGGAGCTCCAAGAATAAATTTACAGAATTTAGTATGAAGTTTTTCAGCAGGTAATTTAGAATAAATATGGTCAAATGAAAAAATTCCATTTCTATATTTAGACGACATAGGATTAAAGGCACCCCATATCTCACAGCTGTATAGCAAGATGGGTTTGATGGTATGATCAAAAACATGCATGCTTGTTTTGACTGAAGGATGCAAGGATAAAAAATCTTTAGATAACTTAAAATAGGCTTTTAGAGCCTTTTTATACAATTCATCCTGGGCTACTGTAAAGGAGCCAGATGCACAAAAATGTATACCCAAATATTTATATGTTTTAACACACTCTAGTTTTACACCATTTAGCATAAAATCATATTTGTTAATCAATCTACCTGCCTTGTTGAATATAAGAACCTTTGTTTTATTTGTATTCACACTTAAGCACCAATCATTGCAGTAATTTTGCAAAATGTCCAATTTTTTTTGCAAACCATTCGGAGATGTTGACAATAAAACAATATCGTCAGCATACATAAGGCAGTGTAAATCTTGATCATTTATTGAAACTGGGTCTTCAGAGTGTTTTAAATAGTTTGTCAAATTATTAATAAAGATCTTGAAGAGGTTTGGACTCAGATTGTCTCCTTGTTTCACCCCCAGGTGCGTTGAAAAGGAATTTGTTAAGTTTTCATTTACCTTTACACATGATTTACTTACTTCATACATGCTTTTGATGATGTTGTAAAAAGAAGATCCCACCCCAATATCTAGTAGTTTCAATTTGATTCCAGTGTGAATAACAGTATCAAAGGCCTTTTTGAAGTCAACAAAGCAGGCATATAGTCTACCACCAGGGTTATTACAATATTTATCAATAATTGTCTTGATTACAAACATGTGGTCAGAGGTCCTAGCTTTTTTTGTGAAGCCAATTTGGCAGCCATCAATTATTTTGTGTTCGACTAGAAATTTGTCTAGTCGGGAATTTAAAATAGAATTAAACAATTTTCCAATTGAACTAGTTATGGTCAAACCACGATAGTTATTAGGATCAAGAATATCATTAGCCTTATGTAAGGGTGCTATATATCCTTCTGCCCATTTTTCAGGATAAATGCCATTACTCAAACAAGAGTTGAATATTTTTTTGAAGCAACCAACTAAAATACTTTGGCTGCATTTAATCATATTATTTGTAATATTGTCCAAACCAGGGGATTTATTCCACTTTAATTTTGAGATGGCAGTGATAATTTCATTATCAGTTATTACAAAATCTAATTCATTAAAACATTTCGGGGATATCTCTGCAGATTCTAAACTCTCCTCAAGATGTTTAACCCTATCTAAAAAATTATCATTAATCTTATTTAAATCTTGAAAGTGATGAAGCCAATACTTGTGCACAATATACTACACTAATAACAGGCTGACCTTGTGAGCAAAATTTAATGAAAATTATTACTGGTCGACCAATCTTTGCATTTACTTGGTCTGATTTCATGTTCATGTACACACGAATAAAACTCACCCACTTCAATACCGTAGCTTTAGTCGAAATACCGGTTTTTGAATGTGGAATCTTGAATAACATACATTTTATAGTAGACACGAATTTGAAAAGGAATCACAAATATTGGTAACGCAACATAGTTTATTGCGTCTTCTCTGGACACGGATAAGATGGGGAAAATATGAAGTGAACGAAGATGCACAAGAATATGGCCATGTTTAAAGTCCGCTGGCAAAATTTTATGTATTTTCTGTTACACTAATTACAATAAGAAAGAGGCCATTTGGGGTTGAAGGTGTGAGAATTTGTAACGTTCACTTTAAAATGAGGTTCTAGTATATTGGATAGAGGCCGAAATTTTGTTAAACAACGGGTCACCTACGGACCCCAATTGTTTAACCATCTCTGTGGGCCCTTTTATTCGTACTACTTTCAGTGCTAAAGGGCCACTTTAGGGCCATTGTTTTTTTTTACTCTGATGCTGAAAATGTTTGGTGACGTAAGGGGACGCTCATTTGATATTCTGGGGGGGGGGGGGGGGGGGGGGGGGGGAGGGTGTTGCAGGAGGATTTGTTTTTGATCGGTTATTTATTTTTGTAAATTGAGAGAACAGATTATTCATTTTCTGCACTATTGAAGCAAGATTTTTCATTTTCATTCAAGCAAGGGACTGATTATTCATTTTCACAACTATATTTATGATATTCGAAAACATACAATTTTAAAAATATTTTTTAATTATGAATAATACATGCGTTATATTAAAATTTTGTTTTACTATTACAACAGTTGTTATCGTAAAATTATGAATTGCAAAAGACCAAATTTTAATATAACACTTGTTTAGTCAAGTTATTGTGTACCATTTAATCAAAATTAATCATAATATCCCCTAGCTGCAGAAATTTTAAGATTCAAGATTTTATTCATAACCTCAGACACATACTTCTGTACAAGAGGACAATGTATACAAACATATAAAGATAATACATAGCGAGACAGGACAAACGAAACACAAATACATATGTATAGTATATTATAAAAGAAAATTGGTATAATTAGATTAAGTCTTTTATATTTTTCTTCACGAAATGAATCATTAATATTCCCAACCAATATACATGTATTGCACACATACATAGTAATAAACTTTGGTTTTACATAGCCTCTTTCAACGGTATTGTCAAACATATTTTGCTGAGCGGAGCAAGGCAAAAAAAAATTTGAAGGGTTTTGGAACCGCTGAAGGCCCAAGAAGCTATAGACCTGCTGAGTTATTTATTTTCAATATATTGCAAGTCAGGTAATTTATTTTCAAACTACCAAAGAACAAACCATTTATTTTTGAGATTATCAAGGCTGAGTTATTTATTTTCAAAATCCTCCTGCCCCCCCTCCCCAGAATATCAAATGGTCGTCCCCTAACATCATTGTTATGGCCCCTTTAAAATACACAAAGCGCGCAAAATTCTTAATTTTATTTTTAAATTAAGAAAGGTGCGTGTAAATCATAATTTATTACTATATACGCATTTGATCAATAGTGTTTCCTTAAAATAGTATATTTTTATAATAAATTCATCACTCCTAAACATTTTTTTCGTTCCAAAGTGAAGATTAAGAGATTTTTTGACAGCTACCTTTGAATTTTTTGGGTCACATCTATCTCTGAATTAGTAGGTTACACTCACATGCATAATGACGATGATATTTGAATATATACCTGGTGTTGTACTAGCGGAAAAGAAAAAATAGATTTTCAAGTTCTGGTTTAACCAGTCCAGATCACTTTTATTTAAACTGTGCCTTTAAATATATCTTTTTAAAACTTTAAAACTTATCTTATACATGCAACGTCGGGAACACATAAAGCAGTGCCTGCTTCCCTTTCTGTGTGTTCTTTTAAGTAAAGATAATGTTACTCAATCTTCGGTTCTATACACATCTTGTAGACTCATAGTTTGACTTTTTATAGCCTGTTTAAAATATTTTTTTGTCATGACGCTACCAGTCAATCTTTGGTTTTTTCTGCCATCCTGTAAATTGTTTATTTAGTTATTGCCATTAAATAGACAAGGCAAAACTAAAGCGTTGACAATATTATAATATTTAAGAGAAAATATGAATTTAAAAATTTATTCTTCAATACACACATGATTATTCATACAATCTTTGTGTAAGAATTTGGAACAGTTTCTGAACACCGTTTTTGTTCGATGACGACTGCCAAATCCGTCTCTATCCGAACACACGGAGCAATCCTTATACTTGGCAAGCAAGCGAGTTATCTTAGGTCTGCCCGGATTAGCTTGTGCATTCATTTCACGAGATAGCAGATAATCGCATGAAATATCTTCTATAAGCAATTGTACAAACTGTTGTCTACTCTTGACTGGTTGATCAGACGTGTTTTTGCAATACAAGATATATGCGTCAATTAATTTGAACTGGTACCTTGCAAGAAATTAAATGCAACTTTCTTCCATACCTTAAAAGTTTTCCTATTGTCTTTATAATGCGTTACCATCATGTCTGCCAGATCAACCCCGCCCATGTTTTTATTATAGAATTGAAGTATTTGTGGTTTATTGTCAAAATTCTTAATTCGTAACTTGTCAATTCGTTACTTGTAACAGTGTAATTTCTAAATTGTCAATTCGTAAATTGTGAATTTGTTACTTGTTACTGTGTAATTCATAATGCTTAATTCGTAAATTGTCAATTTGTAACTTGCACCTTTGTAGTTTCAACATTCTTAATCGGTAAATTATCAGTTTGTTTGTAACTGTGCAACTTCACAATGCTTCATTCGTAAATGGTCGATTTGTAACTTGTATATTTGTATCAAAACTCAACATTCTTCATTTGTTAATTGTCAATGTGTAACTTGTAACTTGTAGATTTCAAAATTCTTTATTGGTAAATTGTCTTTTTGTATATAGATGTCATTTTAATACCAAGTCTTGCTGAAAAGTTTGCAGAAGCATATTGTTGAAAAGCAACACCTACAACGATGAAAGCATTGAAACGAAATGGAATAATATGTAGTTCTAATAAGAAGAAAGCAAACCAGTGTAGAGAGGAAATTATCGAATATGTTAAGGAAAGTTGACTAAATAAAAGAAAATATCTTACAGCAAATAATATATCCAGGGAATAAATAGTGATAGCTATTTGGCAGTGAAAATATAAAGTGTTCAATTTGCTTCTTTATTTAGTAAAGTTGGGTTAATTGATTTGAATAGTGTATAGTATTATTAATTCATTTCGCAATGTTGGTGTATTCTGTTATTGTCGTATTAAAATGATTAAAGAATGTATTTCGTTTTGCTACCTAGTGATCAATTTGACAGATAGTGCAAATTGATAGTGGCATTGGCTTGTTTTGTTCCATTGTACTGTGCAGATTGACGGTGCCATTTCAATTGTATTTCTTTCATTGTGCTGTACAAAGATATATTTCAAAAGTGTGTGTTTTAACTAAATTCTACCTGGCTGTGGTATAAATCAACTGTTTTATAGTGCGCCTGCAAGTGTTTCTTGTGTCATAGTTATATACATATGTGTTTTGGTTATCATTGTTAAATATTGGAGTGACTAGCAAATACTGTAAACCAACTTATTTTCGCGAGTAGAAAAATATCGCGAATATGTCAATCTTTGATTTTTCATCAAGTAAACCAGATAATCGCGAAATTAAATAGCCGCGAGGTGGTCAACAAAGGGTAAAACGCGAAATAAAGTAACTGCGAATATAAGTTGGTTTACAGTAACGATTCTGATTGATTTTTCGGGATATACTTTGGAAACTTGAATTTGTTTATTTCGTTACTTAACCTTTTGATCACTCGGTTTTACACGTTACAATATTGTTTTCTTTCTTATTGAAACGAAAAATTAGCGATATTTCCATTTGTAAAGGTTAATAACTCTCGAACGGTCAAAGTGAAGCCTTCAAAATTTAAACTTGTGTTTTGTGGTAAGTAGCATTATGTATACGTTTCCTAACATTTGATCGAGTCCAACAACAGTTAGATATGGAAACCAATTTTGGGACGTACTTACGTGACAGGACGTACGGACGGACAAGGGTTGAACTAATGCTCCTTGCGCTACGGCGGGTGCAATAAAAAAAAGGTTTACGCAACACAAATATGATAGACATGAACCAATCGCAACGACAATCATTTATCGACAGGCTTATCAAGAAAATCAATAATTACGCCAAGATGTAATTAAAGTGCCATATCTGTCTAAATGTCGAAATATTTTTTTTATGGTTTTATCTCTTTCAAATAAATTTAGTAATCGATTGCAAAAAACATGATTTCAAAAAAGATTCCACAAAGGTGAGTTTTGTATTAGTAATCACACCTAAGGCGATTTTATCGATCGGCAATTTCCGGAGAAAAACCGAAGTCTAACGTCACATTGTCAACACATGTACTTCCGATATTGCAAAATACAATAACCAAACGAGAATATATACGAACGATTTCATCTACGACAACGCGGAGAGGAAATCGCGGAGGTTCAAGCAGAGGCAGTGGGACGAAATGTGTGGGAACACAAATGCGGATGAATTTGATAACACTAAAGAGATATAGGAAGATGTGGTGTGAGTGCCAATGAGACAACTCTCCATACAAATAACAATTTAAAAAGTAAACCATTATAGGTTAAAGTACGGCCTTCAACACTAAAGAAGTCTTTTCTGCTGCTCTAAGCTACTTTTTGAATATGAGGAGACTTCACATTTTGATGTCCTGAACTCTTGCATCTATTTGTTTTTTTTTATCGACCCTTTCCTTGCACTGTGACCTGTGAGCCTCTTGTTGTTATTATGCAGTGCTTCAGTTGCCATACTTTTTATCATTTTTGAAATTGATTTTGTACCGAGCCTTCCCCAAGGGTGACTGGGGTATAGAAATATGGTCACTTGGTCTTCTCCCGACCGGCAGTAAAACGCTTGCCGAAGTGGGGCGTCCGTTTGGCTGTGCGGGATGTATCAAGTTCGCAGTCACGTCCGTCAGAAGGGGACGTTAAATCCGATGCCTCGTGTAAAGAGAGTGCCACGCTCTTTGCACGTTAAGAACCCTTGCAACAACTCTTTGAGGGGTCCGTAGGTGGCCTGTTGCAAGGCAAAATTTCTGTCCCTATCCAATATACCCTCATTTTCCAGTGGCAGTCCAAATTTCCCCGACCATCATCCTAGATGGCCTCTATAACAACAACCTACCTATTGTATTTATTGTGAACTTGTTCTCGTCCTGAATATGCATGAAATATTTGCCACTGGACGTTAAGCAACCAACAATCAGTCAATCAATGTACCGAGCCTTTGACCTTTATACCACAGTGATTTTTAGCCATACTTATTACCTTGAAATGTTGATTGTTTGTAAAATTGGGAATCATCTTTTTTTATTGTTTCTGATAAAAAAAAAAAAAAAGTTTGAATGCAAATACTGGACATCAAGAGTTTTTATTCTCCGTTGCAATGGGTCCGGTTTTTCGTAAATTGGAAAGTTGTATTGTTTTAATTTGTTGCTGGAGATATGTGTGTCCACAATCAATGTTATATCCCCTCCAACATAAATTATAATGTTCTGTTACCCCCCGTATACCAAAGTGGTAGTTTTTGTTTTTTTTATATATACTGTATTCATTAGAGAGCGCGGAGTTGTTGCACCTATTTCATTTTGAGAGAAGAACTTATTTGCGTCATCATCTGTTAATGGGCCAGCAGCATTTGGTTTATTTCAAAATCCAAGAGACTTTTTGTTTTTTAAATTTTGCACTCAAAAATAGTGGGTTTTTTTTAAATTCATCATCCGTCATGATTTTGCATTGGTAGTTGCTGTCTTTAAGATACCGACTGATACTTTGTTGGATGGGTTTCAACGATGTTGGTTCGTACTCCATTGTGCTATTGGTTTGTCTTTCTTTTGTGGCACTCATAAAAAAGTAACATAAAAAGCGGTCCAATTCATGCGGAGGGATTTCATCATTTTTTTTTGGTATCATTATGTTTAGTTTTCAAATATGATTGAAAGGTGGTGAGATGTATTTTTGCTTACTTGTTCCTTTATCAATTATTCTAATTCAGCGTCTGTCACATCTCTGAATCTTTCATGGTCTGTGGATGTAGTGTTTTTCGTTTACATTTTTTAGCTGCGATACTAATTTTGAGAAAAATACACTTAAAACTGAGAGCCATGACTATTTCTAGATGCGTCAATTTCGGAACATAAATAAACTATCGATTCTATTGGAACAATTGCCCTTTTTCGGTACAAGTTTACAAGATAGGGGTGATGATGTTTTATTATCATAATGCAATCCACTGATAACACTTGTCTCAGTTGGCAATATGGAGCCCCATGAATTTATTGTGTCGACACCAAGAACATGAGGAAAATCCATAACTTTAAATAGGTAGTAATCACTATCAGGGTCATCTGTGTAAACAGTTCATATAATTCTCTTTTAATTACGGAGTTCGTGTCTTCATTGCTTTCGCTACTGCCGGGGCTTCTTTAATTATTTTACGTTCGTAAAACATTCCATGTCCAACGAGTCAAAAGTAAAATCACAAAAGTAAGGAACTTAGAGCAAAATCAATTCGGAAATCCATAATCATATGGCAAAATCAAATAACAAAACGCATCAAAATCGAATGGACAAGAACCTTCATATTTCTGACTTAGTACAGGCATGTTAGCACTGCTGATTGTTTCCTATATAAATTCCAACGCCATCGTGTTTTTTTAGCCTGAAGTTTTTGGAAGAATTCTTTTCTTTTCCTACAAAAACTTTTTATTCTTCAATTGACACACTAAAACACTAGGACTCTCCAGGTATAAACCTAATCTATTTTAGCCAAGCCAGCTCATTGTTGTTGTGCAAAAATAGAACTCAATATCGCCAACACAATTGTCGAAGAGCACCATACTTCTCCCTGTTAATTTAATTTAATGTTAAATCATTTACACTTTCCTTATACAATTAACTTACTTAAGATCTGTGCTCAAAGAGTTTTTTTGTTGTTGAACTCAAACTTATGAGACAAATTTACGGACATAAATGTATTATTTACTTCTTCAATTAAATGAAAACTCTCCCTGTTAATTTAATTTAATGTTAAATCATTTACACCTTCCTTATACAATTAACTTACTTAAGATCTGTGCTCAAAGAGTTTTTTTTATTGAACTCAAACTTATGAGACAAATTTACGGACATAAATATATTATTTACTTCTTCAATTAAATGAAAATGACTTGTACAAGACGTACCCCTCGTCAGTGCTGATTGTACCTTGTTTTTATTTAAATAATGTTGTATGTGTTCCTATATTTTCACGGTATAAGTTACATTATTTTGTTATTTAATTAACATGGTGACAGTTTACCATATCTGACGTATTTAACTTTATATTCGTGGCCTCACAGATTGTTACAAGCACGGAAAATAAATCTTCACTCTCCTCCTCATTTAATAAAGATTATAATGCAATACCCAAACTTCCTTACAAGATTTCGTAATTCTGCTGATTAAAGACTCTTGATATTGTAATTATAAACTTTATTTCATTTAGATACAAGCTTCGGGATAAATATGATATGGTTTTTATTTAATATGATGTTAAGAAAATTCTGGTTCCAGAGCTTAGAACTTGAAATCTTTTTTTCTTCTTTATAAAACATTTGACATCACCGTATATTTTTATATTTTTTCCTTGTTTTTCAGGTTTCCTATTTAATAGATATAGGAAAATGTGGTGTGAGTGCCAATGAGAAAACTCTATACAAATAACAATTTAAAAAGTAAACCATTATAGGTTAAAGTACGGCCTTCAACACGGAGCCTTGGAGTATAAATTCATCATACTTTGATAGTGTTATCAACTATTTTTATCCAATTATATGCTTGTGCTCTCTGTCATTGATAACTGAAACTTATTATTACTTTCTATATATAAATGTTAACCCAAAAAATAAAAGAAATAAGCAATACATTCTTGTTTAATTTAATAATTTATTTAACGTCTTGATATAATTACCTGGCTGTGTGAAAACTGAGGAACGCACCGAGTCGTTTCCTAAAATTATTTATGTCTGCTTCTGTAATATTAAAGATGACGCTTCTCCCACTTAGGAAATTTTCTGCAATTTGAAAAAATAGTAATGGAAGAACTATGATTATAATTCAGTAGACACATGGTGTGTGATAAATAATACATTACTCCTTATACCAAAAAGAAAAAAAAGAAAAGATGGTAATACAGGGTCTAAACTCTTTGAGTAGGTTAAATAAGTATATGTCAGAACAATCAAAATTCTATGATTTATGACATTTTATTTAATCTTGAAATAACAGGGGTTTGAAATATTTACAGAAAAGGGAAGTTGTTGAGCAATGGAAGTGAATCATAAGTGCCGGCGCATGTGTAATAAACTTAACGGTACCATTTTTTTTGCAGCAGATGCGTATTTCGACAACACATGTCTCTCCAGTGGCTCGTGGCGAAATACAAAAAAAATCCGTATTTTCATGCCAGTACCGAAATACTGGCTACAAATAGTTAACCAATTTTTTGGGTATATCCGAAATTTTGAGGAAGAAAGTATGGGGAACAGACAAGTAAAGAAAAAATATGACAGGAAAAAAACTCACTTTCTTTACAAAAACTCCACAAAAAACACCATTCGGTTGTCTGGCATGTGGGACAGACACTACTCCATTGTCCAGGTGACACCAATCTGATTTTGATATCTCTACTGCATGAATTTACTAAAAAAAATAAATATCCATCAGAACATTATGACTTGAATGAACACTTTTTTCACTCTATAAAGTTAAAACAATAGATTCACAATTTGTTTTTTCATTTAGCTATAAATCTGTTGAAATACCACTAAATCAATTATTTATTTCCAAGTTTTATACAAACAAAATAACTTTGCATGGTAATTACACCCAATGAGTATGCACTGATTCTTATTTGGGCCAAGTGCAAATTGAAAAAGGTTTAATTATGAATGGATTGTTATTCAGGTGTATATATTTTATCTGACAGGTCATTTTAACTTGTATACTTATTTTCAGTGTTCATTATAATGTCTGATTTGGTATGTTTTTTTTATGAATACAAAGGGAAAATTAGTAGAAATATATTTTGTGTATGGAATAATCGTTATATATGCAGCAGGTGCCTCACAGTCAGTTGAAATTAACATATTTTCATTGTTCCGTTTGTCAAATATTAATTATTTTATAAGGTTTTTCAGATACTTTTAACAATTGCTAGGTTTACCAAATTTGGTGTAAGGATTGATGTTACTGCCTTAGTAGATCTGGTTTGAAAAGGTTCCTCTGATCTTGACCATGTTGATCTCTAGAACAATTTGATTGTTTAAATACAAATTTTCTTTCCAAACGGAAAACAACAACAAAGGCAGATTGAACAGCATGGACAATTATTTGGAAAATTTTAAGGGAGAAGCTGTGCAATTCGACCAATTACATCATCATGAAAAGGACAAGCCACGTCTGTATGTCTTTACAAAGCAAGAGGTAATATATAAAGAAGCATTATTAGCATTAGGCTGTGACTTTCAAACTTATCTATTTTCACAATGATTGTGCATTATATATGTATATAATATATAAACAAGTCTAAATTTATATCTCCTATTTAAGAAGGAATATATGCTATTGCTCTTTACAGAAATATACTGATCAGAAGTAAAATGCCAAATCACATTTTTATACTACCATTTCAAAGTCCACTGAACATAGAAAATGAACTGCACCATGTCCTCATAAGTTGCAGAGGTGATACCAGTTAGCCACTGGGCCAAGCCATGACCATATGACCCCAATTTCTATGGAATGAAGGGTCCCTTATAAGGTGAGTCTCTTGAGTGGGGGCAAACATAAATGATAGATAGATGACAAATCAACACAGAGCCATGACTCACACCGAACAGCAAGCTATAAAGAGCCCCCCAAAACTAAAAGTGTAAAATCTTATTAACATGAGTGGAATAGGACTTACAGGGGCATTGGTTTTCTAACAATTTGATTATTTATTTTTTTGAGTGCTCCAGAATTTCGAAGGGTATTTTCGCCTCATATTTTCTGGCTCCCAGAAATGTTTCTAGAAAGAAAAAAAAAGAAAAATATCAATTAAATATTGATTTTCGTTATTTAGAAAACATTATTTACTTTTACATATTCATGAAATTTGCCTTCCTAGAAGTTAAGTCGACTGAAACAAGTGAATTTGTGAGCAACTGCTCACTAATGATACTCCCGCCAAAAGAATTGGGCAACCACGAAGTTGTTAAGTGATGAATCTAAAAAAACATATTGCACGGTATAGCTTGCATATATAAACCTTGTTATCAAATTGTAGAAAGCCTTGACGTGTAGTTCCTGAAGAAATGCAACAAAAATTTACAACTTGCTATTATATGTAAAAATATGCAAGGTTGGTTGGTAAACAGAAAGTTGTTGAAAGATAAACATGAAAACGCAACACACGGTATAGCTCGCATAAATTAACCTTGATACCAAATTTCAAAAAGTCTTGATCTGTACTTCCTGCGAAAAATGTGACGAAAATTTATAACTTTGCTATTATATGTAAAAATATAGCTCGCATATATTAACCTCGATACCAAATTTCAGAAAGTCTCTATCTGTACTTCCTGAGAAAACTGAAAATGCAACGAAAGTTTCATGGGACGGATTGACGGACAGAGTTAAAACAGTATACCCCCCTTTTTAGCTCACCTGTCCCGAAGGGACAAGTGAGCTTATGCCATCACTTGGCGTCCGTCGTCTGTCGTCTGTCGTCGTAAACTATTTCAAGAATCTTCTCCTCTGAAACTACTGGGCCAAATACTTTCAAACTTTAACTGAATGTTCCTTAGGGTATCTAATTTATAAATTGTATCCGAAGTTTTGATCTATTAAAAAACATGGTCGCCATTGCTAAAAATAGAACATAGGGGTCAAATGTAGTTTTTGGCTTATAACTCAAAAACCAAAGCATTTAGAGCAAATCTGACGTTGGGTAATATTGTTTATCAGGTCAAGATCTATCTGCCCTGAAATTTTAAGATGAATCAGACAACCCGTTGTTGGGTTGCTGCCCCTGAATTGGTAATTTTAAGGAAATTTTGCTGTTTTTGGTTATTATCTTGAATATTATTATAGATAGAGATAAACTGTAAACAGGAATAATGTTCAGCAAAGTAAGATTTACAAATAAGTCAACTTGACGGAAATGGTCAGTTGACCCCTTTAGGAGTTATTGCCCTTTATAGTCAATTTTTAACCATTTTTCGTAAATCTTAGTAATCTTTTACAAAAATCTTCTCCTCTGAAACTACTGGGCCAAATACTTCCAAACTTTAATTGAATGTTCCTTAGGGTATCTAGTTTGTAAATTGTATCCGAAGTTATGATCTATCAACAAACATGGTCGCCATTGCTAAAAATAGAACATAGGGGTCAAATGCAGTTTTTGGCTTATAACTCAAAAACCAAAGCATTTAGAGCAAATCTGACGTTGGGTCATATTGTTTATCAGGTCAAGATCTATATGCCCTGAAATTTTCAGATGAATCAGACAACCCGTTGTTGGGTTGCTGCCCCTGAATTGGTAATTTTAAGGAAATTTTGCTGTTTTTGGTTATTATCTTAAATATTATTATAGATAGAGATAAACTGTAAACAGGAATAATGTTCAGCAAAGTAAGATTTACAAATAAGTCAACATGACGGAAATGGTCAGTTGACCCCTTTAGGAGTTATTGCCCTTTATAGTCAATTTTTAACCATTTTTCGTAAATCTTAGTAATCTTTTACAAAAATCTTCTCCTCTGAAACTACTGGGCCAAATACTTCCAAACTTTAATTGAATGTTCCTTAGGGTATCTAGTTTGTAAATTGTATCCGAAGTTATGATCTATCAACAAACATGGTCGCCATTGCTAAAAATAGAACATAGGGGTCAAATGCAGTTTTTGGCTTATAACTCAAAAACCAAAGCATTTAGAGCAAATCTGTTATGGGGTAATATTGTTTATCAGGTCAAGATCTATCTGCCCTGAAATTTTCAGATGAATCAGACAACCTGTTGTTGGGTTGCTGCCCCTGAATTGGTAATTTTAAGGAAATTTTGCTGTTTTTGGTTATTATCTTGAATATTATTATAGATAGAGATAAACTGTAAACAGGAATAATGTTCAGCAAAGTAAGATTTACAAATAAGTCAACATGACGGAAATGGTCAGTTGACCCCTTTAGGAGTTATTGCCCTTTATAGTCAATTTTTAACCATTTTTCGTAAATCTTAGTAATCTTTTACAAAAATCTTCTCCTCTGAAACTACTGGGCCAAATACTTCCAAACTTTAACTGAATGTTCCTTAGGGTATCTAGTTTGTAAATTGTATCCGAAGTTATGATCTATCAACAAACATGGTCGCCATTGTTAAAAAGAGAACATAGGGGTCAAATGCAGTTTTTGGCTTATAACTCAAAAACCAAAGCATTTAGAGCAAATCTGACATGGGGTAATATTGTTTATCAGGTCAAGATCTATCTGCCCTGAAATTTTCAGATGAATCAGACAACCTGTTGTTGGGTTGCTGCCCCTGAATTGATAATTTTAAGGAAATTTTGCTGTTTTTGTTTATTATCTTGAATATAATTATAGATAGAAATAAACTGTAAACAGCAATAATGTTCAGCAAAGTAAGATCTTCAATTAAGTCAATTTGACCAAAATTGTCAATTGACCCCTTAAGGAGTTATTGCCCTTTAAAGACTTTTTTTCACAATTTGTTCATCATGTTGACTTACTTAAAAAAATCTTCTCCTTTGAAACTGCTGTATCAATTTCAGCCAAACTTAGGCTAAATGAGTTTCAGAGTATCTAGTATAAATTTTATATTTTATTTCCTTGTATGTCAAGAAACATAGCTCCTATGGCTAAAATAGAACATAGGAGAAAATGATTATTTTTTTTGGCTTTTGAAGAAAATAGGACGATCCAAAAAAACATTTAAATAAATTGAAAAGCCAAAATAATCATTGATGAGAGATTTAACCAAAAGAATTAAGGTGAGCGATTCAGGCTCTTGAGAGCCTCTTGTTTAATTATTCAAATTGTTTACAACTACATTATATATCCCTAAATTTTCACTTTTTCCTTGTAATAAGAGGACATAAAATTGCAGACAACAATATAAGACCAATAATTTAATGTTCAAAATGTGTTGACAGATATGTTCCAATTGCCATATATGGACTCAGAAATAGGTCCTTAGCGACCACGTCTTGTTCCCAGTTATAATTTTCTATGTCCTTGAGAACTGAATAGGTTTTTTCTAAAGCTGAGTGGTGCTTGTACTTGGCTAATAATCATCTGAAGTACTAAAAACGAAGAATTTAACTTAAGTATTAAATTAAGCATACACTAATATTTGAGGTTTATCATGTTTGTCACCCTTAAACCCTCCCATTATCATTCCTCTATTTTATTTTCCACTAGGTTAACAACAGATTTTTTACTCAAACTAAGATGTAATTATTATGTATTCAGATCGTAAAAGACTTGCAAATTCAAGTATAAATCCTCCCATCCTTGTATCATTTCCTTCAGTTGAAGTGTTTTCAAAAATTACATGTGCAATCAATTTGTCTATCATTTGCCAAAATACTATTATGTAAATATTCAAAAAAAAAAAGCTTCTATAAGGGAAAAAAACAAGTAAATTGATAAAACTTGTCTTAACTAAATGAACATGTGATAATTAAGCTATATTAAATATATTAATTTTGATAAAAGTATGCTAACAATGCCTTATTACATTCATGTAGATTGTTAACCAATATGTCTATTTTTATATATTTATTTTTTCAGAAACCTGCAAGATGAATAATATATTAAATTAAATCCAATAAAGGAAATGTGCCATATACCACACCTCTGAAAGTAAAAGTTATGACAGTGTCCCTCGACAAAGAAATTCAAAAAGGAGGGAAAAGATAAATCCTGGACAATTATGGGGCTTGCTGATGTGTCATCAGCAGTCAAGCTATTGTTAACGATGAGGAAAAGCTTAGCTCCATGAAGACAGGAAATTCAGTCATGTTAAGAAATTATATCTACAGGGATGAAACAACAATAATAACATAACTAGTCGCCAAGAACTTTTAGAGTACAAAGATAAGAATAAAGCAGCTAACAGAACACCCCTTGTACTCACTTACCATCCATTGTTCAGAAGCATTGGAAAATTATAGAAAATGATTCAAATCTAAAAAAAAAAATTTCATCACCACCAGTCATGGCCTTAGAAGACCCAAAAACATCCGTGACAAATTAGTGACATCTGTATTAGCAAAGCAGCCTACTCCATCTCCCGGTTACTACCAACAATGTGGTCGAAGGAATTGTTTGTGTTGTAAAGCTGCCAATACAAGCAGTTTTTTCATCAGCTACGTTACTAAACAAAATTATACCATCTACTCTAATTCCAACTGTAAAACGGAGAAGTCAATTTATATAATAACATGTGACACTTGTGGCATTCAGTATGTCGGAGAAACAATGGACAAATTTAATATTCGGCTTAATAACCATCGTTCATCGTACAAAACCAACAAAAACTGTCCTCTCACAAGACATCTTCGTTCAACGAAACATCCTTTTGATAATGTTTCTTTCCAGATCATAGAAGTCAACACAGAGTGGGACACCACGGCGAAAAGGAGAAGAGAAAACTTTTGGATCCACCAACTCCACACTTTAGAACCTAAAGGTCTTAACGAAAAAGTCGAGAAAAGATATAGGAAAAAATAAATAAAGCATCGTCCTTTTTATCCCGTAATATTAGCCAATATACGTTGCTAACTTCAACTACCAATTATGTATTTTCAAGACAGCTAAATCTAAGTGCAACATATACATTGAGCTGCAAAATTTTTCTTATTTTCAAGGCAGCAAAATTCAAGTGCAACATATACATGAATGTATATGCACTATGCCCCTTGAGGGTACCTCTTATGGAAATAAAAGATATTCTATTCTATTTTATTCTTATACATTGAGCTGCAAAAGTGTCTTATCATCTGCATCCGATTTCACCTAGATGGATGTACGTTGGTCTAGCGAAATATTGCGTATATTTTCATCATTGTGTAAATATTTCAAACATTCTTATATTTACATACTAATTAGCCTATTCCAGCTGTTTGAGATAGACGAAGAAGGAAAATTGCAACTATATCTTTTACAGACTGAATTGTGATATTTATTAAACGTTCACAACTGTAACAAAAACGTTCTCAAGAGCGACAAAGCATTTATACGTTGCTCAATTATTTGCAATTAACAATTAACAACAGGATAAATATGATAATAATAATAACAATAAATAATTTATTTATAAAGGCATTAGGGTGACTACAATTAGTTGCAAATACTTATCTTCCTTGAGACCTCGGCAATTCTAGTACAGTATATAAATACAAATGTTAGTTTGTTTAGTTAGGTTGCAGTTTTTAGCGCGTTTTGGCTATTTCGCGATGATTAACAATACAGTTTTAAATGAGCAAATTCGGTTCTTACAACAGTCAGCCATGTTTTTCGCCGCTTAGCCGGTCAAATCAAACCGGCTCGAGCGGCGTAAGCCGGGCATGCGCAGTGCTGAATATTTTTTACAAACAAGTGTCATGCCGGTTTGCCGACGGCTAGAAACAAGTCCTACCCCTGTCTGATGGACATGTTTACGTTGCAAGGAACCAACATACAAAATATAGTTATCCCATTACTCATAAGTGAGAAATTTACAAAACAAAAATAAATATTTTTAACATTTTACAAACATCACCTGTGTATTGCGAAATTCCAGTTTTTTTTCATCTGTTACATATAATTAATGTATTTTCTAATCAGAAAACTTTACAGATTTATTTCTTTATTAATGATGTACTTTTGTGAGGTTCGGGAGTTTTTGGCCAGATGTTCGCCTTTTCCTGTCATTTCTTATATTGCAAATATCTCAAAAAGGAGCCTTGTCTACCTAGAAATTTCAGATTTGATATGATGGTTAGAAGACAAGACCCATTTAATCACTGACCTGTGCTGTAATAGCAATACTGATATCTTTATTTGATTTGCCTAAATTCATTTTTTTACAGACTCCAAGTGACAATCTGATTGTTCGTGTTTCATAAAATCCCTGTTAGCATAGTTCCAATTGGTATATCCTGTTGCTATGAATGTTTGGCTATTTTTTTATGATGTACCAAGACCCCTTCTGGAATCAGTATGGCATAAATGAGCTTTATCTAGGGTTTCATCATGAATCCATTTAAACTTCTGAAACCAGGTTGGTTGAAAAGATCTGTACTCAGTACTTTTTTTCCAAAAGGTCCTTTCGGAAATTTAAATGTTTGGGATTGGTTAGGTTGTTAATTTTCTTTTCGGGAATTTAAAGTTATGGGGTTGGTTAAGTTTTTTTTTCGGTATTGTAATAACGGAACAGATGAAAACCTATTTCAAAAATATCACCCTTTGCATTTGAGAAAATAAACTCGTGTTAAGCTCAAATTGCCCATAGAAAGTTTTGGCCATTTTTGTTTACTATTTTGCTGTTTCTATTACTTCTACATTAGAAAATGCCTGTACCAAGTCAGGAATATGACAGTTGTTATCCATTCGTTTGATGTGTTTGGACTTTTGATTTTGCCTTTTGATTTTTGATTTTCCTTTTTCAATTTTCCTCGGAGTTCGGTATTTTTGTGTGTTTACTTTTCAATGCCAGTTTGGTCAGCTTGGCAGCCCGCTAACCTCGATGATAGAGTACTGGTAGATGAGTCGTGGACGTAGTTCTAAAGATGACAGGAAGCGTTATCAGGACCAAAGCCGTGATGCAGTGAAATTAGGGTCAAGCACCCAACACCTAGAGTACAGCCTCGGACGTTAATCGGCATAACACTCCCCATAATATAATGGTTTTGGAGTGCATGTTAACGTGGGTACGCCAACTACTACGTCTACTGTACGGCTTGGATTGGTTTCTGACATCATAAATAGCAAGTCGTTGATCATCTAACTGTAAACCCTCATCCAAGATAGCGGGTAAAGGAGAGCTGGCCCAGCACGTCCGTTCAGCTGTGATGAATGAGACGTGACTGGAAATTAATGATGACAATAACTCGGTGTGAAAATATTTTGTGACAGTTGCTAACATTGCGTGTTGTTAGGGAGGCCGATGCCTGAGTAAAGATTTAGAACAAGTTTCCAAAACTGAATTGTGACTTGTCCTGTGACGTTCTGTCCGACATTCGTGTGAACATCTCTGAAAAAGAGTTTACGTGGTACCACTAACGACAAAACTATTTTACAATATTTATGAGTTTCCAATTATGTAAATATAATTATATTCAGATTTTTATTACCGAAACCCTTATATGACAGCGATATCAATTAAAATAATTTAGTCACAATTTAACACTAGCATTAAGGTTTAGCATAACAGTCAAATTGGCAAATATGGCCTTAATAATAATTATCACCTAAAAAATACTGTGTACAGACTGACATGTGCGGTTTGGGAAGTTTTTATGTTTTTGAAAATATATAAAAGTTAAATTTATTTTGCATATCTGAAAGATAAAATCATTTTTGGTAAAGATCTGGATTCAAAATATTTTTTTTTGTCCTATGCTTGAACAGATTTTTTATTTATCAATTTTGGAATCAGAATATTTTTAGGAAAAATAGCATAACCCCTCATGCCTTTTCAAGTTCTATGTTTGTTCCCTAAACATTTTCCATCTGAACTTTATTTTAGACATAAACAATACGTAAATGTAGCCTTCGACATTCGTTCTGAACATGCATGAAATATTTGCCACTGGACGTTAAACAACAAACAACCATCATTACATAGGACATTGTCTTAGTATAAAGCTGGCATTTAAGGTAGCGCCTTCCTCATAATACAGTTGAGCCATCAATTTAACTTGAACCGTGCACATGCAAGTTTTTTCGTCGTGTACCATTTACAGGTTGATAAAAATATTGACGTTAACAGTATGTGAATCATTTTTTCCTTTAAAAATGTCCTGTACCAAGTTAGAAATATGGCCATTGTTGTATTATAGTTTGTTTCTGTGTGTGTAACATTTTAACGTTGCGTCGTTTGTTTTCTCTTATTTTTAGTGTAAATTCACATTGCGATAATACGTGTCATGGTACTTGTCTATCTCAAATTCATGTATCTGGTTTTGATGTTATATTTGTTATTTTCGTGGGATTTTGACTGATGCTCGGTCCGCTTCTGTGTGTGTTACAGTTAAGTTTTATGCCGATGTTCTCTTATATTTAATGCGTATCCCTCGGTTTTAGTTTGTTACCCGATTTTTTTTTATCCATTGATTAATGCGTTTTGAACAGTGTTATACTTCTTTTGCCTTTATTTATCAGTGATCAGTATTGTAAATCATATTAAAATTTATTAATAGTGGGTACTTCAGATTTGACGTCATATTATAGATAGTAAACAATACATCTACTCAACCAGTTAACATCTTTTAACACTGAAAACGGCTCACAGGAATATACAATAAAATTGTCGTCGCAAGTATTTGTAACAGGAGCTAAAGGTGATATGCATATTTTTTTTTAATTTGAGGTTTCTTATGACTAATTAAAACATGATAAAATAAGCTTATTTATATTGCTGTTTTTATGCAGTTAAGCTGCATTATGCGAGCACCCTAGATTTGTGTTCTACCCAATAAATCCTGAAATACTTGCCATTGTTATTATCTAGCTTGTTACTATGTTATATATAACTAATTGAACACTTTTTTAATACTTTTTATTCTGGATTACAAAAAAAATTACCAGAAAAACCTTAAATGATCGTCGATTTATCCAAAAGTTTTAAAGTTACACATAGGAAGTAGTGCTTATTAAGAATCCTTGTGTAGTTCATTATGACTTGTGCTTTTAGCTAAGATGTCAAAGAACAATTGTATGAAATATTTAATCGCCGAAAATCTCTTAAGACAAGCAGTTTAGATTTCCCAAATGACAAAAGTCGTAGGAATATTGTTTGTCATCAATACGTAGTACAACTACGTCAGTAGTCTATTATATAATAAGTTCAACTGTTCATGCTGTTGGCGGCAATTTCAAATTAGAAAAAGAAATTTTCGTAGCTTTTCAATTTGGAGGCAGGTGTGCAAATTAGCGGTGGTCCGAGGTCCGCGACCTTCCACTTTTGCAAGCGGAATTTCGATTATGATAGTTGGTTTCTAGCTACGCCCGACGTAGTCGCTTTACATTTGAAAGTAAATAAGAAATTACTTTGCAAACCTTTTCACCATGTTCACCAAAGTCTCCAATTAAACGAACTAAAAACTTATTTTTATCATTATTATTCATGACGGCGATGTTCATTTTGTTCAACCGCTAGCTTTATACAGAAAATCGCCGACAAATATTATATAAATTCGAGTAAAATCGTATCTGATTGACAAAAACAACATTGTAAACACATAACAATGGCGGCCGTGAAGACAAAATTTTACAAAATCGGATCCGATTCCGGAAGCGGATAAGGGTAATTCCGGGTTTGACGATCATTCACAAAATAAATCCAAGCAGGCGAAGAAATACATCTATGCATGGTAAATGAATATAAACACTAGTATTGTAAACAGGGCCGTAACTAGCCTCATCTAAGGCAAAATATATTTAAAAATTATATATATAAAAAAAAAATTGACGAGGGGTTTGGGGGCCGCTCAAGGCCCCCAGAAGCTCTGAGAAAAATTACGAAAAATCGTGCATTCTGAAAGTTTCCCGGACTCTTTCCGACATTAAAACGCAATTAATTGTTTGCTATTTTTCGACAATAATCTGGTCTCAAAGCAAGAACATAGATTCATTGTGATTTAAGACTTTTAGGTTTTATGGAAAACATTAAAAGACCGATATGTAGGATAAAGCAAAAATCGTAATTCTCATAATCATTAATACAGGACCTGTCTTGTCTGTTCTTGTCTTAATTGTATTGTGCTTGGACTATAGTTATTTTTTTATGACTAGATTTAAATAAAGTGAAAGATTGTACTTTAAGTACTAGTACTGCTTCAGTCGACAATAGGGACCATCTTGACCCTGTTTTACGGTATTATTGATTCTTTTATTGTTGAAGACCCTCCAGCAACTTTGACCATTGTCTTTTAGAATTTTTTCTATGCATTGACTCTGTGCGATTATGTTTCGTGCACATTTACTCCATATTCCTTTATTTTCTGTTAGAGGGTCTGAACATGACTTAATGCAAGTTAAACCCTTCAATAGAAAAGCTAGGTCATATGGCAATACACTATTGTTTTTTTACCAAATTATTTGAATCCGGGAAATTGGTGACCTTACTTTAATTTAAACCATGTCAGCTTTCTAGTTTTATCTACCCTAAAAAAAAAACAGTTTTGTACTCTTTGATATCAAGTTCAATTCTCCATGCAGAAACGACAATTTTTTTCTGTGTCTTGTAGCATCGTATCTTCTTAAAATATTTTCTCGCACAATATCTGGACATCGGTGGGCATGAAACATTGCAAAACCACACGTTTACAAATGAAAATCAACACTCAGCTATAGTCATAAAGTAGGACAATAAATGAACAAATGACAAACCCGGGACAGTCACATAGAAGTACAAACAATAGACTATCAACTCTGAAAACTAAAAGTAAAATAGAAACATGGATCACGAAAAACATGCAGGGGCAGACACCAGAGAGTGAAGAGAACTTGCTTCTTGCTAGACACTTTCTATGAAATTAATTTGATATTAAGACAATCTTTTGTTTAAGTTTTTTTTTTGAAATTTCTAACATGAGGCATTTGCCTCATTTGCCTCAATGTAGTTACGGCCCTGGTAAACCAAAAGATATATGTAAAAGAAAGAAAAAGCAGAAAAATATTTTATTCAGATACTAAAAATTACTTTTTGATAAATTTAATTTAAAAATCCAATACAACGTGACAGCTGGGAACAGTATATCTAACAATATACATGTTCATGGTCACAGTCTAAATTTTCTTTATAAATGATAAATGATGATAATGCATGTGAGATGCTTTTAAAGTGTAAACATATTACTGCAATTCGAGGGGTTATTTGTTTTTTTCTCAATTTTGAAGGGTTAATTAAAGTAGCTGAAAGTTTCATTCTTTATTTTCACAAATAATGCAACTATATTATATATACCTTAATGTAAGTAAATCATATGATATATAGGTGGCATTCTTTGGGCCACTCTACCCCCTCCTGTTTGATAACTTGGAAACGGTCGAGCTCCCCACCCCTAAACCATATGAGGGGCAGCTCCAGGATTTTAGGTTAGGAGGGGCGCAAACTTAAATTTTCGCCGAGCAGAGCGAGGCTAAAAAAAAATGAGGTAAAATTATCGGAATATTCTTTAAGCTGAGAACAACCCATGCTTTGCAAATTTAAGGGGGGTGCAAGCCCGCAACCCTCCCCCGTCTGAATCCGCCCCTGCATATATTCAAGTATAGGACAATATAATAAATAAAAAATGAAATATGGGGGAGTCCCTGGAGTTACCCCACCCCCTCCTGTTTGAGAACTTGTCGAGATCCACACCCCTTAACCATATATATTCATGTTTGTGACAATATGAAAAATCAAATGAAATATAGGAAGAGTCGCTAGGGGTCACCCCACTCCTCCTGTTTTAGAATTTACAAATGGTCGAGATCCCCATCCCTAAACCATATATATTAATGTATGGGACAATATAACAAATCAGATGAAAGATAGGGGAGTCCCTGAGGTCACTGTTCACCCTCCTGTTTGAGAACTTGGAAATGGTCAAGATCCTTACCCCTAAACCATATATACTCATGTATGGGACAATATGACAAATCAAATGAAATATAAGGGAAGTCCCTGTGGTCATCCCAACCCTCCTGTTTGAGAACTTGGAAACGGTCAAGATCCCCACACCAAAACAATATATATTCATGTATGGATCAATATAACTAATTAAATGAAATATAGGGGGAGTCCCTTGGGTCACCCTACCCTTCCTGTTTGAGAACTTGGAAACCAATGAGATCCCCACCCCTAAACCATATATATTCATGTATGGGACAATATAACTAATAAAATGAAATGTAGGGGAAGTCCCTAGGGTCACCCTACCCCCAGTGGCGGATCCAGAAATTTTCATAAGTGGGGCCCACTGACTGACCTTAGAGGGGCCCGCTCCAGTCACGCGTCAGTGATTCCCTATATATGCAACCAAATTTTTTCCCTAAAAGGGGGGGCCGGGCCCCCTGCCCCCTAAATCCTCTGCCTACCCCTACCTGTTTGAGAGCTTGAAAACCGTTGAGATCCGCACCCCTAAATTATATATATTCATATGTATGGGACAAAATAACAAATCATTTACATTTACTATGGGCAAGTCAGTCAGACCTCATCTTTGATCCCTGTTGTAGTGAACATTTGTCTGATTCGTGTCTCATAACTTTTGTACTATAGAACACAAACTCAGTTTTCTTTCCAGGGAAACCAGTCCATTCATACTATTACATGTTCATACTAAGTCAAATTGAACTTCTAGCAGTCAAACCCCCAAGGGTGACTGGGGTATAGAAATATGGTCACTTGGTCTTCTCCCGACCGGCAGTAAAACGCTTGCTGAAGTGGGGCGTCCGTTTGGCTGTGCGGGATGTATCAAGTTCGCAGTCACGTCCGTCAGAAGGGGACGTTAAATCCGATGCCTCGTGTAAAGAGTGTGCCACGCTCTTTGCACGTTAAGAACCCTTGCAACAACTCTTTGAGGGGTCCGTAGGTGGCCTGTTGTAAGGCAAAATTTCTGTCCCTATCCAATATACCCTCATTTTCCAGTGGCAGTCCAAATTTCCCAGACCATCATCCTAGATGGCCTCTATTAGAACAACCTACCTATTGTATTTATTGTGAACTTGTTCTCGTCCTGAATATGCATGAAATATTTGCCACTGGACGTTAAGCAACCAACAATCAATCAATCAATCTAGCAGTCAAATAAAACCAAGGTTAACTACCAAGTAGAGCAACTGCAATCATTGGGAAATTGTACCACTGCAGACACACCATAAAAAATATACATTGATATATGCATTGCTTTTGAAACCTTGATAACATATAAATTATTTGCCTTGATAAATAAATCATTAGATAAACATGAATGTACTATATATGAATGTTTAATGTTGAGGCAACATTGCCACAGTTTTCATAATTACGGTTGCCTTGGTTTTTGGTTAACTGCCTTCAGCGCTTACAGCGCTTTGATTTTCTCCATTTATAACATTTTTTTTCTTGTTTTGTGTATTTATAGGTCAGATATCTTGGTTTTTATGATCATCGTCAGGTCCTGCAAGTCTATACTGAAGAGGAAACTTATTTGTTAATACTTTTCTACATAATGTGCTAATTGGAGTAATTAATGTGAAATGTACCCAAGTGTGTGTTTTTCTGGAAAAAGAAATAGAAAAATTCTACAAAATTGCTATAAACAAAATGGAGTACTATCAAAGATGCACAAGAACACAATGGTGTAAAATGTAACAACCTACATATTCACTGATGGATTATGGAGAAGTTAAGGGGAAAAAAGTATCTTTGTCATGTTTGTTGTCGAAATAAACACCTGCGTTATCCATTCATGTACATAATATTATGTACATGGCTCTCCATCATATCAAATATACAGAGAAGATGTTTGAAGAACAAGTTGCCAAAATTTATTCGACCAATTGAAGGAAGATGTCTTGTGGATTGAATTATTTATGCACTGAACTGTTATGTAGGGGGTAGAATAATTATACACAGCAGCTGAAACAGAAGACAGGTTAATTTGACATGAAAGTGTTTATTTTATTTAATATGCAAATATGAGCACAATATTAATAACATTACAAATAGTATGATATTCATAGTGTTTTGCTTATTTTTGTATTGTCTTAAACATGTTAAACAGTCAGCCTTTTGTTTTTGTATGTTTAATACTCACCATGAAAATTTGTATTAAAGTTTAAATTATCAACTGGAGTGACAACAGTGACAAGTTGGGACATATGGCATTTTTAAAATTTTTAAATAATCTATTCCTGGGCAATTTTTTTTTTTTGATATCTTGTAAACCGACAAAGTCAGATTTGCCGATACCGGAATGGCAAATTTGTCCCGCACAGTGTTATTTGGTCTGTCTGTCTGTCTGCCCTTTTATTGATTGTTTACCTTCAGGTTTATGGGAAAGGTGTTAGTTTTTCTCTAACCAATGCAGATCTATAATATAGACGGTACTTCATATCTGAGCAATAAAAATACTTAATCATACTTCTTAAAAAGGTGCATTATATTTCTGGACTACTACACAAACTATGGTGTTGAGACTGTGACCTCTCTGGAAACCGGGTATTGACAGATCCTATATTTGTTACAAAATCTTAGAAATTATTTTAAATTAAGGAATGTATCACCCGCATGCAAAGCTCTGATTCCTTTCCCTGATTTGGCTATACTTTTTGGACCTTTTGGATTATAGCTCTTCATCTTTTATATAAGCTTTGGATTTCAAATATTTTGGCCACGAGCATCACTGAAGAGACATGTATTGTCGAAATGCGCATCTGGTGCAAGAAAATTGGTACCGTTAATTTTATTTGGTATCATCAGTCCAGATTGTCAAGTCAGTGGTTCATTTAGTCCTTCACTAGGATAGCCTGACTGCGGTCAAGGTCGAAGGTTAGGATCTGGTTGGCCCTCAGAATAGTCTAGCTAGTCTTTATTTACCATTGGTGACCGAATCCAGAAGTCGCACTAAACTGAGACTTGAAGAGTACTGAAAGTCAAGAGAACTCGTTCCAGAAACACTTTATTAAATAAATTAAAAACTGGCGGCATAGACCGGTAAAAATTACACCTAATAAAAATCTTAATATATTCTAGTCGGGCATCACTATAATAGAAGTCCAAGAGCGAAAACATAGGCCCAACCTACCCTCGAGATAGATTAAACGAAAAATTGGGTTGCTGTTTAGTTTACATAAAGTATACAGACAGTACCCTAGTTTCGTTTCAATAGTTCAACAATCTACATTTACTTAAAAGAAGAAGTACTGTTTATTTCTAATGCCAATTCAGGATTAACTCAATTATTAAACTACATCAAGGCATCACTACTACCTCCCACTCAAGACTTCAACATAATGGATAGCTTTTTCATGTTCCTAAATCATACCCCTGGTACCTTTGATAAATCCTATTCCCCTTTACTGAACCTCATACGTCCTACGAAAACAACCGATGGTACTCCGGGATTACTTTGATACCCTGTTACCGCATCTCGGGTGAACAAGGGCAATATTATCTACACTCTTGAATGAAAAACACGTGCATAGGTACCCTTACCAGAACTTGGTTCCTGTGTGCAGTTTACCCCACGATTTCTTAATTAGGTAAGCTAAATGCAAACGATTCAAGTCTTGACCTTCGCTACCTCAATACTATAAACGACAACTTTTTTTTCAATTACCTGAGTGACGTAAGAAAATATAATAGTCACTTCATGTCCTGTAACTTGCTCAAGTAATTTCGTCCAATATATTTACATGATAAACAAATAAGAAAATTGTTAGAGATATATCCTGTAAGTGTTTAAAGTTGCAATAAATTTACCTTTTATAACATTCGTTCGGCGCATGTGAAGATGAGGTTGCGTTTGACAACAATTGAACCGATTTAAATTTATTCGTTATTTACAGATCGATGCACTTATTTTTCAAAAGGTAATCGAAAATAAATTTGTCATTTACGGTATGAGGAGATCTAATTATACGGTTTCTACAATAAATATATTGTGGCAGGAGGGGGTCAACGACAATTCAGCAATGCCATAATATAGTCCTCCTGGGACATGTAGTGGTTGTACTTCGCTTAGGTTCGATCAGCAGGATACAGTCTACCTATATATATAGGTCTTGTTTTTCAATGTTTCATCAAATTATCTAAACAAGAATTTTCCCACTAAAATATTTATTATACCAATAACATCAGTAAAGTTCAATCCATTGCATATATTAAAATTCAACAATAGTAAAGTAACACAAAATACAACAGGTAACTGTTCTGACCAATAGCCTTTCTTAGAAGAGAGCTATTAAATATCTTAAAACTTTATTTATTCACCAATTCACTTTATGGATATAATTCCACCCAACTTATCCTTAAAAATCAATAGTAACTACCTATGTTCTATGTTAAACGGACTTTATTTAAATTTAGCGCCGGAAAAGTATACCTTTGTCTCTTGAGACGGTCCCTCACATTTAACTATCAATATATAGGTAAAGGACACTGGAGTGTTATTGCACAAAAACGTGTTCGGCCCAAGAAGACTGGTAGTCTGGAGGGTTTGAGGGTGGCTTGATACAAGCCGGCTCAATGCAGCAACTCCCAGATGTAGCAAACACTCCAGTATTTATACTTTTTTTAAACAATGGAATCAAACACCGTGAAAAACAACAAGTATATTACGTAATTGAGGAGATAAACACCGAGATCTTCGAATTAATGAGTATATTAGATAGATAAATCGTACATGTATTTTAGTATTTTTCCAATTCCTGTTATAGACACAGGTTCCTGTTCTGCTGGATCATCTTCTTAAAGATCCTGCTCATTGTTTAGCAATGGTTTCAGCTCTTGGTCTTCTGGTATGATCTGTGATAAAAGAATAATAGCATACATGATTATAGATAGTCTATATGGTTTTGATTAGTATACTGCAGAGCATCATGGTTATATAGACATTATATTAAGATATATGTACAAGATTTTGCTTATATTGATAGTCAATCTACATATAAATAGATATGTAGTACAGTCAATCTACATATAAATAGATATGTAGGATATATATTTTCATGTATTTTAACTTAGTGTCAGATGAGGCATGTGGTTGCTATATTCCTTTTTAATACACTATGTGTTATATTTATATTTGCCATGGTATTTACCTGAAGTGTTGCTGATGCATTTTTATTTGTGATTGCTGGAACGGGTTTGTTTTTGTTGTCAGTCACCATAAAATTGCGAACAGTTACACAATAACCCTTTGATACCACTGTCTGTGCCAGGTCACCCAATTAGCAGACTTCAACATCGACTTTAAGGTCCCTCACTTTATTTTAATTTCTTGAAGGGCACTTCTTTTCCAGTAGCTCTGATTCTTTTCTTTTCTACAGGTGATGCCTGTAAAATTACATATACTATATATCTCTGTATAAATATGCATGTAAAGCTAATATGTTTGAACATGAAAGGCACAACTAGCATTGTTATTTGGATCTTTTGACCTGTCAGTGTACTTTTAAATGGTGTTTATATCGAGTTTCTATCATAATATTGGCTTCACTTTTAATCAGATGTGGTAAATCCTTTTTAGAAATGAAATCTTTTAAATACATGTTTACTATAGGTATGTAAAATGCCATAAGGGATTTGACTAGGTATGTAAAATGCCATGGGAGATTTGACTTTCTCTATATATGACTACGTTATTTTCTGAGAAATTAATTCCTTTTAGAGTCTCTTTTGCAATTAATGTAAATAGTTAACGTTTAATATTTTTACTATAAAATTCAAAAGTGGCTGTATTTTGAATTGAGTTTTTAGCTGAATGGTTGTTTTCGAATGTAGAAATATTTTAATTTGATTTTGCGATTAAAGCTTTTCTTCTGATTTTGTGAGGGTCTCCCATTTCCACCTGACGTGCATTTAACGATGCTGAATTCATGGAATCTGTACATAAACGTAAAGATTGTGTTTGTATCTTATCTATTTTTTTTCTTACTAGATGCAGAGGCTGTATTGTATACCTCACAACCATAGTCAATTTTTTTACCTGATTAAAGCAATATAATTTTTTCTTAGAGTATAACTTCTTTAACAACAGCTATCTTCTTCATGCACATTCCCGTTTGTGGTTAGTAGGTTCTTAATTGTTAGAAGTATTTAATCTCGCAGGTAATTCCACGCTTCACATTCTATAAGCAAATGTGCTAATGTCTCTTCTTTACAGTCACAGGCTATACACTGATCTTCAGTTCCTTCTTTGTTTATGTTATATCTTGAAGGTTGTAATATATACGTTGCAGTTAATAATTCGATCTTGATTGGTACGCTCTTGCTGTCTCTTGGAGATTTGTGCTTGATTCGCAAGATTAAATGTATTTTTCCTGGCATGAATATATCACTGTTAAGTTTTTCTCCATGATTTTTAGACCCACGCAACACGTAAAGGAGTAGCTCAAGTCTGTTTGAGAAAAAGTCCTCTGTAAAAACCGGCTTCTGATCTTGCTGCATTCTCCGTTATACTACTATTGGTACCCGCTTCTCCTGCTTGACTAAATTGTGTCAATTTAATTAACACAGTGATACATTATGTTAGATGTCATCTTTCCATGTGGTAGTGCTTGCAACAAGCTGTTATACGTGGATTTTTTTAAAACGTTTACAGAACCTGTGTTTACGAGCGAAGGTGAATTGAGAGTAATTTGACGATAAAGGGAAATAGAAAAAACAAATTGTTCTTTTTTTTATTTAATTTATACACACACGCAGTTACAGGTGAAATAAAAATTGCATGACAAAAAAAAACCTTTACTACCCTCGTTCAACAAATAAAATTCCATAAGTTAGATAATTGATTTTTACCTTACCTTTACACAGCTCTTTAAAAAGTTTTAAATATCTACCATGCGAATATTTTTTTGGGAAAACCTTTTTTTCATATTTCATCGCAATTATTCAAAAGTTGTTTATTTAAAATACATTGCAGAGAAAGAAAAAAAAATCAAAAACGTTCCGCAGTTATAAAGATCTTGGACAGAAAAAATAAAACTTTCCTTTGTACCGATATAAAAACCCATTGAACAGATAATGAAATCACCAAATCACAACTCACGCGGAAAAGATATTGCACGTCTGAACATAAATAATGATAAAATAAAATAGCTTAATCATCATAAAGAAAGAAAAAATCGTGAAATATGTACATGCATTTTACAATTGTTTGGTACATTTTCAGCACAACCGATTGCCAAGTTCGACAAAGAGCCGAAATTATTGACCTACAATTAAAATATAAAAAAACAAACCAAATAGTTATCAAAGGTACCAGGATTATAATTTAGTACGCCAGACGCGCGTTTCGTCTACATAAGACTCATCAGTGACACTCATATCGAAATAGTTATAAACCAAACAAATACAAAGTTGAAGAGCATTGAGGATCAAAAATTCCAAAAAGTTGTGCCAAATACGGCTAAGGTAAAAATTGTTTTGTTTGTCCTGTATATATGTACATGTCTGTTTCCCTGTTTTCCATTTTCTACAAACCAATGTCTTCTCTAATTTTTCTTCTTGTTGCAATAAAGTCTACCAAAAAAAAAATAACATAAGAAAATCACATGAGATAAGTTATATTTATTTTAAAAAAACATTTAAAACTGCCATACAGGCTTATATATATAAAAGTTTAGTTCTAAATCCTTTAATTCGGAAGCTGTTTAACCATGTATTTACATCTGGTAAATATCCAATGCAGTGGTCATCAGTTTATTTATCTGCTGTTTTTAAGTCTGGTGATCCAAGTTAACCAGATAATTGTGGTGGCATTGCCATTAACTCTTGTGTTGGTAAATTGCTTAACTGTTTTTTTTGAATAACAGACTAGATAATTTTTTGATAAAAGAATCAGTGATTTATCCATGTCAAATTGGATTTTTCAAAAAATGTAGACCATCTGATCATGTTTTTGTTTTAAAAACCATTATTGATAAATATATTTGTAAAAATAGGTAAATTATTTGCCTGTTTTGTAGATTTTAAACAGGCTTTTGATAAAGTGATCATGAGGGTATGAGATATAAGCTTTTCTCTAATTCTATGGAAGTTTATCCCTTTCTGAACCCATTGTATAAGAAAATAAAATTTAAACAACGTGTGGTTGCTGGTGATCTCGAAAGATCATTTTCGAATTAGCTCTCGCCGCGATATAGCCTTTTTGTGCTAATGCGGCGTAAAGCAACCAACAATCAATCAAAAGATCATTAGATGATTTAAAGGGTTAAAATATCATAACAGATGTGAAAGGGGATTTTCGGTTTACAAAAAAAGAAAATGTCTTTTTAATCATTAGAGAAACAGATTCTTACATAGTTACTCGTGAATTATCGAATTTATCCAATCTTGGTAATTTAAGTACCTCGATTGAAATACCAATCAATAGTTGAATTCATCTCTTGTTTTACCAATTAATAGTTGAATTCATCTCTTGTTTTACAAGACTTTGCTCCTCATCAGTTCGCTCAATCAGTGATCTTGCGTTGATTGCTTGTTGTTTTATTTCACATGGAACTTCACCACTATCTTCAGGATGAACTTTCTTCCAAATATCCCCATTGCGATCTTTGATCTCATTGAATAGAATATTCAATCTCATTGAATAGAATATTCAATGGAAGGGTTGTTGTTGGACATCCGATGTCAGTGTATTCTTTAATTGATTTGTGAATTTTGTTTCCAGTCTTTTTTAATTGCCTGCAAAGTCTGATGGCAATACTTTGCCCCCCTGAAATAACAAAACAAGTACATGAGTATAAAAAAAAAAAAATAATAATAAATTAATTAATTAAAAACATGAAATAAAAAGGGGATATTTATAATTATTAAACCTTACATATAATACAATCAATTCTATTGGATAACACCTTATCACGCGATATGGAATAATTCATATAATTTTTAACCGGATTTTTTGGGACAAAAATGTCGGTTATTGATTTGGGGATATACGGCGGGCGGTCGGTCGGGCGGCAATCAAATGTTGTCCGTGCATTAACTCATGAACCGTTCAACCTAAGTTTTTAGAATTTCAATATGTTGTTACTGACAACTAAATGAAGGTCAAGTTCAATAATGGCGATTTTGACTTTTACCGTTCAGGAGTTATGGTTCTTGAAAGATTGAAAGTTTTCTGTCGTGTCCGTGCATTTACGCATGAACTGTTCTACCAAAGCTTCCCAAATTTTAATATGTTGTTACTGATGACAAAATGAAGGTCAAGTTCAATAATGACGATTTTGACTTTTACCGTTCAGGAGTTATGGTTCTTGAAAGATTAAAAAATTGTGTTTCCATTTCTCATGAACCATTCAACCAAAGCTTTTGAAATTTTTATATGTTGTTACTGATGACAAAATAGAGGTTAATTTCAATAATAACTATTTTACTTTTACCGTTCAAGTTATGGTTCTTGAAAGATCGTAAAATGGTGTTTCGATTCAAGTTGTTGCATTTACTCATGATTCACCATTCAATCTAAGCTTTTCAAATTTTAATGTTGATACTGATGACAAAATGGAGGTCAAATTTGATATTGACTATTTTCACTTTCATTATTCATCAGTAATGGTTCTTGTGATATTGCCAGGACACAAATAAATGTTAATATTTCCGGTTTGCTGTCGTTGTGACAGCCTCTTGTTATTTTTATGTTAGGTAATGCGATGAGCGATATATATAGGAATATTGCATACAGTGTTAGCAATGATTTCCTTAAAACAAGTTTATTGGTTTAAATAAATGTACATCTGGCCTTGAAGGCATAACACTTTGCTCAGTGCTCGGAGCACAAAAATCATGCTCGAAACATGAAATCCAGCAATTTGATTGGTTGATTTTCGAGTACGAGTACAAAAAACATGCTCGAACGTTTTATGACCGTGAGGCCAGGACCTATTCAAGAAGGTGTGCTCGACTTGAGTGGCTTCGCATGTGGTGTTTGGAATTTAAATATGGTTTTGTTGGACTTTTTGGAAACAATAGCTGGTCAAAGAGGGAGAGAAAACCCTCTATTAAATTGTATGGAATTTCTACAAAAACCTTGGGTTTATTTACTCCAATTTTTCTTTTTATACATAATGCAATTAATTTATAAATAATAATACTTTGCACCAATTTTCCCTGTGATTTATGTACCTAATGGTCTATATCTATTTTTCATAATCTTTGCTGTTTTGATATTATTGCATTATGAGAATTTCGTAATTAACTGGCCACAGAAATGTTCATTAACCTTAAGGATTATGTACCCTTGTGTTGATTCAATGCTAAACATATGAAAATTTCATAGAGAATCCACAGCCTTTCTACTTCTACTCTCATTTATGGCAGTTTGATGACTGATAGCTATAGGATTATTGCATTCGTGTTCAATAGATATAGAAAGATGTGGTATTTGTGCGAATAAACAACCCTCCATCCAAGTAACAGTTTATAAAAGTGACCCTTAATATGCAAGACTTTACAGCAAACCAATTTGGCTCCACAATGTAGGTCAGTTCCCCGTTGTTAACGGTACATCTGATGGTAATGCCTTCTTCAAACATACAGGTTGGGAAGATGTTTCTCATTATCCCTTGGGTTTCGCTAAACACCCCCACATCATCTATGTATATGTACAGCTCTTCACTGAAAAAAATAAGACTTCTTGCATGTTTTTTTTTGTACGTTAGCTCTTGCCAGTAAGGCATTTTTACATGTTTAAGGAGATGGTTAAATGTTGGTTAATGTTTTCTTTGAGAGCTAATTTCATGGATATGTCATTAATCTACATTATTTTTTATATAAAAGATACAAAAAGGAGACCTCCATTGTATTTAAGGTAAATAAGAGATTACATGCAATTATCATAGCTTCATTTAGATGTCCAGTTTATTTCAAAATATTTGCTTCCAAGTTCATTTTACCATTTCTGTTTCAGTCTTAAAAGACATGAAAGGGTTTGGCTTAATGTTTAATGTATTAATGACCTACTGAAGGATTCACCAATTATAAGTCCCTCTATTGTTTCTTGAAACTCTGTCATTCTGCAATATAATTGAATTTATATTGGATTGACAAAAAACAATGGTATGTGGTTGATATAAGTATCAGCAGATAAACAAACTTTTATATAATTGTAAAACTGCAAGTTGAATGGAAATTTTTTTTTCTGTCTTAATCTTCAGTGGTTTTTTTTTTTTTTTTGGTTTATTTTAATAGTTAACTTTATAATTAAAAACAGAGATCCAGTATACGTTGTATATAATAATTCCAAATGCTACTAAATTTTAGCTTCAAATGTGTTTTAGTATATATATTAATAGATTGGATTTTTAAACATGTGGTACAATCAAAAGTAGTATATGTTTGTATCGGATATGGAGTTTAGGAAGATTGACCCCCTAAAGTCCACGACCTTCAAAATTTTTACAACGGTCTTGTCTCCTAGTGAATATCCATTTGTCATGTCTGCCTTCTGCCTTCTGCCTCCATAATTATAAATAACAAAAAAATAACATGACAAATAAGGTAACATCAATATTTAAAGTTCAAAAAACGTTTTCCAAGTGTAAATACTATATTTTTAAATTAACCAGGTTGAAAGTCCCATGACATTGCACAATTTACGTTTTTAAACAAGGCTTCACGGTCACACTCCCCCCATCTAGACCATTGCAAATACCAATAAACAAGCCAATGTAAATTAAAAGATGAACTACACAATACATGAATATAAATTTTTCAAAATAAATGAATTCAAATGTTCAAAATAAAAAGAATTTCTTTGGTACAAGTTTCAATACCATTTCCCATTTTCCTCCACCAACTCATATTCCATATCTCTCGGGACGCCCTCATCATGTTGTACGTATTCTTGTGGTTGGACGTATTCCTGCGCGTCTTCATACACCTCCTCCTCTTGTTGAACCATAGCTACCTCAAGGTTATTACTGTCCTCCAATAGCGGCGGTAAACACTTCCCTGGGTTTACATAGTTTAAGTTTACGGTGAATTTAAACTAAGGATGGCAGGATGAGAATGGCATGACGTCATGAAAAATGATGAAAGTTCATTAAATGCTCCTTGACATGGTGCCTGCGTGGAAATGAGTCATTACAACCATCACAACCAAATTCCTTTTGTTTGCTATGCCAGTGTCTCTGGTACTGACGGAATCCATTAAATGGACCCCGTCCACATGTTGCTACTGGACAAATAACAAATGCCTATAACTTGAAAACAGTAAGTGAAGGACACACATGGTTTTCAGTAATGATCAGAAGACCATAAAACAAATTAAATTTAGGTTGGGGTCATCCAACCTAACTTGGACACGGACAAGATCCCTACCCCAAAACCATATATATTTTTGTTTGGGGCATCAAAACAAATCAAATGAAATAAAGTGGGAGTCCCTTTGGGTCAGCCCAGCCCCTCTTATTTGAGAACTTGGAAATGGTCAAGATCCCCATCCCTTAACCATATACATTATTGTATTGGACAATAAAATGAAGGATAAGGAGACTCTCGGGGTCACCCTATCCAATCCTGTTTTGAGAACTTGTCAAAATCCACCCCCTCCTTTTCGAAAACTGAAAATTGTAGAAATCACTTGTGCATATCACCTGACTTTGCCAAATGTCAGGCGACCGTGGGAATGACTAATTTTGAGAGCTTTGTTTTGGGGACTTCGTAGCAGTATCCTGTTACAATTATTTCTTGATAAAGTTTTTTTTTCTAAAGTTAACCACGCAATCTACACATTTACAATCTATTTGAAATATTACAATCTACTGTTGCAAACTTTTGGTTTGTCTTCACCGTTAATGATTAGCATTTTCTGTAAAAGACTGGTGTGCTTCTAAAAGTTTGAGAGGATTACCGGACGTGGATCTACAAAAGAACATACTTTTATACTCTACTGTGTTCGTCTTTAAAAAAAAAAAAGAACCTTACTTAATCAAAAAAGTTCATATTTTCGCTTCTCTCACGTTTTCGTTAAATTTTCACGAAGATAACCAAATATTTAAATATCATGAAAATAAGTCAACAAGGATTTATCTTAAAACTTCATGGAAACTAAATTTAAATCTAATAAGTATGCAGACCAGATGGAGTCGCCAAACACCCCAAAACATACGCTTTTACATTTAACATCATCTCTTGATATACTATCTATACTTTTTCATTGACAACTAGGGAATCAAATATGTCCTGCATTAATTTATACAACTTTGTAATTTAAACTTCAAATCTTGAAGCCCGTTTACTTTTTAATTTGCGTAAACACGAAGGTAAATGAAAATGATTATTTTGTGTATTGTGTCTCCGTTGAAATTGTGTTGACTTTGCCTTCCTAATTTTAGTATTCCATTCTGACAAAACAATGAATCATCATCTTTACTTTTGTTTTTTAACTTTTTGTTCTAGTGTTGAGGCATTGTCGATTAATCTTTCTAAATTATCGACATCATGTGGTAAGTGAAAGTAATCCTCCTTTTACTATTTTTCCTGCACATGCTTCATTTTCAATTTTGAAATATGCCAATTTCGACTCAAAATTTCCAAAGGAACCAAAAATCCAAGATTGATATAGCCCTTTGTTTCATCTAATTTAATAATCAAATATGTTATCTAGGCAGACACACTTTACATAATAAATAGCTCGGCAAGCCTAAGTTTTAAATGTTAAAATTTTAACTGCCCAGAGTGGAGAAATATCGAACTACATGTGAAATCTAAATTTAAATATATCATACACTAAATACAGCAATTGAATTTGCTTTCGCGTATTTAATACAAATTAGGTAGTCATTTAATCTGATGATTGATTGTTGCTTGCTGGACTGATGCGGAATGACAGACAGAGTCGTGCAGTCACTACAACTGTGTTCACGATGATGCATGGGAAGGTAACATACATTGTAAAAATAAAAAAATTCTTACATGATTTATTTTATGCAATGTCCAAGCTAATGATTGCTCACACTGGCCTATCTGTCCAAGCATTTCATGAATGGATGTTTTTAAACTACCAATCTCTGCGTTCATGGTGTGGAAAACTTTACTATTCAGACTTCTTCATCTTCCTGGTCATTGTTGTTTATAAAACAAAGACTTCTACCAACAATATCTATTGCATTGTGTTTCTGTGACCTTTTACTCCATCCACCACCAGCGATAACAGTTATGCTTGGTACACCTTCAATAAAGTTGATGTTTTTAATTTTTCTTCTGCACTTGTTTTAAGCATTTCTTCTTCTAGTACTGTATGCCACATCTTACCTATCTCTTCTTTAATACTACTTGTAGTAGTTTGTCTCATCAAACCCGATGAGTTCATCGTCCCTAAGGTAGCAACCATTTGATTTTCGGGGGGGGGGGGGGGGGGGAAGGGCTTCATGTGATCATGGTGTGTATTTTATTACACCTTTTACATATAACGCTAATAACGGCAAGGATATAGCCTATCCCATAAGATTTCATTTCAGTTAGGTCGGTGTATGGAGAAATACGTTTTGATGCAATTTCAACAATTTGTGTTGGAAGTTTTTTCTTTTTCAAAATTTGCTTCAAATTCTTTAAATGTCTGTACACAACATCATATTGTGTATAAAACAGGGTTGGTTTCTTGTTCTATTAATCTCATGGTTCAATTTTTATCTTGAAATGCAAATTTTGAGCCTGCTTCTAGCCATACAGTTTAATTTTCTGTTACTGTTACACGTAAATGAGTACACAGGTCTCATCGATATAGATGTTCACTCCTAAAGACTAGTAGCTTATAGTTTCAAATGGTTTACTTGTCCTGTCAAATAGATTAGATATGAATGGACAGCCTTATGTACAAGTATCTCTGCAATCTTGCAAGAAAAATAGTGTATTCCTGGATAGTTGAGGTCTAATGACTTTTAGCAAGTGTTTAGCTTTGAACACCTACCATCAAAATGCAGAATGAACACACGTATCAAATAAACGAGCTGACGGACGAACCATTAATACAACTTTATAAAGTTCAACTCATTATCCTTCGTCTTCGTCTTTCTAAACAAGAGGCTCTCAAGAGCCTGAATCGCTCACCTTAATTTTTTTGGTTAAATCTCTCATCAATGATTATTTTGGCTTTTCAATTTATTTAAATGTTCTTTGAATCGTCCTATTTTCTTCAAAAGCAAAAAAAAAAAAAAATCATGTTCTCCTATGTTCTATTTTAGCCATAGGAGTTATGATTCTTGACATACAAGGAAATAAAATATAAATTTATACTAGATACTCTGAAACTCATTTAGCATAAGTTTGGCTGAAATTGATACAGCAGTTTCAAAGGAGAAGATTTTTTAAAGTAAGTCAACATGATGAACAAATTGTGAAAAAAGTCTTTAAAGGACAATTACTCCTTAAGGGGTCAATTGACAATTTTGGTCAAATTGATTTATTTGTAGATCTTACTTTGCTTAACATTTTTGCTATTAACAGTTTATCTGTATCTATAATAATATTCAAGATAATAACCAAAAACTGCAAAATTTCTTTAAAATCATCAATTCACAGGGGCATTATACCTGAAAAACCAGTTACCCAATTCGGCTGAAAATTTCAGGACAGGTAGACCTTGACCTAATAAATACTTTAACTTCTTGTCTTATTTGCTCTAAATGCTGGAGTTTTTGAGATATAAGCCAAAAACTGCATTTTACCCTGTGTTCTATTTTTAGCCATGACGGCCATGTTTTTTGACGAAAAAGAAAATAAAACACAAACTTTATTTTATACACCCTACTGATCATTCAGTTGAAGTTTGGTTGAGTAGTTTTAGAGGAGAAGATTTTTTAAAGTTAGCAAATATGATGAACAAATTGTGAAAAATTGTCATTAAAGGACAATAACCCCTTGAGGATTCAATTGACAATTTTGGTCATATTAACGTATTTGTAGATCTTACTTTGCTGATCATTTTTGCTGTTTACAGTTTATCTTTATCTATAATAATATTCAAGATAATGACCAAAAACGGCAAAATTCCCTTAAAATTACCAATTAAGTGGCAGCAACCCAACAATGGGTTGTTTGGTTCATCTGAAAATTTCAGGGCTGATAGATCTTGACCTAATGAACATTTTTACCCCATGTCAGATTTGCTCTAAATGCTTTCGTTTTTGAGATATAATTTTACCCCCATGTTCTATTTTTAGCCATGGCGGCCATGTTTTTTGACGGATCAAAAATCGAAGCACAAACTTTGTGCAGGATAATCTAAGGAAAAATCATGCTAAGTTTCATCCAAATCCATTCAGTAGTTTCAGAGGAGAAGATGTTAGAAAAATTGTTAACGACGACGACGATGGACGCCAAGTGATGAGAAAAGCTCACATTTCCTTTTAGGAAAGGTGAGCTAAAAAGTGCAATTGTTGCAGTGGAATATCTACTTTTATTTCAGTGTGATATTTATTTTCTCGTAAACATATAAATTTAGAACGATGCGTCATTTTGAATATTATAGAATTTAAAATGTATAAAAAAATATTTTCAATCTATTGTTAAAACATTAATAAATTGTATATTTGTCTTTATGAAAAAAACAAAGGGTATGAAGTTTCCATCCATGACGTAAAATTCATCACTATTTTCCCTCAAACTGTTAAAATTCTAGGGGGTTGAAATATTATCTTCGGTTGGCGTTCACCCCAACCGTGTCGTGCTGTCTTCCCCCTGGTGTTGACAATAGTTTGACAATGTATGGTGTTGATGGGGTTAACGTCTGTTTCTGTGGTTGTTGTTCCTTCAAAATTTAACCTTACATCAGTTGTTAGAAAAAATAACTTCAAATGTGAAGAGATGACCTTTGAACAGAGGAGCAGCTTCTACTTGGTGTTCCCACACTCTCCAAAAGTAATAGTTCCCAACTACAACAAAATAGATCTGACCAAGCTAAAAAATGATATCACTGGTTTATTTTCATATTTCAAGAGAGAGAGGAAGATAAAAAGTGGTGGAATGATTATTTCACAGATCTTTCTAGTAATCGTCAGTACTAATTTAAGTTTATTTGATTAATTAAAAGATTTTATAAATATTCAAAATTTCAAAAAAAAATCCTACAGACACAATAATTTTGGAAATGAAACTTTTTATTAGGGCCAATTTGTTTGATGTATTCCTTCAATACTACTGTTTGCTTTCCCAAAAAATAATTCGAGGGTGTATCATATGCTAATGGCGTAGCTGTTTATTCTATTTTAAACCTGTTAAGAAAGAATACATATACATTTTTTGGGGGTCACAGAATCTCCCGAAGAAACAGTGTGGCCGATAACTGATTTGATTGAGAAAGCCAAGGAACGAGATATAAAAGAAACTTCTTACACTAGACAGTTAAGTGACTCAGAATTGAGTGATGTGTCAGATGAAGATGAACCAATTCCTCAGGTAATTCTTTTTGTATACTAGTATATAAAATTTTAAATTTATAAACTTCTACCAAAATTAATAAGAAGACATACGTGACAAGGAGACAATTCTGTATCTAAGAAACAATGTAGTATAAAGTATTAAAGCAATTATGGGTTACAGTACGATCTTCAACGGGGAGTCTTGATTAAGATGGAGCCACAAGCTATAAACTTTAACGGACCAGTGTAAAACTATACAAACAGGAAACCCAACAGTCTTATTTACATACAAAAGGAGAAACCAAAAAACACCTACACAAACTACCGAAACAAATTTTAACAAAAAATGGAAAGACTCACTAATAAAAAAAAAAATTGATTTTAACAAGAATAATGCGAACATTTGTTCTGTTCTTAACAGAAAATGCATTTCAGGAAGTCTGCTAGAACACTTCGGTGTTGACATGAATATCAATTATATGGTCATTTTTATGAATTTTCTGTTTAGAAAACTTTGAATTTTTCGAAAAACTAAAGATTTTCTTACCCCAGGAGTAGATTACTTAAGCCGTATTTGGCACAACTTTTTTGGAATTTTGAGTCCTCAATGCTCTTCAACTTTGTATTTGTTTGGCTTTTTAACTATTTTGATCTGAGCGTCACTGATGAGTCTTATGTAGACGAAACGCGCGTCTGGCGTATAAAATTATAATCCTGGTACTTTTGATAACTATTCTGGTTTCGTATAGCGTATAGTCATCATAGTTTAGCGTATGGTATGTGGTATCGTTTAGCGTATGGTATGTGATATCGTTCAGTGTATATGGTGTTTCGTTTATCGTATTTGGTGCAGCTTTTCGTTTATCGTACTTTTCGGTGATTGGTTGTATTAATAAAACCAAATTGATTCCACTCTTCATTGTGAAGGTAAGTTGTCAAACAATTGATTGATTGATTGTTGGGTTGCTTAATGTCCAGTGGCAAATATTTCATGCATATTCAGGATAAGAACGAGTTAAAAATAAAAACTATAGGTAGGTAGATACAATAAGGGCCATCTAGGATGATGGTCGGAGGAATTTGGACTGCCACTGGAAAATAAGGGTATATTGGATAGGGACAAACATTTTGCCTTGCAACAGGCCACCTACGTAAATTGTTCTTTTAAAAACACATATAAATGGAATATTAGGTGCTTCTTGTATATTTTTTTAATTGACTGACTTACTAGAATGTTTCAAAATACATGTAGTAATTTATTTATTATAAATTGAAAAACTGAGTCTGCATGGTCTGCTTATGTTATTATCTTATATCAGGACGCCACATTTAACTCTCCAACAGTGGTGACAAATACTAATTTCATGTGTGTACTGGACATATCATGTATTGCATCATGTTTTACACATTTGCAGAGCTTGTATGTTATTTAATATATAGAAAAAAACGATGTACAAATGTAGTAACATTACCAATGAGACAACATACCACTAGAGACTAAATGACATCCAGGTACACAACTGTAGATTACTGTTAAGCCTTCAACAATGAGCAAAATCTAGTATACATGTATATATTGTATGGTGTTCTATGAAAAAGTTTTCTCTGTATGTTTTATTATAATATATTCTTTCTGTTTCAGTTTGTCAAAGATGCACTCAAGGGTTTATTTAGCATTGGCAGTGAGTCTTGGGCTTTACTTGAATGGTCATTTGCTATTACTCCAGGAGCAGCTTTCCAAGGAAGACCTGATCATAGCAATGCCTTAGATCTTCCGTCAGACTTTTATTTCAAAAAGACAATTCTTAGGACAAACACGCTATAAGTGTCAATGTTACTGTCAACAGCAAGGACCTTCAACTTGGCTATATTGGTGTTAAAAAGATACCAAAGGTAACAAGGCTTTGACATCAGGAGAAATAGTGACAACATCTATGAAATCCGTCACATCGTGGTTTGTCAGAAACCTGAACTCAAGAAAACTGAAAGGATCAGTTGTCATCTGCAAGGAAGGAAAATGGCTTCCAGAATCAGTCAATAATTTTAATAATGCAGATTTGTAAAATTTAACTGTCATCATATTGTGTTATTGTAAACTTCATAAACCTGTAGTCAGTAATGTCAGAATGCACCATTTTGATTTATTCCTGGGGTTTCTTTCACAACAAATGTCTGGTTTCACCCCTATGGAAATTTAATGGTAATTGTATGTCTCATAACTGATAAATATCTTCAAGCAGGCTTCAATTTTTCAGCAAAATGTGTTTTAAACAATCGAGTTTCTCTTATTCAAGTTAAACAGTGGGATAAAAAGGGGGAAGTCCAGATATACAGAAATATTAGTTTTCTTCGAACATTGGTTACATTTACAAAAAAATAAAATAACTAGTATCTCAATTGTTTGTAAAACAATTGAAAGGTCTTTCCAGTAAAAGTGATGTCTTTGTAATGTACTTTGTACGACCTTTCGTTTGATATACGACAAGCATATCTTCTGAAACTTTTCGCTTTTTACACTTAACGACCTCATCCGCCTACATTTTCGAGATCGGAAGTATGATATATGTAATAAAGACTTGATGATCCATCATTTGATATGCGACAACGCCATGTTCTAGAAAGTTTGATTTTTGCACTTAATAACCCCATACAACTAATTTTTGGAAATCAGGAATTTGATATTTCAAATGTACACATCATGACCTTTAATTTGATATAAAACAACCCTATCTTAAAAGAAAATTTATTTTTTGTACTCAATGACCCCACCCAACCAATTTTTTGGGGATTCAATTTGAAATTTGAAATGTACGGTTTATGTTCTTTCATTTGATATGCGACAACCTTACCATCTGAGAAATTTGAATTTTTGCACTAAATGACACCACCCTTCCCCCTGGGATGAAAAGGAGGTTCAAAATTTTCATTTGTAAGTAGAGTTTATTAAAAACTTCAACATGATATATCAGGTGACCCCTTTTGACAAAGCGCCGAAAATGATACAATATTGTAAAATAAAATTGGACAATTCCAAAGTTCATCAATGTCACAATGAAAATCATCAAATATATGATGCTATACCAAACTTGAGAAACGGAAGTCGTAGAGACTGGGGACTACCACCATTCAACTCAGGACCACTTGACCTTTCAAATATCACAAGGTCAAGGTCATTGTATACTGTGAAGGTCAAGGTGAAATTTCGTCATGACCTGACATTGACCTCAAATTGAAGGTCTTGAATTACTGATCATCTTTGCAGTTTATAGTAGGTTGATATCTGTTACCTTTAAGAAGATATACACACAATACTATACTTTTAAGACTCATCCCGTTGTAACTTTTGAACAGACGGTCGAACATTTTGGGGCTTATTGTATAAAATGTAGCGCTCGTCGAGAAGAACATTTCATATGCTGTATGTATGCAGCAAAGTCTTATCGTTTTCCTAATATGTAAGCTAGAAATTGCAGCGTAATTTTTTTTTGCACTCGGTAACCTTTGACCGTAGGTGCATATTAAAGGTCACATGAATTTAAGATTATTGGTAAAGGTTCCAAGTCTCTATGACTTCCGGTTTTCGAAATAAAATTTTTGAAAAATTATTTTTAATTTTTAAAGGGAAATAACTCCTTATAAGGGTTAGTAACAAATTAATTGTTTATGTTTATAAACATTGCTACCTGTTCTAATACATGCTGTCATTTTCAATTCAATTCTATCTCTAATACTTTTTGAGAAAAATGCAAATAAAAAAAAATTGCTTCAAGGGGATATAACTCTCAAAGGGGATGATGAAATCTTATGCAGCCTCATATGGTAATACATCATGATGAGATCTATCTATTGTCCAAATAAAGTCATGATATCTTTTAACACATTTTGGGGGGACCATGTTGAAAAAAAATCAATAAAAGGGAGATTACTTCTAAAGGGGATGGTGAAATCCTACAAAAGTTCATCTGGTAAAAGTTCATTTTGAGGTCTATCGATGGTTCAATTTCGGTATTGATAACTCCAATAGAAGCGGTAGGAGGGCGTGCCACAAAAATGCTGGAAGAAAAAAAAACATTAGAAAAACAATAAGGTCTTTCCTCGCGTAGAGGAAAGACCTTAATTAATTACATAGTGATTTGTCTGTAACATGTGTGTGTGGTATTTGCAGATAGTTTATTCTATAACTATATACTGTATTCTTTGTTCTATAGCTATATACTATACCTATTAAAATGTGTAAACCTGCTGCATTTGTGTAGATCTCTTCTATATGAAGAATCTGATGTTAGTGGTTGTCTTTTGATGAGTTTTTTATGTATATTTATAGGTATTTGTTCTATATTATTCAAATATGTAAACAAACTGAATAGAACTTTTGTTCCTTTTTTGATAGCTCCATATGTGATGTATGGAATTTACCAGAAGCCTCTACAATATTATCTAAATATGTATATTTTAATACTTTTCTAATTTATAACCATCCAAAATAAACTCTGCTGAAGTGTATGGTATGTTTTGATTGATTGATTTGATTGTTGGTTGCTTAACGTCCAGTGGCAAATGTTTCATGAATATTCAGGACGAGAACAAGTTCACAATAAATACAATAGGTAGGTCTGGTCACAATAGAGGCCATCTGGGATGATGGTTGGGGTAATTTGGACTGCCACTGGAAAATAAGGGTATATTGGATAGGGACAGACATTTTGTGGTATGTTTTGTGTTGAAATACTATCACTTTAATGTTTATTGAGAACTGCCATTTTTTACAACAGTTACTTAAATTCTCTAATGTCTTCTGTAAACCCTCTGCACTTTCAGACAATAAGAGTAAATCATCGGCAAACATAAGACAACTGAATGACATGTTATTAAGATTTACTGGTTTACAGTTACTATCAAAAATTTCAGGAATATTATAAAGGTTTGGGCTGAGGTTGTCACTATGTTTCAAGCCTCTATCTATAAATACTAGATCAGATATGTTTTCTTTATATTTTACTGAAGCTTCAGTGCATTCATACATGTTTTTAACACATTATATAGTTTAGAACTTATAATATCAGTCTTGATCAATTGATACAAAAGCCCTGGTGTCCAAACTGAGTCAAATGCCTTTTTCAAATCTACAAAATATCCAAATATATTTGTTTTCATTATTTATATATAATTATTAATATATTGTTTTTAAATAAACAAGCTATCTGAAGTTATTCTTTCGGAATCCAAACTGTGATAGATTCATGTTATCTTCAAAAATTATTTTCAACCTGTTATTTATTACAGAATTAAATATCTTACTTAAACAATTCATCAGGGAAATACCCCTATAATAAGCTGGATCAAGTAAGTCTCCCTGTTTAAAAATATGTATTATATCTGATTTTTTCCATTCATCTGGCTAAATTGAACTATCTAATATTATATTAAAGCATTTTGCTAATGAAGATATCATTACTTGGCTACTGTGTTTTATTGTTTCATAACAAATCAAGTCTGGACCAGAACTTTAACCATGCTTAAGTGATTTTATAACATTTTTTTATTTCAGATATTTGTTTGATTTTCATTTAATATTTGTTCCCCGTTTTCTACCTGTTAAGATATTAAGTTTTTGAAATTTTCATCTACTTTATCTGGTTCTTCTTGTGTTTTAAAGTGTTTAGCTATGATAAACGTTTTCTTGAAAATTGGATCTATTTTTTTTTTCTATAATATGTAAGTCGTAGCTTTCATTGTTAACCAGCATAATTGTTGCTGTACAACTCTTGTTTCAGTAGTACTCCTCAGTGTCATTATTAATTGTATTCCAAATCCAGAACCATCCACAAATGAATGTTATGAAAACAAAGAAACAAAAGAATATTTTATGTAACGCTAAGATAAATATACGATTTTTCTCGCGTCTACAGTCGAAAAGCGAGACATAGCGATCCTACATTCTGTGGTCGTCGGCGGCGTCCACTAATATTCACTCTGTGGTTAAAGTTTTTGAAATTTCAAAAACTTTCTTAAACTATCCTGGATTTTACTAAACTTGGACAGAAGCTTGTTTAATTTCATAAGATATTATCCAGAAGGAGATTTTGTAAAAATAAAATTCCTTTTTTTCCGTATGGACAAAAAACAAAATCGGGTTAACAAACTAAAACTGAGGGAAACGCATTCAATATAAGAAGAGACAACTTTAAATTGTAACACACACAGAAACGGACTAAGCATTAGACAAAATCCTATGAAAATAACAAATATTACATCCAAACTAAATACCTCAATTTGGGATAGACAAGTACCCTGACACGTCTTATAGTAATCTGAACTTACACTCAGAAATAAGAGAAAACAAACGACACAACAGAAACACATATTTAAATGTAACACACACATAAACGAACTATAATGTAACAATGGCCATATTCCTGACTTGATACAGGACATATTTAAAGGAAACAATCGTGCTGATACCCATTTCAATTATTTATATGTCACATTTCAATTATTTATATGTCAGAAAGTAAAAGGATCAAGTGTGAAGTCGGACATTTTTCTTGCTTTTTATAATAACAATTTCATTTTTTCCGGACCATCGTTAAAAAAAAGGAAGAGGAAATGTAAAATAAAGTACAAACACGTGTCGCTGCAAAGTTGTAAATGAATTCTCTACGTAACATTTGACACCATTTCACCACATCTCTATTCAGTCCATTGTTGCATACAGCTATACAATGCGATCTGATGATTATCATTAATGATTTTCTATCAGAATGTTAACGTTTGCACCTCACGCCTTCGCGTTCTGCTGGGACTATTTTATATAGTCCCAGTCCCAGCACTCTCTGTACATGTTTGTATATATACAGAAAAGGTAATGCATGTTTTTAAAGAGCTAGTCATTTTTTCTAAGATATAGATATTTATAAAAGAAAAGGCAGAAGATACATGAACTGAACGGTACACACGTACGGAGGGGCGATCGTGTAGGATGTGAATGTTTTCTACTGAGAGCGAACGAACCCAGTACATATACACCTTATCGCTATTTAGTCCAATCCGGGGTAAACAGTCATTGTAATGGAATTTGATGCGACTCATAAAAGTGAGAGGTTTAGCTAGCTATAAAACCAGGTTCAATCCACCATTTTCTACATTAGAAAATGCCTGTACCAAGTCAGGAATAGGACAGTTGTTATCCATTCGTTTGATGTGTTTGGACTTTTGATTTTGCCTTTTGATTTTTGATTTTCCTTTTTGAATTTTCCTCGGAGTTTAGTATTTTTGTGTTTTTACTTTTTTTATATAACTTCCTGGTTAGGTCGCATTTGGGTCAGGCCGCCGATAATAGACTTCATCAATAGTAAGCTGAGGGAGGAAAAACTTTCAAGAAACATTGATAGAGTATGATCCACTTTTTCTGAATTAAAATTGAAGTAAAAAATTATTTTGTTTTAAGTATTTACGGTAGGTTAAACAGGTCTAATTAAAAAGTATCATACATGGTGAATTGTTTAAACAGGGCCCCAGATAGATTGAACTGGATGGAAAATTTGTGTAATTTTAGAACTTATCCGGAATGAAATAAATAGCGATTAGGTGTAAACCCCATATACAGAGTTTGATGGCAATAAACCACGGTTATTTATAGTTGTTAATTTCTGTGTCATTAATTGATCTCTTGCGGAGAGTTGTCTCATTGGCAGTCATCTTCTTTTTTATAATAATTAATTAATTTTGCTTAAGTGATATAAACTTTGAACGCAATTGATTTTAATTCAAATTTTAAATTATCAGTTCAGAATTGTTTTATCGAAATCATTTTACGGTGATCAATGAGAAGATGGATCCCCTGAATCAGCTAGTTCTACCAAATTACATATTGAATTACAAAATAAATACCTTTACTCTGAGTCCTCTGACAAACAATAGATTACGAAGCATCAGTTCTCCACATTTTGGAAATTCCCGTACAAGTTGTGACATGCTTTTGTCAAGATCATCATCATCAATATCTGAATATGTCATAATACCAATACCATATACTCTAATTCTTCTGTACAAAGTGCTTTCAGAAATAGAAAGTAATTTGGCCATATCCTTCACGGAAAAATTCGCCTCTATCAGGTGTTCAAGTATGGATTCGCTTATGTTATACTTCTTTTTAAAAGATGTCCCAGATCCAACTATCTCTTCATTACCATATTTTATATATTCTAACCTCAATTTCATCATATCAGCTGCATTTGTAAGACCTAACGAAGTCAATTCATATTTAGTGTGTCTTGGGATAAACCAAATTAAATGTGTTTACTGCCCAAATGTAGGTGATGAACAATGATAGAAAGTTATCACAATGAGTGATGGTCTGATTTTACTTCCAGCACAAATGCTAAGTTTTCTGTTGTCATAATGTCTTTTTAAGTACCAATTTCACACCAGAGTCCTAAAATGGAAAACAAAATTCATCATATTTACATTATTGTGCAGTTAAATAAATGTTTTGATTGTCATCTGAGAGATTTAATTAGCTTTTCTCCTCTTCATTGACTCGAGGAAAGGGGAGAAAATAGATATTTAAATTCATGTTTTGCAGGTTAGATAAAAATTCAAAATGTCACAAATTCTATGCACCTAAAATTTTTAAATAGAAATATACATACAGATTCATTTTCCCGTGGCTGATCACTGATCAGTGATGTAGTCAAACTTCCCCTTGAAAGGGTTGTCACAGCCATTGTTGCAGCACCATGGATTTTCCCCATGGATAAGTCATAGTGAATTATTTTACGCGTTCAAAGATATATAATACAGAAGAAAACTATGTGTGTTAGCCAACGCTCCATGTTGAAGTCTTCTGTATACAATTGCTTACTTTATGTGTATTACTTAAATAGATTGAGTCTTTGATGGAGAGTTGTCTCATTGGCACTCATATCAAATCTTCGTATTCATATTTATATTCGTGACATTATCAACAAAAAATAAAAATCCTACAAAGATTTGAATATTCAATAATGGGAAATAGTTGGTCATGAAGTTCAATCAGGTGTTTAAAAATAATTATTTGAAAATCTGGCATACAGGACAACTGTGATACACAGAGTTCAGCCTATTTCATTTCAATTCTTTATTGACCAAATACACGTCTCAGTCACGTAATGTAAATAAATTATTGTGATGTTTTCCAATCATCATTACCTTTCGCATAATGCTTTTTGCAACCACTTTCATTCGTTTTTATTTTCATGGTTTGTTTCAATGTTTGTGTCGTGCACGTAGACTGGAACATCTGGATATGTGTGCGTTACAGATAAAGTAAAGGGAACCAGTTTATGTAATTCTTTTTTTGTCTTCTTGTTCGTATTTTCTTACAATAAGGAACACCATTGCATATGACACATATATCGATAATCAAACATGTTGTGTTGTTTTTTTTTCCATGGGTTAGCGCCCTTAATTTGTATAATTATTCAAAAAATATAAATATGTTAACTTCATATATTAGCTGTTAAGTTTTTGTTTTCAGAAAATAAATGTCAATTAATCTACTAATCAGCAAGTTTACATTACGCAGTCTGCGATTGTAATTTTTCTCTATTACTATCTTTTGGGCGTTGCTTAAATAGTTATAAAGTTTTATGTTTACACTGCGATAATATTTATAAAAAACATACTTACTTTCTGTGTTTTATTTATGTTTGGTTCTCAAATATTCATCTTGTTTGGTGCACCTATTTCATGATTGTTGCGACTTCATTATGTCCGGAAATGCACGTGTGAGATAACAAAGAAAACGATGTGGACGCGGGAATTTTCTTATCTCTGATCACCTGGGTTTTTGATTCTTTTACGGACTACAATCCTCTTCCCTTTCATGAATGTGACCTACCGAATTAGACTATTTACCGTATTTGTAATCACATAAGCAACACAACGGGTGCCACATGTGGAGCAGGATCTGCTTACTTAAGTTTTAAGCAATAATCATAAATAGATTTTTAGATATGACAAGACATTTGAAAAAAAAAAACACTCCTGTTTAGTTGCAATGTCCTGTAATTCAAAAGGTTGTGATCTTATTCATCAATAAGTATATGTATAGTTTCACCATCATAAAAAGTAACTATATAAAGTTTCATGAAATTTGGATTGATTGATTGACTGTTGTTGCTTAACGTCCAGTGGCAAATATTTCATGCATATTCAGCACGAGAACAAGTTAATAAATACAATAGGTAGGTTGTTGTAATAGAGGCCATTTAGGATGATGGGCGGACAAATTTGGACTGCCACTGGGAAATGAGGGTATATTGGATAGGGACCGAAATTTTGCCTTGCAACAGGCCACCTACGAACCCCTCAGAGATTTGTTGCAAGGGTTCTTCACGTGCAAAGCCAAACGGACGCCCCACTTTGGCAAGCGTTTTACTGCCAGTCGGGAGAAGACCAAGTGACCATATTTCTATACCCCAGTCACCCTTGGGAAAATTTTGAAATTTTCAAGTTACGGTGTGACATGTTTACGCCTGACAGACGGACGGATGCCAGACATTTGTTTACCATAATACTTTCCATCAAATTTTTTTTGACGGGCGTATCAAAAGTATTATTGTATAATTTACATTGTCACAAACAAGATATTTTTAAAAATAATACCAGGACCCCTTTGTTACAATTCATAAATATCTTAAGTTGATCTCTCCCTTACCAAATGTTTTGTATTTGATAATAACAAGTAAATTTAAATCTACTTACCTTTTACAATGGACAGAATATATATATGGTAGGGGTTAAGGCATAGACAACACATCTGAAATATCTGCTATCTCTATTCCTTTTACATTGCCAAATGCAAAGGTCATGTGTGAGGTCATGCCTTTCACGCTTCTTCCTCGGGTAAAAAACTTTTTTCTTAGTAAAGTCATAAATTGCCCGTCTCCTATGTTCCTACTCAGAACTACTGGGCGGGGCCCTACATTTTGTTGTTTTTTTTTGTTTTTCTTCACCATGATATATTTTGCATTTAAATGGCAGTAGTGTAACCAACCTATATGTGTGGTGACATTTTGACGGACTGTTCTCTGCAATGGAAATAGATTTAATATGTAGTCATCGATAAATATCTATTAAGGGAGCATGCAATTTTTAACTTTTATAAATGCAATGTGGCTTCAAAAGAATTGAATAAGTTATGCTTTTTTGCTTAGTAATAAATGGTAAAAAACTCTTCTGAAACAGATTAGGACGAACACATGAGAGTATCACATAATACCAGTATACCTCGCCACTTCAAATGTTGGGTAAAAAAAGAAGAATCTGGTATCCAAGCTGTTTGTCAATAGTAAACTAGTCGTACATGTATTAATTTGTATGACTACAAGAAACTGAACTTATCAAGTCAGTCTGAGATCAGTGATGGCCTCAATATCCTCAAAGGCAGACTAAAGTATGTCTGAGCTATGAACTAAAATGAAGTTAGTCTCCCCTTCAATTGTGGATGAATCATCTGGATATCAAGATCTCTGCCATATACCATCTTGCTCTGAAAGAATCTCAAGATGTCCAGAGGATCTTTCATTCCTGTCTCTGTACAGTGGGACACACATTCTGACACAATGCTGGTAATGGTATTTTCCATGTTTGTTTAAATACATGTTATTATATTCAAATCAATAATAGAACAATATCAACGAATTTGTTTTAGATATTTAATCTCTTAACTGTGGAAAATAAAAAATATTACGAATATTGATCAGTTCAATTTTTTTAATTAGGTAATGGTATTAGTAAGATATTCCTATAAAACAATAAAAAATTGTACTGAAATTCATTAGGACTATATCAGTCATTATCAAATTGGGAGAAATTATTCTAAATAAGGATTATATTTAATTTAATTATTAAACATATTATTGGTACATCATTGCCTCTGAATCATATTCATCCACTTCGAGGACAGGCAAATACCCTTTCTTTCCTCTCCCTTGGTGTTGTAAAAACTGATGCTGTGCTGTTTTTTTTTGTAAAACAAAATAACAATTCACACTTCAGTTTTGGTTGATTATATTGGACAATTTGAATGGCTTACTCGGACTTGTGTCAATTGTTTACATTTTAAAGAGTCTTCATCACAAAAAAGGTACGATAAACTTTGACATGTTAGTGTCTATATATCAACAAAAAAATACTCTATGAACCACATCGACAACTGACATATACTGAGCCGCACACTTCAGACTTAATCAATGTGTATCAAACATGCAACCAGTTAAACATGTATTTAGTGGTTGTCGTTTGTTTTATGTTACATATTTGTTTTTCGTTCAATTTTTTTAGACATATATAAGGCCGTTAGTTTTCCCGTTTGAATTGTTTTACATTGTCTTATCGGGGCCTTTTATAGCTGACTATGCGGTATGGACTTTGCTTATTGTTGAAGGCCGTACGGTAACCTATAGTTGTTAATGTTTGTGTCATTTTAGTCTTTTGTGGATAGTTGTCTCATTGGCAATCATACCACATCTTCTTTTTTATATTTAATTCATCTGTATGTATGCTACAAGTCATGATATGATTGCTTTCCGTGATAATGTAGTTATTATTTGTCTTTATCTTCAACATTTCAGTTTTCTAAAAGTGAAACATCTTGCGGAGTCGTAAAAACCAGGAGTGCTGAAAACATATCCAATTACTGCAGAAAAAAACCAAATTGTAATATTAGTGCATTTAACGCCTCCAAATCCAGAGTAATGTCACATATGAAGAAATATGGCTGTGAAACTAGAACAGGAACAGGTGTACGAACCTGTTGACACTTTATTTATTGTTCGTAAAAGAGATATCTTGCTTTACAGATGCTTCGGCTATGGGTGAAAGGCTAATGAATGGTGAACCTCTCAGTGATGATCCACTACACATCAAATGAAAACTATGCCGGACGTCGTAAAAGATACAAATGTATAATTCCTAACACCGGTGAAGGATATGTTCAATTTCGATAGGGGGAGTGGCAGTACCCTTGCTGAAATTCAAAACGATTCACTGGACAATCTGCCAGTTAACATTGTTCCAGTGTGTAAGTAAAAATCATGACAACACGAGTGTGTTCATGCCAAATTAGTGCAACAGCTGATGGCGACCGACAAGGATTATAGATTAATTAATAATTTGCTTTGATGGAATCACAGGGTATTCAAGGAGAACAGAAACTGAAATGCATTTCTTCTTGAGAGATTCACGACAATGTTTTTAAAGCACCAAAACATTGTGACCAGTGCTGTGCTGTAACACACACTAAGGAAAATAATGAAACCTCTCTTTACAAGCTGAAGACCATAGAAAGAAGCACAGATAATATAGCAAAGTGCTCACGGCATCGATTGCATACATTATTACACACGTTTTAAAAATTGGTACTAAACCACCATACAAAATCTACATATCTGTCAGCATCAATACTTCGGTGAAATATTGTACAAAAAAATAACTCTAATTTGCGCCATTCTACAGTGAAAACGTCTACGTCTTAGATTAAGTTGAGTGATATTTCCAAAGTGGGTAGTGTTCCCTCTCATAATAATATAATCATTTCAATATTTGTTAATAAAAATGCATCTGTATTGCAATTCAAAATATTCTAACGCTTAATCACTATTAACCACAAATGACAATTGTGCCGAAATATTATCTACTATAGAAACATTAAGTTCATCTTTTCAAATGTGTAGGCAATATTTTTTTTGCTGTACATTATTTGCAAAAAAACATTTCAATTTAAATGGTCCTATTGTATCAATTATACATGTAAGTTATTTTATAATCTTAGTTTCATCAACAGCAAAGCCATCAAATACTATGATGGATGTGACTTAATGTATTCCTGTAGTGCAGAATGTACATAACCGATACGGAAAACTTGATTCTGCTATTAAGAAAGTTGCTATTTTACAGTTTATTGAATGAGAATTAAAGGTAGAAAAATGTATAATGTTAAACAATTAAAAACACAAAGAAAACCAATGGCATGACATAATTCAATCATTAGTCATGTTTTTATATTAAAAGCTACAATAAAATTAAATCACTCAGTCTAGGGATTATTTGTACTACTTAAACAGATAATTATTTAAGAAATTAAAGAAAGGTACCTCCTACTTACAACTTTTGAGTTGTTGAATCAGTGATTAAGAAAATCACTCATTTATGTAAGTCCACTGACTGTTTATGTACGTCTCCAAATTATTTCACAGTCACTAACCTTTACTTTGCCACAACAAAATGCAATACACTTGTACACAATGCTTCTCTAAGAACTAAAAACCACAGATCAACTTTATACGAATTTCTATTCCTTATTTGCAACTTGAATACATTAGGATTATTCGACGATCATTAAAGGTTTCCTGATCATGTTTTTGTATTCATGAATGAAATATTAAAGTATGAAAGCAGTGTCCAAAATCCAGAGGGAAGAACACACATCTAAGGTGATAGTGTTAAGCAAAATATAGTCCAATGTAATATTGTCATCGTCATGGAAAAATGTCTAGAAAAAATTGGCTGGGTTTCTTCAGAAGACTTACTAGTTGATGACATTGCTTCTGTATTTGAGACTTTAGTTGATTCTCCAACTGGAGTTGCCCGTTTTTCGCCCCCTGAAGAAAAAACTAAGAATATAGAAATTATATCAAGTTTTATATTAGATGCATTTTTGAAGATTTAATCTAGTTTTTTTTATGAGAACACTCAGACATTATTGATAATATGAACTCAGTTGAAAACGGCTTTTTTAATAAAATCGATCATCTTTGTTAGACAAAGGTTAATTATGGATTTTACAGAACTCAGAGTATTCATAGTGCTAAAGCTAGTTCGAATTTAAAACCCATTTATAAAAAGACATGTATTTTTGTGACTGTTTTTCTCCTCTAATATGTGAACATTAATTTTGTATAGAAAACACATAGAATAAACGAAATCTATTACGAAGAGCATTTGGTATGAACTAGACAACATTAACAAAAAAAGATAGGTTTAATATTTTATAGGCAAGCAGAAAATACAAATAATTTTATCAGATTATTACATGGCATTTTTCATATCGCATGTACTATCAAACCAAGGTTCAATATCAGCCAAAACATTTATTAATTTTGCCTGCAAACATTCTAGCAACCGATCTTTTAATCTGATTTTTGTTTCCTATTCTGGTCGCTGTGAAATGCTGAAACTGATTTTCGACAGTTGTGTCTTTAAATTGCTGTGGCAATTCAGTTATTACATTCTGGACTACGTTGGTAATGTCGTGGAGAGGTTTAAAACAAAGAACTTCATAATGACCAATGTTCAATTATTTTGCAGTTTTCTTACGACCATCCAAGTCCAATCATCAAATTCTCTTTTTGGTGCAGATATCTCTGACTTGTCCTTTGTACCGGCTTTGTGTTCTGGTCTTCTTTCCTGTTTTTTTTCCAGACAAACCTGCAGCCTTTTGATATACAGTCGCCCACTTCTTTTGTCATTTCCACAATGTCCATTATCTAGTTTAGTGCAAGCGTCTCGCCATATTATCTCAATGTCCTTTGTAACTAGACTTCCTATGGCGAACCTGAAATGGATAAACATGCCAACGAGGTGATTGTTGTGATGAAGGAATTTCGTCATCCATTATCCAACTCTAATCTCGTGTTATTCATAATTTACTTTCGATCTATAGTATGTTTAAGAGGAGAAGGAGCTTTTTCTGGTTTATATTGCTGTAATTTAGGTTTGGCTTGGAAATTCTGGTACCATCTTGTGACCATTTGCCATTGTTCACTATTATCTCCTTTATTCACTGTAATACATAATTCCATAAATACAAAGGAGCACACTGTTGTGCTAAAACAATGGGAGATTCGGAAACTTACTGTATAATAAAAAAAGAAATGTGGGTAGATGTGATTGTCTTTATACAAGAAAAACATTTTTTGTTTTAATAAAGGATCACAATACCGAGGGTGACAGACGGTTTTTTGGGGGGGTGGGAAAGATAAATAAATTGCTTGGAGAGGAAAGACTTAATTGAACAATGCAATTGCAGTTTGAAATATATACGATATATGCGTGGACATTGGTCATTTATTTGTTTCGTTTCATATATGCCGAATAACCAACCAATCCTTCTAATCCCTTCAACAAAGTGAATTTCACAGCTTAAAAGGTGAGGGTTGATACAAAGAATAGGAGGACCGGCAAGGCAAGATTTGATGCATATTTTACGAGGGACATAATGTCTAGATCTGCAGAACTTCATACCATAACAGGGGCAGAATTCAAAGTCATCATTCCTACCTGGACATTTGCGTACTTGAAATAAGTTGGAATCTTATGATATCGTTGTTAATATGTTGATTATCTTTTTCAATTGAAACAAACATATACTACATATCACCAGTCGAAACTATATTTTACACCTACATATCATAAATTTTTCATGTTTTCAAACAAATATGTTTAGTCAGAGTAGTTTTTGAAAACAGACTGAGATCATTAAAAAAGGCAAAGTTTAAGTATGTATGTATTGGTGAACAAATAAGAGATATAATTACAGGCATTGCTGGTAATTAGATAAACAGCTTAAATTTACCCACGCAATGTATAGCCTTTCAATAAAAAGTGCAGAGAAACAATACTGTATGAGAACAAATCATTTATAAGCAAGAACAAACACAGGTTTTTGATTTTTTAACAGGACAGCAAAGAGAGTTATACTAATAGTATTGGTGAAGGAGGGTCACAGCATCAACCCTCTCTAACCTCCTCATGCACATCCGTATTGTTGTGATGGGTGTAAATCTAATTCTTTGTTGTTAAAAGTAATAGGTATGTGATATTTTTGAATCTATATGTTGACATGTATAACTACAAATATTATTTTTTTAATATCTAGTGAAACATCCCCAATTGTACTGTTTCATAGACCGATTGTTTCAACTAGCATTATTTAATTATTCAAATTGGTTATGCAATGTATTTGAATCTAATTCTAGTGTAATACTTGTTGGTAATTGTTTCAATTATCAACTACAATTTAGAATGCAATTGACAAAACATGGAATATAACTCATGAAACTGCAAAAACTATGTAGTCAATTAAACAATAAAGAAGTCTAGTAAATAAATTAACCACAAGATGGGCATTGTTTGATACTTACTTACTAAGTAGGAGCCTGCACTTATTAGATTAATATTATAAAAATATATTGTGTAAGTAGACATTTTTTTGCTTTGAATTTCCTATAGTAAAGAATAAATCATTTGACCAATTGTTTTGCCACATGTTAATTTCTGAAAAAAGTGTAAGAATTGCTACATCTTTCCCAAGGCCTCCCATCTTTTGAACATTGCATGATCTGGCCGTCTATTTTGAAAATTCTGTTACCATTATGGTTGTTCATCTATTACTTCGGTTACTGCCTCATTATCTACATTGTGTCCTGAGTATAGTTGGTAGTGTGGCCTTTTCGTCACTGGTTCATCAACAGATGAGCTTGAAATGCATTAATACTGGTATTTTTTCTGGCGGATGGGGATTTTCTGCTCTGTTTATGCTTTTTGGAAGGGTGCCGAAATCTATGTTCTAGAGTTGGTAAATCATCATTAGGATTTGAAATATGTGTCAGAATTAAAACGATGGCTTTTATTATTTGCTAGACTATTGCAGCATTGTTTTAGGTGAATCTGTGATAACTTTCACTTCTTAGTGCCAATCAATTTCGTAATTTTGTTCATTTGACTGCGAGGAATTTTGTCAACTTCTTTGTTCACCACTTTTTTATTGATTCATTTGAATTGTAAGAAGAGTTGATCATCGACTCCTCTGAACGGAAAGAAGAATTGATAGATTATTTGTCTATGCTATCTAAGGAATCAGTGCTACTGTAAGACCGGTCATCAGTACAACAATCAAAAAATTCGTTTTCATTAATATTGTCTATATCATTGTAATCATCTGATTTCAAACCGTCTTCAATGACGGAACTTGTGGGACTCCAATCTTGGAAAATATTGTGGGAAATCTGAAAATTCTGCTGGATATTTTTGTCAGGACTTGCTGTATCATTAAGCGGACCACATGAGCAGTCATCTGCAGATTGTAATGCTCCATCACAAAGAACCTAAATAGACACAAAAACCAATGCTTCATTTTAATACCTCTAATGATTTGGTCAATCTCTTCTTTGCAACTTGATACCTGGTACTTAGCCAAAGCTGATTTAAAAGAAGAAATCATCTCTGGACAAAATTGAAACCCTGGCACCAGGAAATCTACTTCACTTATCTCCTCTTCCATAGCATTGTAAATTTGTTTGAGACTGTCACCTGATGTGTAGTGGTCCATCTGAAGATTTTTTTTATTATAAATTCTAAATGATAAAAATGATAAAGACAAACAGAAAAACAATAGCACACATGACACAGCATAGAATTGATTGATTGATTGTTGGTTGCTTAACGTCCAGTGGCAAATATTTCATGCATACTCAGGACGAGAACAAGTTCACAATTAATACAATAGGTAGGTTGATACAATAGAGGCCATCTGGGATGATGGTCGGGGAAATTTAAACTGCCACTGGAAAATGAGGGTATATTGGATAGGGACAGAAATTTTGCCTTGCAACAGGCCACCTACGGACCCCTCAAAGAGTTGTTGCAAGGGTTCTTAACGTGCAAAGAGCGTGGCACTCTCTTTACACGAGGCATCGGATTTAACGTCCCCCTTCTGACCGGACGTGACTGCGAACTTGATACATCCCGCACAGCCAAACGGACGCCCTACTTCGGCACAGCATAGAAAACTAAAGAATAAACAACACGAACCCAACCAAAAACTAGGGGTAATCTCGGTGTTCCGGAAGGGTAAGCAGATCCTGCTCCACATGTGGCACCCGTCGTGTTGCTTATGAGATTACAAATCCGGTAAATAGTCTAATTCGGTAGGTCACATTCATGAAAGGGAAGGGAATTGTAGTTACGACGTAGAGAACAAATCCGATATCATTTGTGAAACGGTTATTCCATAACGGTCAACCAACTCGTGATGGCGTCCGTAAAATTTAAGAAGGGATAATTTCAACTTCACCATTTGGAACTCTTGGTTTAATAGCTTCATTGTGAGCAGAAACCCTCTATCAAGAAAATCATGATAGGAAATGCAAGCACGGGAATATCGTATCAATTGGGAGATATATACCCCGTATGCAGGTGCTGCTGGAATGTTGCCACTGAGAAATGGAAAGTTCACAATTGGAACGCTGAAATCATCTCATTGTCAATATCTAGATGCAAGTCAAGATATGAAGCCGACTTAACTTAACGAATACCATCTTTCCAAATGATTTGATTACTTTATTTTCACTGCTTTGTTTTATGCAGACATGGTTGTATATATAATCAAGTATTCAGTTTGTGATTAAGGTAGCACAATACAAAGTTTTTGTCACTCCCAATCATACAACTTTAAACTGATGTAATTCATTCCATCCTTCTTTATATTTTATAAATGAGGTACCAAAAGAAAGAAGAAAGATTAGTCTTTCAAATTGTGATAATTTCATTATGACATAATTATTACATAATTAATTATTATGTAATTAGTCGCTATATTGTGATGCCCACACTTGAATGAATTTAGCGTCTTTGTTTTTCATAGCATCCCAAAATATTTTATAGATTCTTGTACAACACAGCTTGACCTCCAAAACTGTGTCTCAGATTTCCAAAAACATCAATAGAACAAATTTTATACCCAATTGAACTTAGTGGTCTCTAATGAATTGATGTTGCAAACTTCATTGAAGATTTATGAGAGAATTAAATACAATAGGAAAAATCTGAGACACAGTTTTGGAGGTCAAACTGTGGTGTGCAAGAATCTATAAAAAAAAATAGGATGCTATGAAGAACAAAGAAGCTAAATTCATTCAAGTATGGACATCACAGAATGCAACTAATTACATAACAATTAATTATGTAATAATTATGTCATAATTAAATTATCACAATTTGAAAGATTAATCCTTCTCCTTTCTTTTGATACCTCATTTATAAAATTTGAAGAAAGATGAGTCGAATTACATCAGTTTAAAGATGTCTGATTGGGGATGAAAAATCTTTGTATTGTGCTACCTTAAATCAATGGATAAGTTTTAAGAAAAATAAATAGACCAAACAGAGATCGAAATTCATTATGATCTGCAGCAGGGTATACCCTCGGTCAGTTATTGTTTTCCCCACCTTTTTCGTCACTTTATTATGCGCCAAGTAACATACATATATTGTTTCCTTTAAAATCTTAAATAAGATGAGTTTGCCTCATTGTTGTCCATAATTATTCTCTTGAACTTATCTGAGAGTCTTAATTGTAATTTATAAACACTTAACATTTATTATAAAAAAAGATCTTTTTTAACTTAAAAGGGATGAAATTCATTATGTTTTGAACAAGTGTTTTTTTTTTACATGAATTTGATCCCTCATTTAAGGTGAAGATGAATAAACAGACACTCAAGTACATATTTTTCTAGGGTGTATACCTTGTCATTATGGTACCTTTGATAACTATTGTCATTATGTGTGGCAGTGAATAAAAACTTTTTCATCACTACGTCAGAAAGATCCTTCAGGAGTAAACCTTTTATAGAATCCTCTAAGATGTAGTATGTAACTGCCTCAGAAATAAGGTAGTCCAGGTCTATCTCCCAGAATGTACAGCGCTACAAACTGTCCCATATAGAAGAAAGGTTTTTTTCCATATAGTTCTTTCTAAATGTTACACTTCCTGGTTTCCTGTTAAAAAAAATAAACAAATAATTTCAATCTTCTAAAAAGTCTCATTGGTATGTAGTAAAGACTCAGGACTGAATGCTGAAATATGCTCTCTTTTTGCTATGATTTGATTTGTTTTGTTAAGGGTGTTTCTTCATTGTCCTTTCTTTTAAAATAGCAACTACTTGAATATATGATTTAAAAATTTAATTTGTCTTTAGTTTAAGGTGGTACCTAACACTTAAGGAAAATAAAAATTAGCTTAACGTTTTAATGAAGTCGTTTGATATAGGAAATATAAAGCTTCTCAATGATCAAAACTGGTGTTTGTCAGACTGCTAAATGGGTCATTTAAAAAAAATATTTAAAGTTACTTATTCAAACAACCCTCTACATAAGCATATGAAAACAAACAGTACTTTAAGAACAACATGTTAAAAGATGCAATCTTAACAATGTCATACAAGAATATCAAGAGGGTCTTCAGATATACTGTGAAACTGTTTACTCGCGTAGTGGTATTAGCCATATGTGGATTCTTAAGAACTCTAAAGAACTTCTAGATAATTTTAAATCTCGGTCCTTTTTCTGAAATTAGTTCTATTAAAACTTTTGATTTTTCAACCTTGTATACAACCATTACCCCATGTGAAAAACCGTCTAAAAGAAATAATCCGCAATGCTCTTCATCATGAAAATGGTAGCATACGCTATAAATTTTTCACTTTGGGATACCATAAGGCATATTTTGATATTAAGGAACAAAAGGGTAAAACATACTACAAGAGGAACAAGTGATCAGTATGCTGGAGTTTCTTATTAACAACATATTTGTTGAATTTGGAGGTAGACTTTTTCAACAAATTGTCGGCATTCTTATGGGAACGAACTGTGTGCCTCTCCCTGTCGACCTCTTCGTATGTTCATATGATCAAAATAGCAATTCTCAAATTATAACATACATAATATAAATATTAGAAATTAACACCTTACCAGGAATAGTAGAAATAATCTCCTGAAGGGCCCCATCACTGTTTTCTTCAATTTTTGCTGTTCTTTTGATCTTCATTACCAATGTGTCACCTACATTTTTAATATTTTCATTATCAATATAAAGTGCAAATTATTTTCTTGAATGATAAATTTAAGAATTAAAATGTGTTTTAAAAGCAGTGGCAAAGAAAATAATTTCTGATTTATTTATTTATAAACCTACTCTTCTTCTATATCGGAAATGGTCAGAAGGAATTTTTGAAAATCATCTTCTCTCTCTACCTATATAAAAAAAGAAAATATTGTTTATAACATATTTTATTTTATAAAAAAATAAATGAGATGATGCCCCTCATGCTGCATATAAGATTATTCTGAAACATAACTAAACAACAACAAAAGTGACACTACCCAAATTTGAACATAATCTGTGTTTTGAGGTAAAAATTCCATGTAAATGCTCTTTGTAACTGTCATATTTTCTACATAAGCAAAAAAAAAATGCATTTTTTTACCCTGATGTTTTATTTAGCCATAGTGGCTATTTTTCCTGAAATACAATGAAATAAAATACAAAATTTACACTAATTAAGTTTAGCTGAAATTGATTCAGCAGTTTCATTTAAGGAGAACATTTTTAAAAAAGTAAGCAAACTGGATGAACAAATTGTGAAAAATTTCTTTAAAGGCCAATTATTCCTTGATTAGGGTCAATTGACAATTTTATAAACTTGTTTGTAGATCTCACTTTGCTGAACAATTTTGCTGTTTACAGTTTATATTTATCATTAATTTTATTTAAGATAACCAAAAACTGCAAAATTTCCTTAAAATTACCAATTTAGTGTCAGCAATCCAAAAAAAATGATTGTTCTGTCCCAAGTACTTAAGCAAATTATGTTTAATTTCAAAACAGTTCTAGAATAAAATAAAAATGTGCTAATATTTGGTCTTGGATGGCGAGTTTTCTCATTTGCAATCATACCAAATCTTCATTTTTTGTAGTCAAATTTTTGCACAGACAATAAAATATTATAGACCCTCTAATATCATAGGCAAGGTATAAAGAATAAAATAGGATCATCTTTTTAGCTTTGTTTAAGGTTTTAACAAGTACAATAACAGAAAGGGTTATTTTAATTACCCTGGCATTCGATAAACATGATGGCAAATTCTCACATTTCATTTTAGGAAAGGTGATCTAAGAATAAGCACTATTTTATGTGATCATGTAGAATTACCGATTTTATCTCTTATTTTCTGACCAAAGTAAATAAGGCCGTCTGTTAATAGGTCAGTTCTGTTTTCCGGTGTCATCTCTTTAGTAATAGTGGAAAAACCACCCAAATAGGACCACAAACGTTCAATTCCTTCCCCATCTGTTAGACCATGGTTTTCTGTCCTTCTAGGGCCTAACAAAATCTACAAGATCATAAACATTAAAATATAATGAAACTAACCGTGCAGGTTCAACAATAATTAAAAAAATTAAGATAAAACAAGTATTGCAAAAATATACCTTAAATCTTGTAAAATAAATAATTTACATAACACATTTGTGTTCACAGGTATAAACTCTTTATCATTTTACGAAGATTTGTGTTTTATCTGGAAGTACTTGACATAAAATGTCCATAGCAATGGAAAATTGGAACTGAAAAGGTTAATTTCTCCAGCAAATCATTTCTGCCAGCTTTCTGAAAAAAATAATTACAAGAATTAAATTTAGAATAAACATCCAAATTGCACAGATTTTTTTGATTTTGTATGTTTAAAAACAGATTATTGATTGTTTCTGTAACTGTTAAATACATTTTCCATTCCAAGTGCTCTCCAGTTTAAAGTTGGACTTATTCTGTACACGTCTGGAGGACTGTATGTTGCCCTGTAGTTGTTTTCGTTTTTTCTGTAGTTGAATTTTCCCTCTTTATCAAATATAAATTAATTTGCACAAACCAATATCTCTATTTTATTCTTGTTGGAAAAATTAAAAAAGTCATTCTAACTTAATTTATGAAGAAAGTAAAAACATAAATGCATAAATCAATTTGTGTCATGGATAGATGATACCAATCATGTTGTATGAAATTTAAACAAAAATACATGCTCACTGTTTAGTGAATCATGAAATAGTGTTAAAACCCAATTTGGCATACAATTTTATCACATCCAAATGAAATATTTGAGCAATTTTGTAGATGCAACTATAACTTCATCATTTACTATCTTTACTAGAAACTTTAACCTGATACGGATGGATAAAAAAAGCCTCATAGATTGGGCAGAAAATATGATTCAATTCCTGAACAACATGCAGTACTGATGATTTTTTTTTTACCTCAAGATGTTTTTTCAATAAACATGCAATATCGTGAGATATGTGCATTTGTCTGTCAGAGTTCTTTTTTAGTAAAAGTTCTAATAAAAAAACAGCATACCCAAGTCTTCAAAATAAAAAATGAATTATTTGGACTGATCCTCTTGGTATATAAATAACCGTAATATGATTTTTACGGGTGTGAATTAAAGTATGTCATGTTATATCAATTATCAGTAAACATTACAGTTATGCATATATAGCATACACACAAGTTTGGGAAAAAGATTCATTCATGTTTTAAAGTGATTAGAACAAATTAAAACATTAACGGTGTGTGGTACCTTTACCTTCATGGTAGTTAACTATATCCGAAACCTTTAAATTGATAAAGTATCTATTTCACACTTCGAAACAATAAAATTCAAGTTAATTCTCTAAAATTTAAAGTATTGTAACATTCATTAATGCCTAGGCCGTAGTTTTTTTTTATTTTTAGTTTTACGAACCCTCCTACCCTAATTTTTGCCAAATAGGAAAAAAAATAAAATTAAAAATGTTGATTTTTATTTTATTTTTCTCCTCCGACCCAGTGTTTTTCATGCAAAAAAAAATTAAATTTTAGTTCATAACTGCATGAAAGAATCTAAATTTATGCTCTTGGTGATTTAGTAAGTTGTTGCACATTGATTTTCAATTCAAACCTTGTCAAGAAAAAAAAATTAGTTGTCGCACTACTAGAAAATCTCCTGGTGAAATACAAAAAAAAAATTTTGATATTGACGGTTGGTATTAAAAAAAAAATCAGCAGCAGCAGTTTTTTTTTTTTTCGTCCTCCTACCCATTGGTTTTGTCAAAAAATTTCGTAAAACTAAAAATATAATAACTATGGCCCTATGTGGTTCAATTTTCTAGTATCTTCTAAATTATGAGGGCAGACATGACAGTAGCAGGGTTTGTGAGTAAAAAAGTAATCAATTTTGATTTGAAACCATGAAAATGTGTAACCACACATTTCGTTTCTACCATAATTTTACTTTAACCAATACAGGTCAGATTGAAAAAACAAAACATATTGCCCTTTGATAAAAAAGGCAAGACACAAATACATTTCATAATGAATATCGTAATAGCTTACTTTTCACCATGTTTTAAACTAAAAAACTTTTGGGGAAATCATGTCTGCAGGTGGCTCCAAACACTGCAGTTTCAGACAATTTGTTGTTCTTTGCTTTTGATTTTATGTCGTTTCCAGCTTGGAAGTCACTGCAGTCCTGGAAAATTTAACTTAAATTAATTTTCGTTTTCAATGGCTAATATCCATATTTAAAAAAAAAAAACAACAGCAATATTTTTTTAAAGCTTTTCTTTTTTTCCAAGTTTAGATTTTACTTGAAGACTTAGATGTAGAATTATTAGTAGGTACATGTAGATAAAAGAAATATATAATTTATTTATTACTATCATTTGATATCAAATGTGTGAATTTGAATTAAACACACACACACAGGCTTAAAATAATAATATTTTTGTTTGTTGTTCGCCTATCTACCAAAATATTTTTATACCCCCGCTTTAAAAAAGGGGATGTATACTGTTTTACCTCTGTCTGTCAGTCCGTCCGTCAGTCAGTCCGTCCCATGAAACTTTCGTCACATTTTTCTCAGGAACTACACATCCACCCTTTCTGTAATTTGGTATCAACATTTATATATGTCAGCCATATCGTGTGATGCGTTTTCAGATTCATCACTCGACAACTTCCTGTTTACCGAACACTTGTATGATTTTACACATGATAGCCAACTTGAAAATTTTCGTCACATTTTTCTCAGGAACTACAATACAAGGATTTCTGAAATTTGTTTTCAGGATTTGTATTAGTCAGCTATACCGTGTGATGCGTTTTCAGATTCATCACTCGACAACTTCCTGTTTACCGAACACTTGTATGATTTTACACATGATAGCCAACTTGAAAATTTTCGTCACATTTTTCTCAGGAACGACAATACAAGGATTTCTGAAATTTGGTTTCAGGATTTATATAAGTCAGCTATACCGTGTGATGCGTTTTCAGATTCATCACTCGACAACTTCCTGTTTACCGAACACTTGTATGATTTTACACATGATAGCCAACTTGAAAATTTTCGTCACATTTTTCTCAGGAACTACAATACAAGGATTTCTGAAATTTGTTTTCAGGATTTATATAAGTCAGCTATACCGTGTGATGCGTTTTCAGATTCATCACTCGACAACTTCCTGTTTACCGAACACTTGTATGATTTTACACATGATAGCCAACTTGAAAATTTTCGTCACATTTTTCTCAGGAACTACAATACAAGGATTTCTGAAATTTGTTTTCAGGATTTGTATTAGTCAGCTATACCGTGTGATGCGTTTTCAGATTCATCACTCGACAACTTCCTGTTTACCGAACACTTGTATGATTTTACACATGATAGCCAACTTGAAAATTTTCGTCACATTTTTCTCAGGAACGACAATACAAGGATTTCTGAAATTTGGTTTCAGGATTTATATAAGTCAGCTATACCGTGTGATGCGTTTTCAGATTCATCACTCGACAACTTCCTGTTAACCGAACACTTGTATGATTTTACACATGATAGCCAACTTGAAAATTTTCGTCACATTTTTCTCAGGAACTACAATACAAGGATTTCTGAAATTTGGTTTCAGGATTTATATAAGTCAGCTATACCGTGTGATGCGTTTTCAGATTCATCACTCGACAACTTCCTGTTTACCGAACACTTGCATATTTTTACACTATTAATATTATCCACTTGCGGCGGGGGTATCATCAGTGAGCAGTAGCTCGCAGTTTCACTTGTTTTTAATGTTAATGTTTTTCAACAAAAAAATATTTTTATTAATTAGGAACTTTATTATCATGTTTTACTAAATAAATAAATAAAAATATATTTCTACCTGCCTACCAATATTTTTTATTCATGGGTACGGGAACAGCAAACAATAACTTAAGTTTGGCCTACCTTTTCAATTTTTGGAGTGTCATAATCCTTAATAAAATCATCGACTAGCTTCTGATGGACGAAAAACCTATCTTCATGTTTTGGTGCAATCCAGTTGTATCCTGATGATGACTTTCGAACCAACTGGAAGTCAGCATCAAAACAAAAAATACTTGTGTCAGCCTTTAAAAGAAATTATTTAAGCTTTATCTTATTTTATCATATTAAAACAGTTTACCATGTTGATTATTGATATAGGAACAAGAAGTTGCACGCTAAGCATAACCCCACATGTAACTTAAATGTATGAACATATTGGAATTTGTTCAAAGCCCCAGGAAACATTCAGTTGGTATTTAAAAAATCTGATAAGTGTTCACAAGTAAAAACTCATCACTGTTAAGCTGGTGGTCAAGTATGAAGTCATTCTGCACATTCATATTGGAGAAGTATTTTTGGAAACATTTGTTCACTTTACATTTTGAAAAATTTTCAGTGTCAGCAAACAGAAAATTGGTATCTAAAAAATGCTCACACATGGTAAAGCTGGTGGCCATGTATGAAGTCATTCCACCCATTCATATTGTAGTGCTTGACAGAATTATTTGATGGACCAATGGACAGACAAGGTATTTGTAATGGTATAATGTATTGTCAATATGAACCAAGTTTTTACAAAAAAAATCATTGTATTCTTTGGTTCATTACATGATTTTTTTCATAGAATCAATGAAAATACATGTATATTACCTCAAAGCATGCTGGGCAATTACAACCATCATCAAGATCTGGATAATAATCTGTCATTTTTTTTGTAGACTTTATTGCAACAAGAAGAAAAATAAGAGAAGACATTGGTATGTAGAGAATGGAAAACAGGGAAACAGACATGTATATATAAACAAGAAAAACAAAACATTTTTTTTTTCTATAGTTTAATTGTAGGTCAATAATTTTGGCTCTTTGTTGAACTTGGCAATCGGTTATGCTGAAAATATACCAACAAATTGTAAAATGCATGTACATATTTGACGGTTTTTTTTTTCTTCATGATGATTTAGCTATTTTATTTTATCATAATTTATGTTCAGACGTGTAATATCTTTTCCGCGTGCGTTGTGATTTGGTGATTTCATTTTCTATTCAATGGGTTTGTATCAGTATCGGTATAAAGGAAAATTTGATTTTTTCTGTCCAAGATCTTTATAACTGCGGAACGTTTTTGATTTTTTTTTTCTTTCCTCTGCAATGTATTTTAAATAAACAATTTTTGAATAATTGCGATGAAATATGAAAAAAAGGTTTTTCGAAAAAAATATTCGCATGGTAGATATTTAAAACTTCTGACCGGACGTGACTGCGAACTTGATACATCCCGCACAGCCAAACGGACGCCCCACTTCGGCAAGCATTTTACTGCCGGTCAGAAGACCAAGTGACCATATGTCTCTACCCCAGTCACCCTTGGGGGTTAGTGCTTAAGATGAAAGTGATTAAATGATATTAACTTTGTGTGAGATTAGTGCATATATAAATATGTGTGTAATAATTAGGAATATTTATTTGTAGTAGTATACCGCTTCTCATAAATCCATGGAGAAAAAACAAAATCGGGGTAACAAACTAAAACCGAAGGAAATGCATTAATTTTAAGAGGACAACAACAACACAACACCGAAACTCAACACACACAGAAACGGACCAAGCATCAGACAAAGTTCCACGAGAATAACAAATATAACATCAAAACCAAAAACATGAATTTGAGATAGACAAGTATCGTGCCACGTCTTATCTTAATATCTCATAATTAGAGAAAACAAACGACACAACGTTAAAATGTAACACACATAGAAACGAACAATAATATAATAATGGCCATCTTCCTGACTTGGTACAGGACATTTTTAAAGGGGAATAAAAGTGGTGGGTTGAACCGGGTTTTGTGGCATGTCAAACCTCGCACTTTAATGGCCAAGTTAAATATAACATTGAAATGACAACATATTATTACAGGACTACAATACAAATAAATAGGAGAGCATATTAGACAAAGAAACACATGATTAATAGATCATGTAGATAACAGAAAGCATCAGGTAAGTGGTCCAATTTCTTTTTAGAGGCTAAATGGATAGGTGAGATATTTCCCTTATGATATTATACGAGGCTAGTCAGAAGAGGAAAATATTGGATCTGTGTCAATTGTTTCTGCCTGTATCAAAAGTTGTTTGTTTAAGCGACATCTTAAATCAACTCAAATCTGAGGGGGAAAACAACTTATCTGAATCCAGATTTTCTACATACCTGATAGTGTATAAAGAAATTCTGTCTCCGTGAGACATAATCCTGACTACCCTACTTCCCTTGGAAGTTAAATTGTTGTTGCAAAGGTAAAGTAGCTCCAGTTGTCTCTGAATTAACATTTTGTACTCTATAGATATTTTATTCTATGTGTATGAACTAAAGAGACATCTTCAAGTTCAGATAGTGATTCAATGGAACTTCCAGATCCTCAAATATATGCTCCTGAAATCCATACTCAGCAAATAAGAAATAATCAGCTAACATCAACCCCTGCACATAATATGTCTCCTCTGGCTGGTCCATCTATGTCTTCTCTGGCTGGTCCGTCTACGTCTTTACTGGCTGGTCCGTCCAACTAGCAATACACTCACAGGATATCTCCAACTCAATATTTTCAGCCACAAAATGCAACACCAACACAACAGTCTACATCAATGACTCCTTCAACATAGCATCTAGCACAGAATGAATGTGGTCTAAAAAAAAATTGCGTACATTTCCTAAGATTAAAATTTAATAAATCTAGCCGGACAAGTATCAACTGCCTTCAATTGTTTTATAAGTATCTTTTAAATGCCTCTTATAAATCAGGTACTACAACACCCTAATATCCGAGCTCAAGCATGGCCTTATAATTAAGAAACTTGCTTAATTACCATTATGACAATATTCTTATTCACTCATTGACATGAAACAAAATAAAAGCATGACAGAGATGATCCCTACTTTGATCGTGTTTTCTACCAAAGGGATAGATTGGTACCGGGGAGTGAAACAAAGCCTTTACCTATAAGTTAATAGCCAGAAATTAGTGACATTTTGGCTGATTAATATCCATAAAATGTAAATGTGAATTGTACCACGTGATAATTGTTTTATCTGTACTGGCTTGATATTATAAGAATGTTTTAAACACGGATATTATAAGTTGCCCGTCACAGAGCCCTTGTTTATAATCTCTCTGATTTGTTCGAAATTGACTTTTAAAGGCAATTACTCCTTAAGGGATCAATTGACCATTTAGGTCGACTTAAGTTTAGATCTTACTTTACTGTACATTATTGATCTTTACAGCTAATTTTTATTTATAATAATATTTGATATAATAAACAGAAGCTACAAAATTATCTTAAAATTACCAATTAGGGGCAGCAACCCAACAACATTTTGCCTAAATGGTTTGAATTTCCGGCCAGATATATCTTGACTATATGTACAATTTTATCGTCAGATTTGCTATAAATGCTTTCGTTTCAGAGATATGAGCTAAAACTGCATTTTACCCTATGCACTATTTTTAGCCATGTCGGCCATCTTGACTTGCAGGCGGGTACATCGGACACTATTGTAAAACTAGATTGTCATTCGTGTGATTTGTGTTATACTTTGACGTCCAACTAAACCAGTGTTGATAATTTTATATTTTAGATCATAACAACTAATGCTGTGTAAGTTACAATTGTCAATCTTGGGCAAAGTTTGTCCAAAGTAAGTATTAAAATTATTTACAATAAATAAGCTTGTTTATTCACACGCATTGTGTAGAAGATTCACAACAGCTGATGTAGGCAAACTAAAGTCAGAGAACAGAAAAAGCTTTGGGACACACATACGTTAGAACAGATCACAAAAAATAGAACTCAATTCCACCTCCGCTACAGCGAAGGTATATAAAGAAGTGGACGAATTCCTTGAAGATTCAAACAATATCAAACGAATACTCAAACGATATCAAATGAATATTCAACCGATGTCAAATGAATACTCAAACGATATCAAATGAATATTCAACCGATGTCAAATGAATACTCAAACGATATCAAATGAATATTCAACCGATGTCAAATGAATACTCAAACGATATCAAATGAATATTCAACCGATGTCAAATGAATACTCAAACGATATCAAATGAATATTCAACCGATGTCAAATGAATACTCAAACGATATCAAATAAATATTCAAACGATATCAAGTGCAAATTCGAACGATATTAAATGAATTTTCAAACGATAGTAAATGTAAATGAATATTCAAACTCATTAGTCGATATATACAAACGATCGATAACCTTTTATAGAAAAGCGGATGATACCAAATGAATATTTAAACCATATCAAACATTTTTTTGTCAAATGAATATTCAAACTATGTTAAACGAATATTGGAACGATATCAAACATCAAATAAACATTAAAACAATATAGAATGACTATTGGAACGATATCAAAAGAATATTCAAACAATATCAAATAGGAATATACAAACTATATCAAATCAATACTCAAACTCCTTAGTCGATATATATAAAGGAGCGATAATCATCCATCGATTATCTTTTATAGAGATGCTGGAGATACAAAATAGTTATTCAAACAATATCGAAAATATATTGAAACGATATCAACTGAATACTCAAACGATACGAAATAAATATTCAAACGAAAGCAAATGAATATTCAAACGATATCAAATTAATATTCAAACAATATCAACTGAATATTCAAACGATATCAAATGAATATTCAAACGATAGATGAATTTGGCTATTTTATTTATTTTAGGTATTTTTAACATATAGCTCTTCTACGATTTTCGGTACTTATACATCTTCGGATTTCAAATGTTTGGCTTTGAGCGTTCCTGATGAAGGTAAATCCAGAAAAGCGCTTCGGACGCAATAAATTATTAAACGTGTTGTTCTATATTTTTACATCACTGGGTCGATACCTCTGCTGGTGGACTATCAGTCCCCGAGGGTATCATCAGCTCAGTAGTCAGTGCTTCGGTACTGACATGATTAAACAAACTTTACTAAAATTGTCCGTTTATGAATTTTGAAATTATTATGAAACTAAGGTTTCAACTCCCTCAGGCAAAGTTGGCTTTAGATGAATTTGGCTATTTTATTTATTTTTGGTATTTTTAACATATAGCTCTTCAACGATTTTCGGTACTTATACATCTTCGGATTTCAAATGTTTGGCTTTGAGCGTTCCTGATGAAGGTAAATCCAGAAAAGCGCTTCGGACGCAATAAATTATTAAACGTGTTGTTCTATATATTTATACAAATGATCGATAATCTTCTATTAAGAGGTTGAAGATACCAAATGAATATTCAAACGATTACCAATGAATACTCAAACGATATCAAATGAATATTCAACCGATGTCAAATGAATATTGAAATGATATCAAATAGTTTCAAACAATATCAAATAAATTTTAGAACGATATCCACTGAATATACAAACGATATCAAATAAATATCCAAACAATATAAAATGAATATTCAAAAGATATCAAATGAATATTTAATCGATATCAAATGAATTTTGAGACAATATCAAATAATTGCTCAAACGATATCAAATGAATATTCAATCTCATAAGTCGATATAAACAATCGATCGATAATCGTCCATAGAGAGCCGGACGATACCAAATTAATATTCCAACTTATTATTCGATATTTACAAATGATCGATAATCTTTTATAGACAGGCTGGAAGATACAAAATGATTATTCAAACGATATCAATTGAAAATTTAGACGATTTCAAATGACCATTCCAACAATTTCAAATAAATATTAAAACAATATAAAATAAATTTTAAAACAATATAAAAAAAATATTCAATCGATATTAAATATATATTTAAACGATATCAAATGATTACCCAAACGTTATCAAATGAATATTCAAACGGTGTCAAATGAATATTAAAACAATATCAAATGAATTTAAGAACAATGCCAACTGAGCATTCAACACATTTTTTATTTCAAATAAGACAGAAAACATATTACAGTCATGTCTTATACTTTAATTCTAAAAGCCATTTTATACCGTAAGAAAACATGAATTAACGTTGATGACGTCACGGTCACATGACTAAATTGAGTGTCTGGGCTCATAACAAAATACCGTCAGCCTATCAAAAGACTCGTTACATCCAAAATGAACTGATCAATGAATATTCAAACAGCAACAACTGAATTTGCCAACAATACCAAATATATATTCGAACAATACCAAATGAATATTCAAACGATTACAAATGAATACTCAAACGATATCAAATGAATATTCAACCGATGTCAAATGAATATTGAAACGATAACAATTAGTTTCAAACAATATCAAATAAATTTCAGAACGATGTCAACTGAATATTCAAACGATATCAAATGAATATTCACATCAAGTAAATATTTTAACTATATCAAATGAATTTTCAAACGATAATAAATGAATATTCAAGTTCGATATATTCAAACGATCGATAATTTTCTATAGATAAGTGGAAAATATCAAATGAATATTCAAACTGATTAATCAATCTATACAAACGATCGATAATTATCAATAAAAAGGCTGAAGATACCAAGTGAATTTTCATACAATTACACATGAATACGCAAACGATATCAAATAAATATTCAAACGATGTCAAATGAATATTCACATCAAGTAAATATTTTAACTATATCAAATGAATTTTCAAACGATAATAAATGAATATTCAAGTTCGATATATTCAAACGATCGATAATTTTCTATAGATAAGTGGAAAATATCAAATGAATATTCAAACTGATTAATCAATCTATACAAACGATCGATAATTTTCAATAAAAAGGCTGAAGATACCAAGTGAATTTTCATACAATTACACATGAATACGCAAACGATATCAAATAAATATTCAAACGATGTCAACTGAATATTCAAACGATATCAAATGAATATTCAACCGATATTAAATGAATGTATAAACGATATCAAGTGAATAATTCAATTGATATCAACTGAATTTTCAAACGATACTTAACAAGTGAAACTGCGAGCTACTGCTCACTGATGATACCCCCGCCGCAAGTGGATAATATAAATAGTGTAAAAATATGCAAGTGTTCGGTAAACTATACTTTCAGACACATGTTTAATCATAAAGTATCTAATTTATATAAAAAAAATTGCCTTCAACTGTACGTATTCCCTTTCTTTTTTTCTTTTTGTTTGTGTGTGGGGGATTAAGGGGCGAGCGGGGGGAGGGGGAGGTTTTTTTTTTTTTTTTTTTTTATTTCCTACTGGATATAATTGACTTTCTTTTTAGATAGATTTTCAACTTTTTGAAATTTTATATCATCTTGAAATTCATATGAAACATAACCGAAAGTAATAATAGTTTGTATTTTTTAACTTCATATAAACTTGAAACAGGAGTATCCCAAGAAAATATTATCAATTATTTGTAAGCTATTATTGAAAAGTTACATGGCAGATGAAAAGTCAAAGTGAATATTTAAGAAAGGAAAAACGCTATAAATAATAAAACATCAGACGTTTGAATATTCCCTAGCTTCTTATTATTCACTGAAGTCTTCAGGGATATAATTACGATACTGTTGTCAAGTCATTAAAGATTGCATATTTTGGCGTTAATATTGAGTCACTGATAAGGTCTTTGCATCGAAACTAAACACATTTATTCTAAACAGTTGTTGGCATGACACGGGTTATGTTCTTCTCATATATGTTATGATGGTATGATACTAAACCCCTAACGGGAAGGATTGTACCTGATGTTCATATGATGAAATCATAATCTTTCATTCAGTTTAATTGAAGTCTGGAGCAAGCATGTCAGTTAACTGCTAGTAGTCTGTTGTTATTTATGTATTATTGTCATTTTGTTTATTTTCTTTGGTTACATCTTCTGACATCAGACTCGGACTTCTCTTGAACTGAATTTTAATGTGCGTATTGTTATGCGTTTACTTTTCTACATTGGTTAGAGGTAAACGGGGAGGGTTGAGATCTCACAAACATGTTTAACCCCGCCGCATTTTTGCGCCTGTCCCAAGTCAGGAGCCTCTGGCCTCTGTTAGTCTTGTATTATTTTAATTTTAGTTTCTTATGTACAATTTGGAAATTAGTATGGCGTTCATTACCACTGGATTAGTATATATTTGTTTAGGGGCCAGCTGAAGGACGCCTCCGGGTGCGGGAATTTCACGCTACATTGAAGACCTGTTGGTGACCCTCTGCTGTTGTTTTTTATTTGGTCGGGTTGTTGTCTCCTTGACACATTCCCCATTTCCATTCTAATTTTAATTATGTTAACCTCCCATGATTATTACCGCGAATATTAAAATTTATCTAAGATGATTTCTAATTATTTTTAGATAGTGTGTGTTACATTTTAATGTTGTGTTTTGTGTTTCTGTTGTGTCGTTGTTCTCCTATTATATTTGAAGCATTTCCTTCAGTTTTAGTTTGTAACCCGGATTTGTATTTTTCTAAATTGATTTACCCCCAAGGGTGACTGGGGTATAGAAATATGGTCACTTGGTCTTCTCCCGACCGGCAGTAAAACGCTTGCCGAAGTGGGGCGTCCGTTTGGCTGTGCGGGATGTATCAAGTTCGCAGTCACGTCCGGTCAGAAGGGGGACGTTAAATCCGATGCCTCGTGTAAAGAGAGTGCCACGCTCTTTGCACGTTAAGAACCCTTGCAACAACTCTTTGAGGGGTCCGTAGGTGGCCTGATGCAAGGCAAAATTTCGGTCCCTATCCAATATATCCTCATTTTCTAGTGGCAGTCCAAATTTTCCCGACCATCATCCCAGATGGCCTTTATTGTATCAACCTACCTTCTGTATTTATTGTGAACTTGTTCTCGTCCTGAATATGCATGAAATATTTACCACTGCACGTTAAGCAACCAACAATCAATCAATCAATCTAAATTGATTTATGAGTTTTGAACAGCGGTATTCTACTTTTTTCATAGCAAATTAGAAAACAGAAAATTTAGTAATATAATATAACAGTTTATGTCATTTGGATGTAACATCGGCCATGTCATCATGTTTATTGTTTTCAGCCGATCTTTCACCCTTTTGCCCTCCATCCTTCATATAATTTAGTATGTTATCCTTTACTGTTGGTGCTGGTTTAAACAAACACACTTTATTGTCATTCACATTGTATTTAATACAACAGATGTTAAAACCTTCTTGGTCCCCTTGAATGTCTTTTCTGTTTAAAATGAAAGAGTCTAGCTTTTCAATGGAAAGTCATGTGTCCAATTTGTCTCCTGCAAAAAATGTAGGACTTTTAATACATCTTAAGGGACCAAAACACTTTCAATCTCCTACATGTCAGTCATTGCTTTCATCCTCAATCAGAAAAAGAATGCTTAAATCATATATTATGAAATAAAATTAGATTAAATACATTTTTTTTTATAAAAATCCATGGAATTTGGTTTAAGTCTGATAGTTGCAGTCTGTCAACTGGGGCTGAACTGACATAATTGACACAGGTTTTTTGTTCTCTTCTTTCAATTATTGTTTAACATTTTGCCACGTCAGGTTCCTTTATAGATTACCCTATTGGATTAGTTGCACTCATTGTTATAAAATGTACAGTGATATTTATTTTTTTATATCAACTTTCGTATATAGTGAGTATGTGTCTGATTGGCAATCATATCACGTTTTAGTATAGGGTATGTCTTCTTTTAGAAAATAAGAGACGATCACCAAAGTGGATCAAGAATGAGTTGGAGTTTTTTCATCTTACCACTTTATCATTGAAAAATTAAAATCAACTTTATTGCCACTATTTGTATATTTCCGAAAACACGTGCAGTATTCTCTACTTGAGGAGCAGTTTCAATGCTTGTGGTAGGTAAAGGGAATGGTTAAACATTTTCCTGAAAGGGATAAATGCATTCAATGTACACGTATATAAACTATATAAAGTTTCAAATATTTAACAAAAGTAATAGTATCACCGCTGTTTTGTAAATATTTTGACATGACTGTCACTGATGAGTCTTATGAAGACGAAACGCGCGTCTGACGTACTAAATTATAATCCTGGTACCTTTGATAACTATTTCTAGCCTTTCAAATTTACATGATTAACACATAGATATAGTTGTATTGTAAGTAAATTGAATTTAGAATTTAAAACTACTGCTGGTTTTAGTATTTTTTTCTCTCTTAAAATTTACAGTTAATTTTTTATGTACGTTTGCAAATCGTTTCAGTTGAAGTACCAACATATTTTACACTTTATAATTTCTGCGTTCTTTGGTGGGGTATGTTTTGATAACACTGTTGATAATACATGTAATCCGTTAGCAGTTGTTCGTATCAATGATCAATGAAAAACCATATGAATTGTAGTTTTTCCCTGTTTTCAAGATAATTATCCACGCACGATGTCTTCGTTTGACTTCAACATTATTTTCGATTTATTTACACGAAAGTCGACTTTCGCGAGTAGAAAATTCTAGCGATAATAAATTTTCGCAAAAATTTCAAACTTAACTCATTACGAAGAGAGCGAGATAAAGTATTTGCAAAAATGAGTTGGTTTACAATATTGAAAAATTCGTAAGGGTTCCACGGAACCCAGTGTCTCGCCTACTCTTTCTGTTAATCGCAGGCTCAACAAAAATGAGGAAATAATTCAATAAAATATTCCTGTTGATACTATCTTTTGATCGTAAGAAGCTTCTGTCTAAGTTGGGTAAAAACCCAGGATAGTTTATGAATCTAGTAAATGTTTAAAAAAATTTAACTGCAGACTGAATGTAATTTTAACTGGAAGATACTAGCTTTTGATCATAAACAAGCTTCTGTCCAAGTTTGGTACAAATCAAAAATAGTATAAGAAAGTTATTAAAATTTTAAAAACTTTAACCACAGAGTGAATGTAATATTTCCTGGCAGAAAACTAAATCCATTTAAAAGTTAAATATGAAACATGGATTTATTTTGTTACAAAATTTACATCTGGATACTATCTCATGATCCTAAACAAGCTTCTGTGCCAACCCAGGATAGTTGAAAGTTATTAAAATTCTAAAACTTTAACCACACAGTGAATATAATTTTCCTGGCAGAAAATCTAAGTCAATTTAAAAGTAAAATACGGAATAATGAAATTATATTTTTACAAAATTTACTTCTGGATACTACATTTGATGTCCATTTACACCACTGGGTCGATGCCACTGCTGGAAGACGTTTCGTCCCCGAGGGTATCACCAGCCCAGTAGTCAACACTTCGGTGTTGACATGAATATCAATAATGTGGTCATTTTTAATAGAATAAAATTAATTTTCAAACATTAAATTAAATGAAAGTCACCAAATTAACGACAGTTATTGGTAAACCGATGAATATGGAAGTGTTCTTACATATCAGTTTTCAAATTCTCAGCAAATAGATGATTTTCTCATAGAAATACCGGGAGCAAAATTTTCGTGTTATTCAAACATGGCAGTTACCGGAAGTACTTCGGTTTGGCCTTAGCATAATTTCTATGTATCAAATATCCTTTGGCTTTAGCATAATTTCTATGTATCAAATATCCTTTGGCTTTAGCATAATTTCTATGTATCAAATATCCTTTGGCTTTAGCATAATTTCTATGTATCAAATATCCTTTTTTGATTATCTGTGTATTTTATTAAGTAAAGTTAGCTGTAATGTAAACTCAGCATCTTATGTGTAAAAATCAACGTTACGTGTGTCTACTAGTCGAACACACCTTTAAATATAAGTACACCGATAATTCAATACTGTAGCGATGTCGTTTTTGTATGGATTCGTGTTTGTCGATGTGTTAATTTAAGGTAGCGTAAATAACGTAAAATCCAAATTCAAATGGCACAAAGAAAACAAACACAAAGTTTCAATCAAAATCAAAATGTAATTTGTTAAATGTATAATATCAGTTTAACATGATAAAACAGCTGAACAATAATCCTGATCACACTAAGATTTCGACTCCTCTAACTATCTATCTACTTCTTACTCTCTGATCTCTCTCGACCCCCCAAGGGTGACTGGGGAATAGAAATATGGTTACATGCATGTGAAAATAGGTTACAATGGTTACATACATGGAAAAGTCGGGTTACAATGGTTACATGCATGGAGAATCAGGTTACAATGGTTACAGCATGGAGAATAAGGTTACAATGGTTACATACATGGGAAAGTCGGGTTACAATGGTTACATGCATGGAGAATCAGGTTACAATGGTTACATACATGGGGAATTAGGTTACAATGGTTACATACATGGGAAAGTCGGGTTACAATGGTTACATGCATGGAGAATCAGGTTACAATGGTTACATGCATGGAGAATCATAATTTTTTTTATTAATCTATAGAGATCAAACGGCCGCCATTTTAAAATGGCCGCCTCTTCCGCAAATTTCGACTTTCAGAGTGGGTCCATAGCTTAAAATGTTGTCCATGGCATATACTATGACTATCCTAAATTTCATGCTTTTACCACAATCTGAGCAATTTTGTCAAAAATCTGCACAAATCGACTGGACTAAAACAAATCAAATTAAGTAAAATATACATGACAGATCAACAAACGAACTACATGCTCCCATTTTGAACAGGCACATTACGAATATTGCGGGGTTTAACATGTGTGTAAGTGCTCAACCTCCTACACAAAGATACAAAAAAAAAGATTTATAAATATTCAGAAAGAATAGGTAGGGTATTTATATATCACAAACCCAAACCAAAAAAACTGAAGTACTAGACAGAATCAATAAAGGCAACGGTGGTATACCGCTGTTCATGAATCCATGGACAAAAAACTAAATCGGGATAACAAACTAAACCTGAGGGAAACGCATTAAATATTAGAAATGAACAACACTTGTATTCATCGTCTACACAATGAATTTTTATTGATGAACGTTCAGTGGCAAATATTTCATGCATATTCAGGACGAAAACAAGTTCACAATAAATACAATAGGTAGGTCTTGTCGTTATAGAGGCCGTAGGGGATTATAGTCGGGGAAATTTCGACTGTCACTGGAAAATGAGGGTATATTGGATAGGGACAGAAATTTTGCCTTACAACAGGCCACCGGTGTCAAAGAGACAACAACCCGACCGAAGAGCAGACAACAACAGAAGGTCACCAACAAGTCTCCAATGCTGCGAGATTTTAACAACAAACCAAAAAAACACTGTGTAGGATTATGGAAGTCTTTTTATTTGACGGTTAAAATTATATAATTCATTAGAACTAAATAAACATATTAGAAACATTGAGTAGGATGTACGATGTAGACTGGTAATTTCTAATAGCAAAGAAGTACATGTTCAAATAATTCCTATTGTAGATGGTTTAAGAATACAAGTATCCCTTGTGTGGGAAGTGTCACCTTAAAGATATATGCTTAAATTGATTTCGACTTGTCACCAAAATTTGTCCTGAAAAAAATCTATAGCCCACACCCCCCTCCCCCTACCAAAAAATATGAAATAAATAGTTGCTTCTTATACATTTGAAAAGGTCTTCCCGAATCGACTTGACGTACACAGAAATATTCGCCACTGATCTTTACTCATACAACGATTCACGCATAAATGCATGACTAGTAAAAACGTGAGGTAAATGATATGTTTGTCTAGTTTCTCAGATCTTTTAAATAACACTTAAAATAAAAAAAATAAACCGTTACCCTATTCCTTTACCAAGTACTCCTTGAAGAAGAAATACCATTTGAAACAAACAGAAAAGATAAAAATGTTGTAATTCCTAATATATCAATCTTTCTTTTCGGCTGTAAGCACGCTGCTGCAGCTAACGTTTTCTAATGCGTAATCGAGGCATATCTAGTATATTCAAACTACTGCAAATTATAAAAATGGCTTTCATAAAGTAGCAACTACTAAACTTAAAAAAAGGGGAGGGTTATTTTTTTTTTTATCTGAGTCAGATTTTTTTTCGCGTGGTAGTTTTTATTTCGTTTTTTTTTCGATGCTGGTGATCAAATACTTTTTTTTCAATATTTAACACTATAATGTATGGGGAAACTCTTGATTCAGAATAATTTTTTTTATCATCTGTATGACCAGATTTTTTTTTTTATCAAATTGGGGATTGGAATATTTCCACCCCCCCCCCCCCTTTTCAAGTCAAATGGTCGTTCTCTTACTGCTAGAAAAATTGTCCGAAAACTTTGAATTCAGTTATACGTTATGAACATTTAAATGACATATAGTTTACAAGTGTGAACAAATCTTATGTACAGGGAATTAAACAAGGTGTATAGATGTGAACAAATTTAATGTGAAACCAGTGTCCATTACATTAAACTTATTGTAAACATGTTTACTGTACACGGCGTTTGGTGTGAACACGGCCTAAGACAAATGTACAGACGAACAACAATCATTCTGAATTTGTGGTAGAAAATCCACAAATAATCGATATCAAAAGTCCTAAACAATTCACCTGAATACTTCTTCAACGCATACTTCTCATAAATACTGTATTATATGTAAGAAAAAAGAAAATAAGCGTGTTAAACTATGCGTTGTTCCTTTAAAAGCAAGAACACAAGCATTTATACAAAACGCAATATTTGTTGACTCTAAAGCAAGATGTTGCACGTCTCCTCAAGAACTTCATTTTTATTAAGCATCACTGATGATCCTAAAAGCTAAATACACTAAATCTTTCTTCATCCGAAATTGTAGCTTTTCTAGAAAATATCCGGCTTACTATGTCAAAATCCTCTATTTTGGATTTTGATAATCCATCTAGACTAACAGACGATGATTATAATAACTTGACTGGGTTAACAAAGCAGCAGTTCGAGGATTTGTCAACTTACTCTACACAACCAACATACATATACGTAGCACCATGCGTATAATACAAATTATACCGTTCTCAATCCGATTCACATCTTTCTGTCCAGTGGCTTTCCTTACTGTAGAGGAGGATGAGTACAAAATGATCGAATGACTCCGGAAAAACAGATTTATCTACGACTAGAGAGGCCAGTTAATCGTAGTTACGTCCGCCATTTTGTTTTCCGGTCGCGATATCTTTCAAAATATACAGATTTGAAACGGGTTGTTTTGTCGAATTTTTGCCATAATGAAGAATAAATAGTTAATCTTAATATAACAAAAATATAAAGTTTACTTAAAAGAACTTTATATAATAAGTTAAAATGAAATCCAACGTAATATTTCATCAATCGCGACGTATATCCAATGAAAACGTTGTCGGCGGCACGTTTTTTTCCAGAGGATTACCCACTTCAAACAGAAATAGAAATATGTTCCTGACGTCCGAAATTTATAAAATTACTATACAATGAAAAAGGAGATTCCCATTTCTTTCCCATGCGCAGTGAAGATTTATTTCCGGTTACTGCGTCCTTGACTTTCACGTTTGAAAACTTCAAAGATTGTAAACAACCAGATAAGTAATTCGAACCAAAATTTCACGTCCTTTATCGTTTACCTTGACATTTTTTCTTTCTAAACACCCCAATTTGATAGCGATTTATAATCAGGACTGGGTTGCACAAACGTCATTTAAGTTCAACGTTATTTAAAACATAAATGATACTTAACTTCTTAAATAATTAGTTAAACAACAGATTAAAATCCGTTGCTCAAAGCTTAATTACGCCTACACTTACTTAAGTGTTAATTAACAATTTTAAGTATGATTTAATCCAGAATTAACTGGTTCTTAAACAGTTCCCTTATTCGCGTGCATTTTCGCGAATTTTGTACGGAATCAAAATGGAGAACCAACATGACCAAGTATACGCTGATAGAAAAAAAAGATCAAATTGGGATTCTTCAGAAATTTCCTTACTCCGGCAACTTGTTGAACAAAATTTAACTATAATAAGAAGCAAATTGACCAACGCTATTACAAATGCACAGACGACCGGATCTGGAAGACCATAGCATGTCAATTCAATGCTCTAGGGTTACACTGTCGTACAGGCAAAGAAGTAAAAACCAAATGGAAGAACTTGCAATCAAAGGCAAAAACACAGTATGCTGAAAAAAACCAAATATTCAAAGCAAACAGGTGGTGGGCCGACACCTAAACCGATGTCAAATGAAACAGATTAAATAGTTGAAATGATGAAGGACTGTTCCAGTTTCGTTGGTCTTAATGGTTGTAAATCTTCAGTGATCCTTGTAACTTCTGAAGGTGCTTATTCTTTTCTATTTAAATTCTCTGATCGCGTTGCTATTAAAGTTAAAAACAAAGGAACTACACATTCTAATTCTCTCAACTACGCATCAGCTGATCAATATTTGTAAACAAATTCCTTAAATAAATTGTGGGGCCTTTTTGAAGGGTAGTCTACATTTGTATAATAATAAAATTAATTGTATATAAGGACGCTCACACACTGCTTGTGGAATGAATATCGTCCTTCGCTATTTACTAATTTTTTCAATATTTGCGTACCCCAAGGGTGACTGGGGTATAGAAATATGGTCACTTGGTCTTCTCCCGACCGGCAGTAAAACGCTTGCTGAAGTGGGGCGTCCGTTTGGCTGTGCGGGATGTATCAAGTTCGCAGTCACGTCCGTCAGAAGGGGACGTTAAATCCGATGCCTCGTGTAAAGAGAGTGCCACGCTCTTTGCACGTTAAGAACCCTTGCAACAACTCTTTGAGGGGTCCGTAGGTGGCCTGTTGCAAGGCAAAATTTCTGTCCCTATCCAATATACCCTCATTTTCCAGTGGCAGTCCAAATTTCCCCGACCATCATCCTAGATGGCCTCTATTACAACAACCTACCTATTGTATTTATTGTGAACTTGTTCTCGTCCTGAATATGCATGAAATATTTGCCACTGGACGTTAAGCAACCAACAATCAATCAATCAATCAATATTTGCGATTTCTTATTCTCTGACCTCTCAATTATAAGTCAAAATGAAACCCTAATATTACTGTGACCAAGCACATTTCGCAACCGTCAACAAAGTCGAACTGATATTCACTCGAGCTTAACAATTTTCTTAAAATTTGAAGATTTTCAATAACATTTTCCACAGAAAGTACTGTTATAGATAGAGATAATTGTAAGCAGCAAGAATGTTTAGTAAAGTAAGATCTACAAACACATCACCATCACCAAAACACAATTTTGTCATGAATCCATCTGTGTCCATTGTTTAATATTCACATAGACCAAGGTGAGCGACACAGGCTCTTTAGAGCCTCTAGTTTTTTAATATTCAAGTATTAATTTATGTTAAGTCATCGACACAACATATAGACAAGTAGATAAGGGGTGCCAACCAGTGGTCACCCCGGCCTGACATGGTAGTCGTGATATACAGGGTATGAAATTATGTTAAATATTTAACCAAATTGTCGTGTATGTAGCTTGTTTAATAATGTAGTCAGCACAAGTACATCCAATGTAATTACGGGAAAAACAAGCAAGTACAATTCAAACTGGAATCCTTGAGCATCCTAGTAAATTTATATAGAAGTATAAAGTCCCGTATTTTATTATAGAAATAAGTTAATATATTTTTATATATATATATATATATATATATTATCTGGTAGATTTATTCTAGAATACCAATTTGAATATACTTAATATACATATTTTATCTTATCAAGAATAAAAAGCAAAAAGTCGGAAAATGTGATACCCAAAACAAAAAATACCCGAGAGTGAAACGCCAAATATTCAACTAAGGATTGATTGATTGATTGATTGATTATTGGTTGCTTTACGCCGCATTAGCACAAAAAGGCTTTATCGCGGCGATTCAAATAAGGACAAAGCAGCTATGTCATTAGGCAATGAAAACATATACGTTGTATTTTCAAATAATTTTATTCTCAACACAAAAATAACATGTATTTCAACAATGTTTAACAGCAACAATAAATGTCGGAATAATTGCAAAACCCTGAATCAAAGAAACACAATTTTAAAATGTAAAGTCGTGCACAACTCCTTTATGCAATAACACAAAAAATATATCAATAAAAACAATATTTTCATATAAAACAAAATCGCTTAATGCAAAAACACAACTTTAATATAATGCACCAGCGATTATTCAGCAGCATAAACATTTGGCGGCGATACATACAGTATGGTCATATAAAACAAAAGTCTTTAAAAATATAAAAGCAAATCGTGCACAATCCCTTTGTGCAAAAACACAAACGTAATTAATTATGCCCAGTTTTCTTGGAATGTTTGTACAGAGAGGCTCTAAATTTATAGAATGTTCCACAAGTAGAGCATTGGAATCTTTCTTGATTTTCGTGTCTTTTGGCATGCTCTGCCAAATAACTTGGGCATTTGAATGATTTATTACAAATATCACAGTTTGATCCCTTAACTTTTACACCGCAGCTGAATACATGCCTTCTTTTGTTTCTAATATTGGTAAACTTTGCCACACACTTATCACAACTGTGTGGTTTTGTTCCCTCATGCATGGATTTGTGTCCTTCAATATCCGCCGTATAGTTGAATCCTTTACCACATTGAGGACATAAATATTTAAAGCGGTTAATATGCTGGCTTTCATGGTTCTTAAGTCCAACTCTGGATTTTAAAGTTTTAGGACACTTGGAACATTTATAATTAAAAGCAGTATGTGATAGTTGTCTGTGGTTCTCTAAATGATATTTTGTATCAAACTGCTTAGTGCACTCTGAACATTCCAACATGGAACCATTGTGTCTCCGAATGTGTCTTTTAAGGTTGGTCTTGGTTGAGAATTTTTTTATTACAAACATCACAGTGTACTTCCTTGGCCTCAGATGAAGGTGATGGTTCGATGTTGGAATGTTCACCAGTAGATATGAGTACATCCACATGTATGTTGAATTGGTTATTTGTAGATATAGCTGGCTCGCTATCCATATACTCATTTGTATATATTACTGGTACGTAGTCGGGTATTTCAATACTTTCCTCCTAAAACATAAAACAACATCAATCAAATATTGCAAATATTGCAAAACCACAACTTGGTTTACAATATGAAGCAATGAAAAAGGGAAGGCTACATGTTTATATTTTCCAATAAGTTTCTTATTTTAAAAATATGCTTTACATTGTAAAAATATTCGAATTAGCTCTCGCCGCTATATAGCCTTTTTGTGCTAATGCGGCGTAAAGCAACCAACAATCAATCAATCAATCCAATAAGTTTCTCGTTCAGCTTTTCGTCATTTCTTTTCATCTGTTGATTGTATATAGATTAAGATATAATTGAAACAAGAATAATATACCTGATCAACACTTTTGGTATTGTTCAAATCGGCTGTGCAGTTATCATCTAACAAAACTTCACATCCTAGTCCTAAGGATTCATTGAATTCAAGCAGGATCAGACCTGTATACGCCATTACCTAATTAATACATTTAGTATATACTAGAACACACCTGTGACTGAATTAAAGTATATAACTATGCGCAAGCCTTCATGCCGATTATAAGATACACAGTTTTTCTCTGCTTTCAAGTCTTTCTGTTTGAACCCGTCGAACTGAAACAATAATATTAATTATTTGGAAAACAAAAGGTCCTGGAATGGAGTATTTTTTAATCAACAGCATTGTCCTATATAAGTTATAAATAAAGTTGAATTCTTTGCTTCGCTGTTTTACGTCATGCCCACTAACAAATTGAAAACTGTAAATATACGCCTTATTTTTAGTCCAGATTTTAAGTATTCGTATTGTTATCTTAGAAAGTCTTACTGATTAAAATACTACAATAGGTAACAATTTGACAATTTAGTAGTGTCAACCCTGTGGTTATGACCCGTGTATATAGCATATTAATCCTGAATACAACGTTTGGTGGTGCGCCTGTCAGATACGGAACGTACAGATAAGGTAATAGGTAACAGGTGAATATACTATTGGTTTCGGTAGCGGACTCGACCCGGAACTTCTTAATTATTGGCAATATTAATTACGTGGAAAAAAAGGGCCTGGAGTGGTGTAATTTTTAATCTACACCTTTGTACTATATTAGTTATATATAAAGTTGAATTCTGTGATTCGTCGTTTTTACGTGATGACGGCTGACAAATTGGACCTCGTAATTTTAGTATTATAGATATGGGTAACATATTATTATATTTTACAACATATACATGTACAAACAATCAATATTTAGTATTTAGCATTATCAACTTGGTATGAAAATTATACGGATTTGCATGGCATTTAATAGTTAGAAACATATCAAACAGGCTTAATTTTTAAAATATAATTAAAACTACTACAAATCCCATGTTAAAAAATAACAGATCTTATTGCCCTTTTACAGTTACCGATATCTGCACTTATATATTTCGGTAAAATATCTATTGCAAAATAGTTAAATCTAACAGAACATTTCACATTTATATATGTTGACCGTTATGGAATAACCGTTTCACAAATAATATCGGATATGTTCCTTACGTCGTAACTACAATCCCCTTCCCTTTCATGAATGTGACCTACCGAATTAGACTATTTACCGGATTTGTAATCACATAAGCAACACGACGGGTGCCACATGTGGAGCAGGATCTGCTTACCCTTCCGGAGCACCTGAGATCACCCCTAGTTTTTGGTGGGGTTCCTGTTGTTTATTCTTTAGTTTTCTATGTTGTGTCATGTGTACTATTGTTTTTCTGTTTGTCTTTTTCAGTTTTAGCCATGGCGTTGTCAGTTTGTTTTAGATTTATGAGTTTGACTGTCCCTTTGGTATCTTTCGTCCCTCTTTTATATATTTATATTCAATGGCGATAACGTAATAACTAAGTATGACAGACGGTCCGGCGGCGACAACAATATACCTGAAATTTCAATAAAAAATACGTATAGTATCCAAAAGATAATGGCTAAATATATATTATCAGCATCACAAAGGGTCCGGTGCCAGGTTTCTTAAACGTCTTAAAGGGTCCGGTTCCAACCTTATTGACAATTAATTACGTTTTTCTCCGCTCTGAAGGTTTCCTAAGGATTCATTTGTTTTCTCTTGACAACATTTGATGTCAAACCATAACCTGTAAGTTTACTTACTGGATATGGAACCTGAATAGCTTAGAAATAAACAAAAATAATATCACTTTATGCACTCTAATGCACAACAATGCGAGTTCATATTCTTTAATTTGTTGAACCCCAACTGAATTACAAGCCTAATCCTTCGATTTTGATCTTGTCAGTTATCATTTTGTTCCGTGTTACCATTCATAAATACCTTACATTGTTCTAAAACGTGATAAATATACTTTTTTCTGAGGAGCGTAAAGTTGACTTACCAATAAAGTGTGAAGTGTCCGTTGCTACTAGCAGACAGTATCCGTTTCCGCCAGAGGTGGCCGTTATGGTTATGCACCGTGAACAAGTTGACATTTTGACCAAGCCGTCGGATAATTGACATTTGATAATGGTTTGTTATAACAAAACACTGGTGATTGAATATAAAATACTCGATAATGTTAGGTATAATGTCTCACGCCAAGGACGAGTAAAGGTAAATACCGGCTTTGATAAAAAAAAATGCATTGTTTTTGTCTAAACATCGATCGGAAGGTTTTTATGCCAAAAATCATTTGAAAACTTTTAATTCCGTTTTTTTAAATACTCATTGTTTCCCATTCCAATGTGGATATAAGGACCTTCACTCGTTCAGCATGCTCAAGTGGATCAAGCTGACAGCAGAAAAACATTGACCCAACGTCAAGTCTTCTTCCAATAATTAACATCATAACATCTCTGGTGTATTATCGCAAATTCCGTATTAAAAGCAACCGAGTCAGCCTCTACTTCTTAGAATATCATAGCTCAGGGTATGAAGACAAGTGTTGTAGAAATGATTAAGGTTCGTGATGTGTACCCTTTGGCTAAAATGGCTGCATTTTCACCTCAAAATTTAGATAGATTACAGACAAACCTGTGCATCTGGAAAAGTTTTGAAGCATAGCATGCCCTATATAAATATAAATTCAATTGCTTTGTCATCCATGCAAACACAGGCAATAATTACCATAATATGTCAAACGAATGACTTACAACAAAAATTTTCAAATGTTATTGACTCGTGAGAAAAATCAAGATGATGACGAAATTGTCGAGTCGTTACTTGGAAGTATGAATCATACCATGCAAACTATAAATGCTGATGTATGGAGCCTCTTGATGTGCCACATAGCAGATTATATGTATGATCTATATCAGGACTTAAATTATGATCTTTATATCTTATTTGATCTTAACTAATGTTGTTCTTGTATGAAATTGGTGAATTATAGACGTTTTGTTTTCGACTCTATTTCATATGTAATTATGTAACTATCTATAGACTTTTTTTTATTGCTGTTTATATACTTTGATGTTGTTTAGAATATGTAAATATGTTAGTGTTATGTTCTTGATTCTGTTCTTATAATATAAATTGTAAAATCTTCATATAAGGAGGAAATAAAGATAATCAATCAATCAATGCTTAATATCACAACAGCAACTAAAATGTGTTACAGGTTTTAAGCACCTCTATGAATCTTGTGTGCTTCAACTTTTTATTCCTGTGGTCATACTCCTGTTGTTATGCTCCCATCGTATTGAGTTTTATCCTTGGTCTTCTGTAAGTATGCACGTTCTTCCCTTACTTATACGTACCACCGTATATCCAAAAATATGTTTCTGTTCTCTTACTTTAGTTTGCCTGAACCAAATTGTACGAAACTTTACGCAATGCTTATAACCACAATTCACAAGTCAAGTTTGAATTTTAGTTGCGTCACTTTTACCATTCTAGCGTTTTATGCTACTTTACAAATAGAAAAGTTGCTGGAAATTATAGTTTCTGTTCTCTTACTTTAGTTTGTCTTAACCAAATGTTAGGAAACTTATACCCAATTCTTATTACAACAAACACTGATCAAGTTTGAATTTAGGTGGCGATAGTAATACCGTTTTAGAGTTATGCCCCTTCACACATGTAAAAATTTGCTGAATATTTTCGTTCCAGTTATCCAACTTTAGTTCGCTCAACCAAATGTTATGAAACTTATATACAATACTTTTAACCATAAAACCAAGATCAAGTTTGAATTTTGGTACAGTCTTTTTTACTGCTCTAGGGTTGTGCCTTATCACAAATGGAACCAGATGCTCCGCTGGGCATAGCTTTATACGACCGCAGAGGTCAAAACCCTGAACAGTTGGGACGAATATGGACACAAGATTCAAGCTTGATACAGCTCTGAACTTGGATTGCGATCAAATTTTTGACATAACATATAGGTTTCAGACACAAAACAAATGTACATATCTATTGTGCAATACTGTGTAATAAGAATGTATACAAAATGCTTATTGATATATATTTATTCTTATATGATAAACATAAAAAAAGTGATTTATACTAAATGAGCAACAATTGGCTATAATGTTTATAAGTATTCCAAAAATGTAATAAGGGAGAGGGTTATGTACAGCACCGATGTTTTTACAAACAAATGCAAACAAAAAAGGCGTAAGAAACCAAAGGAACATTAAAAACTTATAAAATGAAAACAAGCAGACAACAGTATTGCTAAAACACACACACAAAAAAGATCAAATGCAAATAGAAAATTATGATCGAGGCTTGTATTACCTACTACGTTCTATGGTCTCCTGTAGTTTTAGCCCATCAACCATGCCAAGGTCAGAGAACATATGGCAGGGTTTTTTTTTGTTTTTTTTTTTAATTTACATATCTTTCGGAATCCCCATTAGAAAGATTATTACTATATTTCCAACGATATCAAAATTGATTATATGTTTTATTTATTGTTTAGAAAATATTATGGACTTCTCTGTAACATATTAAAAAATCATCAACGTACAATGAACCTTCAATATTACTTTTTAAAACTTTAACAAGGCTGTTGATTTTAAGACTAAATAATGTCACAGATAAAAAACTGCCCTGAGGGACACCCATCTCTTGATCATACAGATCAGACATGGTCGAATTAACTCTAACATTAAATTGTCTGTTAGAGAGAAAATTAGAAATAAAATTAGGCATGTTGCCTTTCAACCCCATATCAAATAGATCTTTTAAAATATCATATTTCCATGCAGTATCATAGGCCTTCTCAAGGTCGACAAAACATTAATGCAGGAAATCACTAGTCTGCTGAGTTTGAAAAGTCGATTTAAGTTAGCTGCTCACTAAGAAATGGCGACTCTTTAGTCGTCTTTGCGCATTACGACAGAAGTGTTAAATACACAATGTATGTGTCGCCCGAACTAGAAAATGTCAGGCAACCAAACAAATATATAAAACAGACAACATGTATAACTTGGGGTTGTGTTTAAAATTTTTAACCTACACATACCTCTTGTGGCCTCTGAATCGTAAAGGAGTAGGTCTGGTAAGGGCCGATTTTGGCCTCAAATTTCAGGTTCATCTAACGAAAGATTTTGGACACTTTTTAAACACTTAAGTGTCTATTTCAATTGATTCAATTAGTATATGTGCAAGATTTTAGCTGATTAAGTCATTAAAAACCCTCCGATTCAAGCTTAAATATATAAAATCTATCAAATATGCCAAAAATCGTCACTTTTCAGATGGTTTTTGTCAAAAATGAAAGTGGCCGCATCCGTGTTCATCCTCAACCTTTATATATGTCATGTATTATCATTAAATACAACTTACATTTAAATATTATGAAGGAACACGAATGCGGCCACTTTCATTTGAGACGGAAACCGTCTAAAATTTAACCAAAATGCTAAAATTGTGAAGATTTCAGTAATTTAGCATGACTTAATGATGTTAGTACCCGATATATGTGTATCGTTTTGTCAAAAACAGACCATATTTGTGTTGCAGAAGCATTCTACTTTTCAATAAATAGCTAAAGAATTACATTTTCACAATTTTGCAAAACTGCTATATTTTGGGGCCAAAATGGGGTCTTACTGAACCTACTCCTTTCATTGCCTTTTCCGTCAGTCAAAATATAATCTTTTATTGCATTTGTCTGTTCTCGAACTTTTCTTGCTATATCAGCTGCAGAGGTATTGGCTTCCTCTTCTGTAAATCGAATCATTAAGTTTTGTGATAAAGTTATACATTTGTTCTCCACATCTCCTAGAAGTAGTTGCCTGTTCATGTAAAAAAAATACTTGAACCATTATTCGTTCAAACTTCGTCCTGAAAGAAATTGTATTGGTCCCTCCGCCCCCTTCCTTGTTTTTTTAGAGAGAAGGAGAAGGGTGATAATCTTACCTTTGAGAAAAAATTGTGATTAATGGAAGTGTTTGTTTAATGTTAAAAAAAATATGTGCGGCATTACTTTTGTCTACTCGCAATTAATCTATTGGTTTCATTTATACATTTATTGTTTAAGTAGTATAACATATATACACTTTCTTCTTGTCGACACAATTCTTCTTTTCGCTAATAATGTTGAATGAGACCAGGCTATCATGGTTTGTATCCTCTGATGGACATGTTCACCTCTGAGACAAACAGGCCATTACAATGGTGCTGGTGACACAAATGTGACACCTGTAAACTTTCTCAAATTTTACTGTAAATTTGTCAATTTTTTGATAATTTTTTTGATATTACCTTAAATCGGTCATTTGATCAAAAAGAAAACATGAACAAACCACAGCTTAATCAAAACATTTCAAGATGTTTTATTCAATTTAACCACTTTTTGGATATTTATTCGAATGTTACCTTATTGATATCTTTTTTTCATATTTTACTGTAAATTTGGCAATTTTTTGATAGATTTTTTTTATGTTACCTTAAATCTGTCATTTGTTCAAGGAGAAAATTTGAACCAACCACAGCTTTATCAAAATCTTTCAAGATTTTTTATTCAATTTAACCACTTTTTGGATATTCATTCGGATGTTACCTTATTGATATTTTTTTCATATTTTACTGTAAATTTGTCAATTTTTTAATATTTTTTTTGATGTTAACTTAAATCGGTCATTTGATCAAGAAGAAAACTTGAACCAACCACAGCTTTATCAAAATCTTTCAAGATTTTTTATTCAATTTAACCACTTTTTGGATATTCATTCGGATGTTACCTTATTGATATTTTTTTCATATTTTACTGTAAATTTGTCAATTTTTTGATAGATTTTTTTATGTTACCTTAAATCTGTCATTTGTTCAAGAAGAAAATTTGAACAAACCACAGCTTAATCAAAACATTTCAAGATTTTTTATTCAATTTAACCACTTTTTGGATATTTATTCGGATGTTACCTTATTGATATCTTTTTTCATATTTTACTGTAAATTTGGCAATTTTTTGATAGATTTTTTTATGTTACCTTACATCTGTCATTTGTTCAAGAAGAAAATTTGAACCAACTACAGCTTTATCAAAACATTTCAAGATTTTTTATTCAATTTAACCACTTTTTGGATATTCATTCGGATGTAACTTATTGATATTTTTTTTCATATTTTACTGTAAATTTGTCAATTTTTTAATATTTTTTTTGATGTTAACTTAAATCGGTCATTTGCTGTTACAAAATATTAGAAATTATTATAAATTAAGGAATGTATCTCCCTCATGCAAAGCTCTGATTCCTTTCACGGATTTGGCTATACTTTTTGGACCTTTTGGATTATAGCTCTTCATCTTTTATATAAGCTTTGGATTTCAAATATTTTGGCCACGAGCATCACTGAAGAGACATGTATTGTCGAAATGCGCATCTGGTGCAAGAAAATTGGTACCGTTAATTTTATTATTGATATTTTTTTCAAATTTTACTGTAAAGGAGAAGGTATGATAAGGGACGTTTTTGGCCCCCTCTCCAAAGAAGCCTTTATTCGTTCCATTGCTAGCCTTAGTGTAGAAACTTAGAAAAAAAAATGATTTTTTTATGTTCCGGTAAAAAGAAGGTTGCCTAGCAACCGTTTGAATTATATAATAAAATAAGCAGATATGAATTGATGTATCTGTACAAATAACCATATTTCCAGATAAGATGGTTGGTTTGAGAATAACTTGAAGTTACAAATGAATAGTCACTTCAATTTGAGTTTACAGGATGCTTAGCAACAACCTAACAACAGAAATATTCCCTAGCAACGGTTAATTAAAGGTGATTTTTGTCCTTTTAAGAATGCATCTAGCATTGTTTGTTCATATAATGGTGTTTCATTATAATACAATGTGTGAGTAATCCATATCTCTTTATACTAGGTTTATATTGAGCCTAGCAACACAAATGTTGCTTAGCAACAGCATAAAATATTAAATTAAAGCTAACTGCAAATGAAGTAGTCATTTTATTGTACTAGTACAAATAAATGCGAAAACAGAATGCATGTTCAAGAATAACAATTGGTAAGAAATGAAAATGTCAGTTTAATTGTAGCCCTATTGTATAAATGCTTGACAACAACGTAGCAACAGAAATGGTGCATAGCAACGGTTAACAATTTATAAGATACTAGTATGTTACAGGTCTTTTTAGTCAATCTCTTTACATATAACTGCATAAACGTTCATTAGAAGATCTTTTCATAGAGCAATTTTTCTCACAAGAACAGTTTATTGCCTAGCAACAGACTTTACTGAATACCATAAAATATCCTTTATTGGTGAACTATCTCTTTGAAATGGTTATGAAATATTTAAAATACCTTAGGTGGTGTCAAATGCTTAAAATTATCGAGATGCATATTTGGTATGCGTTGCGTTACAGTAATAGCTTCAATTTAGTAATGGTCATGATCTCTGGAAACCACTGAGGACTTTATTAGGCAATATTAAAATCTTGAGTAACGGCTTGCGTTTGCTTTTTGTAGTTCTAGTCATCAACATCATGTATATATTTATTAGTATTTCCTTAGCAACAACAGCAAGTCAGAAGGGAAAGTGTTTTAACAAACATATTAAGATACTGTTCAAGAGTATTATTATTGTAGTTTGTACCATCTTATATTCTAAACTTTAAAATCAACAAAAATAATTTTCCATTGCTCCAAACAGGTAAGGTTTTCGACTTATGTTAGACTTATAAATTCAGTGGAAACACAAAATATATTTAATATGTGACTATTACATAACCATGATAACAGCATTCTACTTTTTTTTATGTTACAACATTTTAATTGAAAAGTCTTTTCTTATACAAAATACAACAATCTCATGTAAGTTAAATGTATATGAACAGCAATTTGTTTAATACCCTGTGTACTCCTTATTGTCTGAGATTTCGATATTCCAATTTTAAGTACACCGAAAATTATATGAAAATATTGTTTTAATACTAACATTTGCATTGACAATAAAATTTACTAACATGAATAAGTTATGACCATTTCATTATAGAAAAGTAATTTAACCACAATATAATGACTAAATCAGCATGATTTGGTAAATAATGAGAGTAAGACATTAGCTATTTGTAAATGCTCATAAAATATGTGAATACATGACTTATTTAAACATTTTCTTGAAAAACTGAATTTTAATTAAAGTTAATATGCCCTAAAATATAAGTGAAAATTCGTCTACCTCAGCAACATGTATATTGGCAGACATGATAGATCTGCAAATATCTGATTCAGACAATTCTGTCTACTCAAGTAATTCTACCGATCATACTTGATGTTTTTCTGGTGAATATTTAAGCGATTGCACCATGAGTGCTTTAAATGAAGGCAGCACATTAGTTTAATGAATGGTTTGATTGTTCGTGAAATTTAGTTTTTCAGTTCCATGTATTTTCACTTTTCTAAACCACTTAAGTTTCCTTTATAATCATTAAATACTTCAAGCTCTCCTTAAATAATTGTCTGGGTCGATATAAGATGGTCCGAGTTGACTTAACATAATCGGTCCAAAATTTCTCCGCACCGACTTGTCAAATAAGCATCATTAAAGCGTTTGACAGATAATGATTGTTTTGCTTAATATTAAACGCTAAGATAGCATTGATGAAATGATTTATTAATACTAAAAAATCAAACTGAATATTAAATATCAAAAAATTTTTTTTTAATATTAATAAATTGATTACTAATATTTAAGGGGGTACAGAACACCTAAGAAAAGATAACTCTTACTCATGGTTTGATTCATTGCTACGTTTTAAAATCATGTGCAATATGCAAGCTTTTAAAAGATCATGATTAGAATGTTTACATTATTGCTAAGAGCAGCTGTACACCTATTGTTATTCATTTAATCTTTTAATCCATTTAAAGTTACTCATTTTCCATGAATGAGTCTTTAAAGAGACATAATAGGGAGATTTCAGAGTGAAATAAATTTACCAACAGAAAACCAGGACGTTAGAAAAGGAGGGAAACAGAAAGGTCAAAGGACCATGATAACTGTTTTCGTTTTTTACTTGCCAATGCCTAGGTCTTACATGAAATAAAATAAAGTGCAAAAAGTCAAAACTCTAAGGATGCTACCATTTGATTTTATGGGGGGGGGGGGGGGGGGGAGGGCTAGAATAAAAAATGTTGTCCTGCATTTTTATACGAACGCAAAAATTGTTCTATAATCATTGGGGGAGGGAGGATTGTTGTTTTTCTTTTTTTGTGCTTTTGTCATGTTTGTGTATCTTTCTGAATTTTAAATCAAATGCAATTTTGAAATAAATATAATAAAGAAAGTGACAAGTGAAAATGTTTCTTCTCGAGTTTCAATTCAAGATTATTACTGAATATAGTTATCAATTTCTATAATAATAAAGGGGCCCAAAAAATAATGTGAAACTTGCTACTGCCGTGCTTTTTTTCTTATTTACTAAAAACAGTTGTACAAATGTATTTAATTTTCATAAGTTAACCTCTGCAGAAATACTAAAAAAGTTCTACGTTAACGAACTAGATTTCACAGTATAAGGATTTTGCACAGTCAGCTCTATTTCATCTCTCATGAACTGTGGTTTTTTGCACGATTAGTTTTGTTCTTAAATTTTGAATTGTATATTTTTGAATCTGTGGACCAATAAAGTGAAAATCTTGGTCATGTAAAGCAACTGACAACTTTAAAGCGTCTCCCTATGTATCATACGATTTTTGGCTTGTCATGCTGTTAATATCAATCTTAAATCAAAAATCAGTTACATCCTTTTTGTTTTTCGGAGGGGGGGGGGGTATTGTTTTACCCCTGTCCGTCTGTCCTTCCGTCCGTCCCATTATTGGTATATAGTTATTCGGTATAACTTCTCCTCCTTCTGTTTGATTCCTAGGAAGTTTTCACTTTGCTGTCTGTTGAGTAGTTTAGTATGTACATTGCGCTTCAATAGAAACTATTCTTTTTTTCAAGCAATTTTATGTGACTACATGTCCATTAAGTATTCCCTATGCATGGAATGGGTTGACATGTCATAAAATGTGTCTATATTGTTGTATGGTCGATTGAAGCTTGTGTAATATTTTTTTTTTAAATAAACATGAATTCATAACTACATAAAAGTCATGGCCCGTACAAGTGTTTCTTACCAAAAAACACAATTATCATCCTCGAGGTAAAAGTTCAAGGTCACATGAAGGTTTCTTACCAAAAAACACAATTATCATCCTCGAGGTAAAAGTTCAAGGTCACATGAAGGTCAAAATTTTAAGAAGGCACACCACCTCATGATGATACATCCATATGCCGAAGATGCAAGGCCTAGGTCAAAAGGCGAAGAAGTTATGGCCAACATGGTTGTGTTTTTCACGAAAAAAACAACATAAAGTTGACCTTGAGGTCACATTTGAAGGTCACAAAAAGGTCATCATGATGTAAAACACTCAACCCCGTGATGATACATCCAAATGCAAAATATATAAGGCCTAGTTCAAAAGACGATAAAAGAATATGGCAATTATGCACTTTTTGAATAGATTTTGCTTTTATTTAATGAATCAATTTGAGGGTGGGGCATATTTTAAACTTAAATACCAAAAAATCTAACGGTTAAATTTTAAAAAGATTTTGCAAGAACAACCGACTAGTATCGCACTCCAAATGCTTAGTTTTTTGAAAAAATTAAACGACACATTTTTTTCAAAAAAAAAATTCCTCAAATACTAGAAGCACAGCATTCACTTTTCATGGCTGATTCTGATAGCCTCTTTTAAAATTCGAGATTTTTTTGTAAATTCGGAATAAAAAAAACTTACAAGAAAAGGGTATAAATGACCAAATATTCACCTCAGCTATCATTATTAGCTATGCTTTTGTCAATTTAGGACTTAATTTTAAAATTGAATTTTTTTTTAACCCAATACCCATATTTCAGAAACTTCCAATTTTGGCCGATACTAGTATGTAAAAGATGCAATGTTTGAGTTGCCAAATCTTTTAAACCTATGGTTCAAATCTTTTAAAATTTTTACAAGATGTTTAGGTTGGCCTAGTTAATCAATGAAAAAAAATTAAGAAAAATTAAACGGCAGGATTTTTTTTGGGTATAGTGTTGGGTACCCCCTTAAAAAATGATTTTGTAATATTAGAAAATCGTTTTTTAATATTAATAAATAGGGAATAAATTCCACAACGGCTTGCCATAACTGTCGACGTAACATATAGAACTAGTAGTATGATCATTTAACAACGTTTAGCTGGCTTAAAAACAAGTTCACTCCACAATTTCCTACATCAGAAAATGCCTGTCTCAAAGTCAGGAATTTGATATAGTATCCGTTTGTTTTGTGGATTCGAGCTTATGAATTAGTCATTCTTTGTTGTCGTGTGTATCACCTTCAGTTTCCTCGCGTTTTTGTACTTTCGGCTTTAAACTTTGGCTTTGAGTTTTCCAACAGCCTTATCCTCTGCTGCTGGACGTTTCGTCCCCGAGGGTATCGCCAGCCTAGTAGTCAGCACTTCGGTGTTGACTTGAATAACAATAAAACTTTGAAATTTTCGAAAACTAAGGATTTTCTTATCCCAGGAATAGATTACCTTAGACGTATTTGGCACAACTTTTTGGAATTTTGGATCCTCAATGCTCTTCAAATTTGTACTTTTTGTTTGTTGTTGGTTGTTTAACGTCCAGTGGCAAAAATTTCATGCATATTCAGGACGAGAACAAGTTCACAATAAATACAATAGGTAGGTTGATACAATAGAGGCCATCTGGGGTGATGGTCGGGGAAATTTGGACTGCCACTGGAAAATGAGGGCATGTTGGATAGGGACAGACATTTGGCCTTGCAACAGGCCACCTACGGACCCCTCGAAGAGTTGTTGCAAGGGTTCTTCACGTGAAAAGAGCGTGGCACTCTCTTTACACCAGGCATCGGATTTAACGTCCCCCTTCTGACCGGACGTGACTGCGAACTTGATAAATCCCGCATAGCCAAACGGACGACCCACTTCGGCAAGCATTTTACTGCCGGTCGGGAGAAGACCAAGTGCCCATACGTCTATAACCCAGTCACCCTTGGGGTTAAAATTCGTACTTGTTTGGCATTATAAATATTTGATATGAGCGTTACTGATGAGTCTGATGTAGAGGAAACGCGCGTCTGGCGTACTAAATTATAATCCTGGTACATTCAGTAACTACTTACACCACTGGGTCGATGTTTTTATTTAACAGCCTTATCCTCTGCTGCTGGACGTTTCGTCCTCGAGAGTATCGCCAGCCCAGTAGTCAGCACTTCGGTGTTGACATGAATATCAATAATGTGGTCATTTTTATAAATTTCCCGTTTACAAAACGTTGAATTTTTCGAAAACCTAAGCAGGCCAGAATATACCACCTATGGTCATTGTCAGAGGAAAAACATCCAAAAGTCTTAATGCATTCAATGTTTCAGAAGGTGTCCCTGATACAAAATACACTTACCAAGAACGTGCATGTATGGAGGACGTTTTGAGTGAAACATGGTTTGGGGACCATTTTTTTAGATTTTGTGGTCCTGATAGACCACAGATTATACTATTGGACTCCCATTCATCACACGAGACTCTAGATTTGATTGAGGTTGCACGAGAGAACGGTATAGAACGTTCACATGCAGCGCTACCTCGGGGCATCAGGGTATATAGAGAGATTTAATATTGGAAAACTCATGTTGATGCATGACTTTAATGTGGTTTCGAAATTCAAAGGAAAGAGAATTGAGGAAATTAATATTGAAGGTAATTGTATAAAAAGTATTAAATTTTCTGTGACTTTACAACTACAGGGCAAAACAAAGTTACTAGTAGTACAGTAATCGAGCATACCACTACAGAAATTGAAAAGAAGGAAGAGAATACTAAAGAAAAGAAAGGAAAGAATTGTAAAGAAGAAACAACAAAGGCAGATAAGAAAATATGGAAAATAAGGAAGCTGACACAAGAGAAAACAGAAAAAGAAAGAAGCACAACAAATCAAAATAGGCACATCTGGTAAATAATTATAGAATAACTAATCGAATAATCGAAGAATTCAAATAGAAAAAAATATTCAATGAGTGACCGAAAACATTAATTCACTACGCGCATGAGTTAATTATCGGTGTTGTTCGGTCACAAGTTTAATTATTTTTCGATATTTGAAATCTTTTATAAGTTCTTCTTTTTATTACATTGGTATATTGTTTTTTTTTAAGAAATTAATAATAATCTTTATTTGTCATATAAGTAACATTATACTTGTGACATAAACAAAAGTAACAACAACAATAACATAACTGAGTTGAACACACACATATCTATATATATATATATATACAAGTAAAAGTAACTAAGAGTCCCCTGTCCTCAGCTCTAAAGACTGTTTTATAAAGGAACCTGTTTTTTTCACTTGGTTTATATTAGAAGGATTTAGTAGGACTACTAGTTTTTCAGTATCAGATAGATTTTGAAACATAGGATTATCTATTGCCATGTCATTAAAAAGTTTTATACGTAAAACATTATTAATTTGACAGTGGAGGAGAAAGTGATTTTCATCTTCTAAGGTTTTACAAGTTGGACATGTTCTATTGTCTCGAGGTATTTTTAGATATCTGCCCTTCTCAATGAGCAAATTATGGTCACTAATTCTAATTTTTGTAAATAAACGTCTAGTTTCAAAATTGTGATATTTTAGATAAAATTCTTGGTCTTGTTTGACTTTTAATATTTTTGTAAAGAAAAAGTTTGTTATTTTCGTTCAAACTATTAATTTTATTTTCCAGTAGTTCTGAATAAAATTTACTTGTAATATTCTTAATCGAAGTCTTTAGTTTGTTAACTTGTTCCATATTTTGACAGGACATTACTTTTTGTATATCAATATTCATTTCTTGTGTTGAATCTTTTATAAAAGTGGACCAAGTATAAACTCCTTGTGAATCAAGGTGTTTACTTAATGTATAACTTTCTTTTAGCAATGGGTTTATGATTTCAGTATTTAATCTAGCCCAATAAAGAATTGCTTGTGTTTTTATATATTTTTCTATTGGTTGTCTACCAAGTTCAGCTTTAACACCTAAATTAGCAGATGTTTTTTTAGTACCTAAAATATATTTACAGAAATTAACATGAACCTTTTCGAAGGGAGTCTTATCCAAATATTGGAAATTATCTATATCTTTGTTTTGGGATTTTAATCTGCCTTTTGCTCTATAATAAGATTGATATGTATCCATGTAAATGTTTGCACCTGTCCTAATTCAGGAATCTGATGTACAGTAGTTGTCGTTTGTTTATGTAATATATACGTGTTTCTCGTTTCTCGTTTTGTTTATAAAGATTAGACCGTTGGTTTTCCCGTTTGAATGGTTTTACACCAGTAATTTTGGGGCCCTTTATAGCTTGTTGTTCGGTGTGAGCCAAGGCTCCGTGTTGAAGGCCGTACTTTAACCTATAATGGTCTACTTTTTAAATTGTTATTTGTATGGAGAGTTGTCTCATTGGCACTCACACCACATCTTCCTATATCTATGATATTTCAGCATTATATGTTAAAATTGGTTTTATAAGAGAATCAAAAAGATTACAGGATACATTAACAGGAAAATTTCCCAAAAAGGCTGCATGTGTTTTTAATGGAAACAGAGTGTAAAACATGAAAGGAACTATATCTTTTTTCTACGCTTTTACAATTTGTTTTGATCCGCCGTTATCCACGTCTTGACAAGGCCTATGGTTGTATTAAGTAAAATGTGAAATTATCGGTTTAAATCAATGTAATTCATTGCAGGGTATACAATTAGCAGGGGCCCATAGGTTAGTGGCCCCTAACATTTGGTGTGGGCTACTTACATTTCTGCTTTTCTTGTAAAGGACTATATATATGGGCTACAAAATGTAAGCTGTGGGCTACCTTGGCTAAAGTCTTTAGGTTCTATCTTACAAATGTCTTCTTTTAGAGGCCCGCAGAATGGTCTGGAGTTGCATTTTAGACCAAATTTGGCCTCAATCATTATTTAAGTACCTGTAATGGTTTTTTTTATTTTTTCTGGAATAGCCATACAATGTATAATACTAATAATACACCCCTTGTCCCCCTTCTTGATAATACATTGATTGATTATTGGTTGCTTAACGTCCAGTGGACCAGATAATGAAAGACACCATGAGTTTATAAGCTCCCCAACAGATGTATATGAAAGAGAACGAAGGACAGTGGCATTTTGGTGCAGACATTTATCAGATACAGGTAAGATCAACAGAAGTGATATGGTTCTTGTCTTCTCCAATATGTACAAAAGAGTGCAAGTTAGGCTTAATTGTGATTATTGCTTATCCTTTTTTTCAATTAGCTGTATGTGTACCACACTTATATGCTGGTGAGATTTCTTCTTTTTCTTAATGATTATCAATAACAGTTTACCAGAGATTTCAAATATTTCTGATATCAAAGTCAAGCCTACAAACAGACATAGTGATCACACATTTTTGTCTGTGTCATCAATATTTTCAATTTGTAAGATGTCGGAAAAGCAACAGAAATTCAAAAGGAGTAGGTCCAGTAAGACCCCTTTTTGGCCCCAAAATATAGCAGTTTTACAAAATTGTTAAAATGTAAATTTTTAGTCATTTATTGGATAGTAGAAAGGTTCTGCTACATAAATATTGGCTCTTTTTGCCAATACAATGCACATATATTGAGAACTAGCACCATTAATTCATGCTAAATTACTGAAATCTTCACAATTCCAGCATTTTAGTTAAATTTTAGACGGTTTCCGTGTAAAACGAAAGTGGCCGCATTCGTGTTCATCCAAAATATTGAAATGGAAGTTGTATTTAATGATATTACATTACATATATAAAGATTGAGGATGAACACGGATGCGGCCACTTTCGTTTTTGACAAAAACCATCTGAAAAGTGACATTTTTTCGCATATTTGGTAGATTTCTCATATTTGAGCCAGAATCGGATCGTTTTTAATGACTAAATAAGTTAAAATCTTTCACATAAATTAATTGCATCATATGAAATAGACACTTAAGTGTTTAAAAAGTGGTCAAAATCTTTCGTCAGATGAAACTGAAATTTGAGGCCAAAATCGGTCCTTACCGGACCTACTCCTTTGTCGACAGAAATTGATCTCTGAAAGAATGAAGGAAACGAAATGCAATGCCTAAGAAAATAGGAATCTCCCAACTACATTTACAGTAAAATTACTTTCCGTCATGTTCACTGATAACGGAACTATGGGAGAAATGTCACAGGAAGGTCATACATGATAATGTCCAGAGGTCCAAACAGATAAAAACAGAAACAGATGTGTTCATTGGGAGGGTGCTATCGGAAGACACAATCACTTGGAAAGTTACACAATAAATAATCACAAATCATTAAGAAAAAGGTTTTATACCGATTTTTGAATCTCATAAATCAATTTGAATAGAATCAAATACAATTTAGCAATTTGAAACATATAGAGCTAGATAGAATACACATCTTGTCATAAATGTACCTGTCGCCATGCATAACAACAAAAATATCACTTCTGCAAATTTGATAATGTTACATATTAATCTAAAATAATGATTTATAATGCAATAAAAAAAGCTTCAAAGGATTATTTGGTTTGCTAATGATGGGATTATAATTCTATGTTTCTGTTCATTTTCTGAATAAACAGTGATCAACTATTTACAATATCCAAATCTATGTTTATCAAGATCAAGTTTTATTTACTTTTCTGATTTGCACTTACTTCGCTGCAATGTTTACAAAATCATTTTAGGAAGTTAAAATAAGTCTTGCAAAGGCAAAGTGTTTTGTTTGTGTCTATTTTATATGTATTACCTGTACCTGCAATTAAGTAATTAACCAGTAGTATATGTAAAGCAAAATTCTTGTGACAAATGATACCCAGGATAAAATATCTAAGAGGAAGAAATAAACAGTTACATATAATTGAAAAAGGGTTCTAAATTGAATGAAGTTTTTATGTTTTGCGCAATATTAAAATAACGTTATGGCGCAAACGCTATTTGCCCAAAAGTGTAATATATATGTAAAAATGCTCATAGCATATAAATAAAATTTGAGTTGTTGGTAAGATGTATGATGGAAAAGCCGAAACATATGTGTCATGCACAAATAAAATTTTAGTGGATATTTCAGGAACAGGTTCTTGTGTAATAATTGACAATAATAAAAGTGTATTGACTGATAGATGTGTACAACGGGCAGACATTATAACCTCTGGGACCTTAGCACCATCAAAACAATATCTTTGAACGCCAACAGATGATAAATGAGCCATATGATGACAACCGAAAATCCCCGGACTTGTGTTGTGAAGGGGATTTTATATTTTTTTGTTGTAATGTTAACTTCCCAGGGAGGTCACTTGTTACGATGTTGTTATTACGGATGTCTTCGGTGGTTTCTTTTTAATGAAATAAATAAGACAACTCAATTTGCTGGTTGGAACAAGGATTGTAATGTAATGTCATGTTTCTTTTCTTTTTGATCGTTAAATATTACAGTGCATAAATCATACAGATTAACAATAAGATTATCATTTAACAATAACAAATATATTTCTATTTCAAATATTGCTCGAATTAAACCTATTATATTTATTGAATTAGTTCCTATTAATTTGCAATTAATTTATTTTATTAAATTACTTTAATTAACATTATATAACTTTCCTTTTTAATGAAATAAATAAGACAACTCAATTTCCTGGTTGGAACAAGGATTGTAATGTAATGTACGGGCAGTAGACTTATATTTGCTTTTATAGTCACTACTCATTACCCGACATTCTTGTTCCCCAGACAAGATTGAGCGTCTTTTGTAAACGATGGAATGTGCTGCCAAAACTTATATTGCTTCATAATATGCAAATTGTATTTATTAGTTTTTGAAAAGCATTTGGACTTTTATTTCTTAAACTAAATAAAATAACATTTTTGGAAGAATTTCAATTTCCGATCTCTATTATAATTGATAATGAAAGATTTGTTAAATTTTAATTAATATCTTGTGTACGTCAATCTTCGTTTCTTAACTTTTTGATTGGTTATTTATACAATCTTGTGTGCCTAAATGTATTACTGAATATTCATGATGCTGTAGTATCTACACATTCTGTGAATATGGTTATAACCTTGGATGTAGTATCAATTCGACATATACATCTGTCCGTCGACCTGGCAACCTTCTAAACGCGTGCCAAATAACTAATGAGGTTCTTGACTTGTACTATTTTTGTTTATCATGCATCTAAGATATGCTTCTTATTCGCTATTTTCTTTATGTGTTTTCTTCTTATTTTATTTTCCTATATCAACGAATCATTTGACCTTTATATAATATTTTACTTGGAACTATCTTTATCACCTATAAACATATACTTTTGTTTAAATAAGATCTATTTTATTTCAATTTCTAATTATTTCCACAAGTGCCCTAAATCCTTTCATAACATTACCCCCTTGTTAAGTTTGAAATCTCCTGATTTCATTTTTTTCAAATTGTTTTGAATATAATTTTAATCTTTGAATCTTATTAATTTTGATTTAGAGATTTTTTTCTATGAATTGTTTTTGCAATAAATGAAACACAAATACACATACATACACAAAAATAAACAATGCATGCACAATAAAGAAAATAATATAACAATCAAATAGTGCCGATCATCTTCTGTGGTACAAAAGTCCACCTGCGAAATATTGGAGATCTGTCTTTGGATGTACTCCAACACGCGAAAATAAGTCATATGAAGATCTGTGTCTTATGTACTCCATATGCAAGTGAATGAAATAACATATTCTCTCTCTCTTTCTTTGTCATTTAAACTATAGAGAATTTAACTCAACGTGGTTGTTATAACGTTTATATTGAACATGTTAATACTTTCTTATGTATATATATAGAGGAAGATCGGACTTGATTGTTTGAATTCCACCAGATTTTTATGATTTTTACTCTTTTTTTTTCTTTTCTTTTACTTCATTTGATTTATTTTTATTTTTATTATTTTTAATTCTTTAATTTTTCTACCCTCCTTTCTGTGTGTTAGAATTGTTACAGTAATATAATCTTTATCAAATAAATGTAGGTTATTATTATTCTGATTTGTTATGGAAGTTAAACTAATTATTTATCTACATGACAGATTGTTCAGAAATCTCAACCTGTTTCTGAAGCAAACTGCAAGTTTAGAAAAAAATCTTTTCTTGATTGCTCTCGCGTGCCAAAAAAAAAGTATATATAGTGACGATCAAATATCAAAACATATGTTCATATCTCTGACAATCTTACTTTACCTGCCAACGTATGTTTAATTGTCTGACAAAATATTTACTATAATAATGATCTCTGTAATAAATTTATATAGTTTCATTTTACTCTCTATTTTTGTTATGAATGTATCTTAAATATATAATTCATCCTTGTCGACTTAGTTTTTAATAATAGTCTTTTATTTGAACAACTTCAACCAAAAACAAAAAGGATATGCTGCAATCATGTAAGCATCATTTTTAGAGTGATTTAATCATTTATTTTGCCTACCCGAGTAGACTAGTACCTTTGAGCAAGTGGCCTGGGGCTCTTATTGTTGCTCTTTAGTTGGGATTTTGTCTCGTCGACATTTTCCCTCGATAAGAAATATCTTCCCTCATTGTTTATAATGGGGAACCAAATATTTGAAACCTAATATTACGATCAATTGCACTCTTTTTGATGTTTAAAAAGGACCTAGTTCAAGATACCTTTTATTTGAACCATATCTCCTTAAGTAATTGTTCATGTTCATGTTTATTTTTACCTATGACTTCATACTTTGCGAATACTAAAAATATCTGTTCCTTTAGATTTTTATTTTGGTAAAGACTAAGCAAGCGATTTTTAAGAATATAATGTTATAATTTAATGTCAGATATAAATGATGAGAGCAATCAAGAGGTCAGTTACTCGAATCTAGTTATTATTATATACAATACATTTGTATACGAATTGCACTTTTCTTTTGTTTAGAAGTATTTGAATTTGATCATTTTTCTAATAAAGAAATAATTTATTTATAAATTCATTTTTTTTTTTAAATTATTTTTTTTTTTTTTTTTTAAACTATGGTTTTGGTAGAGAGAAAAACATAGTAAAAGCAACAATCTTACCGTACATGTGAATGCAAAAATTACGAGTTGGAAATGAAATTACTGTCCATAGATAATATTGGAAATATTGTTAGAAAACATTAATATTGTTCGTGTGTGGTTTGAAAATCTGTTCTGGTCTGATCCTTCGGGTTGTCACAATAGTGCATATGTAACTAATTGTATCTGTTTCCGTAAGAATTGTTTGCATCGTCATGGATTGTTTTGATATTCGGGCTCCTGAATTGATGTTCTGTAGTCAAGTGGCGATTGACCGGTATGGTATCGTTCCTAACATCACATAGGTAGATTTTTATGAATTGGCTTAGGGTATTGTGTGTCTCTTCGTGATTGATAAATGTCTGTCTCCGCCTGATAAGGTAGTTTAAATCGTCTCGTCCTCTGTTGTCATAAAGAAGGTTTGGGTCCTCCGCCATGTTGTTGTGACGGAGGTTTTATGGTGTTTTTGTTGGTGGAAACTGAACATGGATGTCACTTGTTACGCTGTTGGTATTATGGTTGTCTTTGTTGTTTTCTGTATTGATACATGGTGTTGTTTTGCCTCCTCTCGTTTGCTCAGTTCTTCTACGGTTCTTGTAGGTAGATTGATGTCTGGACATCTGGGGACTACATGTCGTTGTTGTGGACTGGCTTGGCAGCGAGAGTGGGACTCGCGCCTTCTTACCCTTTTTAATGAAATAAATAAGACAACTCAATTTCCTGGTTGGAACAAGGATTGTAATGTAATGTACGGGCAGTAGACTTATATTTGCTTTTATAGTCACTACTCATTACCCGACATTCTTGTTCCCCAGACAAGATTGAGCGTCTTTTGTAAACGATGGAATGTGCTGCCAAAACTTATATTGCTTCATAATATGCAAATTGTATTTATTAGTTTTTGAAAAGCATTTGGACTTTTATTTCTTAAACTAAATAAAATAACATTTTTGGAAGAATTTCAATTTCCGATCTCTATTATAATTGATAATGAAAGATTTGTTAAATTTTAATTAATATCTTGTGTACGTCAATCTTCGTTTCTTAACTTTTTGATTGGTTATTTATACAATCTTGTGTGCCTAAATGTATTACTGAATATTCATGATGCTGTAGTATCTACACATTCTGTGAATATGGTTATAACCTTGGATGTAGTATCAATTCGACATATACATCTGTCCGTCGACCTGGCAACCTTCTAAACGCGTGCCAAATAACTAATGAGGTTCTTGACTTGTACTATTTTTGTTTATCATGCATCTAAGATATGCTTCTTATTCGCTATTTTCTTTATGTGTTTTCTTCTTATTTTATTTTCCTATATCAACGAATCATTTGACCTTTATATAATATTTTACTTGGAACTATCTTTATCACCTATAAACATATACTTTTGTTTAAATAAGATCTATTTTATTTCAATTTCTAATTATTTCCACAAGTGCCCTAAATCCTTTCATAACACTTGCCAGTGCCAGCGAAGTACGAAAGGAATTTGGATCTTGTTTCCTTGAAGCACCATGTGCAATTGGCTGTATGGGCTAAACCTACAGAACTGAACATGGCTAATTTGATAGATCTTTCCTAACTTGACCAGTTTGTTGAAGTTGTGTTTTATAAATATTTGTAACCTTATTATGGTAGAGCATACTTATTCGATAGTGCACATACATTTCTGATTAGTTATGAAAGATTACTGGTAAGGTGTGGGAAAGATACTTTGAAGTCTCTATTCTTGCGTTTAACTGCCGAGACAATGTTTAAGAAGCAGAAATGTTTGGATGCAGAAAACTTGAATAAATGTAAATATCTAGGAAACAAAATTGTTTGTTGCATCTGGTAACTGAAAGCTTGATTTTTGCCCTTAAAAGGCTGGAAATGCATGGAATATTTATATTCAATATGTTTATTCACATTTTTTCTATTACAACATCAAATTGTTAAAAAATGTTTCCTACTGGTTTCACAGATATCCATACATATAAATATTTGGTGTATATCAGCATTATTTGTTTTCTATATATATTTATCTGGGTATGTTTTAGGGAAAGATATGTTGAAGAACTTTCTTCTAGTGATGAGCAATCTGAAGGAGAAGATGAGTATTACAATGAGCCGGTCCAGGACATTGATAACCTTTCAAATGAAGACAACCATTTTGTTACACAAGTGTCACAAATTTTACAAAAAAGAGCTATCAGTATAAAACATTTGGATGTTCGACATGCTGTAGACAATATTTCCCAAGAATCATAGGATGAAAGCACAACTGATGAGTCTGCAAGGTTGAACAGAAGACAGTGGATTAAAAGCATCAGTTCAAAGGCAATAGGGTTCAAATTCCTAGACATATTTACTTTAAAAGATCCACTAAAAAGGTTCAAAGTAGGTGTTGATAATGCTCCAACTATAATTGGCCTTAGTGACATAGATAAATTCGATTACAAACAATGACACTTTTCTGAATATGATGTATATATAGTGGATTGGAACCACAGTATTAAAGCATAAAAAGAGGCTTCAAAGTTCTTTAGCATGATACAGGAATTTTACATAAACAACATTACATACATTTTTTTAAAGGAATTTAAATTCGAATTATATTAATTTTCTCATTCGTTAAGTTTAAAGTCAAACAAGTATGTTTACAATTTCCATTTATTCATTTTTTTTTTAAATTTTTTTATGATTTTCACAGTGTTGTATTGGACCCACTACTGGAGCTTTTGCCGTTTCGTTATTGAAGTATTTGTTTCAAAAACTCTTTACTGCAGACGACCTGAGGGTGTATTTTTCCTATAAAGACGGTGGAAAGTTGAGCAAAAGACCACTAGACGACACGAGAAAACAATATCTACGACGATATGTAACTGCATTCTACCCAAGTGTGACTTTGCATTCAGCATACACCGTTATTGTGATTGAGAAAATCAACCAATTTCTTTGCCGTCCCATCTAACAGAAGAAGTAAATACCGAATATATATTATACATTTATGTTGTAATTTCAGTAGACTCTCAGTGTGTTAAATGGTGCAAGACTTAAAATATAAAATATGTGTGCTATAGCATTATGGATTGGACGTAACAATGGTCGATTCACAATTCTGTTTTTCAACAGAAATAAAGACAAGAATAATTTTCTGAATATCTGCAAAATTTGGTCACACATAAAATGTACTAAACACAATAAAGCAAAAAAGTTGGGATGCAATACATGTATATGCAGCACTATTTACTTTTTGAAGTTGTTTTTCAGATCTGAATTTTCTTTCACATTATTTTCAGGTACAGATAAACACGACAGTGATGATGAGGAAGATGATGGAAGTTCACCTGCTGTCACAAGAGAAGCTATCAAAACAGCAGTTGATTCACTTCTTAGAAGACGGAATGAAAAAAATCCTATTAGCACAACACCACTTGTTGCAGCCGAACCTCAACAGACCTCATATGAGTATGATTCCCAGAAAGTTCAACAACAACCTTGTGAAAATCAGTCACAACAAAATGAGTCATGTGTACCAGTCACTCAACTCTCTCAGCAAAATAAATGGCATGATATACCAGTTCATCAACAACTGTCTCAACAGAACCCATTGCAAATACCACTTCTTATTCTTCGAGAATCTTATTAATGTATAAAACGTAATTTTACTCGTTAAACGATTTAAAATATCTTCTTTTTGAAGTTTTAAGCGAAAATGTTCGACTTGAGTCGTTTGTCTTCCCGACATATATAATTTTGATTGTAAACGGTCAGTATGCAATGACCTCTTTCTTTAATGCATTGCACATGCGTAATATCTCCCACGCACGTGGAATGTCTGACATCAATGTTTTGAAGCGAGGGAGAAAGCCAATACTGACTGATTCCGCTAAAAAAAACGACGACGTACAGCAGTAAATGCAAAATGTAATAAGAATAGAATATATCTTGGTGTCCAGTATGATCGCTGGAGTGAGCTAAAATGTGCCCTTCGATTGCAATCACACGCTGAAGTGGCGAAGATTTTGCTGGATAGGTAAGTTTCTCGTGGTCTTGTTTATATTTACATTTCATTGTTATTAGCATCCTAATCTTAATTTTGTGATTAATAATGAATAAAAAATAAATCAGGGAGCAGAAGCAAACAATTTAATCCTAGAGAAACCCGCAACTTTCTCGTTTTCTGGCAAGTTGTTAACTGAAACGCAAGGCAAAATTTAAGGGGCCCAACGGAGGAATAATTTGTTATATGCCAACCAGCCCTGCCCCTACATGTGGTGCAATGTTAAAAGAGACATCTTCTGCCAGTACACTGTTAACAACTTCTACCCCTGGACCATTGCAATATAAATTGAAACAGCATTCAGTACATTTATCTGATTTGTCGGAAATATCATCATCAGAAAGAGAACATGAATCGAGATATGTGTAAGCACTAACATACATTATACCAAGTATTTGATTAACATTTTACAAGAGGGACAAGACAATTAATTGTAATTTGTAAGTCAATAATGTTCTGTTACACCATTAATTCAGATTAAAATGTTCTGTTCAAAGTTATATACATACTAGAACACACCCGAGATATCGCGGGTCCGTGACTGAATTAAAGTATCTAACTATGCACAAGCCTTATTTTAATATTAGTATTGTCATCTGATAAAGCAACCATTTTAAACAAATTGATTTCTTAACGAAATTGCACTAATAGTGTTACAAAAATTCCCCGTATTTTAACACATTATCCTGCATTTCTATAGTTTGGATTTATATTTTTTTAAAAAATCATCGGGAAATGCATTAGAGTTACAAATTCAACGCAAACAGACAGCTTCACTGTCAGTGAAAAAGTAATAGAGGTTCTTGAAGCAGAAGAAACAGCACTTCCATCTCGTGAGAGGACAAGACGTGGACTAAGGGACGACATCAAAAGATCGATGTAGGATAAAAAAAACTTAAATCAAATAGTTTGGGGGTGGGGGGGTCAACATTGCTGCAAGTTTTGTTAATCTAAAATCGATTTTACCTATATTCATATAGGTAAATCAATTTTTCCCAAATTAAGTTAAGAAGGGGGGTAGGGGGGTCAGCGAAAAAACTATGTGAATTAAGTTTTTTATCTTACATTGAACTTTTGATGTCGTCCCTAACCATAAAAACAAGACATTTGATCGATTTCTTTAAAAATTAGACTATTTTTTCATGATGCAGGGTGGGAGACAAGAGAAAGGGGTTGGGAGAGAGGAGGGGCGGGAGAAAGGTACCCCCCTTTCCGCCCCCTTAAATAAGTTGCTTCTAAACAAGAACGCGATGATGAACGGGACCCCAAAATTTTTTAAAATACTAATGTACCAGAAGATGAAAAATATCTAAAATATATATCTATTGATCTGTTTTTTAATACTTGATATATGAAAAGGTACATATTTTTGATTAACAAAATATATGAAAGGGTGGTGTTCTTGACGTCTCAGCTGTTCACCCCTACCAAAAAAGTATGAAGTATGATTGGTTGAGACATTCCAGGACTAGTTTTGATTTTCGTACAAAATTCAATATAGATATCACTGCATGTGCTATCTATCCTTGACGATATTAAAACGATGCATACAACAATTCATTGTGTGAATTGAATATAAAAAAGAAGATGTGATATGATTGCCGAGGAGACAACTCTCCACAAGTGACCAAAATGACACAAAATTTAACAACTATAATAGATCACCGTACGGCCTTAACAATGAGCAAAGCCCATACCGCATAGTCAGCTATAAAAATGAAGGAGACCTGGATTATAACATTCCACTTTCGGAATCAATCGGGAAGGTACAACAATGTTCCGGCAATGATGATATTTCGTTCGGTGAAATGCTCACTATTGAGATAGCTATGCCACTTGAAGAACGCGAAACCAATGATGTTAATGAGACAAGTCATAGTGAAATTGCCAATCCTGAAACTCATGGTGCCGATTGTTATGAATCGAGTCACGGAGTGATATCTGCTTTCCTATATTGTTTTCCATTCAATCTCCAAACAAAGTGGTTTATATTCATGATACAAGTACAAAATTGTGTCTTTGTCTTCCGGAAATTCTCCTTATAATTATGTGCTGCCGACTCCCGTCTTTTTATTGCTGCTCTTTTCTTTTGTAAATTTGCCTCTGACACTTCTGCTGATTAAAATATTATAAATAACCATTAAAATTTAACAAAACTGTGTATTGTCATATTCTCATAATAAGGCATTACATTTCTGCACATGGTCCTGTTTTAAGTCATCTGGAAAATATTGTGCTTTGACTCCATTACTATTTATATGAGTTTCAATGTTTATTCCATTTGCCCTTGGACTGTTTAGTTGTTTTAAAATCTGTATATTTTTCAATATCAGCTACGGTATTGATATCAGTTAATCTTATTATGAGTTTCCTTTTCACAGATAAAAATAAATGTACATTCTTGATTGCATATATATCTTACAAACTACTTCAAATGATCAAATTGTACAAAGATCTATATTTCTGCCAGTTCGTTAGTCTCCCCTTCAATTTCCAAATAATCTAAACTACATTCTATTCTACTATTGACCGACGTCACCACGACTAGCTTCCTAGTGTTTTGTCATACGAGGGACAATTGTTCTCCTGGTACTAGTCGAAAGCGATGCAGGCTCTATGTGCGGGACTTAGGAAAGGCAGTACAGCAAGTATGACCCTCCAATACAAGATGACTATAGGGCTGGCGATTTGGTGTAGTGAATACTCACTCAACCTCTTCTAATTTAGCTCTAGGCAAACTGCACGCAGGGGTGGCATGTCCAGGTCTTGAATCTTACATCCCCTTGGATGCCTTTGAGTAGTTCTGCACCACCTTATTGCTACTCCAGCTTCGTCAACATTTGAAATACAAACACAACAGACAGCATCGCTATAACTTTGATTTTTATTTTTTCATCATAGAAAGAACAGAAATCATCACCATTATGATTTTGTCTCTGTTAGTTGCTGTTCTAAAATGCTATAGGCGGGTTGTGAGAATTTTCAATACACTTAATGAAGAACCTCAGGGACAAATTCAACCTATAGGACAACCTCAGGGGTAACTAATTCAACCTCAAGTGCAACCAAATCAAACTCAGGGACAACCCATGCAACCTCCAGAGCAACTAAATCAACCTCAGGAACAACTCATGCAACCTCAGGGACAACCCATTCAACCTTAGGGGCAACCCATACAACCTTAGGGGCAACCCATACAACCTTAGGGGCAGCCCATACAACCTTAGGGGCAACCCATGGAACCTTAGGGACAACCGATTCAACCTTAGGGGCAACCCATACAACCTTAGGGACAATCCATCTAACCTTAGGGGCAACCCATACAACCTTAGGGGCAACCCATACAACATTAGGGGCAACCCATTCAACCTCAGCAACAACCAAGAAGGTCGCAAAGAATCCGTAACCGTGTTAATAGACTTAATCTTTGAACTTACCTCTGTGCGAGTATACCGTCGGCAATCACCATGATCAGTATCCCATGTGAATTTTTTTAACTCCGCTTTTCTGCTAATAGATAGCAAGCTAGTACAGTAGTTGCGTCTTTAAAAATGTAATGTTAATTTACTGGTAAACACATCACTATGTAGCAATGTGTGATATAGAGCAACCAATTCCCTATCGAAAGGGGAAGTGTTCTGATAGTTCCACTCATAGATACAAAATGCTTATCTTGATTTGGGTATATTATATATACTGGTACATATATATTTAAAAAATATATACTTTTTGTTATAATTAAAGCATCTTAGAAAAAGATAAATATGTTCAAATTAAGTTTCATATGAGTTAATATACATGTACATGTACTTGAATGGGGAAATTTCTCGCATAATTAAATGTTTTATAAATAAATATGAAAACAAAACAAATGTTTTCATCTATAGATTCTATTTCTATATCTAGCTGGAATGTTCATGGATTGGGACAGAAACACAGAGACCCTGATTTCTTGGAATTGATAAACCATGACATAAATATATTGATAGAAACTTGGAAAGGGGTAGAACCTGATGTCCAAATACCTGAATATAATTATTATTGTAAGCAAAGAACTAAAGCTAATAAAGCAAAAAGAAATAGTGGGGGTATTATTGTTTACTATAAGAAAAAGTTTGAAAAAGGGATTACTTATCTAAAAAATGTAACCAAATCTCAGAATAGATTATGGATGAAACTTGATAAGTCATTTTTTGGACTTCAAGATGATTTGTAAATATGTGGCATATATATTCCACCAAAGAATTCCCCACATTACAATAATGAATATGAAGGTTTGGAATCAGAAATAAGTTTCCTTTCTAGCAAAGGAAATGTTTTGTTAATGGGTGATTTTAACTCAAGAGTATCTAATTATTCTGATTTTGTAGCAAATGATGAAAACAACATAAATTTGACTCATATTTTACCAGAAAACTACAAGTCAGATTTTCAACTGACTAGAAAAAGTCAAGATAAAATCATAAACCCACAAGGGAGGGATATACTAGACCTCTGTGTTTCTGCCCAACTCCGTATTCTAAACGGGAGATTTATTGGAGATTTGTTAGGAAATATGACATTTTTTAGCATGAAAGGATGCAGTGTAGTTGATTATGCAATAACTAGTGAAAGTCTACTCTCCTCAGTGAATTATTTTATAGTAAAAACTCCATCATACTTTTCAGATCATAATCAAATTGTTACCCATTTAAAATGTGATGGAAAACTGCCAAATATAAATAATATTTATAAAAAAATAGATTTTGAATTCAAGTGGACAAACACTTCCATACTCTTGCTTGAGAATGAGCTTAAAGAAAAATATATATATGAAGAATTAAACAATTTTCAACAAACAAACTTTGAAAATACTCAAGATGGACTGAACAGAGCTACAGACTTAATTTCAGACATTTATATAACTTTATCACATAAGTGTATGAGAAAAAGATATTTTAAAAAGAAAAGAAAAAGAATATCAAACTGGACAGACTCAAATTTTTTTGCATTAAGAAGTACTTTTAATCTGTATAGTAAAAAATTAAAGTTATCTCCCTTTGATCAATCTATAAGACTGAAATACTTCTTTTATTCTAAACAATTAAAAACAGTTTCTAAACTTAAAAAAAGAGAATTTAAACTTAATGTTCTGAATTAACTAGACAACATGTCACCAAATGAAAGCAAGGAATTTTGGAAACTATTAAGAACAATAAAAATTAATAAGGACAAGAATGATGATAACATGCTAGATTTAAGTCAGTTTGCAGATCACTTTAAAAATCAGTGTAAACCTGAAAAGATCGATAAGAATTTTGAGAAAAGTATTTTTGAAGAATTATGCAAAACAGAGAAGTTGCTAACATCAAAAGAAAGTGATACACCAATAAATATATCTGAAATAAAAACACAAATTAAAAGATTAAAAAGTGGGAAAAGTTGTGGACCAGATAAAATATGTTATGAAATTATAAAACATAGTAGTTCTGTAATGTTAACAGCCATAGCTAAATATTTTAACCTTATATTATCTACCTCTCTATATCCTGAAAATTGGAATAAATCATTTATAATTCCATTATTTAAAAGTGGGGATCATCTTGATCCTTCAAACTACAGAGGAATTTCTCTGATGAGCTGTCTAAGTAAATTATTTAATATGGTTATAAATTGTAGATTACTTACTTTATTTGAAAATAATATATGTCACCATCAACTAGGCTTTAAGAAGAATAGTAGGACTTCAGATGGTGTCTTTATTGTAAAGACTCTGTTTAATAAATATATAAATTATAAAAAGAAAAAGATTTATGGTTGTTTTGTAGACCTAAAAAAGGCATTCGATTCAGTGTGGAGGTTAGGTCTTTTGTACAAAATAACAAAAAATGAGAAAATTGGTGTAAAATTTTACAATTTGATAAAAAATATGTATAAGAATACTGAAGCTTCAGTAAAATTAAAGGAGAATATATCTGAATATGTCTCTATTGATAGAGGAGTGAAACAAGGGGATAATATGAGTCCAAACTTATTTAATGTTTATATAAATGATCTACCAGAAATATTTGATGAAAGTTGTAAACCAGTGACTCTGCAAAATATGTCAATCAGCTGCCTTATGTTTGCAGAACTCTATAAATAAACTAAATTTTTATTGTAATAAGTGGCAGCTCACAATAAATACACAATAAAGTAAGATAATGGTCTTTCAACAGAAAAACATTTTATATAATAAATATGATTTTTACTTAAATGGTGACAAACTAGAAAAAGTTTTAAAATATAAATATCTTGGAAATATAATTGAAGCATCTGGGAAATTGACTTCATCACACACTGAATTGGCTAAGAAAGGTACTAAAGTTTTTTTTTTTTCTATTTTTAAGTATCTTTCTCCTTTAGAAAATGTGTCTATAAAAGTATACAAAAAATTGTTCAAATCACTAGTTAAACCTATTCTTATGTATAACTCTGAAATTTGGTATATGGATTTTTATGAAAAAATAATAAGAGCTGAAAAACGAGCTCAAATTAAGGACATGAGTAAATTTGATATTTTATCAATGATTGATAGTAGCCAAGTGGAGAAGACACATTTAAAATTTTGCAAATATATACTTGGGCTTAGTAAACAATCTGTCAATATAGCTGCAAGAGCAGAACTAGCTCAGTATCCCATAGATGTCTTTATTAAAGTACAATCATTGAAGTACTTAGCAAGAATTTCTAGTGATGAAAATAACCCTTTATTATATGATGCATTTTGTTTATCTAAATGGCTTAGCACTAACGGTATATTTTCATGGTTTTCATATGTAGAAAATATAGCCAATGTAAATAAATTAGACATAAATAAAATTCAGGATATAAACTATAAACAAGAGAAGAGGTCATTCTCAAAAAATATTAAAAAAGAACTTAAAGATAGCTTTGAAAATATTTTCTTTGAAAAATTAAAATTAACTAATGAAACCAGTGAAATATTCTTGTACAGGTAAATAAAAACAAAATATGAAATAGACAAATACATTTCTAAAAATAGTTTTGAAAATAGAAAATTATTATGTAAAATGCGAGTAAGTGACCATTTCTTGGAAATAGAGAGGGGTAGATATAAAAGAATTCAAAGAGAAAATAGAATATGTAAACATTGTAATTTAAATGCGGTTGAAGATGAAACCCACTTTTTCTTAAAATGTAAAATTAATAAATCTTTACGTAATCAGCTTGAAAAAGATATAAATAATATATGTCCAGAATACTTTAATTTGTCTGAAACAGATAAATTACAATTAATTCTATCTTCATTTGATATTATGCAGCTTACTGTTTCGTTCATTAAAAAGTCATTTGCACTGAGGGGAGTGTACAACGCCTGCATAAATATTACTGTTTTACCACTTTATATATGATGTATTATATAATTATTCTTTTAGGATTATAGTGGTTTCCCCCATTTGGATGGTAGCGGTATCTGCTGACTGGAGTTAAACTCCGCTCAATGGCAGTAAATGCTGACGTTTGAACAGTCGTGGCATTTGTTAACCCATTAATAGCTTCTAACAGACGAGCCGATGAAGACTACATTTCCAGTTAACCTACGAAATTCTGTCCGTAATAGGTTAACTTCTGAATTCTGCTGTACAACAGGATCAACAGTCTGCACATCAGACACGTGTGCCTCTGGGAACGAAGAAGATGTAGTTAAATCAATATGATTGTTATTTTGATCACTGTTGTTGTCATTATTCGTAACTATGTCATCTGGGCATTCATCTCTTCTTCAATAGATTGAGATGATACCGAGACAGGAGACTTCCATTTTCAACATTCTAAATTGTCCTCTATATCAAAATAAAATTGATCCAGAGGGGGAACTGGCATAGAAGACTATAGGTGTTTCCTTATTTAAAATACACGACGCAATATGACTTTCAATTACAAACTTGGTGACAGTCGCTAACTCCCTAGATGAATCGACAGGCGGACAATAAGGTGAAGCTGTCTGTGCCACAGAATAATTAGAGCAAGTTGGCATACTAAGGCAAGGCATATTTGATTGTAACAGTCTACTTTAACTGTCTATGGATGCTGCTGAAGAAATAATTGTGGATGTCTCCAACGGAGCTAAAGGTTTTGGAGCTATCGGAATAGGAATAGCTGTATAGATAGGTATGGTTGGCTTTATAGGCTTAGGGAACGACTTTATACGGATGCCTGACCTAAAAGCCCAATGCTTTTGTGATTCTGAGTGTGACTGCTTCACAATATCACGTCCATCTTCAAATAAGTACGGTATTGACGCCTTCTTCAAGTAGTTTCTTTCATTATAAATTTGTCCATTTTTTTGGTAGGGTTTTGACCTCCCTAATATGCTTCCCATACCCACGGGTATGGCTATTAAGGTGATACTCATTCCTTCACCTAAACATACACAAGGTGTAAAAATAATCACAGTGTTCCAATGGTACATGATATTTGTAGAAATGGTCTATCACTTGGTCTTTCTCTACTCCATAGGGACACCTCCCGCAGACATACAAGTAGCCTCTTGTTCGAACTAAATCTGGATCTCTATCCATCTACAACAATTATTATCATTGATAAGCCTTGCTATTCATGTCAATGTTTAACTTGTATATTGTAATGTCATATTATATAATACATGTAGTATAACTATGTTAACAATTATTTGTGCAAATGAAATGCAGGCATATATATACATGATGTATTTATTCATAGTATTCAGCAGCATTTTACACCTCTGCTGAAATGTAGTTTTCTTTGACTATTTTGTACATATCTCTATATCATAACATGTTATATATGTCTTGATTTTTTTTTTTTTTTATTGTCACATTTAAAAATAAATTAAATTCTTAAATTTTGTCATTTAAGAATTTTTTTCATATTTAAGCTTGAATCGGAGCGTTTTTAATGACTAAAGCAGTTAAAATCTTTCACATAATTTAATCGAATCAATTGAAATTGACACTTAAGGTCAAGGATCAGTAAATAAACTAGTCCATAGATTTTTTTAAAATTTTGAACTCAATTAGATATTCAAAACATACATCAGAAAATGTAAAAAAAAGTATATGTCACCGACTTCGTTTTCAAGAAAAATCCATTTTTAGAATGGTCCGAGAGGGTACTAAATTACATTGAATATATAGGGTAAATCTATATTTTTCTTCTACAATTTTCGGTTTCTGGTATAAATCACGAGAACCGCTCCATAGATTTTTTTTTTAAATTAATATGTTTTTCCTCTTTGTCTTACGAATTAGATGACATTAAAAAAAAATATGGTCACCGACTTCGTTTTCCCCGTAGAAGCGACGCAAACCCAACATTTTGGCAAAAAAAACATCAAAATTCGTGACGTCGTAATTTTTATTACATAACGTCAAGTTATCATGCTAATAATTTCCAACGTTCTTCGTGTTGATTATGCACGATGATTATGTATTTCGTATTGATAGATTCTTTTTATCATAAGAGTCTGGATAATTATCATAAATTTTTATTTAGTATTACCAATATTCTTTTTTTATATTTTAGCACCCCATTATACACTTTTTCTTTTTTTTTTTTTTTCTTTTTTGCATTTTATTCTGCAGTTTTTGCCCATTATTCTGTATTCCGTAAACCCCAATCAGACCCTCTTTTATGGAACATTTTAAAAAGAAATTATACGTTGTAAAAAATGTGATGTATGTTCATTATCAATATACATATCTAAAACAATTACTAATTCAGACAAAAATACGTTGTAAGTACATGAACGCAAAAATGGTAAAAACTTAAATATAGAAATCATCAGGGTAACTGTCTACAAGTTGACGCAATGAAAGATGTAATTGAAGCTATATTTTTTATGCCCCCCTCTCAACTACCCCTGTACGTCTGTACGTCCGTACTTTCGTCTGACCGCCCGTACTTCCGTCCGTCCGTCCCCCTTTATAGTTTATAGTTATTCCGCAAAACATCTACAGTTTGAATCCTAGAACGTACTTTGCTGTCTGTTTGCATGTGGTCAGGGTTTTGATCTTTATTAATATTTGCTCTAATGATATTTGAACTTTGTAATTTTTATGGTAACCAATTCATAAATCTCTTAGACTATCTTGTAAGTCATCTGTTTACACTTTTCCTCCGTTCCGATATATGATTTGGCCACTTTTGAAAAAAAAAGAACGGTTTATTTAGCAGCGGAACATGTAATAGCTTGTGTTTTGGTACTATATCACGACAGAACGTGTTCTGTCCATATACTGCTGCTTAACATCGCATATATAAACAAACATTATATCAATGATTCTAAAAATTCTTGAAAGAGTGTCGTGTGGTTATTTATACATCTTCAAGTTAACTAGTAAAACACGCAGACAAACTGACATCTTTGTTAATATCTTATTTGTTCTGCATAAATTTTTTTGTATACAAGTCTACAAAAACGTTTTAAAAAGTTTACTAAATGTTTATTGTTCCATAAGTGTACATATATATGCTCGAAGTATATATAGAATCAGTACATGATACACAACATGCGACAAATAAAAGGGGGGGGGAGGTAGTAATTTTAGGAAACTAAATTAAACTAAGGCTTTGATGAAAGTAAACTTTGATAAAACTGGAAGTTACATAAGGGGAACAGGAAAATAAGAATATATTGCATCACTTACAACAACCTTTAAATTGATCAGTGATTTTTTTTATTACTGACCAGCAAAACCAAGATAATCCAACGATTTTAAGGGTCAATATGAAGTGTGGACCTTAATGTTCTTTATCTTTAAATATAACGCTTATTCTGTAAAATCTTCAATTAACGATTTTGTAAAATTCTTCTATCATTACATGATTTCTTAATTCTGTACATGGTATACACTATTAAATTAAATAATTATTTTATTTTCCGTTGTTATTCTTTATAATTGTGCAAACTTTTTTGTTCAATTTTGACATTCGCCAGTTTCCGTTATACTGCAACTCCCTTTGATATGTACATATTTATGTTTAATATGCCTACAAAAATACCCCCCCCCCCCCCCCCTTAAACGGAAAAAAACAAGAAAAAAAAACAATCGCACACAGGCTGAGACAAGACTGGTAATATTGTGTTTTGTTATTTAGTCCATCTACACACATGAGGGGGGCCTTAAACGGGACTCCGGGATCGGGTGTTTTTAAGCACGGGATTTCGGGATGGATCCTTTATGGATCCGGCTATTCTTTTTTCGAATTTCGGTATGGCGGGATTGCAATTTCTATAAATTCGGGACCTCAGGATTTCATGTTTTTAAGTCCGAGATTTCGGGATCAGGACCCCTGCACCCCATCCCCGTCAAATGCATATCAAAAGATGTCTTTTCCTTTTTAATTTTCTTTTGACCTTGTGTTGTTGTCTGGTTGCTGTCTTATTGAAGTACTGACTACTTACGGGATTTACATTTAACTTTAGGTACTGAAAGTCTGTGACACTGTGCATATTTTTCAGTCGGTATATATAGTAGTACTATGATATAGAGGTGATCGATATAATCTCGTTCTCCACCTTCAAGTTTTATGAGTGTAATATAATTGAGAACAGTTCTATTGTATATTTGAGATGCTACTTTCAGCTAGGGTACATGATTTTTATTCGGTTAATTTTTACCCATATATATATAACAATTTCCTTTGAGGAGACAACCATACGAATCAATACTATTAGGATACTAAGCCCTGTATAAATCTTCAAACCATATACTATTTATACATGTATCTATTTAAAGATTTGTGTTCTATTTTTAACATCGAAATTGCGGACGTGAAAGAAAGCACCATTACAAAAAAAAACAACGTTAGATTACAAAATGTAGGGATGGATTAATGAGGGGGGATAGGAGGGGTCCTGATCCCGAAATCCCGGACTTAAAAAAACGAAATCCCGAGGTCTCGAATTTAAATAAAGTAAATCCCGACGTCCCGAAATCCGAAAAAAAAGATTCCTGGATCCCGAAAGGGTCAATCCCGAGCTTAAAAACACCCGATCCCGGAGTCCCGATAAAGGTCCTATCCCCCCCTCATTAATGATCGTGAAACATCATTTTTGCTTATTTTTAATTTGTTATAGTCTAAAAACTGTATGAATATTAAACTATTGTTCCAACCGTGAACAATGTTAATTAATTTAAGTGTATTATAGTTTAGTGCCATCCATGACTGACTGACAGCAGCGGCGAATTTATGACCAGTATTAGTGTATGTGGTTCATTTCCTTTTCTCTAATTTGAAAATATCTTTACTTGTTCCGACTGGTGTGATAATTTTCAAAATATGGGAGATAGTCTTACCGTACAATACTAAGTTTTAACTTTAGTATTAATGTCCCAAACTTGCACCCCTTCTGCTTATTTTCTGCTAGACGATGTATTTTCCCACTGAATATAGGGTTTTTGAAAGGACAGTTATGACATACCACATATAGAATACTTCCGAGACCACACTTTTTTTCTCATCACAATTATGTAGAATAGTAGTGAGCAACAGTTTTCACACTTGTTTCAACTGGTCGGCAGATATACAAACTCTACCACCCTACGTCCTTATTTTCATTTTGAAGATCGTCTTCAGGACTGTTTTCATATTCATTTTCAATTTTTAGTTTTAGAAAAACAAGTTCATTCTCCTAGAAGTAACATACTTTCCGTCAAATTTACCGATGACATTGTCCCATCGAAAAGTCGCCGGGTGCAATTTTAACATTGCAAAATCTGGTCAAAGGGACGTAATTCGTACAAAACGTCGCAATATTTCGCGGAATCCGCTAGACGGCGTTCATTTACTGTTACTTGACCTTAAGTGTTTAAAAAGTGTCAAAAATCTTTCGTTAAATGAACCTGAAATTTGAGGCCAAAATCGGTCCTTACCAGACCTACTCCTTTGTTACAATCAATATATTTTTACAGGTTCTCCCAAACATGGACTTCCAGGTTTGTTTGAAAGTGTTAAACAGACCACTATTGAGCTGTCAGAGACTCAAACAGATTTGGAGGACCTCTTTATTTCATCTTACCAGATAAGTAGGTCAAAAAACTGACAGGGATGCTTTTAAGGCATATAACAAAACACATTATGAAGCAATAGCTGTCTTGTGTGCATCATTGATAATTAAAATATGAGGTGTGATCACTGGAAGTATTTTTGTGTGTTACAATGATGTATTTGTGCCATTGCTTTATATTTTTTCTCATATAATACACATCCTAGCCCAATAATTTAGATTTCAAGAGTATAAATGCCAATTTTAGAATTATTTCAGATGATGTTCTTGTCTAATTTGATTGCCAAGGTTGGCTTTAGGTTTTTTTTTTAAATTTACTACCTATAAAGGCAACAGAAGTATACCGATGTTCAAATTTGTACCCTTGTTGCTTTGATTTTTAACTATCGAGGCATTGATTAGAAAAAGTGACATATTTAATACTATGTGTTTTGACCATTTTTGAATGTTTCCTGCTTGAAATCCATATGCCCAGCCTTTCCTGGCTTTTATTATAGTATAACGAATTCCCATTTTAGCTCCGAGTTCTTTTACTGCTGTTGATATTCTCCTAGTAAAGGCTCGAAATAATACGAATTTTTACGCTCAACAAGTTCCCATAGAAATACCTCATGGCGAAATGGATTGAAATAATGTACAAACCTTTTTATGCAGGTTCAGAACACATAAATAAACATCAAGAAATGCCAGGTTCAAATAATAGGTGATAAGTACAAGGCGGTTTAGTCGATTGCGATGTGATTTATACATACAGCCAACATATAAAGCATTAGTTCATTGGAATACCTTTGTATATGTAATGAATTAAACAATTACAGAATATTTCTTATACAAAATACATGAACCATTGCTTAACATGTATTTTTTTTTTTTTTGCCGGCTGGGTCATCTGTGTTTGTATGCCCATTCTTTTATTTGGAGCAGGCATAAAACATTTCCTATTGGATAAAAAAAATATAGACTTTACAGAGTATGTAGTAGGTAATGGAGAACCCCTACGATAATATATATAGAACATAATGTCATTTTCCACTTTCTTTTGCAGTCATGCAATTAAAAATCTGGAGGTTATCATTTTTATAAACTTCCTGTTACAAAACTTTGAATTTTTCGAAAAACTAAGGATTTTATAATCCCACGAATAGATTACCTTAGCCGTATTTGGCACAACTTTTTGGAATTTTGGATCCTTAATGCTCTTCAACTTTGTACTTGTTTGGCTTTACAACTATTTTGATCTGAGCGTCACTGAGTCTTGTGTAAACGAAACGCGCGTCTGACGCATTTAATTATAATCCTGGTACTTTTTTATAACTATCTTCTCAGACGACGTGTGACACACAACTTATTGAGCAGAAATATACATCTCCATGAAAGCTCTTTGTGATGAACTTAAGACAGGATGGCCCTGTGCTTAACATCTTAGATTATGTTTTATATAAATTTTGGTCAGACACGATCCTTTTTAAATGAGTTAAATTTCAAGCTCATTAAAAGACTAGGAAGCCAGGATTATACTCCTGCAGTTGTAAATGATAACATAATATAGAATAACCATTTGGAAACAGAGAGGAACGCACAGTGTAAGTATCACTAACCTGTCAGCATACAAGACTACGGGAAAGTTTATAGTTGAACAGGAAGGATTTTAACTGATATCTGCGTCCGTGATGTCGAAAATCAGTAATGCCACTTGCTTAATTAGACTTAAAAGGGGGAGGGACAATTCTCCTTTTATTCGAAATTAAATAACAGAAAAAAAAACACGTTAAAAGATAAATTGGCATCACATACTTTCCAATATCTGTATATCACAAACTCTTGTTTATCATAACTTCCATTTAAAATTGTTGAAACTTGTGTCCTTTTTCATGTTGTTAACTAAGGCTAAAGTGTCGTCTGCTGCCAGTGCCTCGTTCTAAAATTAATTTGCATTTTTAAACATGTGCTGATGTCAATCCACATAGTGTTAAATACTGTCAAAAACGCTATTGTTATGCTTGTTGTAAATAACTGGTCGATGTTTAAAGAAATGTTTATCCTGATATCAGTCCTGTTGATTGAATCGTTGTTACATGAAGTTTTCCATTCTAGACTCTAACAGAACATCTATTGTTAAGCTATTTCGAGAGATGTGACAACATAGACTTTGATAATATTGATGAAACTGACTGTAAAATTTAACAGGACTTTCCCATCAACAATTTGAAGATTTATGTTTGCATGTATTATTACAAAAGTACTCCCCGTATTCCAAAGACATCGGTTGGTTTATTCCTGATTAAAATGTCTAATAAACTCATGTCAACCCTCTTCAAGGTCAGCATTTCAAGTATGCGAAGAGCTATAAATACTTTTAGACAAGCATTAATGAGATCATTTGTATCTTGGTTTTGAAAGTATTACCCGTGAGCAAATTGTAAGGGAACACACAAGACCGCTGGCTTAAACACTTCAAGATGCTGATGATGAAAATATGATGCTTGTATTGGGTGGTACTTATATCTATATCCAGAAAAGCAATATTTTATTTTTATTTTCAAAGGAAATCGTTCAGCCTTCATGAGTTCAAACCACTTGTAAAACCAATGGTAGTTTTTCAACTATTCAAAATCACATGATGATATGTAACGTCGATGACATTAAAAGTTTTGTGACGGATAAAGATATATTTGATGTGGACAGAGGATTTATAGATTTAATTTATTTATTACACGAGCTTGGTATCAAAGCAGCTTTGCCAACATTTTTGAAAGAATACTAGCCGAATGGTGAGTAAGGTAAAATATCATACACATATTGTTGATTTTTAAAAGTCGAGAGAGAGTCTTTAACTTTTATTTATATTCAAAATATTTAAATAAAAAATTATAGATTGAAAAAAGTAAAGATAAACTAATGTTCAGATCGATAACAAAAGAATTGATTGAATAAAACAGCTAATTTCCGAATTCTTGTAGAGTAATACTTTGGTAGGCTTGCTTGCTCTGTGGGTATATACATTTATTCAAGCTTTGTAGTTTACATTGATATCTATGATTTATGGGTTTCAAACAAAAAATATTAACAAATGAAATATGCATGTAAATTTCAATATTTGCAAAAAAACAAGGTTGAATCGGACCATGCACTCATATGCATTAGAAACAAAAACAGGTTGAAAAGGTGGTATGAGTGATTAAATATTGTTTCGGCAATTTCTATTAAACTATTATTGAGTAAAGTGATATCGGGTCAGTGACTGTATTTGACAGAATTTTACAGTCAAAGCATTATATTATATATTTCAGACTGCTGTTGATTTGGGAGGTCCAAGAACAGAGTTTTTTTGCCTTGATATCAAGGGAAATAAATTGATTGATTGTTGGTTGCTTAACGTCCAGTGGCAAATATTTCATGCATATTCAGGACAAGAACAAGTTCACAATGAATACAATAGGTAGGTTGATACAATAGAGGCAATCTGGGATGATGGCCGGAGAAATTTGGACTGCCCCGGAAAAGGAGGGTATATTGGATATGGACAGAAATTTGCCTCTCAACAGGCCACCTACGGACCCCTCAAAGAGTTGTTGAAAGGGTTCTTAACACGAGGCATCGGATTTAACGTCCCCCTCCTGACTGGACGTACCTGCGAACTTGATACACCCCGCACAGCCAAACGGACGCCCCGCTTCGGCAAGCGTTTTACTGCCGGTCGGGAGAAGACCAAGTAATCATATTTCTACACCCCAGTCACCCTTGGTGAAAGGGAAATAAAAGAAAAGTACTTTTCACCACTACGAGAATGGTCTCCAGACTGTACTGTTATTGAAAAATATTTGGTAATTATATTACTTGTAATTGAATGTAAATTTATACTTGCTGTTAACTAGATTTTGTTATTTTCAGCTGAAAAAACATTTTTTTTACCAAAACTATTTGTGCAAAGGAAAAGGTCATGTAAGACCCACTTTTAGCCCCATAAATTATAATTTTTTAAAAAATCGATGAAAGTTTCACTTTAAGTTAGTAATTGTTTAGTAAAATGATGACATTTAAATTACCAGAACAGGTTTTGTCAATGCTCTGCACATGCGTCCTGTACTAAATTTAAAAGTAAAGTTCTGAAGTTTTTCGACATTTTTGCTAATTTCAATAGAGTAGCCCAATTCGAGAGCCAATTGGTTAACATTTTTACTTTAAATTAATCAAATCCAATGTAATAGACATTTAAGTCTATGAAAATTGACGCAATTTTTTTTTTTTTGGGGTGGACGCATTCAACCTGGCAATCATATCTGAATTGTGTGCACAATAAGCCTCAAGGTGTATTGGGCGTTTAAGTTCTGTATTGTTGGCGTAAGTCTGACGTGTGTCTAACTTTGATGGAATGCAAGCTACGAAGAAAAAAAAAGTCTCTTTAATGTATTTGAGATGCACCCCAGTCGTATGTGGGACGATGTTTCGTGCTTTCGGCGTGTCTTGGTAGTTTTATAATGGGATGTTTGTTGCGTAATTTGTGCTTTTATTATTGTATTGAAGGATATTTTTTTTCAAATCGGACCAAGATTCAAAAACGCTTCATTTTCAAAATGAATTTCTCAAACTTACTTTCAGAATTAACCCAAAAAAAGAGAAAGATTTCTTGTCCTTTCTTAACTTTACAATATGGGACATATGAACCAAAGACGCATACAACAGTCAACAGCATGGGTGAAAGGACTTCCAGTTCCATAGGTAGTCTGCAAGATTATTATTTTCATATAGAAACATTATGACTCCTTACCATTCTCCATCCATACATCTGTACATTTATTTGATATCTGTACGTTTCTTTAACCTTAGTTTTTTCTACCTGTCCTGTTATTTGTTGGTGAATTACATTAGACATCTCTAATGCTTCGTCTCTGGTAGACTTCATTCCATAATATTTGTCAGCAGTTGTTGCTAGACGGTTCATATGATCGGCAAGTTTCTCTCGAAACTCAGGGTTAGACTCTCTGATTGACGTTGATACCGACTTCCTTAATTTTGTTGCTGTCAGTTTTTAGGAATCTCCTTTTCCCATAAATGCTGCATCCCCTTAGCTTTTCCAACCGCGACCCGGAACCTCGTTGTTTCTGGGCCATGTGATGAATATACTCTCATCCTCGTCTTCCGTGTAATTAGGTACAAACTTACATAGGTTTATGTACTAAACAATTAAATCATATAACTGACAATCAATTCCAATTTTTTTATCTATTGTCAAAGATAAAAAAAATCCATATGAAGTAGTTCTTGTACATTGACGGTTACATGCTCATTGGCAGCTATAAGACAACACCAAACTTAAACTGAGTACCATTCTCAAAATGTGATTGAAGAAGTGAAAAAGACAGACGGAATGACAAACAATAAGATAGGCGGACTGAACTCGATGAATATCACCTTATTTTGCTAAAAAAAAGACCGTGTGGCTGCGGGATGTATCAAGTTTGCAGTCACATCCGGTCAGATTTGGGACGTTTAATCCGATTTCTCGTGTTAAGAACCATTGCAACAACTCTGAAGTTGTTCGTAGGTGGCCCGTTGCAAGGGAAAATATCTGTCCCTATCCAATATATCCTCATTTTCCAGTGGGAGTCCAAATTTCCCTAGACCATAATTTCGGATGGCCTGTATCTCGTTACAAATTTATCTATTGTATTTATTGTTAACTTATTCTCGTCCTGAACATGCATAAAACATTTGCTACTGGACGTTAAGCTACCAACAATCATGTTTTGGTGAATTTTTATTTTCTTTAACTTAAAACTGTTATTTCGCATTGTATGCATTTTGGACTGACATGATTCCACTCTTTAAATGTTTTTATAATACTCACTTCTGGTGTTCCAGACTCGGTCCAACGGGATGTGCCTTGTCTACTTAAAACTGGTGTGTTGCAAATTGCAGAAAGAGTGCATATGCTTGCTTAACTGCAAGTGGCTTGGAAGGACTATTCGATGAGAAATTTGAGATTCCCAATGATGCAATAGCTCCATGTATTATCGTAGCATTAGGTGAAGTATATTGAGGAGTATAATTGTTATACGTTGTCATTTCGGGGACTTTTATAGCTGACTAGGTGGTATGGGCTTTGCTCATTGTTAATTGTTAATTTTTGTGTCATTTTGGTCTTTTGTTGAGAGTTGTCTCATCGGCAATCATACCACATCTTCTTATTTTTAAAATAATCCGTGTCAGATGTTGTCATTTTTGGGTCCATCAATTCATCAGAGTCTGAAGAATAGACTGTCAGGTCTGGTATCTGTAACTATGTGCTGTTAAACAAATTGTGTTTTGGTGATGGTGATGCTTTTGTAGATCTTACTTTACTGAACATTCTTCCTACTTACATTCATCTTTATTTACAATGAATTTAGCCCATTACAAAAACACAAATTTACAAAATCTATGAAAATTGACTATTAAGGACAATAACTCATCAAGGGGTCAACTGAACATGTTGCCTTATTATTTGCCAAATTGTAAATGGACAAGTTGTAGCAGTTTAACTTTCTCATGTAATACAGTTGACTAACTAAGCTGCAATACTGCTTGCAGATCAAATGTGCCAACCAAAAGTTCAGGTGTACTCTTTGCTGACTCTTGATCTTTTTTCTTTTCTTCTCTGGCTTTGATTTTTCTTTCCTGATGTTTATCGTATGCTTTCTTTATACAATTTGTAAGAGTCCGTTCATTGTTTCGCTGATGATAGATTGTGCACACTGGTCTGGGCTACTTGTATTGTACGAACTTGGCTTACTTTAAAGTAAAGATAAGATTGGGAGAAGTGTTCAAACAACATGTATCTTTAAAGTTTGAATTTAAATGTCTTTAATTTATTTCATAAATGATTTATATATCATAACTTGTTGCTGCAATGTATTTTCACGAAATTCAAATAACAAATGTATCATGGCACTTTTGTTGATTTAGTGATGTTACTATCAGACATTTCAAATTTATTTTTTGTGTGGTACGTTTTACTGCAGTCGTATAATGTTGTGTATACGAGTCTTATACACCCCGAGGGTGAATGGGGTCTAGAAATAGGGTCACTTGGTCTTCTCCCGACCGGCAGTAAAACGCTTGCTGAAGTTGGGCGTCCGTTTGGCTGTGCGGTATGTATCAAGTTCGCAGTCACGTCCGATCAGATTGGGGACGTTAAATCCGATGCCTCGTGTAAAGAGAATGTCACGCTCTTTGCACGTTAAGAACCCTTGCAACAACTCTTTGAGGGGTCCGTAGGTGGCCTGTTGCAAGGCAAAATTTCTGTCCCTATCCAATATACCCTAATTTTCCAGTGGCAGTCCAAATTTCCCCGACCATCATCCTAGATGGCCTCTATTACAACAACCTACCTATTGTATTTATTGTGAACTTGTTCTCGTCCTGAATATGCATGAAATATTTGCCACTGGACGTTAAGCAACCAACAATCAATCAACGAGTCTTATATTTCATTACACAAGTGTCAGTACTCCATGCAATGGCGCCGGTCCCCGAACGGTTGTAAAAAAAGATAACGTGTACTAGTATCTATATTACGATAACCCTGTACCCCTGTACTTCCGCTAATAGTTGACAATCATCTTGTTTCATGTGCTTAATCATTTAAGCAACAAACTCTCAAAGGAGTAAAATTCCTTTGTGGTAATGTCTAGCCTGTATGACAACTTTGCCAACAGTAGTTTTGATTTTAAATCGAGAGTTGAATCCCTGAAAGGTTATAACTAAAGATAGGATAACGTATCAACACATAGTTATAAAAAATGGATAACGTTTACCATAATGAAGCAGCCCTTAGAAACAAGCACTGTTTAAGTCTGTAAATTTCGGTTAGACATGTTGAAGTTCTGCAAGTTTTATGTTGACTTGCATGACTTATTTTAAAAATTGGAAAAATTGTAGTAAAAGAATTTCTATAAAGCTTGCAAATAGAAAATGTTTTTATTTTTTTTATTTTTTTTTTTTTGCAGGCTTAGAGGATACAGAACAAGTATCATATACACCTACCAGAACAGAAGATCTAGAGGAACTGAGGAACGGAGTAATATTTGATGGAATACCATATATTTTTCAGCGGAGATGGACCAGCACGACAGTTTGAGGCTGGTCAGCAGAGAGGGGGAAATCATTCTTGCTTATGCGGTGTTCATAGTAAAGAGCACATTAATTTGGAATGCTGTTTTAAGCGAACACCCTCTGATTTGGAAGACCGCAGGGCAGTATTTTTGAGTCTGGTCAAAATAAAACAAGGAAATATCAACCCATTTCCAAAATTTAAGTAAAGACGAATTAATTGAAGAACTCGAATGTAGAGGTATTAATACTTTTAGGCTTAAGACAAAAGCAAGACTTCAGGAAGAAATGTCAGATTTGCTGCATGGAACATTTCGCCCACCTGCCCTCCTACATTATCCAGAAAAATTCTTGACAGAGTGTAACGTCAGCTGTTATGAGGTACTCCCGTGCGAGCAACTACATGACATTTCAAATGTAGTCCAAAACATAATACAAGAATTGCCACATCATGTTAAATAAAAGTCTACAAAACTTGAGTTGGACAAATTTTGTAACAACAGCATCGGAGACAAAAACCAAATTAAAGGATCGGACGCGCGTCTGTATGCCATAAAACTTTTAAAGTTCATAGAAAATTTAAAATTGGATGTAAAAAGAAAATCGAAGCACTAAATAAAAACAATGATTTTCATAAGATGTAATGTAAATAAGTTTTATTTTACGCAAGTATTTATTTTAACATATATGTGCAGGAAAGCATGGTTATTATTTTTTTTTTAGGTTTTTTTCCGAATTGTATAAATACACATTTGCCACTCATCTTAAAATTATTTTAATGCAGGAAAAGGATTTCCTCTTTTAATGTTTAAATGACATTCTATGTTTTATTTTATTTCTTGACGAAGGTAAAGGAATACACACATTTGACACTCATCTTAAAAGTTATTTTTATCCATGAAAAGGATTTCCTCATTTATTGTTTAAATGATATTTTATTTCTCGTGAAGGTAAAGAAATGCCTGTTATTTTAATTCATATACTAACCAGACCATGAGAAGGCAGTGAGAGCTTTTCATTAAAAGCTAGTCCTTTTATTCTTAGGGATTTTTAAATTGATTCCTTTGTTCCGTCTGGTTTCACGAGAGCATGGCATTTATTCATTTCTGAACTGAAGCAGTCCGTGATTTTGTGCTCTTCTTTTCTTGTCTGTTTTTGCCATAGTTGGTTTTACATTGTTACACTCTTTGATGCTTTTAAACGTTGTAGAAGGGGTTTTGAACCTTTTTTGACTCAATTGCAGGTATATTGTCAATTGTGTTCCATAATACAATTTGTCTCTGTCTGTTTTATGCTGTAAGCAATTTTCTGCCTATTCTTACAAAACTTTGCAATTTTTCGAAAACTTAAGACTTTTCTTATCCTAGGAGTCTGTCATCAAAACTTCGTACATCCTTCTATCAATACCTTAAAATGCCATATCGATAATGAATCCAGACTTTATAGTGCATGGTTGTTGTCTCAGAGATTTTGCGCGGACAGTGCCATACAAGATTTTTTCATTTTCTGTACATATGGATTTGGTGTTCATTGTTCGATAATTTTGCTACTATACCGTGGTTGATTATCATATAATTCTCTAGTTGTCATTTGACGGGTATATTTATTAGTTTTTGTTTGGAGTTCGAAATAAAAGTCCGGTTGAAAAGTATGAGAATATTTTTTTGGCGTGCTGCTTTGTTCTGAACTGTAGTCCTTCAGAATATTTCTACAAGGTTATTTATCATTTCAAGGATTGCATTTGATATAAGATTGGCAATTAATAAGGCTTCAATGTATTTGGATAATTTAATAGCGATGCATCTGGCATCAGATCCTTTCAGTTGATTTTTACCCAATGCTCTTGTATGAAAAACTTTCTCAATTCCGAGGTTTTTTTGTAAATCAGCATGGTATGGCAACTATATTAATATTGTGTGCAGATATTTATCAGCTGATTGGTTTGTCTCAAACATCATTACAGCTTTTATCCATATTGCATTGCAACTATATTAATATATTTATAATACCCCTATTCACCAGTTCATCGATTAATTCTTCTTTTTTATAATTTTGGAATGGGTTTATGATCCCTGTGTACATTTTGTCCAGCATACCCACTTTGTTACTGTTCTTTGTTCGAGCTCGGCTCATAGGTATTTGAAGGTAACAACTTTCTTAATTTGAGTGATTTTTAGAAGCTGTTCGACATAAACAGTTGTAGTTTTCTCCCTTTTGTGACCAGCCTCGAAGTGTCCAGCTGAATTGTTACCACTAAAAAGGAATACCTTAGAATTTGTACCACTTGTTAATTGTGAAATATCATTTAAATAGTCTAGTATCAGCGTATGTTGTTAAGTCCTTGTCCTTATTTGAGAGTTAAGACCATCTAGTAGAAATAAAACTAACCAAGCCACCAGCAACAATGTCACCACTATGTTAAGCAAACAGCAAATCAAGATATCAAAGATATGCAAAAGAGAGAAAATAGAACCTTCAAAGAACAACCACCTTGTCCTGAATACCTCGTCAAACCTTTTCTCTGCCTTGTCAACAAATGTAGCCTTAGCTTTTGATTATGACAGGTGTTTACATGAATGATGATAATATTTATATTCCTAATTAAGAGTATCCAGGTATTTCTTCAAATAATTAATAGAATTGGCTGCCTGTGATGCTTCTTGCCTACATTTACCGCGACCAGTGCAATCTGTATGTCCAGAACAGTCTGAGCTTGTATATTTTGCAGTATTTGCTTTCTGAATTGAAGATACAGATTCCACACAAAAAGAAGAATATCTTTTTTTTTTCTTTTTCTGAAAAAGTAATAAGGAATATAATTATCTTACTACAATCTCTTAATGGCATCCTTGCTGTCAGAAGGAGCTCCTGCATGCAGAAGTACTCTATCCTTTCCCTATACTGTTTCCCAGCACCTGCAGTATGACTGAGCTTAGGAATACTGCGAATGTCAGCAAATTAATCACTATCGTTTGAATCGATGTACAGTTGAGATATAAGATCAATGCGGACAAATAACGAATTACATTGAAATGACCTTTAAAACATTTCTTACAATATCATCATCCAATCAATTAGTATTGCTTGATAACAGTTCAAAGAACGATTCATCAATTTCCGCTCCGTCGTCCTCAACGAGCAGTAAAAAGTAAAATCACAAAAATACTGAACTTAGAGGAAGATCAATTGGGAAAGTCCATAATCACATGGCAAAATCAAATAACAAAATGCATCAAAAACGAATGGACAAAAACTGTCATATTCCTGACTTGGGACAGGCATTTTCAAATGTAGAAAATGGTGGATTAAACCTGGTTCTATAGCGCTAACCCTCTCACTTTAATGACAGTCTCATCAATTTCCGATATTTTTACATTAAAAGTGAGCCCGTATACTGAAAATTTCAGCACCTGAAACTAAAAAAGCAGCAGTCTAATATTCCACAATATTTTTGTTTATCGTGCATATGTCACAGCTTCACTCCGACCTAACAATTGTCCAGTTATGACAAATAAACAACTGTCGTATATCTGACTTGGTACAGACATTTTCAGATGTAGAAAAAATGAACCTGGTTTTATATATCTAGTTAAACATCTGGTTCTTATAACAGTTGCATCAGATTACATTTATTGTACTCAAACTTCAGCATGATATGGCAAAAATCATATCGCTTTATTAAAAATTTCCCATTCTCAATCCTATCTCACACGCAGAGGAATGGGTCCTCTTCTTTTTTTTTTTTGTGCATCAACTCTGGCACATTTCATGAACCCATTGACCACAAAGTGCACTCTACCAACACTGAATCCGATTGTTGGTCAGTATTGGCATTCCCTCCAATGCGCACTCATCTAAGTGGGATCCAAATGCACCAGACAAGCAATCTGCTGACACAACAAAATTTAACCCTTATTATAGTTTCAGTTTTACTTGACTCAATAAATATATCTGGATACAAAGATGAGGTTTGCTTGGTCCAATTTCAAAAAAAGTTTTTTTAATTCGCATAAAAATAGAACTATAAATGTACTAACTATTAAACATCATGTGAAAGTTTTAACCAAAAAACACCATTGACATTGGACAGTAGAACTAATATATACAGCCATGCTGCGTGGAAATCAACATTTGTAATGATGTAATAAAGTTTTCAATAATTCAAGTATTTATAGTGATATCTTTAAATGATAAGTTGATAAGTGGAAATTTGGTTTTTTAATTGGCAGTATTCTTTATCATTCAAACCCTCCTTAACATACATTAGACCGTTGGTTTTCCCGTTTGAATGGTTTTACACTAGTTATTTTGGGGCACTTTATAGCTTTGTTGTTCGGTGTGAGCCAAGGCTCCGTGGTGAAGGCCGTACATTGACATATAATGGTTATCTTTTTTTTAAATTTTTATTTTGGAGAGTTGTCTTATTGGCACCTATGTTCGATGTGAACCAAGGCCTCGTGTTGAATGGTTGACTTTTATAAACTGTTATTTGGATGGAGGGTTGTCTCATTGGAACTCACACCACATCTTCCTTCATCTATTTAACAACAGCTTCCTTGTTTCAGAATTGTAGACGGATACTCGTGTATTGTGAGAACTAAAATAATATTTTTGGATTATTACTGTGACTTTATGGTTGACATTGTCATTGAATTATTTACTATTATTATAGTAATTCTTCTCAAATGGTCATATTATTCAAACTGTATCGAACACAATAATTGTTTTGGTATACTAGTTCCTGTGTGATGAATTAAATTAAACTTCCTCAACTTATTCATCAGATAATTAAGATTTATTTAACAACTCATTCCTTACTTGTATTACATTATTTGTTGTGTAAAGTTATATGTCTGCTTCTTCAGAGGCAATACCCCAACCTTATCCAGGTCACATTATCCGTCAATCTGCGGAACTAATTTAACTATGCAATCTTCAATCAGATAAGGTACCTGTGTGTGGCCATCCTTTTCTGCTCTCCAGATGGACAATCAAATGGAATTTTACCATTAGAGATGCTTTGTGGCACATATCTTGATCTCCATTTCATTGCATGGTTAAAGGTCTATTTAACATTGACTGGAATGTCTGAGGAGGATTATTTATCTGATATTTCTAGGTATTTACAGTTTGCAGATGAATGCGGGCAGAATTGACATGCCAATTGTGGTGTCAGACCACTTTATTCTACTCTCACAATGATTATGTTTAATCCTACCATCTTACACATAGGATACTAGTACTTGACTTATAATCCAGACCAAATACCCCAATCTTAATAAATAAATGAATATATTTAAAATTATGTTTACCAAACAAATTTCATATGAGCAGAAACAAACCGTTGCATTTTAAAAGACTGGACCAAAATGAATAAATATCTGAAAAAAGGAACATACAGAAAGAAATGAATTCAGAGTATTCGCTGTCAAATAAAGACTTCATATCTATCTATAAAGAAAATACGATTCTCCAATCACCGTTTCACAAAGCCTTCTCAACTTGCGATCATCGTTTACGACCTGTTTACATGTGGTTCTAAGTTCACGCTACGTGTGTTTCTCAAAGGCATCGTGAAGGACAACTAAGTTGATGATCGCAAGTTACGTCCTGTGTATCATCGTAAGTGTATCGTAAATCGAGAAGAGTGCTTTCTTTCACGCCCGCACTTTTATCGAGCATGGAATGCCAAATAAACATTTTGAATAATTATTACGGATGGCGAATTAGGGTGATGTTTTAAATAAATATGAATGCAAGTAACAAATTTTAGCCCATCCAAGTTCAATAATCAAGATATGACACTTTTATTATAGATATAAACTTTATACAGAATTTAACACGATTGAAGATCTATGCAAGTATTCCTGAAAATTATTCTGCCTAATGAGTATAATAACATATTGCACAGGGAGAGAAGCTTTCAAATACTTTCTTTCATTGAGTTTAAAACATCTCTCGCCGAGCGGAGCGAGGCCAATTTCTTTAAAAGCGTTTTGGAACTGCTGAAGGCCCGAGAAGCTATAAAACATATGTTGCAAAATCATGCTTTCTGGGTGATCCCCCGATCAGAAGTGAGCAGACCAGTTAATAATTCTTTTTACACTTTCTGTGAAAATATAACCAGAAACCCGGCAATATTGCAGATTTGAAGGCAGATCTTGTTTGACATGACTTAAAGAAAGTAAATTTTCAACGACTGTTGTTAAGCAAGATTTTATATAAGGCTTATATGGAAGGTTTGTTGTTGGAGTGATTAAGTAAACTAAGAGGGCATCATTTGGACTGATTCTATCGTCTGCTGTGATATAGTACCATCAGCACCATTGATGTTTCTTTCTTTTTGTGGAGAGCTTTGAAGGAATTCAATACATTCTTAAATTTGAAGTTTACTTTCAGCTGGTGTCTGTTAAGGAAACATTTTTTTTTTTTAGATTTTTCACCGAATACAAAGTACTTTGTTGGGACAACTTGAAAATAATGCAGTTCCTTCTAAACCTGTAATCAATTTTACAGATTCATACTGAACATCACATAGACATTTTCAGCTGCAACTGTCACTGGCTGTCCAAAACTTCAATAGACAAACCTTTTGGTGTTCTTGCATGGTGGATTGTTGTGATAATTGGGGAAACAGGTCTCTCCGAATTGTTCCCCTGGAGAGACATGACGTGTCACTGGGTTGTGTCGACCGGGATTCAGACTGTTCTCCACACATTTGACTGACTTCTTCAATAGTTCAAAGAAACCACTGTGCCTCAAACTGGAGAGTAACCATTGTACCTAGAAATTAAGGTACACATTTGAAAATGCCTGTACCAAGTCAGGAATATGACAGTTCTTGTGCATACATGTAATACATGTAATAAAAGCATTTTGGTGATGAGCTGAATTAAACTAATGCAGCCTAATGACGTGAATAGTAGAACTGATGATCGTTTGTTAACGTCGGTTCAATGCTTGTTTTAAAATTATCTGTTTCTTTCAGACATATGTTTTTGTGAATAAACATACATATAAGATGAATTAAACATTACACTGTTTTCTATTTTACATCGTCAATTGAGAACGCATGATCTAGTATTGTGTCCTATTTCTCTTTTTGATTGATTAATATACATGTACCACTCTTATCCACACAAATACAATATACAGTATGTCTTGAAGATGAGCATTTTTTTTTTCGATAACATCATTCAAACACATATAATCTAATATTATATCGTATTCTTTTTTTTTACATAATAAATAAAAGTCATGAAAGAACACAAAATTAATTAAATATTATTAAATCATATGATTATGGGGAACTCAAAAGACGATTCATGTAGTGACGGAACACTTAGCATATGGCGAGAGGAGGAAAAAGGATGTTTGCTTAGAGCTTCCTACACCAGGATTGATTAATTGTTGGTTGCTTAACGTTCAGTGGCAAATATTTCATGCGTATTCAGGACGAGAACAAGTTCACTACAAATACAATAGGTAGGTCGTGTCATATTAAAGGCCATAAGGGATGATGGTCGGGGAAATTTCGACTGCCACTGGAAAATGAGGGTATATTGGATAGGGACAGAAATGTTGCCTTACAACAGGCCCACTACCTACGTTCTCTCAAAGAGAGTGCAAGGAGAGTGGCACTGGCACTCTCTTACCACGAGAGATCGGATTTAACGTCCCCATTCTGACCGGACGTGACTGTGAACTTAATACATCCCGAACAGCCAAACAGACGCCCACTTCGGCAACCATTTTACTGCCAGTCGGGAGATGACCAAGTGACCATATTTCTATACCCCAGTCACCCTTGGGGGTCTTACAAAAAGATACAATAAACGGAAAATGCAATGTAATAATCTATAACTACAACATTCATGACATTTCACATGTCGCTGAAAAACATCTCAATTGAACGCCTCTTTGCAATTTGTGCAGGTGGTTTCAATTTCTTCTTTACACTTCTTCTTTCTACCATACTTTTGTCAATAACTTCTGGCCAAATGAACATTCCATTTTTTTTCATGAAAGATACATCAATATCTTCTTCTGCTACACTGATGATCTGAAAACAAAATATAATTGATTTCGTTGGTTTTTTAAACTAAGTATGTAATAAATAGAAAAAACCAGTATGGACACAGACCAGCTTGGATAGTATCCAGCATTCTGTGAGTATTGCATGGCAATACATAGTCCCCATCCAATTAAAATGCATTGTTCCCGAAAAAAAAACAAAATTCAAACTTGATCTGTAACTTGTCATGTTAAATCTATATATAGTTATATATACCAAATATCAAATCAATATAGTCAAGCATGACAAAACAAGAATATTAATGTGTCCATAGTACAGGGATCTATTTAAATAAATTTTAAGGCTCATACTTAATGAATAAGTGAAGTCTTATATTTTAACAAAATACTACTGTTTACCAACCTTTCCAATGAATTGCTTTGTTTTTGATGTTTTTTTCTATTGGAAGTTCCACCAGGACAAAATCATCTGAAAGCAAAAAAAAAAAATTAATCCGTATGTCCCACAACTAATTTTGTCCCCCAAAGATTCCTGATAAAGTGTGTTATTACTTCTGTCAATGTTGAAAGTAAAGAAGTTGAAACATTTCCTTTCTGTACATACTAACTGTTTTATTTAAATGTGATTTATAAAGATCATCTTTCAGCAGTTCCCTATTTATGTGTGAATATTTTGTAAATATATGAACTTGCAACATGAAAGACAGTAGCAAAGTATACCTTTACTTAAAATGTCCTCTGGTGTTTTGGTTGTTCTTGTGTTTTCTCTGGTTGTTCTTGATGGTAGTAAAACCCAAAACACACTTGGTGAAACAGAAACTACATTCAACATCAGACTTAACAATCACCGGTCGTTCTATACAAAAGGAAGAAACTGTCCAATTACGAGACAACTCTTAAGAACAGGACATACTTTTGATAATATCACTTTTTCAAATAATTGAGGTAAACCACAATTGGGACTTCGAAAGGAGAAAACAGCAGAGTGAAATGTTCTAGATGCATCAGCTACGTACTCTTGAATCTGATGGACTTCATGAGAGGGCTGAAAAACAGTTCTACCCAAACCAAAGGAATAAATCATGAATTTTAATTCTATTTAAGTAAAACAACTATTTGTTTTAATTTTAAAAAAATGTTTAAGTACAATAAACGGCATAGTTTGTTTTATACAGATCATCAATAAATACGTTAAACTTTTGTTTAGCTCAAGCTACAAAGATATTTTGTCATGCATCCGATTTCACCTAGATAGATTCACACGCCCGATGAAGCTCATATGTTTAGCGAAATAACTTGCAACTGCAAGTATACTATTAAACATGTTTTAATTAATTGTAATGACTTTGCTGATATTCGTAAGAAGCATTTCAATGTCAATAATATGTATGATTTATTTAATAATGTTCCATTTACAAATATTGTTGCATTTTTAAAAGAAATTGGAATTTATTATATTTAAGTCGTTTTTAATTTTAATCACGTTATTTTACTCATATTGATTTTTATTTGTAAATAATCAATTTGCTTTAGTCTAGAATTTTAGTATATTGAAGGACTTTTTGTCTTATTTTCGAATTAGCTCTCGCTGCGATATAGCCTTTTTATGCTAATGCGGCGTAAAGCAACCAACAATCAATCAATCAATTTAGCGAAATAATGCGTGAATAATATTTAAGATATATCACCTAATTTTATAACACTCATTAGTGTGTTCAAGTTACATTCTTAGACACATATAATTTAATTAGTTATCAAAAGTATCAGGATTGTAATTTAGTACGCCAGATGCGCGTTTCGTCTACATAAGACTCATCAGTGACGCTCGTATCAAAATATATATAAAGTGTATCAGTTTATTAACAAATTGGTCCACACCTAGATAGATTGAATGTTGATTGTTGCTATTTTTAGACACTATATATATATATATATATAAACCAATTTATAATATGGAAAAAATAAATCTACATCCTTTCATTCAAAAGGTAACATAACACGAACAAGTTTACATATTAATCACTGCAGGACATATGATTATTAGTAACTTGTAATACCATCGACAAAAAATGTTGTTACCTGTAGTATGAGATGGCACCAGAACTTTCACCGACTATTAAAGCGGTACGTCTAAACACTGCTAAGGATTCCTTATTGCACTAAGGACTAGGATGACACATCAAAGGGAACATGTTTACTAAATTTCAAGTGGATTGGACTTGAACTTCATCAAAAACTACCTTGACCAAAAACTTTAACCTGAAGCGGAACGAACGAACAGACGGACGAACGACCGAACGGACCCACAGACCAGAAAACAACATTCCCCTCTACTATCGTACGTGGAGCATAAAAATAAATATTAACAAAATTTCAACAACAATTCATTTATTAGTATCCAACTTTACCAAACTTGTCGATTAAACAGAATAGATAGCAGGATTCCCGTGTAATCAGTTATAGAATGAAATTCAAAACAGTGTGGCTGTGGCCATTGATTGACACATTAAATTCATCCATTGACTGGGGCAATTTACGTGAACGTTTGTCTGTAACGACCACTGTTCACGACGTACCTACGATAGACATTTAAACTGTGGGGTTACCAAAGGTTTCTTAACGCCTTTAATTATAAAATAATTCGAAAAAATAACCAGGAATAACCTTTATGTTTTGATTTATATAATTGATATAAATCAAAACATCGTGTTATTTCTGATTAATTTTTCGAATTACTTTATTAAGGTGTTGAGAACCTTTGGTGACCCCATAGTTTAAGTGTCTTTAAAAAGTACATAGTGAGCAGTGGTCGTTACATACAAACGCTCACGTAAATTGTCCCAGTCAATGGATGAATTTAATGTGTCAATCAATGGCTACAGCCACACTGTTTTGAATTTCATTCTATATAATTTGACACGTGTCAAACGGTTCATTGATTTTCGGCACCTCAAAGACGAACAGTCTAAATAATGTTGAATATCTCGTTTATTTATGATTATTTTTCTATAAAATTTGAAATTTATGCATTAAATATCAATTTCTACCTTAGTGGCATGTTATCAGTCCTTAGTGCACTAAGGACTCCTTAGCAGTGTTTAGACGCACCCCTATTAAAGATTCTACTAGCAACGTCAAAACTTTTTACACCAGGAATAATTTACTTTCCGTATTAGCAACGACAAAATAACTCACTATAACAAACATGTTTGAAAACAAGGGGATATGCAATTACATATTTACACCCACTGTAGATAGGTAGAATTAAGACTTTGTTGTATAATTTGAAGACTACATTTAGATTATTTGGGGAAAAGATTAAAGATGATGACATAAGAAGTTCATAAATAAACAACATGCACAATGATCATCAATCAATATGAAAGCTTGTGGTATTTGTTAACTTTAATAATAGGCCGAAGTTGGGTTCTTTCAGGGATCAATAATCGTTGCCGCACACAGAATGCCACACTTTCAATTCAATTATATTTGAATATTTGTAAACTTGGTCCACCATGTATGTAAAATTTGGATAGGATGATGAAGTTTAATTTTCAGAACTGTACTTTAGAAATCCTTTTGCATTAGGTTTTTTTGTTTGAATGCATACTGTGTCTAACATAAGGTAATACTTACTCTTGAAGAGTTCCCAAATGAAATATAAGTAAGAGGCGCCAGCTTTTGTGGTGATCTTTACAAAACTTTGCAAAACTTTTAGCTGAATCAGATTTAAATCCCATAGTATGACAAAGGTTTTCCAAGACTGGTATCCGATTAAGTTAAAAAAAATCCTTTTATAAAATTCATCTCATAATGACCAGAATCTATTCTTACATACAACCAATCAAATTCAAAAACAAAGCGTCATTGAACAGTGAGATGGATTTCTGTGGTATGGTTGGAATAATTGTCCATTGACATAAATGATTTTCCACATCCTTCAATGGCACATACAACAGCTTCTACTTTCATTTTTTTTTATTATCATGTATGGAAGACCATCACAGCATACAAAAGTCGTTTTTTGTTTAATGCTAACTGTCTGTTCAACATGGATTTTTTTTTTTTTTTTTCAACTTATTAAAAACAATATCTTCACAGAGTAGAATATGTAAGCACCTGCAATATATCTCAGTTTAAATGAGCTAGCAGAAGAAGATACTTTGCAGTGTACATTAACACACAATTCTTCTCTTTGTATTTACAATGTAGCTTTAAGTCCAATTTCTTGTTGAATAAATAAGTTGATACTCTGTTTGTTTCCTATCTAGTATTTCCGATTCTTATATATGTTGATATATGTATCACTAATTGAGTATGCATTTATATGTTTAGATAAAGTAGCAAAATCATTAAAGTTTGCCAAAAAGATTATAATTCATATACAAATTCACTATCTTGATTAGCAACAATGCCACAATTCTCATCGAAACTAAAGTAATTTTCCTCAATATCATTATCAATTCATTAATTTATTACCCATCTCACCTTTAATCGCAGCTTTATTTTCATTAAATCCTTCTTTTCTTGGGGTCAGAATCACAGCCTGGAAGTGCAAAGTCCTTGATCATTTTTGCAGCATAGTCGCTAACAATTGCTGCTATTTTCCACCAATTTCGTAGGAAGTCATCCCTTCTCCATATTCCTTTCGTATATTTGTAGATGTATGCCGCCCCTTAAACCTCTTGCAACATATCATGACTGATTTCAAAGTCATCAATAAAACAAAGACGGTTTTTTTTAAACATTCAATAAATTTCGCAATCTTCCAAGGAAAAGTGTGCCTATTGGAAATATGAAAAAGCAGGCTTCTACATGTCTCTTAAAGTTGATCAGGATCACCTACGGCTTGTCGACTTGTCATCCTGTATTATAACAACCTACCTATTATATTAATTGTTAACTTGTTAACTTGTTCTCGTCCTGAATATGCATGAAATATTTGCCACTGGACGTTAAGCAACCAACAATCAATCAATCATTCAACAAGAGTAAATTATAATTAAAGAATCATACATTGCAACCTGTATCTCTTTGCGAGGTGATGGTGTCAAGGCGGCCTTAATGGCAGATGTAAGGGTTGGTATGCATTTGTCACTAGCATCTATAAGCGGCTTCCAAGAAAACTCATCCAGAGTACCTTCATTTAAAGGCTTTGAGAGATTTATAACACCAAGATCCAACCGCTTTTTCTCCTGTCGAACTGCATATTTGATCAATTTCGTGAATCCCTGTCTTGCTGACTTGCTCTTCTCATAAAGGCATTTAAAGGCACTAAAGTAGTGAGAACTTCAAAGGGCCTGAACAGCCGTGTCCACAAAACCCTTTGAACAATGAGTACTAGCTTTTTTTGGAGAGACAACAACCTTTTTTGGTGAATAAATGTTACATCTCTTCTTAGAGACAGAAGACAACAAAGATTAATCTACAGTACTTTGAGGCGAAACAAATTCAAAAGTCTGTTTATTTGGCGTCGTTTAACAGAGGCCGTTTTCTCCTTCTCATGTAAGAAGTGTCTGCTTGAAGTTTGTTGAACTCATCTAATGCGTCTTTAGTAGTCAACTGTGATTTAAAAATTTTCACAACTGAACTGGCAGTATTACAAACATACAAAGACTTGTCAGGGGTTACTTGAATGTCAATTTTTGAAAAATTGGTAATTTTATCTTCCAGTTATTGTCCCTGATATGATTGAATCTACCATTGCTTTTGAACAACTATATCAATATATACTAGAATAAATTGCATTAATGGTTAGTAGGAACTGTTCTTTTACAGTCTGAACTTTAACTTAATTGTATTAATTCTCTTTTAAAGTTGTTGCTCTGAAAATGTGTGTTTTTATCCGCTTTTAGTGCATAATTTGTTAATTTAAGTTATTCTGCTCCTATGAGCCACTTCATTTATGATGAATTAATTGTTCTTTTGTTTGATTATTTGCTAAAAGCATTAAATTAAACATGAATTATTCTTTTCAATTTGTTGTTATACTTATTTATAAGTCCAGCTCCAATATTATGTCAGTAGTTACAAACTAGATGGCAAAATTGTGAAAATTTGAATATGCAGGTTACCCCATTTTGTTTTGGCATATACCAGATACCAACATTATTTGCCGAGCTTAATATTTTTTTTGATTGGGTATATATAGTTTTACTTTGCAAGCAAATATGTTGTTTTACAATAATAAACGGGTCTTGGAGTATTTTGGCTCTGAAAGATGACCAAAATCAGCCATTTTGGACATGAGGCTAAACAAGACATATTGAAACGGTTAGATTATACATACACGTAATAGACAGCATTGTTATTTCTATGCATTCTTACACTTAATGTGATGTATTACTAGGAACAACTATCAAAAAATAATTATTGTTGCCATATATTTTTATTTTAACTTGAAAAATATGCCAAAAAAGGCTTGTTTTTGCTGTTTTCGAGCAATTTCATCTGTTTTAAGATGGTGGTAAAAAAAAATCCAGATCGGTTCAAAATTTTCAAAAAAAATTTTGTGAGGTTATTTACATTACTAAGGTGCACCAATGTGCCAAATATGAACTCATTTGGAAAAATTGGCATTCGGACGGTTTTGCATGGTTTTCTGGCAGATTGGCTCTTAAATGTGATGGATTGGATTTGCTTTAGGACCAATGGTGTATGACTAGACAAAATATATAAAACATACATGTACAGTATATTGCATGAAAACAGTTAAATTTATAACTAAAAATAAATTACATGTAGTAAGCATAAACAAAAATAGGAACAGAAATCAAACTATGACAACTTGAAGTCTTACAAAATAATGTAACATTGACTTACAGTGTGTTGAATTACATGTAATAAACATGATTAATTATAATGAAAAGATGGATCTAGGAATTTAAAAATTGAAAAGACTGACAGTTTGTTTGCTGAATTATATTGTATAGTTGGAACTCAACTATTTTTTCATGAAATTTAGAAAATTTTAACCCCTGTTATCATACAATGTACACTGTTAAACATTCTAATCTCTAATATTTTACAGTACACTTTCTACAATTTCTGCAGCTGATTCTCAGAAGAACCCCTCCAGCATATACGAAAGACAGTCAGAATCAAACCTGCTGATTTTTCCAGGAAACACTTGTGTAATGTCTTCTATTTCTGTTACTTGGTTTACACCAGACAGCGCTGGAGAAAAGAATTCCCATTGAGTACAATGATCTCCTCCTTTTCAAATAACTGACTGCACCGTTCTAGTTTCCTTTTCTGGGTTCTTTTCTCACATTTCCATTGATTTTGTTTTTTTCTTTGTTTGTCATTAAACTTTGATTTATTTACAGGCTTCCAAAATGATGCTGTGAACGATGTTTTAACTGCCAACAACTGATTTCTAAGATTTGTTATACTATCATTTAACAGTTTTACTTCATATATTGTGTCTTCATTAAAACGATGAAATGAATGCCTTCCTGGTTTTAACCGACCGTTTCCTGTGACATTTTTACAAAACAATGCTTCATCATCTTTTTCTAATCTGGCATTTGTTCCTCAAGAACCTTTTTTTTTTTGGTCTTCTAAGGCTGACGTCAATCTAACAATATTGTCTTTATCCCCAGGTAGTGGTACATAATTTTCTGACAGTTTTCACTTTTTATGTAAGCAATTTTGGTTTTAACGTTGTATATGTCTCCCTGATATGAATACTGACGGTTTCTCTCAGTCATGAAACAGTTCTGAATATTTTGTGATCTCCACAATACGGCCAGTAACTATCTAGCCTAGGGTCCTGGCTAATCTTGTCAGTATAGCCAGGCGTGTATCAATGTACTGCCTGTCAATGATTGGTTAATACTAATTTTGTCCTCAATGTTTGTTTTACATCTGTATCCAACCAATTCTTGTTTAACATCAATTAGTAAAAATTAGACTGTAATTATTTTTCTTTATGAATTGATGTATAGTGTTATCATATCTAATTAGTAGTATGATGATAATTAGTAAGCAGAAAAGGGTTATTTCTTATCAGCAATCGCCTGGTGAGAAAGTTAAAAGTTTAAGATTTCACATGTCCAAGGTATCAATTGGATTCCAATTGTGCTGGTTTACATCAAACATCAAAATTTATGCAAATATTTATTCAGCCTCACTTTAGATTCAGAGTCAACTGGCACTGAATCGATCACATGGTATTTGTTCCCCACCTGACCCTTACGACGCGCAGCTAGATTGGGCCGGATCCCAGGCTAGTAACTATCATATAGCGATTTCAGCACTTCATTGTAGAATATCCCTGTTTTCCTCTTCGCATTGGGAATCCAACCAAATTTCTTATCCATTCATCGGTTAGTAGGCAAAGGAGGAGCTGGAACAAAGAAGATGATACATTGATTAGAATTATATAATTTACATACATTTGTACTTTTGAATTTATCAGGAAACCAACATAATTAGATTTATCATTTAATTCCCTAATTTTTTGCATATGCCTACAGATGTATATGGTGTGACATACTATTTTTTATATGGTCATTTTAAAATTCAGACATTGCAGTAAAGACATCTAAAAAGTCATGGTTGAATATCTCCTTTTTTGTTTTTTCAGTCTTTTCATTATACATGATTTACCTCCCTTATTGCAGAGCTACCTACATGTACATATCATTATTAAATTCAGTAATAAGAAGGTATATGGTGAAGTGCAACAAACATACATCATGTACATTACATCAATTAACAAAGTAGCAAAAATCATTCGGGGTCACATCAGGTACATTTTCTGTAAATGGGAAAATGTTAAACCAATTATTACCATTCCTATTAAAAAAAACACATTCCAAGGCAACCTATGGGTCTTCAGGTTCAAATATATATAGAGAGTTAAACCAAATGCTATGGAGCTTGTTTTTATAATTAATATTTAAAGGTATTGATAAAATTCTATATAAGATACATGCAGCTTCATTAATTTTTCAGTTTAACAAACACCTATTTGTGGTTTGATTGCATTATGCAATGTCTTTTTGAATGCTATATTCATAGTATAATTTATGATAATGCCATGCCTGTAATTGTATGTGAATCAACAAAATCAAACATGAAACTGTTGCTTTAGATCATATTATAAAGACAACATATGTTAAATGCCTCTATTAAGTATACTTTTATTTACAATACATTGGACATCAAGTTTTTATTTCTAAGTTGGCATAGGACATATTTTTTTTCAACTCAATCTGAATATCATCAATGTTGACTCACCTTTGTCTTAATATAAATCATCTAAATGGTTGATGATATAATTATTATCATTTTACAAAAATCTTTACAAGTATAAATTCACGGCCTACATACGGAGAATTTATTGCATGTAAATGTATAGTACTAGTATACACTTTTATAATTTTACGTCTATCACTAAGTATACAAGTCAAATGATTAATTTTTAAGAAGGATATTATTTTACGCGAGATTATACATTCTAGCTTTTTGGATTGACAATTTTAAGTAAGTGTGGCACGTTAAAGTTGTATTATTGTGGTGTGAAAATAGGAAATGAAGTCTAGGGGGACTCAATAGGGAGGGGGGTTCTGATGCCAGATCCTGCTGGTTGTTTTGTTTGATTTCTGTATTCAGTTTACACTATGTATGTAAGCAATTCGTTCTTTTTTGTAACTTATTAAAGTCCAGCACAATAATACAACTTTCACGTGTCACGTTTACAAAATATCGTCAAATCGTCACGCTTGGGACTCCAATAAGACCCACTTTGCAGACAGGGCAACATTCAATTTTCATTCATAACTAGAATGAAATATGATACAGGTATTTATAATATGTATATCCCAGAGATGACTTTTTACATTATGGTGGACCCCTGTTTCAATTTATTGAATTATTGGGTTTAATTGGTTGTTCCGGTGTGTTAGGTTGTTCATATTATGGTTATTCGTGCCAACAATATAATAGTTTTTGTTTGTTTTAGGTTTTGGCCATTTAAGCCAAGATGTTTGTTTTTATTATGAGCTTATAGTTGATTTTTTTTTTAAGATTATGGTTTTTTTTTTTAATTGAAATTGGGAATGCACTTCATTCACCAAAGTCACACAATTTCAATCAATCAATGACAGCATCAATCTAAAATGTTTATACTTTTAAAAAAAAATATGGGAGCAACCAGAGGGGTTACAATATGAAAAGGGGGTCATTAACCAAGTTATAAAGGGGTGGGGTGGTTTTAAATATATATGTCTCCATTTAAATGTATCGATCATCACAATAAAGTTGAAACCCTCTCTGGATCAACCACTGCTGACTGGCAACCAACAAACTTCAATGAGGGTGAGGGTTGTGGTTCTTAATCATAGTATAACTTTAAAATAATTGGATAGTTTATCGCTATCAAATCATACTACGTCCGGGGGGGGGGGGGGGGTGATCAAACCATTTTAAAAAGGGGGGTTCCCAACGCAAGACAAAGAGGGGGGGGGGGGGGGGGGTCCAACCACATTTCCTTATTCAAATGCATTGATTGTCCAAAAAAAGTGGGGTTCCAACCCCAGAATCCCCCCCCTTTTTGGATGTATATTTGTTTCCCTTCAAAATCAAACACTACCTCTACAAGGTGTGGGCAAGATCTGCACTTGCAATATTTTTTTCTTTATCAACTTAGGGATCATAATGTGTTAGGAAAAAAAACAATAACCCAACCTTGAGGTCAAATGGTCCTGTTTTAATATGCAGTACATACCGTTTGATGTGATATCTTTAACTCATCCAGATTTGAAACATTGTCGTCGAAATCTAATTTTCGTCTTTTGAATGGAAGCTTGTCCACGATGTTCAGGTTCGAAAATCTAGAGACTTTAATGTCTATTTTCCCAGTTTCAGATACAGATGGAACCATGGCTATGTTGGTAAGTTTTAGCGGAGATTTCATTTTCTCTGCATTTGTGAAAGCACTCAGCTTGTCCGGCGAGAAACACACAGGTCTATGAAATGCATCTCTGTTCTGTAGGGTTGCGTTGAAATATCTTGTATTATTTTTACTTGTCTTTATCGGCGAAATGTCATGCAAATAACCAACAATTTCCTCTGATGAGGATGTAGATGGATTAGGACGCTTAGCCATATTCAGTTGTAAATGAGCGTTTCTGTGAAAACCCCGCGAATTTCCGCATACCTTCGGGTTTTTACCTTTACTTCTACAAGATATAAACAAAGTAAAACCCCGAAGAGATGCAAAAGTTTTCGCGGTTTTTTACAGGAAATCAAGAAGTTTTATCTTAATACCAAACACAAAAAAATGACAACAAAGTCCTATATATACATTGAAATTGGAGTGAAAATATACAATATAAAATAACCTAAATAGTACATGCTTCAAAATTTGTCGAATTTCTTATTAAAAAAAAGAGCAATCATTATGTTAAAACCATGAAAATTGCCGTATTAATGGAACAATCTGTATAATTCACAATTGTTTTCAGCAGTTTCAACTTTGCTTACAATTTGGCTATTATGATATTACAGTATCATTAATGTTGACTAATAATTATTCTTAAAAGCAAATGTTTACAAGAAATGTTTAATAATTAATGTTTTATGAATGTTTATTAGACGTCAATCAAATATAAGCAAACAGATAGTTGAGTAGAACAACAGTACATATGCAAAAAAAAAATCAATATTCAACTATTTTGATGAATTAATGATTTACACATTTTGATAAACTTGTTCTTGTTCTAACAGCTAAAATCATAATAAGAAACCAAAAATAGTCAGATTTATTCATTTTTTAAAGAGAATTATCAATGTAAATGAATATAGAGAAAATAGATATACAGATAAATTTGGTATTATAAAAGTAAATTGTACATTAACATGATAACTGTATAGTGAATAAACTTTTCTCTAACTCTATGGAAATATATCCCTTTCCAAACCCATTGTATAAAAAAAAATCAACATGTGGTTGCCGGTGATCTCAGATGATTGGCTGAGTCAAAGGATCATAACCTTTCTCAGCTCCCTGAAATTATCAAAATATTCTTTCAGGTGTTAAAGTAATTGACAACTCCATGGAAAGTGGAAGGTACTCGAAGGGGATTTTATTCTAGAATAAAGGAAAATGTATCTTTAAATCAGTAGAGAAACCGATTATTACATAGTAACGCGTGGATTATCGGATTTTAAAATTGATAATTTCACTATCTCGATTGGATAAATCCGATAATCCACTTGAATCAATGTAATAATCTATATGTATATATATAGTGAACAAAAGAATTGAAGAAATCAAGTAATCTACAATGTATAAAAAAAAATTACAATGGATATATGCATGTAATTATAGTGTTTATTATACAATTGATAGAAGTGACATTAAGGATTTTAAACATTCAGAATCAGAATCATGTTGATGATTTAGCCATGGTTCATCAAACAGAATGTTAAAATATTGTAGGAAGAGAAATGTGAAATTAAACTTGTGGCCTTCAAAACTCTTTTATTTTATATATACATGTATATTAACAAAAAATTTTTGAAAGTGAACAAAAATGAAAATTTTAAGCATATATATAACATATATAAGTGTAAAAATTGCACCATGATACTAGTAGTTGTGCAAACTTTTAGACTTACATAATTGTTTTTTTATCTGCACAGTACCTTATATCGTAGACGATCCAGTAAAAATTAAATAATAAATTTGCTGGTAGGAACTTTTTATAGACTTACATGTAGATATATGCAAGTCTATAAAAAGGTCCAAACAGAAAAAAATATATATAAAAACAATGATTGTAGTTAATATCAGGAGTGTTCTCTTACAAAGTGCATGGAACTCTCCACTAATACATTGAACAGATGCTAAAATTTAATGTCTCCAATCGTTACAGACTTGAAATTAATAGGTTGAATAATCAGCAAGCGTTCTGCTTTATGGAAATCAAAGTAACACACTTTTAAATTCCTTTTCCTCTTCTACCCATAATCTAATGTAGCTTTAAAGAAGAAAGCTTTGTAAAGAAGCTCTTTCCTATATACAGGTATTACTAGATAAAAGGAGTCTTGAATGCCACTATTTTAAAGAACTCATTTCTTTTCCTACTTGTGAAAAGACAAATTTGTTGAGAGTGGAAACCTTTTTTTCCTTTAAAACCACCCCGTGCACATTTGAGGTTGCATTTTAAGCAACCTTAAATGTGCCAAACCTTTTCAGCAAGTTTAATTTTCAACGTTTCAAAGAAAGCTGGTTTTGGTACATACAATAATCATTACACTGAATCATTGTGTTTCAATGGCCACATATATTACTTTATGATCTGACCAAAAGCAATTAAGAACATCTGATTCAAAGTTTATCTTACTATCAAAATTTAGGAAAATTAAGTCCAACAATGTGCCATAGGATGTAGTAGCTTTAGACACAATTTGTGAAGAACAAAATGTATCTCTCATGAACTTTAAAAAAGAAGTGTTTCCAATGTTTAAATCAATATTAAAGTCCTCCATTATGACACTATCCTGATCACATAAACGATTTACGGTAACATGTAATACAATTATCAAAAAAGTTTTCAAATTAATACACATTATGAAATTATCTTGATCAAATGACCGATATAAGGTAACATCTTATACAATTATCAGGAAAGTTGCTCAATTTACAGTAAAATGTAGAAAAATCATTATTAAAACCGTTTGCAAGTTTGGTGTTACATTCTATATAACTATCACAATGAGTTATCATAAAAGGGGTAAAATTTACTGAAAATATAGTATTTTTTACAAAAACTGATTGGTTCAAGTTAAAAGCAAATGCAATTGTCAATACAAATTATAACATTATCTTGATCACATGACCGATTTAAGGTAACATGTAATACAATTATCAAGAAAGTTCTCAAATTAATACACATAAAATTATCTTGATCAAATGACCGATTTAAGGTAACATGTAATATAATTATCAGGAAAGTTGCTAAATTTACAGTAAAATCTAGGAAAATCATTACAAAACCGTGTGCAGGTTTGGTGTTACATTCTATACAACTATCCTTGGAATGTGGTCGATTTAATGAAACATCAGAATTAGTAATCTTAAAAGGGGTAAAATTTTCTGAAAACAATTTTTTACACAAATTAAGTTGGTTCAAGTTAACAACAGATGCAATTGTCAATACACATTATAAAATTATCCTGAGCACATGACCGATTTGAGGTAACATCTAAAACAATTATCAAGAAAGTTCTCAAATTAATACACATTATAAACTTATCTTGATCAAATGACCGATTTAAGGTTACAACTAATACAATTATCAGGAAAGTTGCTAAATTTACAGTAAAATATAGAAAAATCATTATTAAAACCGTTTGTAGGTTTGGTGTTACATTCTATACAACAATTATTTTGTATAATAATAAGAAATGCACTATATATCGCTGAAATTTAGCCATAACAACCTGTAAAATATAATCCTTTGTCATTACAGTTAACATGGTTGAAAATTCAAAACATGATAAATTAATCAAGATTCTCATTTTAAACTTACATGCATATCATGCTTATGCTCAAACAACATGCACCTACGCCAGAAATTTGTTTTGCATGCACGTACACAAATTTAGGTTTCTCATCCAACACCCTTGTTTGTTTGAATGTTGTCTTAACTTTAGACTGATAATACATGTATCTTATTCGAACACTGTTGGGTCTAATTTTAAGACTTTAAATTATATAGAGTGTCATGATGATTTGGCCTGATTTGCTACATGTTTTTTTTTCATCTTCTACAAATACCTTGCTCTCAATTTAACACCAAATCCACCATAGAACCATGCAATATGTCAATAAGAGGTGCCACAGGCAACATCCCCCGATTTTGATGAAAATTGGTACAAAGGGTCATTATGAGATAAAAATAAATTATGCAAAAAAAAAAATTGAAAATGTTACTATTTATAGAATTATAGCGCCATCTATAACTGAAGAGTATTTTGCCATATTATCATGATAAAAGGTTATAAAATGGAGATTTCTAAAACTTGAATAAAACTTATTTTTTCTGTTGTTTTTTTTAAAGGAATATGAAATATGATGTTTTTTCTTCAAAATAATCTATTTATCAAACTTTTCAAATTGTTAAAAAAACCTCCCCCCATAACACAAAATATGACCATTTGACCTATTTTCAAAAATCTGCAATATTGCATGTTTTAAAAAATCGTTTTCTATCAATATACAAAACAAAACTTAGAAATTGCAATTGCATGTTGATATTGGGATATTATTTTATTTATGACAGGTTTTTCTTGCTGGGCTCTTTATTAACGTTACCATGGCAACCGTTTTATTACGCCTCAGTTTTTAGATTTTAAGTAACCGAATTTGAGAAAAATGAAACATTAGGGAGTAAAAATGAGATTTTTTTCAGGTTAAAATATTACACCTATGCTATTTAGTGGAGATATATAATAACAAGTAACCACAATAGACAAATTCATCTACCATTGACTTATAAGATCACTTTTCTAGGTCCCTGTTTTCTGAACTTGGAATAAATTGATATGTTTCCTCAAGATGTTTGCATAATTATTGTAATAACCTATTCATTTTCCTTTTTCCACGAACTATTCACATTTCTACAAAAAAAATGCTGCTAGGACCAAATCTTTATTTCAAAGAGGAAGGTTGTTACTCTTGTTGCTGTTTTGGTTTTTAGCTAAATCGCATTAGCTCTTCAATTTAGGAGATTACCATAACAACATAGCATCAGAAAAATTATGGAGAGAAGCAGAAGATGAGTGAGATGAGTGGCAAATGTTTGTTTTCTAAGTTTAATGCTGTGGATTGTGGCTTTTCTAACTTTTACAACGATACCAAACAATTTTATAAGCTTAATGAATGTGAAAAGAACACTGATGCCCATCTTAGATCACTACATTCATATAATCTGAACTCAGACGTTTCTGAATCAACACTTATTTTATCTCGTGTCGGAGCGGTTTTCAATTATAGTTGTACATATAACATATGCCAAGCCCACAGAGACACTCTAGGTATCTATTGGCAAAGATCAAACAGAAATGGCTGCAAGCATCCACTGCATGGTTCGTCCAAACGAAAGGCTGATAGAGGAATTTCACTGAAGCGCTCGGTTGAGATTTTCCTTTTTTGGGGAGAGCATGTGCCCATTGGATCAGGTATGTTATATTTTTGGTTAGATAAAAAATTAAAACATTTGGGGATCCACACTTTATGCATTGTAGCCTATAAAGAAATGGCCATTCCACTAAAAATCTAAACGAAACTTGGGGGGGGGGTTACTTTCTGAGTGAGTGGTATCAAAAGTCATAGCATTGTTTATATCTAAGGGTTACCCAATTTGTTTTCTTGTTAGTCCTTTGTCAATATATTTATGTAAAAATGAGGGGTAAGTGTCATATTTGGTATCTGAGGGATAGAAATTTTGCAAGAAAATATGAGTGGGGTTAAAAAAAATGCTTCATGTAAGCTGTTCAGTTTCATGTAGGCCACCCAAATGATTTCAATAAATGGCGGATCCCTACAGAAGCAGTCTTGACCATTACCAAACTACCATGTTTTGGCAAAGGCCAATCCACCATTAAAGCAAAAAAAAAAATACATCATCATCATGTATCCCATTTTAATTTTTATAAAATATTTAAATCTGACACTCTGTCTACCTAATATCATCTACCTATTTTTATGAAGCAGCACACTAATTTTCATTTATGAGAGTAGGAACAGAATTTGGTGCTTTTATGGGTCGCTTTTTCAAGATGTCAAATATATGGCTGGCTTGAAAATTTCAAACAAAATATATGACTAGACCCAAATATTTAGAACAAAATGTATGACTGGGCTGTAATTATCAGACAAATGTATGACTGGGCTTTAATTTTCAGACAAATGTATGACCCGGCTGAAATTTTGGACTAAATATATGGTTACATGTAGATAACATTTTTTTATGCAAAATATATATGAATAGGTCATTTTTTTGGTCTTAGGCTACAGACAATATATGAATGTGTTTCTCATATTCCAGAGAGCTTTTCCAGAGGCACACCTGTACATGTACCAACTTTTAAACAAATTTTAAAGTGCCCCACCCCCAATTCCCATTGTTGGCATAATTTGTTTTCATTTGGTGAAATCAGTAATAATTCTTTAAAACTAACAAACAAGAACAATAGTCAAAAATGAATTATTCATGCTAACTTACATGCACATATAAAAAGTCATTCTTTATAATTTACAGGTATATGCAGAGGCTGCAGAGAAGAACACAGCAAAGAATTATTGAAATTCACATTTTGTGATGAAGACAATGAAGAGTCAAACATAGAAGATGGTATGTAAAAAAAATCATTTGACATTTTGTTCATCATGTTCAATTAAAAAAAAATCAGTTATTTTGATGAGCGAACAAGAATCATGTTGTACATGTATATATATAGAGTGATGTTCAGGTTGCATTTAAAACTTCTTTATGCAAGTTATTGACAATGCACAGCACAATGTAGGAATTAATTTTTAAAAGATAGCCATGATAGTGGCAAACTCTTCATATTTTTAAAACAAATTTAATTTTTACAACAAATCACTAAATGCAATACAAAAGAAATTGAGTGCTTACAACATGTACTTTAATGGAGAAGGGTATATATATATCCCACTTACAGACGGCCAGCTCTGAATGCCCCTCCCCCAAAACAAAAAAAGAGCAATTAAACCTAAGGACACAGCACATGCCCAGATTATGAGATATCTTTTTTAGAATAATAGGTTTAACATGTACAATGCAAGGGCAAACCAATGAAGTAAATACTCCTGATTTAGGAGAGGAGCACAAATGTGTTTTTTTAAGATCCCTTCTCTATACTGCATTTTAAAAAATTAACAGTTAATTCTAAAAATGCTTTTATTACTGTGATTTTGAAATGCAATATGGTTATCTCCATATTAATGAAACCTTGGACTCACTAAGCATGTACATGTACTGTAAATCGTGTACATATGATGCTTTGAAATTTTAATTACTGTCCAATCAAAATTTCCATTAGAATATATGTTTTTACTACTTTTTAGATGAACCAAAAGAAAAGAAAATATGTCTCTCAAGTGAAGTTGTGTGTCGACTTTCTGTGACAGATGGTAACTGTCTTCAATATGGAATTTGCACAACATGTAAGTACATGTAGTTTTAATTTGTATTGTGTATAATCAGCAGCGGATCCAGACACTCTAAAAAAAAAGTGGGGTGGGGGGAGAGGGGCGAATAGGGGGGAATCAGACAATTAAAAAAGGGGAGATGGGGTTGGGGGAGAGATAAATTTTCTAAAAAAGGAGGGGACAACCCCCCTTTCCATCCCTGGATCCCCCACTGAATTATGTAGCTTTAAGTTTTTGATCGTGACAGTATAATACATGTTGAAATAGATTTAACTTTAAGGTCAAGTGAGCTTTTGTCATCACTTGGCGTCCGGCGTCTGTCGTCCATAAACTTTTACAGAAATCTTCTCCTCTGAAACTACTGGGCTAAATTTAACCAAACTTGGTCACAATCATCATTGGGGTATCTAGTTTAAAAAATGTGTGGCGTGACCATGCAGCCAACCAAGAAAGCCGCCATGGCTAAAAACATGGGGTAAACTGTAGATTTTGGCTTACAACTAGGAAACCAAATCTGAAATGTTAAAATTGTCTATTAGGTCAAGAACTATCTGCCCTGAAATTTTCAGACAAATCGGACAACCCGTTTTTGGGTTGCTGCCCCAAAATTAGTATTTTTTAGAAAAATTTGCAGTTTTGGGTTTTTACCTTGAATATTATTATAGATAGAGATAAACTATAAACAACAATAATGTTCAACAAAGTAAGATTTACAAATAAATAACAATGACCGAAATTGTCAGTTGACCCCTTAAGGAGTTATTGCCCTTTATAGTCAATTTTTAACCATTTTTCTAAAATTTTAGTATTCTTTTAAAAAATCTTCCACTCAGAAACTATCGGGTATAATTAACCAAATTTGGCCACAATCATCATTGGTGTGACTAGTTTTAAAATGTGTCTGACGACTTGGCCAAACATCCAAGATGGCCACCATGGCTAATAATAGTATATATTATTACATGTAGGGGTAAAATGTAGATTTTTACTTATATCTCTGAAACTAAAGAATTTAGAACAAATCTGATGAGGGGTTAAATTGTTTATCAGGTTCAGATCTATCTGTCCTGAAATTTTCAGACAAATCGGACAACCTGTTTTTGGGTTGCTGCCCCCGAAATTATTAATTTTAAGGAAATTTTGCAGATTTTGGTTGTTATCTTGAATATTATTATAGATAGAGATAAACTGTAAACAGCAATAATGTTCAACAAAATAAGAGCTACAAATAAGTCAATATTGTCAATTGACAAATAAAGTTTTACTTACTTACTTACGTACCCCATAAGGAGTTATTGCTCTCTATAGTCATTAATATACATGTACGACCGCAAAAATTGAAAATTGTTTTGCCGTATATTGGTAAGACGTTGGCGTCGTCGTCTGAAGTCATTTGGTTTTTGCACTATAACTAGCAAAAGTAAATAGAAATCTATGAAATTCAAACACAAGGTTAATGACTTGAAAAGGAAGTTTGGAATTGATTTTTGGAGTTTTGGTACCAACAGTTTAGGAATTAGGGTCCAAAAGGGTCCAAATTTTTGTTTGATTTTATCTAAAAATGAATTATTGAGGTTCTTTGATATGCCAAATCTTACCGTGTATTTAGATTCTTTATTTTTGGTCCTGTTTTCAAATTGGTCTATATTAAGGTCGAAAGGGTCCAAAATTAAACTTACATGTAGTTTGATTTAAATAAAAAAATGAATTCTTTGGGTTATTTGATATGCTGAATCTAAACATGTACTTAGATTTTTAATTATAGTCCCAGTTTTCAAGTTGGTCCAAATTGGGGTCCAAAATTAAACTTTATTTGATTACAACAAAAATTAAATATATGGGGTTCTTCAATATGCTGAATTTAACCATGTATTTAGATTTGGGATAATGGACCATAATAGGTAAATGTCCAATTTAAAAAAACCAAAAGTTTTAAAGTATAAATTCTTAAACCACATTCATTCTGTGTCAGAAACCTATGTTGTGTCAACTATTTAATCACAATCCAAAGTCAGAGCTGTATCAAGCTTAAATGTGGTGTCCATACTTGCCCCAACTGTTCAGGGTTCGACCTGTGTGGTCGTATAAGGCTGCACCCTGCCGAGCATCAGCTGATTTAACTAATTTTCATAAATTTTTAGAAAATGTTTTCCACTGCAATAACTGGGCCAAGTTCATTATAGATTGAGATAATTGTAGCAACAAGAATTTTCAGTAAACTAAAGTAAGATATACAAACACATCACGATCACCAAAACTCAATTTTGTCATGAATTTAACTGTGTCCATTGTTTAATATGCACATAGACCGAGGTGAGCGACACAGGCTCTGGAGAGCCTCTAGTCAAATGGAATGGTATTATATATACATGTACAGTCTTAGCTTTTTGCCATGAGCATTTATGATGCCTGAGACTACTTAGCAAAATTCAATTTAGACTTGTAAATAACAGGCAAATTATAAAGTTCAAAGCATAACTGATGTTTACTTTAAGAGCTACATATAGTATATATTTGAAATAGTTTTTAGCGAAAACTGCACTATACAATTAATTTATTGAAATCAAAAATGTGTTAACAAATAACAATACCAGAAAAATAAACCAATGATGAACATGATGAAAGGCACTGCTTGCCCAAGTCCAATAAATCTCAACATTGAACAATGAAAATATTCCACAATCATTCACCCTGACCTCACAGTCAGTTGATAAAGATAATTTTTTGTGATTATTTTTGTGTTCAGAAATAATAACCAATTGGTAATACATCCGTAGTATGTTATGGAATTATTCAAACAGGCGAGACATTCAGCATTTGCACTATTATCGTGTATTTTTGCTTATATCCTGTAAACTGCTATAGACCTAGAGCCAAAGTGTAAATTACACAAATAATTCCACCTTATGTAATAATGCTGTATTTTGATTGGATGAGAACCATGGTATTTTTCACCTATTTCTATATATTGAGATTTTCTTTTCTCTGCCGGGGTATTTGCCATTAGGGAATTCCATATGCCGGGGTATTTGCTAGCAAATACCATGAATACCATGGCAGATGGGAAATACCCTAGCAAATACCATGGCAGATGGGGAATACCATGTCTAAAAATAACTCAATGAATTATTTCTATTCTAATATGACAAATTCATGGTCATTCTATATGGTTCCAGATGAAATATTTAGGATAAAAAGCAACATTATTGAATTTTGACCGAATGACGTAAAAATTCCGGGAATGATGTCATAAATAAAACTCAACGAATTGTCAACCGGTCACATAAAACTGGAATCCACTTGTATTATGATTCACTGAAACTGATGAACAAAGTGTAGTAGTCAGCTGAGAACCGGCTTATTATAAAAAGGGAGATATATATATATATACAGTCAGGGATTGTACATAAAAAATGATAAGAAATGATTATACGGTCAATGCAATTTGAATGCGCAAATAGCTCAGCTGCAGTGTATACAAAAATTATACATTCAAGTCGAAATTTCATATGATACCTGATTATAATAAACTCTCTGAGGTGGAACATTCGGTGGAATTAAACAATTATATCATGCTTACAAGGGTATTTGCCAAAAATACCGGTTTCGAGGTAATCAAATTGCCCTCGCCTAACGGCTCTGCAAATTTGTACCTCTCAAACGGTATTTTTGGCAAATACCCCTTGTAAGCATGATATACTTGTATATAATAAGATCTTTGCCTATGAAAAGTGCTAAGGGTGAATTTGTCAAATTTTGGATTTAGGAGTTGTCTCTCTTTGAATACTGAACTTATGTTTAACCCTGCCACATTATTTATGTATGTGCCTGTCCCAAGTCAGGAGCCTGTAATTCAGTGGTTGTAGTTTGTTACATATTTGTTCATTTTTTTACATAAATAAGGCCATCAGTTTTCTCTTTTGAATTGTTTTACATTGTCTTATCAGGGCCTTTTATAGCTGACTATGCTTTTTTATATTTTGGTTTATATCTTTGAAACCAAAGCATTTAGAGCGAATCTGACATGGGGTAAAATTATTGATCAGGTCAAGACCTATCTGCCCTGAAATTTTCAGACGATTCAGACAACCTGTTGTTGGGTTGCTGCCCCTGAATTGGTAATTTTAAGTAAATTGTCAGTCAACCCCTTAAGGAGTTATTGTCCTTTATAGTCAATTTTTAACAACTTTTCGTAATTTTTTGTGTCTTGTACAAAAATCTTCTTCTCTGAAACTACTAAGCCAAATTTAACTAAACATGGCCACAATCATCATTGTGGTATATATAGTTTAAAAAATGTGTCCGATGACCCCGCCTACCAAACAAAATGGCCGACATGGCTAAAATTAGAACATAGTGGTAAAATGCTGTTTTTGCTATATATCTTTAAAACTAAGACATTTAGAGCAAATCTGTAAGATTTAAATGTCCATCAGAATAAGAAATATCCCCTCACAAATTTTCAGATGATTCGCACAACCCGTTGTTGGGTTGCTGCCCTAAAATTGGTAATTTAAAGGAAAATTTGCAGTTTTTGGTTATTATCGTGAATACCATTATAGATAGAGATAAACTGTAAACAGCAATAATGTTCAGCAAAGTAAGATCTACAAATAAGTCAACATGACCCCTTAAGGAGTTATTGCCCTTTATAGTCAATTTTTAACAACTTTTCGTCTTTTTGTAACTTGTACAAAAATCTTCTTTTCTAAAACCGGACCAAATTAAACAAAACTTGGCCACAATCATTACTAGGGTATCTATTTTAAAAAAGTTTCTAATGACCCCGCCTACCAACCAAGATGGCTGACATCAGTAACTACAGTAACCGGTGAGCGACACTGTGAGGCTCTTGAGAGCCTCTAGTTTATATTATGTTCGAAACCTTCAAACAGAATTACAAGCCATTAAGACGCCTTGGAGCCTCTAGTTTTATGTTTCTTATTTCATAAAACTTCTCAACTGAAACTCATGCAGCCCTATATGACTGTGTCATTTTCTAGTGTTCAATCATTTAGTTCCAAATAAACAGTTGCATGAGCAATCCATGTTCATGGGTTGTTCCATATACAGGGCTATCAAGCAGTGAGCAAAGTGATGAATTTATCTGATTAGACTTCAATACATGCATGACAAAATTAGTTTAACCTCAACGTCTTTGATGACCTTATACAATGCATTGTATTTTATGTTATTTATTTAATTTTAGTTGAACATGAAGAATACAAGTCTGTGGAAGGGTCACAGGACTCCCAAGGAGCAAGCACAATACAGGGCACACCATCATCCCAAGTGACAGATAGCCAGACTTCTGATTGGTTTCATGATCAGTTAACAGCAAGAGACAAATTTAACCAAGCTATGCATACTATTTCTAAAGAATTCACACCATTACGGTCTCAACTGTCACATGATTGGGATATCATTGAACGCCGTACCAAAAAATACTACTTATCTAAAGCAGTAGAGAGTATCAACATAGTAGTAAGCTACATTGCTCCTGGTCAAGAAGATAAGATTCTCCCTGATGTATGCATAAAACTTGCACCAGCCAATTACATTGAGAAGGACACACTAATAGATGAACTTATTGTAGCATATATTGCCAGTAACCATTCCGATATCCAAATACAAATATTGTCCATTTTCGCTAATAAATACACAAAAGAAGAGCTGAAAAAACTGGTGCCTGGTTTAACCATCTCCAAAATCGATAGAGCTAGAAAGCATGCTGCACTTTGTGGACCTGGTGATGTTGTTAAAAAAGAGGATATTCATCGAGACAGATTAACAAGAGCAAAGATTGCCCATTTTCTAGAATTTTTGTCATCACCTGCTTACTGTCAAATTGTTGGTTTTGGATCAAAGGTAATCAAGTTATCTAATGGAGCAGAAATCAAAATTCCTAAGGTTGTTAGAACCGTGATGGCGTCACGTGTTATTCAGCTCTATGATATATTTTGCAAATCAACAGATTTTTCTTCATTGAGGAGATCATCCCTTTATAAAATTGTAAAACTCTGTGCTTCATCACAAAAGACTAGCCTTCAAGGTCTTGACAATACAATTGCTGATGGTATGAAAGGGATTGATACTTTAGAGAGAATTGTACGAAAGCTGAACACTTTTGGACTTGATACCACTTCAACCAAAGAAGTTACTCTCTTCCTGTATAGGACAAGTCAACATTTAAAGTTTGACATCAAAGGACATATAGCATTTCAATCAGACGTTGTAAACCATTGCTCAACATATGCTCTTAGTGACAATAAGGAAAATGATTTCTCTGGGGAATGTCAGCATGAACATGATAATTCTTGCTCAGTTTGCTCTGATGTTTTGCAATGCGAGTCAAAGGTGACAGATTTGTATAAGGAAATACAAGATAACATTCCATCTGAGCAAAAGGAGGAAATTGAACATGACTTGGAGATGTCTGGTAAGCAAATCACTGCATGGCATTCACACTGTATTCGTACAGTACACCAAGACAAGGCAAAGCAAGACATTTTGTCAAACTTAAAGCCAAATGAGGTTTTAGTCATTATGGATTGGGCAATGAAGTTCATCCCATTTCTTCATCGAGAAAAACAAGCAGACTTTTTTGGAAAAAAGGGCATGTCATGGCATTTTGCATGTGCAGTAACAAAGCCAAAGGATCAACTTGAACTGAAATGCTTTATACATATATTAGATGATGGAGTTCAAGGATGGTTCACTGTAGCAAACATTCTATCAGATGTCATGGTTGCTCTCAAGAAGCAGAACCCAATGTTAACATGTGCTTTCCTAAAAAGTGACAATGCTGGCTGTTATCACTGTGGTTCATTGCTTGCATTTATACAGGCTCAAAATCTGAAAGGTGCTCCAATACAAATCAAACAGTATAATTTTAGTGAGGCACAGTCAGGTAAAGACTTGTGTGACAGCAAGACATCGCATAGTAAACTTCACATCCTCAGATATGCTGATGAAGGGCACGACGTGACAAGCCCATTTGACATGAAGCAGGCTCTAGAAAGTTATGGAGGACTACGGGGGACATTCACATAAGTTGTTTCTGTCGATAAACATTTGGAACCTAAAGTGTCCATAAAGATTCCTGGTATAAATCAGCTGAACAACTTTCAATTTACTGAAGCAGGAATAGTAGTGAGAAAAGCCTACAAGATTGGAAATGGAAAGATGTTTGAAAATTCTAAGCTTTCACTTAGACAGTGTACAGATATAGACAGTTTGAAGGTATGTTTATCAGCATAACTGAGGTTGCTATATAAGGAGAAATGAAATATTCAGGTTACATACATAAAATTGAGAATGGAAATGGGGAATGTGTCAAAGAGACAACAACCCGACCATAGAAAAAACAACAGCAGAAGGTCATCTACAGGTCTTCAATGTAGCGAGAAATCCCCGCACCCGGAGGCGTCCTTCAGCTGGCCCCTAAACAAATACATACTAGTTCAGTGATAATGAACGCCATACTAATTTCCAAATTGTACACAAGAAACTAAAATTAAAATAATACAAGACTAACAAAGGCAGTATATATATATATATATATACTTGTAATGAGCCTCATTATGGCCATGACACTTGGTGTCAGATGCCCTATAGTGATCACTCTGTGTGTCTGTCCATCTGTCGGTCACCATTTTGTCAAAAAAAGTGCCATAACTCCTAGACAAGTTTTCTGATAGACCATATATTTTTGTTTTTGGTAAATCTAAATGCATAATGTAATGTGCTGATCAATTTTGATAAATGTTACAGTTTATGTGTTATTCTAAAAAAATCCAGTTTAGACACCTGTGGTATATATTTAGCCATGGCAGCAATGTTTTTGGCAGGCAATCATACATTTCACAAATTTAGTCATGTTGATACAAGACATCCTATATACATATATATGCATGAATAAATCCTTTAGTGTATTCAGAAATGAATATCTTGGAAGAAGAATTTACGATTGACAATAGCTATAGACACAAATGATGGCAGAAGCTCACACTATCTAATGATATATAAATGTTTTGTAGATTTTACATCCATTCGGAAACAGTGACAGTGTGAAAGTAGGAAAAGTTACTTTGAAGACATCTCCAGAAAGGGTTGATATTCCAGACACAGATTCAACTGAAACTGAAGAACAAGATGAGGTAAGAAATATTTGTCAAAAGCCATATCAATACTGAGGTACATGTAGGAAAGTAAATGGAAATGGGGAATGTGTCAAAGAGACAACAACTCATCCAGCGAGGAAAAAAATACAACACAGGATGACCCATTGGTCTCCAATGAATAGTGAAAAAAACATCCCACCGATAAGTGGGCTATAGCCAGCCAGACACCACAAAGTGGAGAATAAATAATACACATAAGGACCAACAAAAACAGCATATATAACATAAACAAGAGTGCTGAAATGTCTTGCCTGTTTAATAAATTCCATAATATAATATTGATTACCTATTGCTAAAAGTATCTAAACACAAAAAACATAATAAAAGCTAGCATTATCAATACACTGTGAAAGTGATGTCAAGGTCAGGTGACAGAAATCAGACAGACATGAACATCTTTGGTTGATTTCATACACTAAATGTCATTTACCTACAATGTACAGTTATTAAGGAACAGACCCAATAAAAAAAAAAAAAACATGATAAGTGGACCATGAAAAAGAGGTCAATGTCACCTGACAGGAGTTGGACAGACAGGTATACCAGCAGATAATTCCATATACTAAATATCATTGACCATTTTCACTTTTTGGTCCTATTGTTTCATGGCAGACATTTGTCAGGATGATGCATTCTTGCTTCATAAGCAATGGTCAGGCGACTTGTCCATCAATTTTTTTTTTTTTTTTGTTATCAAGAGGACACAGAAGCTGTGAACAGCATTGGATTTGCCTGTCCGGAGCCTGGATGCCAAAGGGAGTTTGTTTCGGCAAATGGTCTTGAAAGGCACATTTTGAAAGGATCCCATCAATATGTTAAACCAGCAGGAACAGATGTTGTAAAACAAATGTGGGTTGACAAATGCAATAATATCGGAAGTGAATACAAATCTGTGATTGACCAATCTGTTATCTCAGGCTCTGAAGATGATTCTGTTGTTGAAGGATGGGCTTTGAAGAAAAATCGAAAAGTTGTTCGTTTTTCTCCGCAAATTAAAATCTTCCTGAAAAACATTTATGATGAGGGTGAAAGAACAGGGAAACGCCCCTACTATGACGATCTTTGTGACAGGTTAAGGAAACAACGAACAGAAAATGGAACCAAAATGTTTTCCCCTGCTGAATGGCTATCTGTTAGTCAAATTAAAAGTTTGTTTGCAGGTTTTGCATCTAAACAACATTCAAGAAGGGATGTCCCACATGCTTTACATGTTGTAGCTCCTGATCAAGTTGATGTAAATGATGTTGAATTGAGAAATGTATTGTCTGAAATTGAAAACTGGGAGATACAAGAGAACATGTCACTCTTAACCGACAAAATTTTGTCAACAGAACTTGACCCGTTTCATGCAGATACATGTAATTGAAAGTGTTTGTAGCAGATCATGGACTTCTTATGAATACACTTATGAATTGTCTCACTTTAATGTTATTATAAATGATTAATTGTCTTTTAAAATATTCAGAATCAAGTGAGAAATTGAAGTCAGGCTTGTTCACTCTTCCTTTTATCATATCAATTTTGGCTGTACAAATCATTAAAATTTAAAAATAAATTAGGCATCGTCCTTTGATGGTGCATGTTTTGTACAAATTTAAATCATTTACCCTCTAATTTTCCTTGTGAAAAAATACAAAATATCAAATGCTGTTGTCTTAAAGTAAGTTGTGACCTTGACTTTTGACCTTTAAGGCTACTACAGAGCCTGGAAATGATAAGAGACTGTTTCCTCTTGTTACATAGGTGCATGTTTGTACCATATATTTTAATGAAAACTTGATTTGTTTGAAGGTGCTGTTATATGAAAAACTTTAAAAAAAAATATATAAAAAATTGCTATTATCTGTATATATTGTGACCATGATCTTTGATCTACAGAGCCAAATTTGAATCAATTTCTTTTCTCCTCATTCCTTTGGGTGTTTGTTGATTAAGTTTCATGAAAATCCAAAGATGTGTTTCTTTGAGTTCATCTGTAAATGATATTGTGACTTACAAAATGACTTAGGAACAACCAGATGCCAACTTGTATGTATAATTTTGTTAACAGGGGTAAACCTATTTGCCCCTTCCATATATTCATATCTTATGTTGATAGAATATCTTTTTAATACAATTTCAATAATTTTTCAACATAATTGACCTAATAGCTCCAGTTTTAATGTTACTTATTCATGTGCAGAAATTTTGATTTTTACAGTGTTTGAAGAAAAATCACAAAATTTCATAATTTTCATGTCTCTGCCAGACACATAAGAATATGAGTGCCCACCAATTTTATTCTTAAATTAGTTTGTACTATACTTCAACTTTGCAGTGTGATATGATTTTTTCAATTGTCAGTGGTAGATGAGATTTTGTATCTGTTTTAAAATGTGTAATTTTCAACAACAAAAATACGGGAAAATTTAATATAATTATCTCCCTTTGACAGGCAAAACTTTGAAATTTGATTTTGATTATAATTGTGTAAAATGTTTATTTTACCATCAAACTTACTGTCAATAATAGTTAAAATAGTAAGATTTATACTTTGTTGCTTTTTTTTTCCATCTCAATATTGTCACAAAATCGAAGAAATTCATTTTTCTGAGCCAAAAAACTGGTTCCCTGTATAAAATACTGCATTACTCGTTCCAGTGATAAGGTCCAGGGGAAATATTTTGTGTGAAGTCTTGTACTACTATGGTGTTTTTATTCACCAAGTTTCTAGGAGATTTGAAGACCCCTCATGTGTCACTCAATACATGGTTTTATGGTGGATTGGGTGTTAACACGGCACTTTCTCTAAAGATTTGACCGTGTCTTTAAATCGAGTTTGCACCTCCTTTCCATTATACATATAATTGCAAATATCATCAATACAATCACGAACATGCAAAATATGTTCATGCTGATGAGGTCAATTTAAGGGTTTGGTGAATAATTTTGGTATGCTTGAACTTGAAATCATCAAATTTTTAGACAATATAGTTCTCCACTATATACAGCTTTTGAATGATTTTGACAATCATTGGAACTCTTCTGTTACCATGGATACAGGACCAAATATTTCAAAAATTTCAAAATGCTCCAAAATTGATCAAACTTAATATTATTGTTGACTGGCAAGTCTGAATGAGACTTTTGACTTTGGAATTTTCAAGATGGCCACCGTTGCCATGGAAACTGCAAAAAAGTCAAAAACTCTCTAAATGCTTTGAACTTAATGAAACTTGATATTATTGTTAACTGGCAAGTAAAGATTAGACTTTGGACTTCAAAATTTTCAAAATGGCTGCCGTTGCCATGGAAACAGCAGAAATGTGAAATTTTTCTAAAATGCTGATTCTACTGAAAATTTTCAGAAACATGTATTGCCATGCATATATGTGCATTCACTGTTCAACAATTTTGAAATGGCTGCCGCTTAGTGGCAATTTGGGGAAGGGTGACATCCGCTATTGCTTGCAATGGCAATTCTAGTTATGGCACCCTAAACGGAGTTTGGGTGACATATTGTTATTCTACGTTTCTTTTTGTTTTTTTTATTATGGCACCCTCAACGGAGTTGGGGTGACATATTGTTATTCTACGTTTCTTTTTTTTCTTATTATTATTATTATTTTTTTTCTTGCAACAAATTTTGTCCAGGTGATTTCTCGAAATCCAATGGACCAATGTTGATGGAACTCTACTATAGTAAGGACCCCCAGTTGCAGAGTTGCAGGAAGCATGGAATGGTTCAAGATGGCTACCGTTTCCATGGAAACAGAACAAATGTGAAAAAATCCAGTTTTTTGTTTTGGTGAACTGTTTGGATATGCTTTATCTCAGAATCATTATATTTTAATACAATGTAGGTGCCCACTATATACAGGTGTTGGATGATTTTGGTGATCATTGGAACTACTATGTTGCCATGGAAACTACACCAAAAATTTCAAAATTCTCAAAATGCTCCAAACTTCAGGAAACTTCACAGTAACGATGAGCAACATTGGAAGATGTTGAATTTGGCTTTGGAATTTCCAAAATATCTGTTGTTACCTTGGAAACAATGCAAAAAGGTCAAAACTTTGGATTTTCACAGAACATTCCAGAACATCAATGTTAAATTAATTCTAGAGACATTAAATTGTATATGATTATGAACGGAAAAAATTGCAGCAGGGGTTTGACTTTGGAATATTCAAAATGGCCGCCGTTACCATGGAAACAGCAAAAATATCCAAAATTTCAAAATGCTTCAAACTTAATGAAACTTTGCAAAAATGTTACTTGACATCTGTAGATGCACTATTTGACTTTGGAATTTTCAAACTGGCTGCCGCTCACCTGGCAATGGGGGAAGGGTGCCATCCGTTATTGCTAGCAATTACAAATCTAGTCTTTATTATTTTTCTTCCACACTTTTTTGTCCAGTCTGGAACTCTAATATAAATGGACCAAAGAAGATGGAACTATACCATAATGTTAACCACCATGTGAAGATTTGCTTTTTGGGGTTGGCACTTTCAAGATGTCTGCCGTTACCATGGAAACGGAACAACTGTGAAAAAAATCACTTTTTGGTTTTGGGGAATAATTTGAAGATGCTTCAACTCAGAATCCTTATATTTTAACACAATGTAGGTGCCAGCCATATACAGGTTTTGGATGATTTTGGTACTTATTGGAACTACTATGTTGCCATGGAAACAACACCAAAATTTTTAAAAATATCAAAATGCTCCAAACTTTATGAAACTTCACAGTTACGATGAGCAACATAAGAAGACGTGGCATTTGGAGTTGGAATTTCCAAAATAGCTGTTGTTGCCATGGAAACAATGCAAAAAGGTCAAAAATTTAAAAAAAAATGAATATGCTTTAAACTGGATGAAACTTTACAGGAATAGTAACTAGCATAAGCAGAGTTGCATTTTGAAGTTGGAATTTTTAAAATGGCCGCCGTTACCATGGAAACAGCAAAATAGTCCAAAATTTCAAAATGCTTCAAACTTAATGAAACTTTGCAAAAATGTTACTAGACATCTGTAGATGCACTATTTCACTTTGGAATTTTCAAAATGGCTGCCGCTCACCTGGCAATTGGGGAAGGGTGCCATCCGTTATTGCTAGCAATTACAAATCTAGTTATGGCACCCTCAACGGAGTTGGGGTGACATATTGTTATTGTTCGTTTCTTTTTCCTATTATTTTTTTTATTATTTTTATAGCAACCACGTTCAGTACAAAGGCAGACGTCCACATGTGGAGCAGGATCTACTTACCTTTTCAGAGCTCCTGAGATGATCCCCGGTTTTTGTAAAGGTTCGTCTTTGCTTAGTGTTTACTTTTCTATGGTGTGATTTTAATTCCAATTACAAGCTATGTATGTTGTACAGAGAATAATGCAGTCACGCCCAATTACAGTTTCATCCCATTTCCCATGTCGGTCGCCATTCTCTCCTTGGTGTATAAATACGCAACCACATTCATTACAGACGTCTACATGTTTAGCATTATCTACTTACCTACCGGACCATCTGAGATAAATACCCGTTTTTGTTTGATTCGTTTTCCTTAGTGTTTACTTTTCTTTCAAACTTGTGTCTTTTGTACTTATATTTATCTGTTTGTCGTTTTCTTTTTTAGTCATGGCGTTAGTTTATTTTCGATTTAAGCCCTTCATTTATATTTCGTTTTTGTTCAGGTTCGTGTTGCTTATTGTTTAGTTTTCTATGTTGTGTCTTGTGTACTTGACTGTTTGTCATTTTTTTTTCATGGCGTTGTTAAGAGTTTGACTGTCTCTCTGGTATCTCTCGCCCCTCATTTATTATAATAATGCATAATTAAAATAAAGTGTGGTGTAATGAGCATGATAATTTGCAACAACCCTGTGAGGGGTTATTTTATACAATTTTTTTAAGTCCTCTGTAGAATGTATAAATTCACATTGAAGCACTGTTAGAATAAGAAGTTCAGTACAATATCCAGATTAAACAGCAACGCTCTCTTAACATGCTCAAGCAAAACGAAATCGTTACTGACATTTAAGGATTTATTCTTTTCACTCCCAGCGACAAGGATTTAAACATGTGTCAAAACTGTCTTTTCGTATTACTCAGTAGGATGTATTACAAATTAAAAGAGAAATTACAGTGAGAAGGAATACATTGAATCCGATCGGTACTGTTAACAAAATGGAGTGCAATTATCGCTTGTAGAAACACTTTGAGGAGTCATTGCTTTGTGTTTATCTATCTGTTTGTCGTTTAAATTAACAAACAAAAGTTGGAAAATACATTGCGTGTATGTTTGATATTGTGGGATGTATAAATACAGTCCCTCGTTCACTCGATAAGGGACATTAAATCAGATGCTTAGTGTAAAAGAGGGTCGACTGCAGGAACACCATTGGTCATTTATCCTAGTAGATTATTATTGCAGTTGCTTAATATTGTGTTATAATACATTTGTTATTGTCACAATCATGTTTAGTATGTTTGCCCCTATTAGGAACGCAGTCTTGCATGTTTTTGAACTAATCTTGAAAGTCATACAATTTATACGTTCATTTTCAAGACAAATACGATTCAATTTCCAGAAGACAAGTTGAATTCATGAATGTATGCGTCTTCAAAAGAAATACAAATCAAGTGTTAAATTTAAAAGCAAATACAAATTGTCATTTTAATATGTAGAACGTGTAAACATGGACTCACACGGACAATATCTTGACAATGATTTATTGCGAATCGCTGTTGCTGGTGTTTTGCACGAAGTACGTTATCAGTGCTCTGTAATACGCGATTTCGATTTGCCATCAAATTATGTTATGAAAGATACTAAGATACCAACAAAGAGAAAAAAAGCTAAAACAAATTCCAGATTGAAAAGAAATAAAGATAAAGATCGAAAGAGGAAGGAAAGATTATTACTTAAACATACAGACGAATCTATCACTCTGAGTACTAAAAAGACTACAACTACACGATTTCAGAGATTATATAAAACAAATGAAAGATACAAAGAAAACAAAAAAACATACAGTAAAGACAAATACAAGAGTAACGTTTCATATCAAAAAGCAAAGAAACAATCAATTAGGCAGAAATATAAGTCAGATATTCAATTTCGACAAACACAGAACGAGTATATTAAAGAGAAATATAGATCTAACATTCAATTCAAAAAAGCACGACAAGATTACATTAAGAATAAATATAGGTCGAATATACCCTTTCAACAGTCACAGAAGGATTACATGAAGAATAAATATAGGTCGAATATACCCTATCAGCAGTCACAGAAGGATTACATGAAGAATAAATACAGGTCAAACCTTCCATTTCAAAAGGCATATAGAGAAGCAATCAATATGAAATACAGAACGGACATTGTTTTCCAACAAACGCGCAAAGATTACATTAAGAACAAATATGTGTCAAACCTCCCATTTCAAAGAGCACAGAAAGAGTACATTCGGAACAAATACAAGTCAAATATACAATTTAGGCAAATACAGAAGGATTACAGTAAGAAAAAATACAGAGTGAAAATTCAATTTCAAGAAGCTGTTAAAAAGGCAAGATCACAAAAATATGCTAGTGACAAAGACTTTCAGCTTAGAATAAAAACATTAAACCTTCTCAGATATCGACAGAACGTCCGATTCAGAGAACAGTGTAAGAACAAACAACGAGAACATTACAGTAGAGAGGAACAGTATAGGAAAAAGAAGATTTTATTAGTACAAAAGAGAAGAACAAAGAAGGTAGATAATATTGCAGTATGGTTTAAGCAGCAAGTTAGTGACGGTCCTAAATATATTTGTTCCATATGTATCAAATTAAAATTCAGGAAGCAGGTTGTGGAATTGGACAAAGACAAATATCTTAAGAAAGGCACACAGAGTGCAGCAGTGGCAAATAAGTGCATTACTTATCAATTCAAATCTAATTGTACAGATAAATGTCCAATTAAGTGTCCGACCATAATCCACAAATTATGGATATGCTACACTTGCCATCGCCACCTACTTAAGGGTACAATTCCAGCAGATGCAAGTGCAAATGGTTTACAGCTTCCAACTATTCCAGAAGAACTCAACTCTTTAAATTTATTGGAGAAACAGTTAATATCTCTACGAATACCATTTATGAAACTTGTTCAACTTCCAAAAGGGAACCAAAGAGGCATAATCGGTCCATGTGTTTCAGTACCAACAGATGTTCAAAAAACAGTGCAAATTCTTCCTCGTTCTGATGACGAAACACAGGTTGTCCGATGTAAGCTCAAGAGAAAGCAGTCATACATAGGTTATTGCCAGTATGAATTTGTCAGCACCAAAAAGATTTGTAAAGGAATAGAATGTTTAAAGGAAAGAAATCCATTGTATAAGGATATAGCTTTTAATGATAAATGGCATGACAATCTACCACCAGATTTTGAAGATATGACAGCAGCAGAGGAAGAGAATGAAAGACATTCTGAAATATCAAAGGTACAAGACGAAACAAAAGAACACGACCAAGATAAACAACAGCAAGAAGGTGAGAATGTCCAAGGATATGAAAGCAATCCTGAAATATTAGAGGAAGTCAATACAACTGAACGCGATAAAGAACAGCAACATGAAGAAGTTCACAATATCAAAGACAGAGGGTTTCCATCTGATACATGTCTGCAGCCAGTAGATATAGGGCAAGAGATACTTGATCAACACTTTGACGAAATTTTTTGTGTTGCACCAGGTGAAGGTAGTACACCTGTGAGCATGATGACAGAGGTAGGAAATGAATCAATGTCCTTTCCTGCACAGTTTCCTGAAGGATTGTTTGGGTCATTTGATAACAACAGACCAGTTCATCTCACAAGAACAAGGTACTTCCATGCAAGGCTCTTAAGTGGTGATATGAGATTTTCAACTGATTCGTCATACATATTTTATGCACAGTATCTTTCAGAACTAGAACAAGTAATATCCAAAGTTTCGATAGCTCTACGAAAGAGCAGTGGCAAAGATACAGCAGGTAATAATATCACGGCTAGTATGTTGACGGATAGAAATCAATTGAAAAGTCTGTTGTCTACAGACCAGGGCTACAAATTTTTAACTCCCATTCGAGGTACCCCTCCATATTGGCAGTCAGTTTTAAAGGACCTATTGGCAACAATTCGCCAGTTAGGAATACCAACATGGTTTGCCACTTTTTCTGCTGCTGATATGAGATGGTCAGAAATTATTAATCTACTTATGGAACAACAGCAAAGTACTCAATCTTTTGAAGATCTTGATTGGACAGCAAAATCTGAAATATTAAGGTTGAATCCCGTCATGAACGCTGTCATGTTTGATCACAGGTTCCACACCTTTCTTAAGGAGATAATCATTAAGAGTAGCATTGTTGGCAAGGTTAAGGACCATTTTCATAGGATAGAGTTTCAACAACGTGGCTCTCCTCATGCTCACTGTCTTTTCTGGATAGAGGATGCACCGTTGCTCGACAAAGCTGACGACCAGACAGTGTGCGACTTTGTTGACAAATATGTCACGTGTGAATTACCAGATAACACAGTGGACCCAGAGCTTCATGAAATAGTTAGCAGTGTTCAGCAGCACAGCAAACACCATACTAAGTCTTGCAAAAAGAAAGGCACCACCTGTAGATTTCACTTTCCGCGTCCGCCTTCAGAAAAAACTTTTATCTCAAGACGTCAAAGCCTGGCAGATCCAAAAATAAAAAAACCTCCACAACAGCTAAAAGATCATGCTCAGTCTGTTTTACAAAATCTTTGGACCATTATTAATAATGAGAATTTGGGAGATATTACAACTGACCGTTTATTTGCTGCTGCTGGGATTACTCAAAAAGATCTTGAGGATGCGTCTAGTATCCTCACAAAGAGAAATACTGTCACACTGAAACGTTCTCCATCTGACATATGGATAAACCAGTACAACCCCGATCTGCTACGATGTTGGAACGCGAACATGGATATACAATTCATCACAGATGCATATTCATGTGTAATGTATATCATATCTTACATTTCAAAAGCAGAGAGAGAGATGGGGATAGTATTAGAAAATGCGAGCAAAGAGGCAGCAGCAGGCAATTGTGGCGCACAACAGGCTATGAAAAAGATCGGGGGAGCATACTTTCGTCAACGGGAAGTAAGTTCACAAGAAGCAGTTTATAGAGTTTGTGGTTTACACCTGAAAGAAAGTTCTAGGAAGGTGCAGTTTGTTCCTGTTGGTGAACATCAAGTTAAAATGAGTCTTCCATTAAATATGATCATGAAGAAAGCGGAACAACTGCAGGACAACGATATTTGGATGCTGTCCCTATATGATAGATATAAGGCAAGACCAGTAGATATTGTGTTTGAGAATGTATGCTATGCATCTTTTTGTTCGGAGTACCGTGTTCTTTCACCATCTCAAATACCTAAACATCCTATAAAGTGCCAGGTCTACAAGTTACAACATGAATATGGATGCATCCAAAAACGATCTAGGACTGATTCAGCAGTAATTAAATACCCTAGATTTTCACAAGAAAAATACCCTGAATTACATTTTCATGCCAATCTTCAGCTGTTTCTGCCACACAGATTAGAAAGTCAAATAAAACCGATAAAATTTAAAACATACGAAGAAATGTTCATGAATGGTTTTGTAATATTACCACCAGCAAAGCAAGCAGTTAGTGTAAAATCCATTGTTGATACCAACAGACTATTATTTGAACAAAATGTTGAAGACTTAGATGAGGCAGAGGAGTTGTTACAAGCTGAAGGAACACAAGAAGACGCATGGGCTTTGATTGCGCCTGAGGCAGAGGCAGAGCGATTGGATGGAGAACTTAGCAGAGAAGAGTTGTATGAAAAAGAAATTGACATTGAAATACCTGAATTAGATACTTCTAGTAGAAAAACTAATAAAGGCCATGATATTGAAATAAGGCAAACATTATTTCCTGGTCCACAAATGAAAACCTATATTCAACAACTTAATACAGAACAAAGGGGTATATTTTATAGAATACGACAGTGGTGTATAGACAAGGTGAATTCTAAGGATCCTGAACCATTTAGAGTCTTTATAAATGGAGGTGCCGGCACAGGGAAAAGTCATTTGATAAAGTGCATGTATTATGAAATGAACAAAATATTATCACCTCATTCTGCAAATCCTGACGATATAGTTGTCCTTTTAACAGCTCCTACAGCCACAGCAGCTTACAATATTGGAGGTACTACACTTCATCAAGCTTTTTCGCTACCAAAATCTTTACATCTTCCTTATATCTACCTTAGAGATGATGCAATTAACAAACTTCGCTCTAAATTGCAGAATTTGAGTATACTGATAATTGACGAAATATCTATGGTTGGTCAACCGGTCCTTTTGTATATTAGTGAGAGATTGAGACAAATAAAACAGAGTAGAAATGCACTATTTGGTAACATTTGTGTTATAGCAGTTGGTGACTTTTATCAGTTGCCACCTGTTAAACAGAAGTCTCTCTACAATTTAAAGCCCGACAGCCAATTTCCGCTTTGGAGTTCTAACTTCTCCATAGTAGAACTAAAACAGATCATGAGACAAAAAGACGATATCATGTTTGCACAGTTACTCAACCGTTTGCGTGTTAAAAAGAAAAGTGATAGTTTACGGTTAGATGACCAAGCCATTTTAAAGTCATGTGAACAACATACAGTCCCACCTGAGACACTGCACATATTTGGAACAAACAAGGAAGTTGCTTTACACAACAGCCAGATGATTGAATCAGTTTGTGCAATCACCCAAACTATTAATGCACTGGATTATGATAAACATCCTCAAACAGGTAGACTTAAAGTGAGAGAGGTGCCCTATGAAACTTCGTATGATTTTTTACCAGCACATTTGATTATTGGCCCAAAAGCAAGAGTTATGCTCTTGAGGAATGTAGATTTAGCATGCGGTTTAGTCAATGGAGCAATGGGCACTGTTACTAATGTTTTACCCCCAAAACCAGGGTTTTCCTCGCCACAAGGTGTCATGGTACTTTTTGACAATGAGAAAATTGGTCAAGGTAAAAAACAACCTACCTCTGAACATCAGGCTACTAGAATTACCATGTTTGAGGAAAATCTTGAAAAAAATGCAGTCAGGTATCAGTTTCCACTTCAATTGGCGTGGGCTTGTACCATTCATAAGGTGCAGGGCATAACTACTGATAAAGCTGTTGTTTCTCTAAAACATATCTTTGCTGCAGGTATGACATATGTGGCTCTTAGTCGTGTTACATCAATGGCTGGGCTCGTCATTAAAGATTTTGACGAAAAACATATATATTGTAATGAACAAATCGGTAAGGCTCTCCAACAAATGCCTCAGTTTTTGACGGTAAAAGATCGAACCATTGGGCAAAATGAGATGGTTGTAGTCCTTCATAATATCCAAGGACTAATTCCACACATTAACGATATCAGAGCTAATTCTGACATTTCAAATGCAAATATTATTTGTTTGACAGAAACATGGTTGGAAAAGAAAACTGTCTTCCCATCCTTGGATGGTTTTAACTTTTTACACAGAGACAGATATTCTTCTTATCCGTCGGAGAAAACTATATTCCAAGAACTCCAACAAAAAAAACACGGCGGTGTAGGAATTTACGTAGGAAATCAACATCAGTGCTGTTCGCTTACATTGAACTCTATGAATATAGAATGTTTAGTTATATACATCAAGGAGGTCAATACCAATTTAGTCCTTGTTTATAAACCAGAGACATACACTACATCAGTGTTTCTACAGGAATTATATGAAGTGCTTATTTCTATACCCCTCGAGGATGTAAATACGTCGACAATAGTGTTAGGAGACTTCAATCAGGATATTCTGAAGACAAACTCATCTATTAAAGAGTTCATGGCAATTCAAGGTTTCGCACAAATAGTTTCCAATCCAACAACAGATGGAGACACACTTATTGACCATGTCTACCTTAATGGTAATTTAAAGATTTCTGTAGAAGTTATGCAAACATACTACAGTTACCATAACATGGTGTCATTGCGAATTAAACTTCCGACCTTATAGGTGTACAGTTAATTTATTGTCAGAAGCTTCCTCTGGGATTAGATTGAACAGTTGAATAATAAAATGTTACCCTCACCAAATCGAGATATGACGTGTACATAGTGTTTTGATTCATTTTAACGACTGCTTTAACAAGGGAAAACATTGTTCCCTTTACCAGATCAAGGTTTTAATGTCAATAATGATTTCGTTTTCCTATCCTAGTGTTTTAACCATGCTCTGTACGAAACCAATATATATGTGCTCTTATTTGATGTACATACTGTTTTCATTTATTTTCCCCATATTTTCCCATGTTTGAACGACTGCTACAACAAATGAATTGAGTTTTCCTATTGCCAAATCAAGGTTTGAAATGTAAATAATGATTTTGTTTTCCTACTGTTTCACCCATACTCAACTATGATGTAAATAATGTTTTTCATTTCTTTCCCCTTATTTTACCATGTTTTAACAACTGCTTTAAAAAAATGTTATGTTCCCTTTGCCAAATCAAAGTATTGAAATGTAAATATGATTTAGTTTTCCTTTCCTAGTGTCCCAACCATGCTCTGTACAAAACCAATCCATTGGTACTCACCTTTGATGTAAATAATGTTTTTATGTCTTTCCCCATTTTTTACCATGTTTTAACGACTGCTTTAACAAGGGAAAACAGTGTTCCCTTTACCTGATCAAGGTTTTAATGTAAATAATGATTTCGTTTTCCTATCCTAGTGTTTCAACCATGCTCTGTACAAAACCAATACATTGGTACTCACCTTTGATGTAAATAATGTTTTTCATTTCATTTTCCCATATTTTACCATATTTTAACGACTGCTTTAACAAGGGAAAACGTTGTTCCCTTTACCAGATCAAGGTTTAAATGGGAATAATGATTTCGTTTTCCTATCCTAGTGTTTTAACCATGCTCTGTACGAAACCAATATATATGTGCTCTTATTTGATGTACATACTGTTTTCATTTATTTTCCCCATATTTTCCCATGTTTAAACGACTGCTACCACAAATGAATTGAGTTTACCTATTGCCAAATCAAGGTTTGAAATGTAAATAATGATTTTGAGTTCCTACTGTTTCACCCATACTCACCTATGATGTAAATAATGTTTTTCATTTCTTTCCCCTTATTTTACCATGTTTTAACAAATGCTTTAAAAAAATGTTATGTTCCCTTTGCAAAATCAAAGTATTGAAATGTAAATATGATTTAGTTTTCCTTTCCTAGTGTCCCAACCATGCTCTGTACAAAACCAATCCATTGGTACTCACCTTTGATGTAAATAATGTTTTTATGTCTTTCCCCATTTTTTACCATGTTGTAACGACTGCTTTAACAAGGGAAAACATTGTTCCCTTTACCAGATCAAGGTTTTAATGTGAATAATGATTTCGTTTTCCTATCCTAGTGTTTCAACCATGCTCTGTGCAAAACCAATTCATTGGTACTCACCTTTGATGTAAATAATGTTTTTCATTTCTTTTTCCCATATTTTACCATGTTTTAACGACTGCTTTAACAAGGGAAAACGTTGTTCCCTTTACCAGATCAAGGTTTAAATGGGAATAATAATTTCATTTTCCTATCCTAGTGTTTTAACCATGCTCTGTACGAAACCAATATATATGTGCTCTTATTTGATGTACATACTGTTTTCATTTATTTCCCCCATATTTTCCCATGTTTAAACGACTGCTACAACAACTGAATTGAGTTTTCCTATTGCCAAATCAAGGTTTGAAATGTAAATAATGATTTTGAGTTCCTACTGTTTCACCCATACTCACCTATGATGTAAATAATGTTTTTAATTTCTTTCCCCTTATTTTACCATGTTTTAACGACTGCTACAACAAATGAATTGAGTTTACCTATTGCCAAATCAAGGTTTGAAATGTAAATAATGATTTTGAGTTCCTACTGTTTCACCCATACTCACCTATGATGTAAATAATGTTTTTCATTTCTTTCCCCTTATTTTACCATGTTTTAACAACTGCTTTAAAAAAATGTTATGTTCCCTTTGCAAAATCAAAGTATTGAAATGTAAATATGATTTAGTTTTCCTTTCCTAGTGTCCCAACCATGCTCTGTACAAAACCAATCCATTGGTACTCACCTTTGATGTAAATAATGTTTTTATGTCTTTCCCCATTTTTTACCATGTTTTAACGACTGCTTTAACAAGGGAAAACATTGTTCCCTTTACCAGATCAAGGTTTTAATGTGAATAATGATTTCGTTTTCCTATCCTAGTGTTTCAACCATGCTCTGTGCAAAACCAATACATTGGTACTCACCTTTGATGTAAATAATGTTTTTCATTTCTTTTTCCCATATTTTACCATGTTTTAACGACTGCTTTAACAAGGGAAAACGTTGTTCCCTTTACCAGATCAAGGTTTAAATGGGAATAATAATTTCGTTTTCCTATCCTAGTGTTTTAACCATGCTCTGTACGAAACCAATATATATGTGCTCTTATTTGATGTACATACTGTTTTCATTTATTTCCCCCATATTTTCCCATGTTTGAACGACTGCTACAACAACTGAATTGAGTTTTCCTATTGCCAAATCAAGGTTTGAAATGTAAATAATGATTTTGAGTTCCTACTGTTTCACCCATACTCACCTATGATGTAAATAATGTTTTTAATTTCTTTCCCCTTATTTTACCATGTTTTAACGACTGCTTTAACAAGGGAAAACAGTGTTCCCTTTACCAGATCAAGGTTGTAGTGTAAATATGATTTAGTTTTCCTTTCCTCGTGTCTCAACCATGCTCTTTACAAAACCAATTCATTGGTACTCACCTTTGATGTAAATAATGTTTTTTATGTCTGTCCTTATTTTTTACCATGTTTTAACGACTGCTTTAACAAGGGAAAACATTGTTCCCTTTACCAGATGAAGGTTTTAATGTGAATAATGATTTCGTTTTCCTATCCTAATGTTTCAACCATGCTCTGTACAAAACCAATACATTGGTACTCACCTTTGATGTAAATAATGTTTTTCATTTCATTTTCCCATATTTTACCATGTTTTAACGACTGCTTTAACAAGGGAAAACATTGTTCCCTTTACCAGATCAAGGTTTTAATGGGAATAATGATTTCGTTTTCCTATCCTAGTGTTTTAACCATGCTCTGTACGAAACCAATATATATGTGCTCTTATTTGATGTACATACTGTTTTCATTTATTTTCCCCATGTTTGAACGACTGCTACAACAAATGAATTGAGTTTTCCTATTGCCAAATCAAGGTTTGAAATGTAAATAATGATTTTGTTTTCCTACTGTTTCACCCATACTCACCTTTGATGTAAATAATGTTTTTATGTCTTACCCCATTTTTTACCATGTTTTAACGACTGCTTTAACGAGGGAAAACATTGTTCGCTTTACCAAATCAAGGTTTTAATGTGAATAATGATTTCGTTTTCCTATCCTAGTGTTTCAACCATGCTCTGTGCAAAACCAATACATTGGTACTCACCTTTGATGTAAATAATGTTTTTCATTTCTTTTTCCCATATTTTACCATGTTTTAACGACTGCTTTAACAAGGGAAAACGTTGTTCCCTTTACCAGATCAAGGTTTAAATGGAAATAATAATTTCGTTTTCCTATCCTAGTGTTTCAACCATGCTCTGTACAAAACCAATACATTGGTACTCACCTTTGATGTAAATAATGTTTTTCATTTCTTTTTCCCATATTTTACCATGTTTTAACGACTGCTTTAACAAGGGAAAACGTTGTTCCCTTTACCAGATCAAGGTTTTAATGGGAATAATTATTTCGTTTTCCTATCCTAGTGTTTTAACCATGCTCTGTACGAGACCAATATATATGTGCTCTTATTTGATGTACATGTACATACTGTTTTCATTTATTTTCCCCATATTTTCCCATGTTTAAACGACTGCTACAACAAATGAATTGAGTTTACCTATTGCCAAATCAAGGTTTGAAATGTAAATAATGATTTTGAGTTCCTACTGTTTCACCCATACTCACCTATGATGTAAATAATGTTTTTAATTTCTTTCCCCTTATTTTACCATGTTTTAACAACTGCTTTAAAAAAATGTTATGTTCCCTTTGCAAAATCAAAGTATTGAAATGTAAATATGATTTAGTTTTCCTTTCCTAGTGTCCCAACCATGCTCTGTGCAAAACCAATACATTGGTACTCACCTTTGATGTAAATAATGTTTTTCATTTCTTTTTCCCATATTTTACCATGTTTTAACGACTGCTTTAACAAGGGAAAACGTTGTTCCCTTTACCAGATCAAGGTTTAAATGGGAATAATAATTTCGTTTTCCTATCCTAGTGTTTTAACCATGCTCTGTACGAAACCAATATATATGTGCTCTTATTTGATGTACATACTGTTTTCATTTATTTCCCCCATATTTTCCCATGTTTGAACGACTGCTACAACAACTGAATTGAGTTTTCCTATTGCCAAATCAAGGTTTGAAATGTAAATAATGATTTTGAGTTCCTACTGTTTCACCCATACTCATCTATGATGTAAATAATGTTTTTAATTTCTTTCCCCTTATTTTACCATGTTTTAACGACTGCTACAACAAATGAATTGAGTTTACCTATTGCCAAATCAAGGTTTGAAATGTAAATAATGATTTTGAATTCCTACTGTTTCACCCATACTCACCTATGATGTAAATAATGTTTTTCATTTCTTTCCCCTTATTTTACCATGTTTTAACAACTGCTTTAAAAAAATGTTATGTTCCCTTTGCAAAATCAAAGTATTGAAATGTAAATATGATTTAGTTTTCCTTTCCTAGTGTCCCAACCATGCTCTGTACAAAACCAATCCATTGGTACTCACCTCTGATGTAAATAATGTTTTTATGTCTTTCCCCATTTTTTACCATGTTTTAACGACTGCTTTAACAAGGGAAAACATTGTTCCCTTTACCAGATCAAGGTTTTAATGTGAATAATGATTTCGTTTTCCTATCCTAGTGTTTCAACCATGTTCTGTGCAAAACCAATACATTGGTACTCACCTTTGATGTAAATAATGTTTTTCATTTTTTTTCCCATATTTTCCCATGTTTTAACGACTGCTTTAACAAGGGAAAACGTTGTTCCCTTTACCAGATCAAGGTTTAAATGGGAATAATAATTTCGTTTTCCTATCCTAGTGTTTTAACCATGCTCTGTACGAAACCAATATATATGTGCTCTTATTTGATGTACATACTGTTTTCATTTATTTCCCCCATATTTTCCCATGTTTGAACGACTGCTACAACAACTGAATTGAGTTTTCCTATTGCCAAATCAAGGTTTGAAATGTAAATAATGATTTTGAGTTCCTACTGTTTCACCCATACTCACCTTTGATGTAAATAATGTTTTTATGTCTTATCCCATTTTTTACCATGTTTTAACGACTGCTTTAACGATGGAAAACATTGTTCGCTTTACCAAATCAAGGTTTTAATGTGAATAATGATTTTGTTTTCCTATCCAAGTGTTTCAACCATGCTCTGTACAAAACCAATACATTGGTACTCACCTTTGATGTAAATTTATTTTCCCCATATTTCCCCATGTTTGAACGACTGCTACAACAAATGAATTGAGTTTTCCTATTGCCAAATCAAGGTTTGAAATGTAAATAATGATTTTGGGTTCCTACTGTTTCACCCATACTCACCTATGATGTAAATAATGATTTTGGGTTCGTACTGTTTCACCCATACTCACCTTTGATGTAAATAATGTTTTTATTTCGTTTCCACATATTTTACCATGTTTTAACGATTGCTTTATAACACCTTTCATGTAATTAATATTACCTTTTTTTTTTTGGACCATGTTTAAACAACTCCTTTAGCGAATGAATTTAGTTTCCCTTTTATCAAATCAACGTTTGAAATGAGAATAATTGTTTTGTTTTCTTTTCCGAGCGTCTTTGCCATGTTCTGTACAAAACCGATATATTCGTATTCACCTCTAATGTTAATAATGTTTCTCATTTCTTTTGCCTTATATATTTCACTATGAAAATAGTGTTGTCTTTACTAAATCAATGCTTGAAATGTAAATAATGCAAGAATATAAGATCAAACCTTCTGCAACTTAATGGATATGTAACATGACATGTCCCAAAGTAGCACCTGTCTTTTGGAATTAAAGAAATTGTACCAGTTACCATGGAAATAGCAAAAAATTTCAAAAACTTCAAATTGATGTAATTTTGCAAGAATGTTAATAAACATATGTAGATGCTCTCTTTGACTTCGGAATTTTTCAAAAAGACAGCAGCTCACCTGGCAATAGGGAAAGGGTGCCATCCGCTATTGCTTGCAATGGCAAATCTAGTTATGTCACCCGATCGACAATGTCGGGTGACATATTGCTTTTCCTCTGTTTCTTTGTTATTATTATTATTCTTCCAACTATTTTGTCCGCCACTTTTCTCGGAGCCAATGGAACCAATCTTAATGATAGTTAAGTATAATAGGGAACACAAAATTCCGGGTTGCAGTAGGGTCTAAGACCATAAAAAATGGCTGCCGTTTCCATGGAAACAGAACAATTGTGAGAAATTCCACTTTTTGGTTTTCGTGAATAATTTGGAGATGTTTAAACTCAGAATCATTATATTTTGATACAATGAAGGTGCCACCCATATACTGGTTTTGGATGATTTTGGCAATCATTGGAACTACTATGTTGCCATGGAAACTACACCAAAAATTTCAAAATTATGAAAATGCTCAAAATTTTTTGAAACTTTACCATAACGATGAGCAACTTTGGTAGATGTGGAATTTGGCGTTGGAATTTCCAAAATGTCTGCCGTTTCCATGCAAACAATGCAAAAAGGTCAAAATGCCCCAAAAACTTCCGGCTTTGGTGAATAACTTTGGTATGCTTGAACTTAAAATCATGAAATTTTAATGCAATATAGTTGTCCACTATATCCAGTTTTGAATGATTTTGACAATCATTGGAACTACTATGTTACCATGGATACAGGATCAAAAATTTCAAAATGCTCCAAAATTAATGAAACATAATATGATTGTTGACTGTCAAGACTGCATCAGACTTTTGAAGTTGGAATTTCCAAAATGGCCACCGTTGCCATGGAAACTGCAAAAATGTCAAATATTTTCAAATGCTCCAAACTTAATGAAACTTAATATTATTGTTAGCTGGCATGTATAGATGAGATTTTTGCCTTTGGAATTTTCAAAATGGCTGCCGTTGCCATGGAAACAGCAGAAATGTGAAACTTTTTACAATGGTCTAAATGTACTGAAAATTTTTAGAAAGATATATCGCAATTCATAGATCTGCATCCACTGTTAAATTGTTTTCAAATGGCTGCTGCTTAGTGGCAATGGGGGAAGGGTGACATCCGCTATTGCTTGCAATGGCAATTCTAGTTATGTCACCCGATCGACAATGTCGGGTGACATATTGCTTTTCTTATGTTTCTTTGTTATTATTATTATTCTTCCACCTTTTTTTGTCCGACAGTTTTTTTGGAGTAAAATGGAACCAATCTTAATGATAATTCACTATAAGGAGGAACACAAAATTTCGGGTTGCAGTAGGGTCTAAGACCATAAAAAATGGCTGCCGTTTCCATGGAAACAGAATAATTGTGAAAAATTCCAGTTTTTGGTTTTGTGAATAATTTAGAGATGCTTAAACTCAGAATCATCATATTTTATCACAATGTAGGTGCCAGCCATATATTGGTTTTGGATGATATTGGCAATCATTGGAACCACTATGTTGCCATGGAAACTACCCCAAAAATATCAAAAATTTCAAAATGCTCCAAATTTTTTGAAACTTCATAGTAACAATGAGCAACTTTGGTAGATGTGTAATTTGGCGTTGGAATTTCCAAAATGTCTTCCGTTACCATGGAAACAGTGCATAAGTGTCAAAATGCTCTAAAAACCTCATGGTTTGGTAAATAATTTTGGTATGCTAGAACTTGAAATCATCAAATTTTTACACAATATAGTTGTCCACTATATACAGCTTTTGAATGATTTGACAATCATTGGAACTCTTCTGTTACCATGGATACAGGACCAAATATTTCAAAAATTTCAAAATGCTCCTAAATTGATGAAACTTAATATGATTGTTGACTGGCAAGTCTGGTTGAGACTTTTGACTTCGGAATTTCCAAAATGGCCACCGTTGCCATGGAAACTGCAAAAAAGTAAAAAAATTTAAAATGCTTTGAACTTAATGAAACTTGATATTATTGTTAACTGGCAAGTAATGATGAGACTTTTGACTTTGAAATTTTCAAAATGGCTGCCGTTGCCATGGAAATAGCAGAAATGCGATTTTTTTTTAAATGCTCTCAATTAACTGAAAATTTACAGAAAGATGTATTGCCATGCATATATGTGCATTCACTGTTAAACAATTTTGAAATGGCTGCCGCTTAGTGGCAATTGGGGGAAGGGTGACATCCGCTATTGCTTGCAATGGCAATTCTAGTTATGGCACCCTCAACGGAGTTGGGGTGACATATTGTTATTGTTCGTTTCTTTTTTTTCTTATTATTTTTATGTCACCCTGACGGAGGTCGGGTGACATATTGTTATTGTACGATTCTTTTTTATGGCACCCTCAACGGAGTTGGGGTGACGTATTGTTATTGTACGTTTCTTTTTTTTTTCTTATTTTTATTATTTTTCTTCCACCTAATTTTGTCCAGGAGATTTCTGGAAATCCAATGGACCAAAGTTGATGGAACTCTATTATATAGAGGACCCTTAGGTGAAGAGTTGCAGGCACCATGGAATGGTTCAAGATGGCTGCCGTTACCATGGAAACGGAACAAATGTTAAAAAATCTAGTTTTTTGTTTTGGTGAACTGTTTGGATAGGCTTTAACTCAGAATCAATATATTTTAATTCAATGTAGGTGCCCACTATATACAGGTGTTGTATGATTTAGGCATTCATTGGAACTACTATGTTGCCATGGAAACTACATCAAAAATTTCAAAAATCTCAAAATGCTCCAAACTTTTTGAAACTTCACAGTAATGATGAGTAACATCGGAAGATGTGCCATTTGGAGTTGGAATTTCCAAAATGTATGTAGTTACCATGGAAACAATGCGAAAAGGTCAAAAAATTAAAAAATAAATAAAAATCCTGCAAACTGGATGAAACTTAACAGAAATGGTCACTGGCATAAGCAGAGTTGACTTTTGAAGTTGGAATTTTCAAAATGGCCGCCGTAACCATGGAAACAGCAAAAATGTCAAAAATTTCAAAATGCTCTAAACTTCATTAAACTTTACAAAAAGGATAATTTGAATGTGTAGATGCACTCTTTGACTTTGGAATCTTCTAGTTTGCTGCCGTTTCCATGGAAACTGCGAAAATGTGAAAAAATTTCAAAATTCAAAATTCTTCATTATTAGACCTAAGTGGATGAAACTTTGTGGAAGTGTTACCTGATATGGCTAGATGTGCATGCAATATCAAGAGTTTCCAAAATGGCCGTCATTGTCATGGAAACAGGGCGAAAGTTTAACATAAGCCCTATGGGAAAAAACGTCAAAGCTGCTTTTTCTTAAAGAGCATAATATTAAATCCATAGACATTTTATTGGTATGTAACTTGTAATGAGTCACACTGGTATCAGACTTTGAAATTTTTAAAATGGCGACCGTTACCATGGAAATTACAAAAAATGCCAAATGCATCAAACTTTATCAAACCTTACAGAAACGGTAATTGGCCTATGCTTAGTTGAAATATCATTTTGGAAAATGGCTGCCGTTACCATGGAAACGACCAAAATGACAAAATTTTCAAAATACTTCAAATGGTCTAAAAATTAAATGTACTGTTCACTAACATAACTAGATGCAACTTCCGACTTTAAAGGTCGCTGTTACCATTGAAACGGTCAAAATGACAAAATTTTAAAAACACTTCAAATCGGTAACATATCTATTTGCGACTTTCGACTTTAATATGTTGAAAAAGGCCGCCGATACCATTGAAATAACGCCATGTCACATGAATTCCGACTTTAAAGGCCGCTGTTACCATGGAAACAGCCAAAATGACAAAATTTTCAAAACACTTCAAATCGGTAACATATCTATTTGCGACTTTCGACTTTAATATATTCAAAAAGGCCGCCGCTACCATTGAAATGACGCCGCTACCATTGAATAACGCCATGTCATATATAAGTTGCTGTGCTCTTCTGTTAAAGGACAGTAAACCCTTGTCGAACCGACGTCTTTTTTCAATCCCTCATTGTAACAAGGTACTAAACTCTATGCAGGATGTATAAGTACGCAGCCACGTCCAATCAGACGTTCGTCTTATCTTTGTTCAACATACAGTAATGAAATTGCCATGTGCATGTCGTTTTGATTAATGTTTTGTGTGGAGAGCTTACCACGATCTTTACACGATGCACAAGTCGAAATCTACGCCCAATTCACAGATTGTACTTAAATCGGACTAAAGAATTTTCAAAGGCGACATTAATTTTCCTCAACAGGTGTAATGATACACACATATGTTTCATCAAAAGGTTGTACTTCACTCAGACAGAAGAATTTTCAAAGGCGACATAATTTTTAATCAACAGTGGGTAATGATACGAATTATATTTCATCAAAAGACTACTATTACATTTTAAATTGCAAGCCTTGTGTCAGAGTCCTCACGGTCAACCCATTGTTCGACCTAATTTTAGTTCAACAGGTTGTAATAATACGCCACTATTTATATGATCAAAAGTTATATTACATTTCATGCCTCGTTTTGAGAGTGTACCACGCGCTGTAAGCACGCAGTTACGTCAGATTACAAGTGGCTTTGATCTGTCAATGGACAGTAAAAGCCTTGCCAAGTCGCCGTTCTTTAGTTTATTCCGCACGCTACCGCGCTGTGTGTAGGATGTATAAGTACCAATCCACGTTCAATCAGATGTTCCGACCTATTCTTTACACCAGAAGCGTACCGCGCTGTGTGTCGAATGTGTAAGTAAGCAGCCACGTCCAATTACAAGTTCTTTTTATCTTTTTTTCTACAGAAAGTTCCCCTTATCGTTCTTCAAAGTACAGTTAAACACTCATGTGGTTTTGATCAATGTTTAGAGTGAAGACCACAGGTTGTAATAATTCACAGCTATGTATGATGAATAGACTGATATTACATTTCATGCCTCATGTTGTAAGTGTACCAAGATGTGAATGATGTATATAAGCAACATACTACAATTTACTTTGATAGACGGTAATACTCTTGCCAAGTGGCCGTCGTTTGATGTATTCTTCACACTGAAAGCGTACCGCGCTGTGTAGGGTGTATAAGTGTCCAGCCACGTCCAATCAGAGGTTCCTTTTTTCCTTTTTTAACAGAAAGTGTAATACATTTGATGCCTCTCGTTGAGAGTGTACCACGCTGTGTAAACTGTATAAGTACGCAGCTATGTATGATCAAAAGATTAATATTGCATCTGATGATTTGTGTTGTTAGAATTTGATGCCTCATGGTGAGAGTGTTCCTCGCTCTGTAAGATGTACAATCACACAGCCAAGTCAAATTTAAAAATAGCTTTGATCTGTCAATGGACAGTAAACGCTTTGCCAAGTCTTCGTCGTTTAGCCTAATCCTCACGCTGAGAGTGTACCACATTGTATGTAGGATGTATAAGTACCCAGCCACGTTCAATCAGATGTTCCAACCTATTCCTCACACCAGAAGCGTACTGCGTTGTGTGTCGAATGTTTTAGTAAGCAGCCACGACCAATTAGAAGTTCTTTTAATCTTTTTTTCTACAGAAAGTACTTACCAATCGAAAGTTCCCCTTATCGTTCTTCAGAGTACAGTTAAACGCTCATGTTGTTTTCTTGATCTATGTTTAGAGTGAAGACCACAGGTTGTAATAATATACAGCTATGTATGATGAAAACACTAATATTACATTTGATTAAAATACTAATATTACATTTGATGCCTCATGGTGAGAGTGTTCTTCGATCTGTAAGATGTACAATCACACAGCCACGTGAAATTTTGAAAATATCTTTGATCTGTCAATGAACAGTAAACGCTTTGCCAAGTCTTCGTCGTTTAGCCTAATCCTCACGCTGAGAGTGTACCACATTGTATGTAGGATGTATAAGTACCCAGCCACGTTCAATTAGATGTTCCAACCTATTCCTCACACCAGAAGCGTACTGCGTTGTGTGTCGAATGTTTCAGTAAGCAGCCACGTCCAATTAGAAGTTCTTTTAATCTTTTTTTCTACAGAAAGTACTTACCAATCGAAAGTTCCCCTTATCGTTCTTCAAAGAACAGTTAAACGCTCATGTTGTTTTGATCAATGTTTAGAGTGAAGACCACAGGTTGTAATAATACACAGCTATGTATGATGAATAGACTAATATTACATTTCATGCCTCATGTTGTAAGTGTACCAAGATGTGTAGGATGTATATAAGCAACATATTACAACTTACTTTGATAGACGGTAATACTCTTGCCAAGTAGCCGTCGTTTGATGTATTCTTCACACTAAAAGCGTACCGCGCTGTGTAGGGTGTATAAGTACCCAGTCATGTCCAATCAGAGGTTCTTTTTTTCCTCTTTTAATATAAAGTGTCATACATTTGATGCCTCTCGTTGAGAGTGTACCACGCTGTGTAAACTGTATAAGTACGCAGCCACGTCAGATTAGGAGAAATCCGGGTCAGTTCGCCCTGATTCATGTTAGCCCGAGTACCTGAAACCTGTTCGCCCAGGATTCATTCGACCTGATACCTGTTCGACCTGATTTGTATTCTATTCGACCTGATTTGTATTTTTTTCTAGTTATTGTCTAGTCGCATTATTTTAAGTATTTGAACAACATATGTTAAAGTTTGTTGAAAAATTGACAGAATATTTATATTGCCACAATCAATTTATCATTTCCCCTTTGATTTACAGGGTAGAATACTGGAATACAATGTATTTATCTAAAAGCTATTGATATTTGTTAACAAATTAAATGTATTCAGTCAATCACGAATGTAAGCAGTATGACTAATCTTAGAGTATAAATAAATGAACTTGTAAATCTGTTTCATAATTTACCGTTCGTACATCATTGTTTTTATTAATTTTAAAACTGAATATTTTATCAAAACAAAACGTTTGTTTTTATTATTAATCCATCAAAAGATCCGAATTATTTTGTAATTGAACAATTAATGTTCATAAACAAGCCATACACTTTTAAATATTTCAATGTTTCCATAAATTTCAAGATACATGCTATATATACCATAGAAATATCTGAATGAGTTTATTCAACTTCAATGCCTTGACTATTAATATTTTTATAGTATGGCGAACGGACTTTATGAGCGAACGAACTCAGAGCGAACGGACCTAGGGCGAACATGTTTTTAGGGCGAACGGTCCCGATACTGGGAGTCACCAGAACTGTCAATTAACTGTAAATCTTGAAAGTCATACAATTTATATGCCTAACATTTTTTCTTAAAAATTTACCGCCATTTTAATTTACGTTTCAGAGAAGTTACAGCCATTTCATACTATACTCTAGATCAAGTTAGCAGCGTTATTTAAGATATAATTTGAGCTACATTTATTAAAGCAAATGTGAATTTTGATTTCTATGAACAGAATATTTTATCATGGAATCACATGATCAACACGTAGATAATTTTAAATTGCAAAAAGCTGTTTTAAGTCTTTTGAACGAAACACGATATCATTGCTCTGTTATTCGTGATTTCAATCTTCCGTCAGATTATCTGATGGACGACACCAAATTACCTGTGAAAAAGAAAAAGGGTAGGACTAGTTCTAGTACTAGATCCAAAAGAGATAAAGACAAAGAGCGCAAAAGAAATCAGAGAGCATTTCAAAAACAATTGAAAGATGATCCCGAGAAAATCTCAGCTACCCGAGTTCAAACTCTATATAAAACCAGTTCAACGTATAGAGAAAAGAAATTGGCATATAGCAGAGACAAATACAACCGTAATGTATCGTATAAAGCAGCTAAGAAGCTTGCTTTAAAGAAAAAGTATAAATCCAATACCCAATTTAAAGAGTCGCGAAAAGATTTTATTAAGAATAAATACAAATCGAACAGACAGTTTAAACAAGCACAGAAGGATTATATTAAGAACAAGTACAAGTCAAACAAGCGATTTCAACAAGAACATAAAGATAGAATTAATGAGAAATACCATTCAAGCATTCCATTTCAAAAAGCACGTAAAGATTACATTAAGAACAGATACCAGTCCAACATTTCATTTCAACAATCACAGAAGGAGTACAGTAGGAACAAATACAGATTGAACTATCAATTCAAATTAGCCATTAAAAAGGCCAGAGCTGAAAGGTATGCTACTGACATTGACTTTAAAAATAAAATTACTGACAGGTATGCTAGTGACTTTGACTTTAAACATAAAGTTAAGGCACTAAACCTTCTCAGATATAGACAGAATGTATTAGTCAGAGAGAAGTGCAAGAAGAGGCAGCTTGAACTATACAGACGGGAGTTACAATATAGAGAAAAGAAAATTTCTCTAGTACAAGCGAGACGTTCAAACACTGAAAATGATATAGCTGAATGGTTTAGACAACAAGTACGAGATGGTCCGATATACATTTGCTCTGTGTGTATCAAGTTAAAGTTCAGAAAGCAAGTTATTCAATTGGACACGGAAAAATATTTAAAGAAGGGCAAACAAAGTGCAGCAGTGGCGAATCAGTGTATCTCTTTTGAATTCAAATCCACTTGTACAGCTGATTGTCCAATTAAATGTGAAACCATAAATCACAAACTATGGATTTGTTACACTTGCCATCGTCATCTCATTAAGAGTGAAGTTCCAGCAGACGCAAGAGCAAATGGCTTAGAGCTAACGCCTATTCCAGAAGAATTGAAATATTTGAATTCATTAGAGAAACAGCTAATTTCTCAACGAATACCGTTCATGAAACTTGTCCAACTGCCAAAAGGAAACCAAAGAGGCATTATTGGCCCCTGTGTTTCCATACCAACAGATATTCAGAAGACAGTTACTATACTTCCTCGTTCTGATGATGAAACACAACTTGTACGGTGTAAACTTAAAAGAAAACAAGCATACATAGGTTACAGTCAGTATGCGTTCATCAGTACCAAAAAAATATGCAAAGCTCTGGATTGTTTAAAAGAATGCAACCCATATTACAAGGACACTGTGTTAAATCAAACATGGCTTGACGGATTTTCTCCAGAATTTGAAGATTTAACAATGGCCGAGAAAGATCATGAAGATAGTCCTGATATTTTAGAAAGACAGGACGTAAAAACACAACCGAGTGATGACGATCCACAAGCTGAAGAAGATCAGAATGTCAAAGACAGAGGTTTTCCATCAGACACCTGTCTACAACCTGTAGATATAGGTCAGGAGATATTGGATCAACACTTTGACGACATTTTTTGTGTTGCTCCAGGTGAAGGTAGTACACCTGTAAGCATGATGCAGGAAGAAGGCAATGAGGCGATGTCTTTTCCGGCACAGTTTCCCGAGGGATCTTTTGGGTCATATGATAGTAAAAGACAGGTTCACCTCACAAGATCAAGGTACTTTCATGCTAGACTCCTTAGTGGTGACAGGAGATTTTCCAGTGATTCGTCATATATATTCTATGCACAGTACCTCTCAGAATTGGAGCAAGTTATCTCCAAAGTGTCTATAGCGCTTCGGAAGAGTACTGGAAAGGATTCGACAGGTAATGCTATAACAGCAAGCATGTTGACGGACAGAAACCAGCTGAAGTCTATTGAGTACCGATCAAGGTTATAAATTTTTGACTCCCATTCGAGGAACACCTCCATATTGGCAGACTGCATTAAAGGATCTCTTGGCAACAGTTCGTCAGCTTGGGATTCCTACGTGGTTCGCCACATTCTCAGCTGCTGATATGAGATGGACAGAAGTTCTACAACTACTTTTAGAGCAACAGAAATGTGCCCAGTCGTTGGAAGATCTCGATTGGACTGGTAAATCCGAGGTTTTGAGGAACAATCCCGTCATGAACGCTGTCATGTTTGACCACAGGTTTCACACCTTCGTGAAAGATATTATCATTAAACGTGGAATAATTGGAAATGTAAAAGACCATTTCCACAGAATAGAATTTCAACAACGTGGATCTCCTCATGCCCACTGTCTTTTTTGGATTGAGGATGCACCAGTGGTTGATCAGGATGATGACCAGACAGTGTGTGATTTTGTAGATCAGTATGTCAGTTGTCAATTACTAGATAAAACAGTAGACCCAGAGCTCCATGCAATGGTAAGCAGTGTTCAGCAGCATAGTAAAAACCACTCTAAATCTTGCCACAAAAAGGGAACCACTTGTAGATTTAATTTTCCTCGACCCCCTTCAGAAAAAACTTTTATCTCGAGACGTAAAAGCCTAGCAGATCCATCCATAAAAAAGTCTCCCCAACAAATGAAAGATTTTGCTAAATCTGTTTTAAATCAACTTTGGACTGTTTTACAAGATGAGCATTTGGAAAATATTACAACTCAAAATTTGTTCCAAGCTGCTGGAATCACGCAAAAGGAGTTTGAGGATGCTTCAAATATTCTCACCAAGAGGAACAGTGTTACTTTGCAACGTTCTCCATCTGACGTGTGGATAAACCAGTATAATCCTGATCTCCTGCGTTGTTGGAATGCGAACATGGATATACAATTCATCACAGATGTTTATGCATGTGTGGTGTATATCATTTCATATATTTCCAAAGCAGAGAGGGAGATGGGAGTGGTTTTGCAAAATGCAAGCAAGGAAGCAGCTGAAGGTAATTGTGATGCACAGCAGGCAATGAAAAAGATTGGGGGAGCCTACTTTAGACAACGTGAAGTCAGTGCACAGGAAGCTGTTTACCGAGTGTGTGGTCTTCATCTTAAAGAATGTTCTAGGAAGGTGCAGTTTGTTCCTGTCGGTGACAATCCTATTAAAATGAGTCTTCCATTGAATGTTATAAAAAAGAAAGCTAACCAACTTGACGATAACAATATTTGGATGCCGTCTTTATATGACAGATATAAAGCAAGACCAGCTGAAATTGTTTTTGAAAAAGTCTGTTATGCATCATTTTGTTCTGAATACTATGTTCTTCCTGCATCCCAAATACCTAAGAACCCTAAAAAATCTCAAGTTTTTAAGTTACAAAATGATTTTGGTTCCATCAAAAAACGATCCAGGACTGATGCGGCAGTTATTAAATATCCAAGATTTTCATCAGAAAAATACCCTGAATTGTTTTTTCAGTCTAATCTTCAGCTGTTTCTACCTCACAGAACAGAAGGTCAATTAAAACCACTGCAGTTTAAGACATATGAAGAAATGTATTTAAATGGAGCGGTTTTATAAAGATTGGTTGTCGTGTAAAACATACAATAATCAAAGAACCAAAAGCATCATAGATTTCATGTTAACACTTGTAATTATTGTTTGTTTGTATTTTTTCATAAAGAGAAATTACTTATGTTTCCTTCATACTTTTTCATTGTTTTAGTGTTGATATTTTACAATGATTGTATATCATTGTATTAGTGTTGTAATTTGTTACTCAATTAGTGCTCACAAAATTCATTCCTCTTCTTCTTGTGCAAAATAATATATTATGTTTGCATTTTTAGTGCTTTTATTATATCATTGGTGCAGTTTTATTAAAGTTTTAAACACAAAGTGATATTCTATGGAAAGTAGAGTTACCTCTCTTTATCCACATTTTTTTAGAGACAACAATATGCATATAACTTTTTTTGTGTTCTCATATATAGTGCTTTTATTAAATCAATGGTGCAATTTTAATAAAGTTTTAAACAGAAAGTGATATTCTATGGAAATTAGAGTTACCTCTCTTTATGCACATTTTTTAGAGACAACAATATGCACAAGTTTTTATGTGTTCTCATATACAGTGCTTTTATTATATCATGGTGCAATTTTATTAAAGTTTTAAACAGAAAAGTGATATTCTATGAAAAATAGAGTTACCTCTCTTTATGCACAAAGTTTTCTGTTTCTAATAAAGTTTGTTATATTATGTTTTCTTGTATTATAAGTTCTGACATTGTTTTAATAGTATGTGTGAAGTTTATGCTTTTGATGTCATAGTTTAAAAAGTGTATGTGTGTGTGTATAAAGATTGTACTTTTGATCTTGTATTGTATTTAAAAGTGTGTGTGTATGTTTGACATTTATACTTTGAATCTTGTATTATACTTGTTAAACAATGTACAGATATCTCACCTTTAAGTGAAACTTGATTTTATTGTTTAGTTAAATTTACAGTAAGAGTTGAAATGAATGAACTTTTCTTCAAATTGTAAAATCAAAAAAAGAAAAGTCACACAGTGATTAAAATACTTTTCAACTCTGACCATTGTTTGTCTTATTTATCAATAGATCTTTATTGACAAATGGAGCAGGATCTGCTTACCCTTCCGGAGCACCTGAGATCACCCCTAGTTTTTGGTGGGGTTCGTGTTATTTATTCTTTAGTTTTCTATGTTGTGTCATGTGTACTATTGTTTTTCTGTTTGTCTTTTTCATTTTTAGCCATGACGTTGTCAGTTTGTTTTAGATTTAGGAGTTTGACTGTCCCTTTGGTATCTTTTGTCCCTCTTTTATGTTATAGTGCTATTATGAGTGGAATAATGTCAATGAGATGTATACATACATGCTATTTTATAGCTACACACAAATGGATTATTATGAGTGGAATATTGATTTTGAGAGGTAAACATACACACAAAGTATTCAAAGGTACACATTTATTGATTGTGATAAAAAAAAATACAAGGAGAAAAAAAAAAGAACTTTATTGGATATTTTTTTTACTGGTTTAAAAATTCTCATTTTGTATGGATGTTTCTCAAGAGTTTGTATGGATATAAGTTCATTATAACACAATGGACGAAGAAGTGAACAATCTTTTGGCACCGATTTATTACAATATAGAAAATCCAAGTTCTTTTTCCTCAGCTAGCAAACTTTATCACATTGTTAATGCGGATGGGAAAAAAATCGGTTACCACAAAATAAAGAGATGGTTAAATGCACAAGACAATTATTCGTTACAAAAAACTCCCAGACGTTCTTTTAAGAGATTGCGTGTGTATACAACTGGAATTGGTAACTTAATGGACGTTGATCTAATGCAAGTAAGTAATTTATCACAATGGAACTCTGGATTTAATTTTATACTAGTTGCCATAGATTGTTTTAGTCGTCGGCTTTGGATGCAAGCATCAAAGAGTAAAAAAGGTGTTGATATAGCCAAAGCTTTTGAAAAAATCCTCCAATCAGCAAAGGTAGACAAGATCCGCTCGGATGTGGATGGGTGTTTCAAGTCGAAGGTTGTCCAAAAACTTTTCAAGGACAGGGGAGTTTTGTAAGTTTTTCAAATAAAAAATGTTAACATATTGTCTGATAACACAGAAAATGAGACCCTAGTGTGGTGTCAGCAGTGTCAACATTGACCTTCAATGGGTCACTTTTATAAACTGTTACTTTGATAGAGGGTTGTTTATTGGCACTAAAACCACATCTTTCTATATCTATTGAACATAAATGAAATAATCATATACCTATCAGTAATCAAATTGCCATATATGAGAGTACAAGGATAAAGGCTGTGGATTTTCTATTGAATTTCCATATGTTTAGCAATGAGTCAACACAGGGGTACATAATTATTAAGGTTAATGATCATTTATGTGGCCTGTTAATCACGAAATTCTCATACTGCCATTATATTAAAACAGCCAATATAATGAAAAATAGATATAGACCATTAGGTACATATATCACAGGGAAAATTTGTGCAAAGTATTATTATTTATAAATTAATTGCATTATGTAGAAAATATGAAGAAAAGTTATCAAAGATACCAGGATTATAATTTAGTACGCCAGACGCGCGTTTCGTCTACATAAGACTCATCAGTGATGCTCATATCAAAATATTTAAAAAGCGAAACAAGTTAAAAGTTGGAGAGCATTGAGGATGCAAAAGTCCAAATAGTTGTGCCAAATACGGCTAGGGTAATCTATGCCTGGGATAGGAAAATCTTAGTGTTTCGAAAAAATCAAAGTTTTGTAAACAGGAAATTTAGAAAAATGACCACATTATTGATATTCATGACTACACCGGAGTGTTGACTACTGGGCTGGTGATACCCTCGGGAACGAAACGTCCACCAGCACTGGCATCGACCCAGTGGCGTCAAAGTTATCAAAGGTACCAGGATTATAATTCATAAACGTAAGACTCATCAGTGACGCTCATATCAAAATATTTAAAAAGCCAAACAAGTAAAAAGTTGGAGAGCATTGAGGATCCAAAATTCCGAATATCTGTGCCAAATACGGCTAAAGGTAATCTTTGCCTGGGATAAGAAAATCCTTAGTGAAAATTAACCCAAGGTTTTTGAAGAAATTCCATACAGTTTTATAGAGGGTTTTCCAAAAATACATTAAATTCCAAACACCACTGAAGTCGAACGGTGTGCTTGAATAGGTCCAGATGTACATTTCTTTAAACCAATAAATTTGTTTGAATAAAATTATTGCTAACATTGTATGCAATATTCCTATATATATCACGCATCGCATTACCTACCATGAGAGTACGAGGCGAAAGGTTTGGGTTTTCTATAAAATTACCATGTCTGGCATTGAATCAACACAAGGGTACATAAAATCGAGGAATTCAACTAACAAGTGCTAGTTCACAATTGACATATCTATACAACTATTTTAACAGGCTGACCATGTGAAAACAACAAACGAATATAAACAGTGGTTTTTCATAAAATTTACAGACAAATCTGATTACTCAACTTGCTCCTATTTCAAGGTAATGTGTAACAAGTGAAATTTTCAACCACTACAATGGCGTAGGTTTTCGATATCAAAGAACCGGTTTTATGATTCGGAATCTTGAATAACATACCATTTTGAGTGGTCACGAATTTAAATATCTTGTTATGTTTCTGCTCTTACAACTGTTAAATTTCCATGCAAAACTCATCTAATGAAAGCTAATTCATTGGGATAATTGAACTCTGAAGAGTATCTGGCTTACCGTCATAAATGACAGATCAGTTTTCAGTGAAAGGAAAATCATATAAATACTGAACTCAGAGGAAAATAAAATCGGAAAGTCCTTAATCACATGGCAAAATCATGTAAATATAAACTATGTGCCCATTCTCTAGTTATATACCTACTTAAAATACGTAAACCTATTTGCGTATCCTGAAAAAGACTAAACATGGGGGTGAATACCATTTCTTCTCTGTCTGTCCATGCTATTTATTTTTGGTGGATACCTATGTACAAAATAAAAATCTAAATTTCAATTTTTATGTATTTTGTTACATCTTCAGACATTGGACCACTCTTGAACTCAATTTTAATGTGCGTATTGTTATGAATTTACTGTTCTAAATTGGCTCGAGATTTAGGGGAGGGTTGAGATCTTTTAACCATGTTTTACCCCGCCGCAATTTTGCGCCTGTCCTAAGTCCGGCTTTGTTAGTCTTGTATGATTTTTAATTTTGGTTTCTTGTGTATAATTCGGAGTTTAGTATGATGTCCATTATTACTATACTATTATACATATTTTTAAGGGGGTAGCTGAATAACGCCTAGGGGTGCGGGAGTTTTTCGCTACATTGAAGGCCCATTGGTGGCCTTCGGCTGTTTTCTGCTTTATGGTCGGGTTGCTGTCGCTTTGACACATACCCAATTTCCTTTCTGAATTGTATATGACCTTCAAAAACGAGAAACCAACGATAACCATCGAATTACATGCTACTGACTAATGAATATGGTGGGGTTTAACATGTTAGCGGACGCTCAACCTCCCAAATCCTCCCACTACCGATACAGTGATAAACAGGACAACAAAAGTGCTATAGAAAAAATCTGCAGGAACGTCGACAGATTGGATAAGGTAATTAAAGACAACTGAAGTAGCCTGATTTTTATTCTGTCGAAACAATATGCTTCGGACAGAAAAAAAAATATTTTCGATAACGGTGCCTTTGTCTTAGCACAAATCCCCATACAACGGGCGTGCACCCAGTAGCTGCATGGTGATTTTGAGCTGCACCCAACCCAAATAGCACGCTGGTCTAGTTGACCCTCTCCACATATTTTGCAGTCATCACCAATGACGGTACAGGTCGTGATGAAACTTTCTGTTGTCTGTATCACGACATTCTGTGTTAATGGCTCTATTGTTCTGGTTAAGTCATCAATGATACCCTGTGTGGTAGGGAATGATGAAGGGGGAATATCCTTTGCATGTTCTGGAAAATTGCATGTTAGAGATGAAATCTGCGGGGCATCATTGGTTTCCTAATATATACAAAAGAATAAACAACAAATAAAAAAGATATAGGGATTGCGATAAAAGAATAAGCATTACGTTAAAAAGAAACATAAAGATTGCAACAAAAGATATATTAACCAATAAAGAAGAGACTGGTTTGAACTTGGATCATTATAACTGTTTCTGAGTAGTCTATTGTATAAATACAAGATAACCATGCATTTGAAACTGTGGAAATTATTTATGAGTAATTTGTAAAAGTCTATCAAAAGTTAAAACAAATACAAAATAGTTAAGATAGTTAAGTAATACAAATAGTGTTGTTTTCTTTTGACAATTACATTGGTCGTGTATATATACAACTGTATTTAATTTGATCTATACTACTAGATCTCTAATAATTACCATATGCTGTACAGTTGATGTGGGTGTTGTTGTATTTGTATAATCTTTAGATGTATAGGCATATACCGATCCACATTCAGCTATTATGGTGAGATTGATTGAAGCACCGGTCATTGCTTCCAATTCTCTAACCTGGAGGATATTTTTTTGATAATTAACTGATTCATACTATAGTAACACGATTAATGATATATTATCTTTTATCCTGTTCCTGTTGAAATAATGAAATCCAAAAAGATAAACGTATTACCACAAATATATTGCAAATTCAGATGTCATTATGTGATTATGAACTATTTTTTTTTAGGTGTATTGCTCGCTGTCCAATTTGTTAGATTTGACTTCTGCAGATGAATATTATATGTATGCGTACAATATTAGACGAGAAATTTCAAACTTTCGGACAGTTATCTAAAATTCGAAATTCTTGCAGCAACCAACATTGAAGTCAGTAAGTGGGAAAGACCTAGACACCGATTTAATTAACATTTCTCAAAAAGCTAAAGAACATCGGCGGCAACATTTTTTATGGTTTCACGATAAACCTCTGGGAACAAAGAAGAAATATGAACCTGTTTTTGTATTGCCTGGCGATAGAGCTAATTACGAAGCCGTAGAAAACAAAACGAAAGCCGAAATTTCCAAGCTTGTCGAAAAACAGTTGAAATTATTCATAGGCGACCAGAAATTAGAGGAAAAGTGGACAAAAATAAAACGAAAGACGAAGGCAGATTTTCTATCATTTCTTGCAGAGTTACAAATCGATGATGAATTATAATTAGAAAGTGTTTTATTTCTGTTTCAATTAGAGGGGTGTGATATCAAGTTAAATTTTGAAGCTACATAAGCTTTTACTTTTACTTTTATTTGTTGCATATACTCTTATCAGTGTTATCGTTAAGGCACATCGGTAATGATCATAATTTGTTTATTTGCTTAAATTTCCATAACTTTTCACTATATATGAGTACTATATGTATAATATTTACATAACATTAATCATGTCAATTTGTGTACAAAACCTAGTACTATATATCATATTCCGGACTGAAACATGATAAATGGATATGAATGTTGACTCTGTGAGTATAAGATATTTTTTTCCGTTGAAGGAATGGAATAACTTTATTAAATATAGTATCTTTCTTTCTTGAAATATACTTCTGCTTATCTTTTCTTGATTGTAACTCCTGAACAGCCTTTTTTCTTTTCGTATATATCTGGACTTATGATTATTTTCCATATTTTGAGGTTTTATTCTGAATAAGACACATATTCTACTAAATCAAATGATAGATTCAACCCCCCTTTTTATAATTTACATTTTCTTTATAATTTTCTGTTAACGAATAACGAATTATATTAACAAATCATAAAGTTGTAATAAACTATGATTTTTGTCCCACATTCAATGGTAGATATCCTTTTAAATTTACATTTTCACAGTTTTCTGTAATTTACTCCATTCGTATAAAGATAATATTTTTTCATTTATAAAGGTTGAGCAACAATATTATGTTATTTTTATCATTATCAGTGTTAGATTATCATTTGTAACTGTCAATATGTACTACTTCAAAATGATATAGAGATTGATGTTGATAAAAGATTTGAAAACATATATATTAAATGATAAACAGCTTTTGATATCGTTTTTGTTAATAATGCCGTCCATAGATTTCTACAAAGTTCAATAGATTAATCAACCAATTGAAGGCTTTGTTTTAAATTGCATTAGGATTGATGTCCAAAATGGCGTATTGCAAGTCGACAAATGTTCTGAGACAGAGAAAATATGCAGGAATTAACGAAATGTTATGATAAACATGATAAATGATATGATATTTACACTTCCGGTTATAAAGGTAATTTATCCTGAGGTTTCTGCAAAAGAATAAGCAATACCACAACAAAAACCTAAGTAAACACAATCTTGCATTAAAAAAACCTAACAGTTGACATGATACGCTGTTCCACAAATGCTTGAAAAACAATGTACGAAGTTTTATACCCCAGTTTTCGCGGGTTTTTCGACCCCAGAAAAACGAGTTGATCCAACAAACCTTGGGTCACCCCATGTTTCATGACATGAGCCCAACCTGATAAATGCATAAATAACATAGCATTTATTTACGCATTTAGAGATGAATAATTTCCTTTGCGTCAATATCATTTACTTATGACGTTACAATCCTTCAAACGTCACCAACGTCGGAATGTCAACTAACGACGTCCTTCACTACCATACAGTTTCTGTTCAACAAACACATGTCAAATAGCTCATATATTGGTGATGTGTGTCAAGCAAACTACACAAGCAAGAGCAGTTTAAAAAGGCATTTTAACCTTCACAATCAACAAACATTTGATTGCGATAAATGTAACGCAAAATTCACAAGAGCAGATAGCCTGCTCAATCATGACCGGCGGATTCATCGTAAAAAGAAAAGGAAGTCGCAGCAACCAACAATTTCGGTGGCAAGTATGTACAAGACGGACAAATCCCATCGGGTTCTGGACAATACAGCACTCCAAACCATTCAAAAGAGGAAATCAACATAACTCCTAGTAGTACTGATTCTTCTCTGGACTTCATATTAGATGTTAATTTTGATTCCAGTACGGTCAAAATAGCCGATCCAGATGACATTAATTTTATTGACTACTTCCTCGAGACATAGAAACAAACTATAAAAACTGTGCCGTGAAATCGGAATTAGTCATTAACTATGGCGACGATGGAATGCCCAACTTACCTAAAGAGGTTAGTTGGAAAGAACACACACCACCTTGTGAACCTTACACACATAAGAGAAAGGAGGATACAATGGGCCATATAAAGGCAGCAATCTACGTATGTAGATACATCAGCAAGCAACAACATTGCTCTGGACCTGTGTATTTATAACTCTTATATTTTGCTTTTTACATTTTGTATTTTTGCTATGTTATTTATATAATAATACAATTTATTATTGTTATTTTTATCTGTGTTTTTGGTTGTTACTAATACACACTCACTTTGAGTACAGTGCAGGCTTACAACGTCATCCACGTCTGATGTGTGAAACGTTATTTGTTCAAAAAAAAGTTGCCTAGACACGCGAAGAGCTGTGAGCATATTAAATGAGATTTATGTTTATATATAATTCTAACTTGTTAAGCAATGAATATTTCCCCAAATTTTTCTAGTGTAGTTATTATACTTTTATAATTGAAATTATATAAAGGCAACAGTAGTATACCGCTGTTCAAAACTCATAAAGAACTTTTAAGTAAATCATTTTTGTTTAAGTTGAAAGATTGACTATGTGTACTTTAGTTAGACAGGGGTGGTAATAAGATAAATTTATTTGCAGTTAACATGAATTTTGTACCCCAATCTACCTTTATTAATCATATGTTCACTTGCATGTTTTACTATCGTACCTGATTGCCCAAGTATATAAAGTTGTGGCTTTTCCACAATTTTCTGGCAATCAATTATGGATAATGTTGGATTATGTTTTTGAAACTCCTCGTCTGTCAGAAAGTTGGCATTGTCATATACATAATTAATCATGAAATTGATGTAGGTGTGGTTCAGTATGCAAGAGTGGTCATGCCAAACTTTTATTTATCTCGTTCTTTCAATTGTTTTTAATTTGTTTCTTAAAAATTCAGTGTTGTCTTCATTCAGTTCTTTAAGTCTATTTATTATTTTTTCTTTGTCCATTTCATTGTAATAACTGTCCTGGTTTAATCTCAGTATACCTGTTTTGTCTATCCTTTCATTTTCATTTGTAAGTATTTCATGCAACGATATTTTTCTACCGAAAACAACTACTTCGTGCCCTCTTTCGTTACTGTATTACTCGAGAATGTTTTGGGGGCTATTGGCCTACCAACTTTTATTGTGCCGTCATTAACTTGTGATTTCACTACTGCTCTCAGTTTTTTTGGCTGATCAAGAAGCGGCATGCTGACTTTAGTTTTTAATATTTTTTCTTTGCCCTTTTAACCCTTCTTATGTAGTCAAGCCCACTTAGCCTGGATTGGGTATTTAATTGGTAAACATTAATGCCTTTGGATTTTGCAAACATCATCAAAACTTGACCTCTGTTACGATTTTTAATGGTTTTAACATCAAACTTTCTGGCTAAAGCTGACCAGTTAACATTACTGCCAGCAGATACTGATGAGATATCCTCCAGAAATTTTTCATTTTCAAAAATATAGTTATCGAAGTTTCCATGGTGTTTTTTTGGTTTGCAAATGCCTTCCATCTCCTTTCTTACTCTTACAATCATGTTTTCTTTTGCCTTTGGTTTACTTATTAAGTACAGTTTTCTTTCCCTTTCATACTGAGCATATGATTTTCCGGATGATAGAATTTTTTTCACATCTTCATTTTCATTCTGAATAGCTTTGTTCATTGATCTTGTATTTTCTGTAAGAATTTAATTTTTTTTTCTTTTTTCTTGAGGAGTCTCTCTAGGTGAAAGGTTGAGAGATTCGGTCATAGAATCTTCAAATGTTGTCTGAAACTCTCTTGTGAATGCAGGATTTAATGTATGTACGACTAATTTGGCAATCAATGCTGCAGACTCTGTCTTTAAGATATTGATTTGATGCTTGAGATTAAATTATTACTGAGTTCATTTATTGATTTCATTTGTTTTGAGAAAGTGTGAAGGGAGGATTCCTCTGAATGTTTTGAAGTACAACAAAACAAACTTCGAGCTGATGTTGTTTTTTTTCTGCATGTTCAAGTTTTGTCCAGTGTAGCAAATCGAAACGGTTTATAAATTTCTCTCTCTCTCCATTTTTATTAAAATTTACATAGTATTTGTTTTTAGTTGTGTAATCCTGCAGTTTAACTACCTTCTGCCGAAAAACTGTCCCTATCCAATATACCCTCATTTTCCAGTGGCAGTCCAAATTTCCCCGACCATCATCCCAGATGGCCTCTTTTATTTCAAGACCTACCTATAGTATTTATTGTGAACTTGTTCTCGTCCTGAATATGCATGAAATATTTTACACTGGACGTTAAGCAATTATCAATCAATCATCTATCCATGAGACAACAACAAAGGGACTGAAGGCTGTACAACATATAGTTAAAATTGTTCAACCGATGATGGAAAAAAATCAAAATTGAAAACTGAATTAAAGTTTCTTTTTTTATCTACGTTAAAAGCACCAGAACAGGAAAGAAAGGAGTTTGAAAGAAACTAAACAAAAATTAGACGATGCTTTTACTGACGTTGGAGATGATATTCATGTTTTTCATGCATCCGAAAAATCATTGTATCAGTATACCAGAGACAGAGTGTCAACCAGTTTCGAGTCCAAAAAAGTGCCAGTAAAAGGGTTCGGTCTCGGTTAAACAAAGAAAAAGAAGGATACAAACCAAAGAAACATCATGGTACATTTGCCATCTACAAATTTAACAAGGAATCGTTCTTGCAGGAAATTCAACAAAATCCAGCAGGTAGTTCAAATAATTGGTTCCTATTAGCTTGGATAAAAGTCAGGATGAAAATCGCAGCTGTTGCAATGAAATAACATGTTGCAAATGCAATTAGACATATAAATCAAGCAATAGCTTTTATCACCGTGACCAAACCAATTGGAATGCAAAGAAAATTCATACAAATAAAGTTATTTAAGGAGAAAACAAGCACCAAACAGTTTGTGCTCAGTATCGAAGATTATGGTGGTTTGTACATCCACCATAGAAAACTAAGCTAAATATGACATGTTTAACTAAAACACCACATTTGCATTTTCCAGTCGGAATCAACGCAATTAATGAAAGTTGTGTATGTTGTCCTTACAGATTTCTTTGATAGACTTTTCAGAACTGTTTCTGATCTTTATTTATTTTTTGGCTTTATGTCTTCATAATACACACTTGGGAGGCACACTCATGTGTTTATATATAATTATAATTATATTTGTTAATTTTGCAATTATCTTTATATTCAATAAATAAATGTCGTCTTACTTTCAATCTTACTTTACCATAGTTGGACGTGACATCGAGATGCTAAACACATTCAGAGTTATATGACAAAAAGGGACAGAAAAAGAAAATATTGTGTATTTAAGGTCACCTTGATCCCACTAACATGTTAAAACCGCGCCACTTTATTTAAGTATGTACCTGTCCCAAGTCCGGAGCCTGTAATTCAGTGGTTGTTCTTCTCTTATATTTAATGCGTTTCCCTCAGTTTTAGTTTGTTACCCCGATTTTGTTTTTTGTCCATGGATTTATGAGTTTTGAACAGCGGTATACTACTGTTGCCTTTATTTGTCGTTTGTTTAAATGTTACATATTTGTTTTGTTCATTTTTTTTATATAAATAAGGCCGTTAGTTTTCTCGTTTGAATTGTTTTACATTGTCTTACAGTGATACAGCTAATTCTCGGATAATACTCCTCCAGTCTTCATCTCCTACCAAATTATGCTTCTGATAAGCAAATACAATGTCAATATCTCAAAATATAAATCATGATTAGATTCTTCAGATCTGACGGTACGAGGTTTTTAATCTGGTCAGTAATTTCAGAATAGTACATCTGAACATATAGTTTGAGGTCTCGTATATCAGTAGTTATAAATTACTACAACTCCGAAACATCTTAAATGGAATTCGCATCGGTCTCTTCACTTTGATGGTATCAATCAATAAGCACATGGATGACTCAATATGGCTTTCAACTTTGTTCACAGCTATTTTGATGACTTTTATTCGGTGATCTGATAACTATATACAAGTTTTCGAATTTGTTTGGTTCAAGTTACGCTTGGAGCCAACAGCGCCGCATCTGGAAATAAGGACATCAACTTGCCTATGTATTTGAACCATGTTCTAAAGGTTTTTTACCCTCATTGTCCATTGGCAGTCAAAATTTCTCCGACCATCATCCCAGATGTCCTCTCTCATTACAAGACATACCTATTGTATTTATTGTTAACTTGTTCTCGTCCTGAACATGCATGCAATATTTCCCACTGGAAGTTTAGCAACCAACAATCAATCAAAAATGTAATGCATGTTGTTAACAATATCTATATAAAGTATTGCCAATCGTTTCGTGTAAATAGAGAACAATAAACAAAGAACATTATACATAAAACATAAATACAAAACATAATATTGCTCTACTAGTATAATGTCTTAACTTTCACATAAATAGAGATTTGCGTATGCGATTACCTAGATATGAAGACTCATTTGATATAAACTCCATCTCTTGGGGTCTGTAGTAGGTGACCCGTTGCAAAGCAAAATGTCTGCCCCTGTCCAATATACTAGTACCCTCATTTTAGAGTGACCGTTAAAAATTCTCAGACCTTCATCCCAAATGGCCTCTTTCCTAGTATTGTATTTAGTGTAACAGAACATTCATAAAATTTTGCCACAGAACTTTAAAAAGAAATTTATAGAAAATACACAGCCTTTATGCATTCTCATATTTGGCAATTTGATGACTGGTAGATACAAAATAATTGCATGCAGTGCTAGCATTGATTCCCTAAAAACAAAGTTTATTAAGGTATATGACCCCTTCTGTAGCCATTTTTGTACGAACTTTTCAAACTTCTTTTGTATGAAAACTACAGATACAATGAATAATAGAGATGGGCCATTTTGTACATTTTCCAAGGGGAAACTTGATGATAAGCATTTTTTTCTACTGTTTCATTTCATTTAATGGAAAAAGAGGACTTTATGGCAAATAAATCAAGATTTTTATCGAAAATAGAAAAATAGTCACTTAGTCTTCTCCCGACCGGCTGTAAAACGCTTGCCGAAGTGGGCGTCCCTTTGGCTCTGCGGGATGTGTTGATTTCGCAGTCACGTCCGGGCAGAATAGTGAAAATAATTCCGTGGCCTGTTGTAAGGCAAAATTTCTTTTCCTATCCAAGATACCCTCATTTTCCAGTGGCAGTCCAGTTTTCCCCCCAACATCATCCCAAATAACATCTATTATGACAAGACCTACCTTTTGTGTTTATTGTTAACTTGTTCTCGTCCTAATTATGCATGAAACATTTGCCACTGGACGTTAAACAACCAACAATCAATCAATATTGACTTTGCTGATATTCGTAAGAAGCATTTCAATTTAAGTGTCAATAATATGTAAGATTTCTTTAATAATTTTCCATTTACAAATATTGTTGCATTTCAAAAGAAATTGGAATTTATTATAGAATATGAAAAATTTGTTATATTTATATCGATTTTAATTTTTATCACGTTATCTTACTGTTGATTTTTATTTGTAAATAATCAATTTGATTTAGTCAAGAATTTTAGTATATTGAAGGACTTTGTGTCTTATTTTAAAAATATGCTTTAAATTGTAAAAATATTCGAATATGCTCAAGAGTTTGCAGCTCCTATTCAGACTTTGTAAAACGTCACCAGTGTCTGAGCAGAAAGTTGTTGAACCAGGGGTATGTCAAAGAACGTCTCGTCCTTATTCTAAAAAAGTTCATCGGAAGATACCCACAACTTGTTGATAAATATTCTGTATCAACTTCACAAATAATACAAAATGGTCTTGAAGTATATATTTTGCGTACTGACGTTGGTTATCATCTTAATTACGTGTTATAGTATTCTTTTGTCCTTATTAATACTACTTGTACTGTCAAGTCAGTTATTCGTTTGAAGTGACTCTGTGGTTATGTAAAACATCATACTGAACGGCAAATTATTTCATTTATTGATATTACTTTTACTTATGGATTTTGGGATTTTGACATACTATGAATGACATAACTATTTTATTCAATAATACTACTTTTCTGTTTAGTCTATTTTTTATGATACACATTTGACGTGAAACTGTACTTCTCGTCATACTTTGAACCACACCATTATTTTATTTATTATTATTACTTTTACTGTTAAGTCTGTTTTTTGTTATATCTACTTTACGTGACTCTGCATTTAAGTATGCCGTCATACGACAAAATTATTTTTATGTCTACCTGTGCGAATTTCAAATGCCCAATTTTACACCAGTAATGAAAACCTTCTTTTCTGTACGATTAGACTTTACATAGATAAATTAAGTCGTATACGAATAGCAAAATGAAAATGCTATATTTGATGTATGCCTTTTTGTGCTTCTTCGTTACATTTGTTGTTTTTATAGTGATATCAAGATGACAACACAATAATGACTGTTGTACCCCTATTTTTGACATTTTTACTCTTCGAGTATGTTTGTTTTGTTCATGCATCGTTGTCAATGTAATGGAATTTGATGCGACTGTCATACAAGTCTTGAACTAATGTGATGAGACGCTCATTCTGTTTTTCAAGCTGTCAAAAAGTTCTTCAGATAACGACTTGTTATTCAGAACTTGTACTTGCATCTTAAGCTCAGTTATCATGGCTAGCAACTGGTTACCAGGAAGCTGGTCTTTCTCAGTTGAGTTGGCTCTGTTGTTGCTGGGCAATAAATGGGTACTAGCTGGAGTTGGAGGCTGCATGTCAAAAGATCAATTTAATTTCTCTAATTCTCGTCCTGAATATGCATGAAATAGTTGCCACTAGACGTTAAGCAACCACCAATCAATCAATCTAATACTGTATGCAACAGTTTTACTCTATTTGGTGTATGTAATGATTGTAAGGTGTACATGTCCAGCTGGTAGGTGTCATCTGACCCCATACCTTGAGTTCATTTTCCTGGTTCAGTGGTTAAAGTTTCTGAGTTTTGGTCTATTTTTCTAATACCATACAGTATACGAAACTTAGCTGTATTCTTATGTTATAGTGTTTGTTGTAAGTAAGTTAGACATGGTTGAGAAAGAAGTAACCACAGTATATCAATAACCAGACAGGGAAAACATCACATACACAGTTTGAATGAACTATAATGATAACTAGATAATATTGTAAAGAACAAGTTTAATGAAAAGAAGACCATAGTGTATTGACCCATGGGTAAATTTGTGCGAACATTTCATCATGAACCTGAATACGTGCAATAAAATGAAAGACTGCCAAACCTAAGAAAGACCATGTATTAGAGGAATTTTCCAAAAACAACAGCAAACTCGGAGTAGTTTTTGACAATGGCGTTTAAAATGCGAGTTTACATCCCAGATATATACTATATGGTTCACTGGGGAGCACAATTTGGTCTAGAACAATTTGCAATGGTGTCTGGACGTACCGGTAGGGAGTTTATTTTGTAAATGATACTTTTTGTTTCTCTTATCCACGAGAAATTTGTCAGTATCCTCCAAAGTTACTGGTTTAAAGCGTGATTTAGTTTCTGCATCGTCAACTCTGCTGCTGTTCCTTTAAAAAAGAATTTAACAGTTATTGCACATGGAAACACCAAATTGATCATGTAAACAAAAAAAAATTGTCCACATTGGCACAGCAGAAAATAACAAATAGAAGAGGCAGATGTTTTGAGTGACTATGAATGAAAATAATGACCAAGTAAAGACTATAGAACCAGTAAGTTATTTTGTGGTGTGTTTTTTTTTTTTATAAATTCGTGGGTGTTGTGTGTGATGCATAAATGATGACAATAAGATTGGAATATAATTTCCAATATTACAATTGGGCAACAAGCAAGGGACTCTTTTTCAATCAGACTTGTTTTCAAAACAAAATTTGTTTGACAGTATTTCACTGAAGTGTACTGAAAATTGAAGAAATCCAATTCAGCTCCCACATATGCATAGACAAATAAAAGGGGGTTAAAATTAGTATGATTAAAATTTGAAGGGGAAAACCTCAACAAGTCGCTTTACTAAACACTAAAAGTAAAATTTGCTGTTACACAATATTAAAAATTATTATAAATTAAGGAATGTATCTCCCTCATGCAAAGCTCTGATTCCTTTCACGAATTTGGCTATACTTTTTGGACCTTTTGGATTATAGCTCTTCATCTTTTATATAAGCTTTGGATTTCAAATATTTTGGCCACGAGCATCACTGAAGAGACATGTATTGTCGAAATGCGCATCTGGTGCAACAAAATTGGTACCGTTGATTTTATTACTACCACTGGGTCGATGCCTCTGCTGGTGGACTATTAGTCCCCGAGGGTATCACCAGCCCAGTAGCCAGTACTTCGGTACTGGCATGAAAATACGGATTTTTTGTGTTATTAAAATTTGCTGTTACACAATATTAAAAATTATTATAAATTAAGGAATGTATCTCCCTCATGCAAAGCTCTGATTCCTTTCACGAATTTGGCTATACTTTTTGGACCTTTTGGATTATAGCTCTTCATCTTTCATATAAGCTTTGGATTTCAAATATTTCGGCCAAGAGCATCACTGAAGAGACATGTATTGTCGAAATGCGCATCTGGTGCAACAAAATTGGTACCGTTGATTTTATTACTACCACTGGGTCGATGCCTCTGCTGGTGGACTATTAGTCCCCGAGGGTATCACCAGCCCAGTAGCCAGTACTTCGGTACTGGCATGAAAATACGGATTTTTTGTGTTATTAAAATTTGCTGTTACACAATATTAAAAATTATTATAAATTAAGGAATGTATCTCCCTCATGCAAAGCTCTGATTCCTTTCACGAATTATGGCTATACTTTTTGGACCTTTTGGATTATAGCTCTTCATCTTTTATATAAGCTTTGGATTTCAAATATTTTGGCCACGAGCATCACTGAAGAGACATGTATTGTCGAAATGCGCATCTGGTGCAACAAAATTGGTACCGTTGATTTTATTACTACCACAGGGTCGATGCCTCTGCTGGTGGACTATTAGTCCCCGAGGGTATCACCAGCCCAGTAGCCAGTACTTCGGTACTGGCATGAAAATACTGATTTTTTGTGTTATTAAAATTTGCTGTTACACAATATTAAAAATTATTATAAATTAAGGAATGTATCTCCCTCATGCAAAGCTCTGATTCCTTTCACGAATTTGGCTATACTTTTTGGACCTTTTGGATTATAGCTCTTCATCTTTTATATAAGCTTTGGATTTCAAATATTTTGGCCACGAGCATCACTGAAGAGACATGTATTGTCGAAATGCGCATCTGGTGCAACAAAATTGGTACCGTTGATTTTATTACTGTTATTGAGAAGAAATAGGAAAACCTTAGATTTATAAAGTTATAAGGGGAAGATCCATTTTTGTTGGATCAACACTGAAAACAGGGGTCACATTTTTTTTTCATCATAAAGAATATATACGCCCAGAAGTTTGAGAATTTGCTTATAAAGTCTTGAGAAAATATCGATATTTTGTGACCACTAATATAAATATGCATTAATGAAACTGATGCTTAAAAGTTAATTCCAAATTTTAAGTTTCTTAACAAACACATTATCTCTTTATTTATCTTGTTAAATATTGACTAAGAACTTGCTCTTTGTAACTGCTGGCACTATCTGACCTGCACTTTGTGTCAATTTAATCTGAATTTTGCATATTTTAAAGGCTATATGTAGTGTCTCTGGTAGAGGATTGTCTCATATGGCCATAATAGCACATGTTCAAATTTTTAATTACAAAAAGTTTGAATATTAACTCATCTGGAATATAAGTTCTGTGCACCAACAAGAATAATAGCACAGCTGGCAGCAAGAGTTTTCCCTACTTGGGTGTGTTGGCTGTACAGTAATGGAATGTTGTAATGACCCACAAGGTCCATGAGCTTCTTGGAAGTGACATTGCAAATACATGCAGGAAATGGCTAGGAGTGTTGGTCTGATATTGTTGGCACATACTTCTGCTTTGAGTACAAACTGGCGAAGGGGTTCCAACTTGGTATATGTGTTTATGTAGTGTGCTAACTCCATGGAGAGTGATGCAGGATAATCAGGTAGCTAAACAAAGTTGCAATCCTCAACTGGAACCTAACAAAAAAAAACAATTATCATTCATTTATTTCCCCAAATTGTTATGAACCTTTACGTCTGGCGCCAAGACGAGTACAACATCTCTTTTCTTTGAGAAATTGATAGGGTAAGATTTGATTTTTTTTTTGAAAATTATGTTACCATTTATATTCCATGATTTTACTTCGGTTACTGCCTCATAATCTACACTGTGTCCTGAGTATAGTTGGTATTGTGGCCTTTTTGTCACTGGTCCATCAAAAGATGAGCTTGAAATGCATTTATATTGGTATTTTTCTGGCGGATGTGGATTTTCTGCTCTGTTTATGCTTTTGGTAGGGTGCCGAAATCTATGTTCTAGAGTTGGTAAATCATCTTTAGGATTTGAAATATCTGTGTCAGAATTGATACGATGGCTTTTATTATTTCCTAGACTGTTGCAGCATTTTTTTAGGTGAATCTGTGATAACTTTCACTTCTTAGTGAGCATATATTCAATTATTTTGTTCATTTGACTGCGAGAAATTTTGTCTACTTTGTTCACCACTTTTTGAGGCTGTTTGCTAATGTTGATTATTTGTTATCCTAATCTTTACTTCTGGTGTCATGACCTGTGTCAGAAATTATATCAAGTTTTATATTAGATGCATTTTTGAAGATTTTATCTAGTTTTTTATGACAACACTCAGACATTAATGATAAAGCTGGTCCTTCTAAATAGACATCTTGTCGTCCTATAAACTCAAATAGGGCAGTAGTTCTTGTTTGTCTTTGAAAGTAAGAACCATCCAAAAGACTTCCGTTTTCATAACATTTTATGAAAATAACATCATCTCTGAAAAAATACAAATCCATTAATAAACTTTTTAGAAAAAGCAGTACAAAACATAAAAATCTAATTACCTTTAATATTTTTCTTTATTACATATTCTTTTCATGAATGTTTTTGTGTTTACAGAAATAACAAAATCTGTTATCCTTCGTTACAAGAATAATTGAATGATGTGTCTTCAGCAAATAGCCGACACAGTGAAGTACGGTGTTTGTTTGTCGATCAGTAGGTGTCCCGGTTTCTATTTCATTAGTGACTACGATGTTTGTTTACTGATCAGTAGGTGTCCCAGTTTCTATTTCATCAGTGAATACGGTGTTTGTTTGTCGATCAGTAGGTGTCCCGGTTTCTATTTCATCAGTGAATACGGTGTTTGTTTGTCGATCAGTAGGTGTCCCGGTTTCTATTTCATCAGTGACTACGGTGTTTGTCGATCAGTAGGTGTCCCGGTTTCTATTTCATCAGTGACTACGGTGTTTGTTTGTTGATCAATAGGTGTCCCGGTTTCTTACGGTGTTTGTTTGCTGTAGGTGTCCCAATAATTTACAAATTTACAGTAAAATGTTGAAAAATTATCAATATAGCTAAAATCCGAATGAATATCAAAAAAGAAGTAAAATTTACTGAAATATATGTTCCTGAAAAAATGTTGTAATTTTTAATTAAAGCTTTGGTTAGTTCAAATTTACTTATAATACAACTGTCAATACAAATTAGAAAATTATCTTGATCAAAAATTTTAAATAAAGCTGTGTTTGTTTCATTTTTACTTCTAATACATTTGTCAATACAAATTAGAAAATTGTTTTGATCAAATGACCAAGATAATTTTCTAATATGTTTTAATTTGACAACTTTTTTGGAATTGGTATTAGATGTTACCTTAAATCGGTCATTTGACCAAGATAATTTTCCAATATGTATTGACAATTGTATCTGAAGTAAACTTGAACCAAATTAATTTTTACTAAAATTATTATATTTTTTTAGTAAATGTTCCCCCTTTTTGATAATTTGATATTCTAATGTTGCTCAAGTTAAAACTTGCAAATGTCCTCCATGGGAACTTCCCAAACCAAAAATGATATTTGATCTCCGTGAACACAATTAAAATAAAACAAATCCTCTTTTAATTCAGCAACTATATGCTGAAATTAAAGCCAATTATCCAGATTTTTCAACTGTCTATACTGATGGATCAAAAGATGGCGACAGAGTTGCATCTGCTGCTGTCTTCAGGGACAGAGCTGCAACTCTCCGTTTGCCATCTGATGCATCCATCTTTACTGCTGAAGCAGAAGCAATAATTTTGGCTTTGAAATTTATTGCTTCTTCAGATAAATCCAAATTTATTATATGTTCTGATTCACTTTCATGCTTACAAGCTATACAAAATACTAAAATTAAAAACCCAACAATTCTCAAAATTTTATATGTAATGAGGAATTTGAAAATTCTTCTGAAAGAAATATTATTTCTATGGGTTCCGAGTCATGTTGGAATCCTTGGAAACACAGCTGTAGACCTTGAGGCAAAGCATGCCCTGGGTGACCCTTTATCTAACTGTGATATACCATATACTGATTTTAAATCTAATATTAGAGAATATGTGTTTAATATTTTAAAAAATGAATGGAGTAAAAAAGATGATAATAAATTACATGAAATTAAACCTAATATAGGTAAACCTTTTAATAATTTTATGTGCAGAAAAGATCAGTGTATTATTACTAGATGTCGTATTGGTCATACTAGAATAACACACGAGTATCTTTTAAAAAATGAAGATGAACCACAATGTGTACCTTGCAACTGCAAGTATACTACTAAACATGTTTTAATTAAATGTATTGACTTTGCTGATATTCGTAAGAAGCATTTCAATGTCAATAATATGTATGATTTATTTAATAATGTTCCATTTACAAATATAGTTGCATTTTTAAAAGAAATTGGAATTTATTATAGAATATAAAAATGTTATTATATTTAAGTCGTTTTTAATTTTTATCACGTTATTTTACTCATATTGATTTTTATTTGTAAATAATCAATTTGCTTTAGTCTAGAATTTTAGTATATTGAAGGACTTTTTGTCTTATTTTAAAAATATGCTTTAAATTGTAAAAATATTCGAATTAGCTCTCGCCGCGATATAGCCTTTTTGTGCTAATGCGGCGTAAAGCAACCAACAATCAATCAATCAATCAATAAGAAGTCGACTTTCAAAATGTCCTCCTTGGTCCGAGTGCTTTGAGGAAGACTAAGTTTACTTAACTGTGTTAATTGATTGCATTGGTATTTTATTTATGTTTACCTGTAGAACTTGACTATGACAAATATTTCATTGTCACTTTGGAAATATTACACTGGGATTATCTTCCCTGATTATGAACATCCTGTATTTTAAACCTTTTAAACTCATAACCGTTTCTCTCAATCGATCCGACTGAATACATACAAACATTTCTACGGTATACTAGTGTTGCCTCTTTTGACCACGTGAGCCAAAAAGTATATTGATCTTGAGTAAGTAAAATTGTAACTGAAATAAATAGTTGGAATTATCCAACCAAATCATAATATTTGGCTAGTAGTTGAGTAAGAAAAAAACAAGATAGAAGGTTGCCTAAGTGGTACAACGCTTGAGTTACATCAGCATAACCTTTTTTGTTGTTAGATATTATGATCTACCATGTAGCCAAAGCTTGCTGATGAGAACTGAACTAATGGAAACTAAAATGAAGTTCATGTTGTTAAATTTCTCGTTTTCTTTTGAGCTTGATAGGGGATGTAAGCTTCCTTGGATTGACCGACTCATCCCCCAAAATATCCTTTCCAGATCTGTCCGTAATAAATCAGACGTCAAGTCTTCTCCATGAGGTAAATTTTTGTGCTAATAAATTTGCTCCGTCTTTAAAAACCCACATCATGAACTAATATAATGGGTGTGACCACCACGCATGTGCTCTACTATAACGTACAGCCCATATTCTATTATTTCAATATCCCCTTTGTTTTGATATATCAAGAATAATTAATTATTTAGTTTAGAATTAATAACCATTTCAGAGAGCTGCTACCTTTGGCTTTTGATTGCATATAACTTTTTAATGACATCTTTTTTACATGATCTTGTCACTAGTTTTAATGTTTGATTCGGGTTGAAAAAAAATCATTCTGTGAGTATTGCTTGGTAAAAAGAATGATTGTATTTGGGGAAATACATCCAACTTTATCTATAACTTGTTATTGTGTAAACTACAAATAATAACAAATTATTCTAACACTAAATTCTTCAAACAGCCAATCAATCTTCTTGTCCATGATATTCCCTGTCTCGCCAATTTCTGATTACTTAACACCATTCTGCTTCATCTTTAAACCCCAACTATTCCATTTCAGTTGTACATTTTCGTTAAATGTTGTATGGGCAATTCTTTTGCAATCTCTATAGAGAGCCCAGTACCATTCGTTTTATAATTATCTCTGTTTTGGTTACTGTTGATGCAAACTATGACAAATAATCATAACAAACAATCATTTTCAAGAATAACAACATGATACAGTACTTTGTCAACATTTTTATTATCCATTGATTCATTAATAATATATAAATTCCTAATAAAAATAAATAACAAACAAAACTAAAGTCTCTTTTTGTTAAATCTTTATTCAAACTATAGCCCACATAAACATAGAAATAATTTTCCATTAATAAAAAACAGGATACAATTAACCTTAAAATAGTGCCCATGAAATATAAGACAAACAATCATAGTCTCTATTTTAGTTCCTCTTGATTTAATACAATGACAAATAAGCATACTTCAATTTTCAGATAACGTGAACACATTTAATTTATTTGAGCAAAATCCGATCGTTAAAGAAACATTATGATTTGCAGGGTTACCCCTGAATCAATTATTTTTTTCGCCATCTCTTTCGCGAAAACAAAATATTTTTCGCCACTTTACAAATTTTTTCGCAAATTGACATAAATATATTTTTGTTTGAAATTCAGCTATTTTTACCCCCCCCCCCCTTACCTCCTTTTCTCCCTTAAATAAGATAATTTTGAGCCATTGTGTCTATGATTATTCCTTCAAACTTAATTTAGTCTACATTGTAATGAATAAACACTAAACATTTACTTTAAAACAACATTTTCAGTATAACGATCTCATCATACTAAGACGGATAATTAAAACATTCCAAGGCCCTATTATCTCCCTTCAATGATAATTTAGAACAACTATGTTTTTTCATGTACATCTCCATATGGTGTCCTTCCATTGTGCACAGTATAATAAAAATAGACGAAGCAGCTTAGGAATCCGTGAAAATTTGGAAGACAAAAAATGAAAACTACTACCACCACCCTTTTTTGCCAATTAGTCCAAAACCTAACATTTCTTAATACATAATTTATAAGTAGTGTAAAGGAGGTAAATGTAAGTCAATACTAACCATCCATTGTATGGAAACTTGTGGTATATTTTCAGAGATATTCATACACTAAAACACAAGTTATTGTTTAAAAACTACAAACATGCTATTTTAGGCCCCCAATTCCTAAACAATTGGGACCATAACTCCCAGAATAAATCCCAACATTCCTTTAGCGGTTTTGAACCTTGTGCAAGTCAGAAATTGTATTTCTTACTTAAAGTTTCTCAGGTGGAGCTTCATTCTTCTTGTTTGATGGAACTCGCTATTATGAGGATCCATATAGATTATAATTTTTTTCTTTGTATCCAAAATCTGCAATGAAAAATAAAATTCCTTAAAGTTCCTTAGCCAGAGTTCACTTAACATTATTTTACAAGTTTTTAAATTTATATTTCATAGAACATTAATTTTTTTATTATAAGTACAACATAAAAAACATTCTTTTTGTAAAAGGAAATTTTTGGGGTCATCAAATGATGCTCTCAGTCAACATTATACCAAAAACGCATTTTTTTGATTTTTTTTTTAAGTTAACTTCACTTTTTTTATTCTTACTAAAACACTTGAATATATTTATATTTCAACAAGTTTGAGCAAAACTGTATGGAAAAATCAGTGTATTTATCTTAATTGAAAGCATGTACAAAATTTTTAAAACTTTACAATCAAACTTGAACTACACCACAAATGGAGTTAAACATGTGATATATGGAGAGGCATTTTCCCTTGAAAAAGCCTGTTAAGTCGAAACGTTGGACTACATTGGTTAAATTTATGAACAATTGTTTATGACTTTCCTTGAAGGAAATAAAAGAATCAAACATAAACTGACAAATAATTTACTTGATGATGAATTGATAAATTGCTGTTGCTATTTATCTTACTACTTACAATAGCCACACAATGAGATCTTTCATTAACACACTAGAAATGCACATCATGTTTTAAAACTTCGTCCTGAAAAAACATCATTTATGTTATCAAGAAAGGTCAACAACGTTTAGATTATTTTTAGTTATGTCCATAGTGATTACTAATAACTTGTAAATAGGGTTGTGATTGTAATTTTAACGACTTTATTTGTGACAATGAAGTGCAATTTCCAAACACATACTGTACCAAATAAATTCGATAATCTGAATCAATTTAACTTTGGAGTCCTTCTCCCCTATCCAGTATGTAAAGACTTATGATTTCACCGTTGAGTAATTATCTTTATTTATCTGAAGGCTTCTTCCTTTGATAATAGAAACAAATCATGTGTAACTGGAACATCTAAAAGTGGCTTTTTGTCATCCAGATTGTGTAAATTTACTCTGTCAGCAGTCCAGTATGAGGCAAAGTAATGGTAGTCTTTGTTTTTGTTGGTCATTCTTATATCATTTGTGGTTACATAGATGTCTAGATTGTCACCATTGATCTTTCCGTCTTTCTTTTCCACAGGCTATTTCCTGTCTAATACGTACATATGAGTGATCTGCAAATTCCTTAATTATATTTCTTTTGGATTCATCTGAAAGTGTCATGTGTACTTTATTCAGTCTTTTCAGAAGCTGCAAACATATTAAGTAAGCATATCATACAGTAATCGCATGTTAAAGATGTCAGCTCATCACTTTACCGCACCAACTGCAGAAAAATGGTCCGAGGACTAAGTCTGAGGTCTTTATTTGTTTTTCTTGGTTGATGTAATAAAATGATAAATTGACACAAATCAATATGATATAACAGTTAAACTGCTTTGTTATATGTTTTATAATTAAATAGCAAAGTGAATTTTAAAGGAAAGTTCAATTATTGGAAATATTAGAGGTTTTCAATAAATTATGTATATATATTGTTGTATTAAAATTACTGATAAAAATTACATGTATGTTAACAGATAGGTAAATAATAATTAGTATCAATTTTGTAATCAATACTCAGTTCTTCGAGTAATACTTAAGTTGTTGTTTGACATTCCCACTTAAAAGATAGTAATGGTCCATTTCATAACATTTGCCTAACCTACTATATATTCCACTGCTATTTTGGAATAAATATACCAGATTATGCATGGTATTGCGTCATCGAGATTGTCATTATTGGTATTTTCGGTACTTGACGAAGGTTCAACAATCTCATCTTCAATGTTTTGCATTGTAGCAGCCATATCAATTCTTAAATCCGGATTAGCTGCTTTGTGTTGCCGCAATTTGGCAATTGGCACGTTCCGAAACTGTCCCTCTATTTTCTCTTTACAAACTACTGCAGCTAAATCATAATCTGAAAAATCCACTGCTACAAGAGTTGTATCGTAACCTTTGCAGATGCCAGTGTGGGCTAGTTGTTTTATCAATTCACGTTTTAAACAACCCCAAGGGTGACTGGGGTATAGAAATATGGTCACTTGGTCTTCTCCCGACCGACAGTAAAACGCTTGCTGAAGTGGGGCGTCCGTTTGGCTGTGCGGGATGTATCAAGTTCGCAGTCACGTCCGTCAGAAGGGGACGTTAAATCCGATGCCTCGTGTAAAGAGAGTGCCACGCTCTTTGCACGTTAAGAACCCTTGCAACAACTCTTTGAGGGGTCCGTAGGTGGCCTGTTGCAAGGCAAAATTTCAGTCCCTATCCAATATACCCTCATTTTCCAGTGGCAGTCCAAATTTCCCCGACCATCATCCTAGATGGCCTCTATTACAACAACCTACCTATTGTATTTATTGTGAACTTGTTCTCGTCCTGAATATGCATGAAATATTTGCCACTGGACGTTAAGCAACCAACAATCAATCAATCACGTTTCAAACCACCTTTTCACTCTCAAAACTGGATTGAGAACAATGTTGGCAAAACACCTTGCTTTACGTGGAGCTTTGGAATGCAAGATTGGAGCAGCTACAGTGCCAATCTTCGGTTTCAAATTGACGTTTAACCAAACTATTTTCACATTGTTTTGCTGTCATAGCACCTTTCAGGGCATTATACAATAGAGGGCTTGAATTTCATTTTTTACAGTATGGCATTTCCAACAATAATTAATACTGCCATTTTTTTATATTTCATTTTTAGAAATAAAAATCAATTACTGCTACCTAGCAGAAATGTTTATTTTATTGTGTTGCAAGCCCCTATTTGCTTTACAAATACCAAAATGTTTTTAAATACTATTTGTATGACTTTGATATTAATGCCAGACTACAGTACAGGTATAATATATTAACATTAATTACAGACCATGCACTCTCTAATTAACATTCTATCCTTCACAGCCCCCAAGAGTGACTGAGGTATAGAAATATGGTCATTTGGTCTTCTCCCGACCGGCAGTAAAACGCTTGAAGTAGGCTACTATTGGATGGACTGTGATTTGTTGGTTTTGCCAGCTGCTTGAATTTCGTCTTGATAGAACGTTGTGTAGTTTTCTGCAAAATCAGCAACAAGAAGTACCCAGTCTGCTGGTAGATTCTTTTTTCAGGTCATTAAATTGGTGTTATTACAAGTAGACAAACAATAGCAGAGATAAAAATGCAACTTCCTGGATCATCTCTTAAATAAAATCCTTAGGTGATGCATTATTGGAAACTAGGTCTTTTGGTAGTTGTACAAATAAAAAGTTATGTAATAATAAATCTACTTCAACTTAATCTTGAAAAATTTAAACATAGCATAATTCAGCAATTGAAATTAAGGAAGCTGGCTTGTCATGTTTTGGAATTTTGGTCAGATTTTCGAAATCCTTTGGTTTTATCCATTTTAATGCCTTAACAAATTTTGCCAGGTGACCCCCATTTTTTTATTTCTAATTCTTTTACATGTATAATGATAAGCTGTATGTTAAAGTTTTATAGAATTTTAATTATTTTTTAATAGTTTTTTGGGACTTACAATTGTCAATGATAAAGCTATGAAAAGTAAAGAGAGAACATTTTCCCGCCAAAATTTCAATGGCTAATATATAAAAAATAAGCACGGTGACCTATATATATTTTCTGCTCTTTGGATTCCTTTATTCATCCCCTATCAATATAAACTAGTGATTTGAAAAGTTAATTACTTTGAAACTGAGAAGCGAACTCCCTTAAAAATAATTCTTAGTTTAAAACAACTTTTGACATCAACTTAAAAGTTAAAATTTAGATTGAGCACACAATTTTATATCAATTGTAATTGTGTCTTGCTGTAAATGTCATTCAACACTTCCTGTCTTGTACAATTTAATAATATACTCTTTTGCAAATTAGTTCACCAATCTGTACCAAATCTCTACTAGCAAAACTTATTTTTTTAATCATGTCAATCTTTTCAAACAGAATTGTAGAACCAAGACCTCAGGAAACGAACATCTTTTGGATCTGTGGTGAAAAGATCACCACCTTTTTCAGCTCAGACTCTGTCTTTAAAAGCATAACAGCTCTTATGTATTTGTTGCAAGAACATGCTCTGAATGTCCCATGGCACTTTTTGCAATTCATCCTATATATATCATCTTCTCCTTTCACAGTTACCATTTTAACATTGTTACATGACGTAATTGGACATGACAAATACGGGTCTACCTCAGAGACAGCCTCTACTGTGCCAACTGCCATTGAAACATGTGCTGCTTCATCATTGACCTCTTCATCTGAAGAAACTTCAAATAATTCGTCCTCTGTTACGACTACCTATAAATAAAACAATCATATAGAAAGGTTTGAATTTCTATCATTAATAAAAAGAATACTTTAAGTAAGGCCTAAATTAAAATATTGTTTGTTTGCTGTCAGCCGACCGACGCAAAAAAATATATTTTTTTTAAAATAAAAAAGAAAAACACAATTATAAAATAATAAACTTGCATTTTCTCTGGTCATCAGATCTTTGTACATGTTGTACAGCTATTAATTTAAATCATAAATTTCTTTTTCAAATTTATGCAGCTTTTGACCATTGGATAACTTCACTATGACTTTTCTGTACGAATCCACACCATCAAAAAAGAGCTCTTGGAATTCTGTTTTTTATGCCCCACCTACGATAGTAGAGGGGCATTATGTTTTCTGGTCTGTGCGTCCGTTCGTCCGTCTGCCCGTTCGTCCGTTCGTTCGTCCGTCTGTCCCGCTTCAGGTTAAAGTTTTTGGTCAAGGTAGTTTTTGATGAAGTTGAAGTCCAATCAACTTGAAACTTAGTATACATGTGCCCTATGATATGATCTTTCTAATTTAAATGCCAAATTATAGTTTTGACCCCAATTTTATTGCTCGATGAACATAGAAAATGATAGTGCAAATTTCAGGTTAAAGTTTTTGGTCAAGGTAGTTTTTGATGAAGTTGAAGTCCAATCAACTTGAAACTTAGTATACATGTGCCCTATGATATGATCTTTCTAATTTAAATGCCAAATTATAGTTTTGACCCCAATTTTACGGTTCACTGAACATAGAAAATGATAGTGCAAATTTCAGGTTAAAGTTTTTGGTCAAGGTAGTTTTTGATAAAGTAGAAGTCCAATCAACTTGAAACTTAGTATACATGTTCCCTTTGATAAGATCATTCTAATTTTAATGCCAAATTAGAAAATTTATTCCAATTTCACGGTCCACTAAACATAGAAAATGATAGTGCGAGTGGGGCATCCATGTACTGTGGACACATTCTTGTTTCTTTATTTGGTCCTAGTCTGGCAAATTCTTGAAGTAACTGTAATTTAGGCAGACAATAAAGATAAATATATACATGTACACACTGCATGTCCATGAAACTTATGGTTGTCTTAAAAACTTTTCATACATAAATGATGATAGTATATAAAAAATATACCAAAACAGAAAAAAGAAAATAACTCTAAATTCAAAATTTAAGAACATTACTCAGTGTTTTGATCATTACAATAAAGTTCTGAAATACACAATACCTGTCTTATTAAAAGGAAATCATGTTCCTGTTGATGATTAAACCTGTAATACAGTACTAGTTCTGACAATTGTCTTGCACTGTAAAGAAACTTTGTACACGAGTTCATTGTAATCAAGATTACTACATTTATTTACCTTGGAAAAAAACAACTAAGAATCACATTTTGTATATCAAAATTCATCTATTACATAAAGAGAAAGAAAGAAAACATATAATTGTTTATGATCGAACAAAAAACCCAAGTATATTCACATATCGGGGTAAAAAACGAGATATCATACTAGTAAATAAAGATATTTCCATATGACTAAAAACTTTACACTGTAGTATACTTCAATGTTATAATATCGGTAATTTGTGTAGAAATGTTCCATTTTTATAACTGTTTTAAAATATTAAATAAGAATAGAAAAATATATGAAAAAACATTTTGAAATGTGTTTCTTTTATCTTATCATTCACTATTTTTTACCGATAGAATATGTTAATATACAACAACAACACATTCGATAGTGCATCGACAATAATATTTATAGAAAAAAAACTTATTATTCAAAGTACACCAGGTACTGATTCATTCATAAATAAAACAAATGTATCTACAAAAATCTGGTGAACTATGGGGAAAAATTAAAATGTACAAGTTCCACAAAAAACAGAAAAAAAACTGTTTAAATTATTAAATGGGATTAGAAAAAGCAATGAAAAAAATTTGAAAAGTTGTACCGCAAAACATGCAACAATCGACAATAACATTCATAGAAAAAATTTACACTTATCATTCAAATGTACACTAGGTACTGTTTTATTTTAAGGAATGACTAATATTTTTTCTGTCTATGAAGAAATAACATACAAAATGTGGTGCACACTGAATACAGTGCTTAGCGGGTTATTTAACAGTGTGCACCACATTTTTTATGTTATATCAAATAGACAGAAAAAATATTACAGTCATTTCTTATAATTTAATTCTAAATTTCATTTTAAACCGTAGACAACCATGAATAAACGTTGAAGACGTCACGGCCACATGACTAAATTATGTCTATGGGCTCATAACAAAATAACGTCGGCCTATCAGAAGATGTGTTACATCCAAAATTAAATTATTCATAAATAAAACCAATGGAAAAAAAACCACACAAATGTATCTACAAAAATCTGGTTGACTATGGAAGAAAATTTAAAAGATGGTTTGAATTATGTTAAACGGGAAATGAAAAACATATAAAAAAATGTGTTTTTATTATCTTTATCTTAACCATTCACAATTGATAACTGTGAGAACTTGTCATTATACCACAAAACATTCAACTGTGCATCAACAATAATATTCAAAAAAAAATATACTTGTCATTAAAATGTACACCAAAGAAACAAAACAAGATTCACAAAAAATAAAACAAAGAAAAACATGGTTACACACAGAAAAATTTATTCAAGGTTACATTTATATAAGATTTCAAATAATTACTACAGTAACTGTAAAACAAAGGTATTCTTAAATAAAGTCAATTGGAAAAAAGTGGTTTACACCAAGTGTACATAATAAAGATTTTAGGGTGTTGTGTGTATATTTTTTTTTATTTTCTCAATGTTATAGACAGTAACTCTGTTGAAAATGTTTCTCTTACTAAAATTCATACTACATCCTATTTAAATAAATGTAACCTTAAATAAATTAATATAAGTGACACACACTTGCATAAAATACATGTATACATACATTATACAAAAACTTCTACAATATATAAATTATATCTGTGGTTATCATAACAGGTTTGTTTTTTTAAATAAAAAAATATATTGGACATTTAATTATCTATCTCATTAACATTTGAATAGCATTATAAATATCAGGATATCAGGATATTACTGCACTAGGATAAATAATTTTTAAAAGGATGATCTCACTTTTTCGCTGATCTTTTTGTCTGCAATTTTACCACTATGTATGAATGTGATAAATAATTACATATAATTATACAATGAAAGGATACAAGAATATAAAAAAATATTTTTTCTTAAATTATAGGAATAATTTTTCTTCAAATTGTCAACAGGCAATTTTAAACTAAACGTGTCATTGACATGCTTTGACTTAATTTATTTACACTTAACAAGGTGCAAGGTGCTTGTTATAAGAACCACAGATATAATTTATATTCTAAATTTACAATCAAATTTAAAGATGCCCCACATTGGGCATGGAGCCCCATTGGTAACCGGGAGGTCTTTCTGGTGCCATGCCTTGGGGGGTTCGGAGAAAGGTCCTTCTTCTTCCTAGTCTTTGCCTGTTCTTCCTTCTCCTCACCCCCCTCACTATCATAACTGATATGATAGTGAGCACCACACCCACCACTGCACTGATGAGTTTTTCTGAAGAAAAAAATACTTATGATTATAGACACTACAGAGAGTTTAGTGTTTAAAAAATAATTAAACACACAACTTTAAATAAAAATTTTCATTTTTTTTAAATGAACTTTCTATACTAATGTTTTGCATAAAATATGGTTCTTCTCCCCACCCTTCGTTTAACACTTTTAAAGCTTGTGCGTTTCTTATAAACCAAGAATATGCATTGCATGAAGGATTATTTTAACTTATCTTGTGCTACTTTGAATGGAGAGTTGTCTCATAGGCATTCATACTACAAATATTTTTTATATGTAAAGTACCTGTTTTCACAAACCATATATATATATTTCCATAAGGACACTTTTCTAAAAATCTAATTTATCTCTCCATTTAAGTGTTGTCTCTACATGTTCAAACAGTGCAAAAAAATAGTATTTTCCTGATCACTATATATATATGACTAGTTATACTAGTGAAATGAGAGTAGATGAACATTAAATTAGATCTTTAGTTTTCTCATTTGAATTGTTTTACATTGTTATTCCATGACCTGTTATAAATCACTATGTGGTATGGGTTTTACTCATTGAAGAAGGGTATATATGCTGACCTACAGTTCTTAATTTCTGTTTCATTTGGTCTCTTGTAGAGAAAATTGTCTGATAAGCAACCATACCACGTCTTTTTTCTTATTGTTTGTTGATGTTTTTTTTTTAAATTCTTTTTACATTAATAACATACCAAGAATTGACTCCTCACAGTCTGCAGTGGTGGGTAGGTGCTCATTGTGGTGCTTATGGTTGTCTTTCTGTACCACAGAAGGGTACCATTTCACTTCTTGTTCCTTCTTATCTATTACATCATCAATCACTGTTACAAAATAAATAAAAGGGAGAAATTAATACATATTTTCATGTACTCATGATACACTAGAACAACCGGATGTTTAAAATATAATCCGCGGTAACGTTTCAAAACATATGTAATCAAGTTCATTGATAAATATTACTTCTTTAATTATTTAGTTTACTTAACGGTTTTCCATTAGAAAATTTAAAATAATAGTTTTAAGAAAACAATCTTGAATAAAATAAGTTGAATGATCCTTTATTGCACCTCCGAGCTTTTCCAAAGTTTATCGAAGCGGAATGGGGATCATCTCAAGGTTTCATGAGGTGTTAATGTAACATGTCATCAATCTTTCGAATTTTGTTTAAAATTTTGAAAATTTTTACACACGTCGGGCAGTTTTCTATCATCGCTTGTATATTTTGACAATATGCTTATAATTTGTAATTAAGGGAAACTTTATTCCAAATTTCGAAAAAAATAATCACAAAATATACTGTATCCTAAGCATCTATTAGAAATTAAAAGATCGATTTCGAATAAAACCTTGAAACATAAATATTCTTTTCAACAGGTAGGGGTACAGTATGGTTATATGGACAAGAAGGTGGTAGGGTGCAAAAAAAAAGGGGGGGGGGGGGTTAAAAATTGATCAAAAAATAAGATACAATACATATTTGAATAAAGATAAAGATTCATAATAAGTCTTACTCCTGATCTGGCATCCTGATGTGGTAATGTGATGGCCAGGGTCCACTATCAGTCTAGTAAAGGTTGACCCACAGGTTACATGCGTGATGGGGTCTCTAATCCTGACACATTGCACTCCCTTTCCACATCTAAGCATTGTGATGGAGCTTCTCACACAGTGCATGGACCCTCTGAGACAATCATCATCCTGCCTAGTGGTGTTGATGAGACATAAAATGAGAAAAACGATCGAAAGAAAAATGGTAAGGCGCGCCATTTTCTGTGGTTTCTGTAAAATACTAGGTGGGGCCAGTTTACGCGAGCCACGGGTAATAACGAAAAACCACGAGATAGGTTGTTTTTTTAGTATTTTTATATATATGATATGATTTTTAAAATAAAATAAGAAAATAGGATTTGATTATAGAAAAAAAAACATTCAAACTTTTTCCGACTACTTTTTTTGCACTGAAAAAAAAATGACCCTGAATGACCCAGGTCACGTACTATAATGTATGTTTTAATGCATCTGTTTAAGATAGATTGTCACGACCTTTTTATGAGCCAAAAGATAGATTGAAAAAAAATGCATGACCCATAAATTAAATTTAATTTAGGTTGATGTTCTTAATCTGCCATAGATGTTTAATGACAAAGGACATGAATGACAGTCGGGTGATATAATGGGTGCATATTTAAAAAAAATTGGATTGACTATAAATACAGCTGAAAAATTACAGTATTTCAAATTAAATAAAAACTCCCTGTTCAGAGAAAAGTAAGTTCTTTACATGATGACGATATTTATTTACAATCTTAAGAATTTCTTTTTTTTTTTTGCTGCTATAATTTAATTTAGTGCAGACAGGAGTTTTAATTTAAATTAATTACCTTCAGATGTGAAATAAATAACAACAACCAAAAACAGATTGTTTTTATTGATCTTGTTACGACTTTTTCGATTTTCTTATAAAAAAAATATTATTTGTTACAATTTTCTTACTCTGTCTAATATCTGTGAATGAACAATTCGTGTTTCGATGTGTATGAATGTCTCACTGTTCGTAGTTCTGATGAATTTGACCGGTATGAATCTGTCTATTTCAGATAGAAGAAAAATGGCAGGAAATTTCAACACATTTGTTGAAGATTCCATTTCAAAGTGGAGCAAGTAAGTATCTACCTGGATTTTCCTTTGTGGAAATTATTTTGCACACATTCGTTTTACTCAAACCTAAAGTCTCATTAATAATTAATTTAAAATTTTGAACGATTGAAACAATTTGTCTTTTCAATATCATAAAATATATTTCAATAAGTGATGAATGATTTATCTTTTTATTCCTAACAGTTCTCAAATGAATAGATTCCTCGAAGACATGCCCGGATTTGGTGAGGAGGAGAGAGGGGTGGAAAGTAGTCCAATTCATTTCGGGACAACTTTTCAACCCAAAGTTTCGTAAGTTTCTTTTCTTTTCTTGTAATTTTATATGTCAATATGAACATCATTTTACTTACTATTGGAGGTTTTTTTTGGTAAACATCTCAAGTTTATTCTCGCCTGAATGAAAATGTTTCTTTTCAACATGCAACACATTATTTCTTCTTTCATTTCTTTTTTTTTTTCGTTTTCGGATGATAAATTTGTATTTATTATCGTAAACAAAAAAAAAAGGATTTGCATACATTTTATCTTATGTTTCAACATGTATGTTTTCCAATCGTAGATATTCAAAACTTCTTTTTTTAATTTTTACAGTACCGGGAAAGGGTAATCTATAAACATAGAATGTGTGATGATGAATCTTCTTCTTCAGCCCTGTAAGTTTTGATTCACATGATTTTTGTTTATATTGTTGATTCGGCTCGTTTAAATGATTATAATCCCTAGGTGTAAAATTCCTATAACGCTTAGATAATTAGTGTGTACGTAGCATGAACTAATATCTGTTGTAGAGTTGTTCTGACTCAGGCGTACTTAGATATATGTATAATATTTATGATACAATACAGAATAAAATATAACCTCTGTTTTTGACTGACAATCACGTTTTATCTTTCAACGTTGTATGTTATAGAATATAAAAGAATAGACAAAAAAAAACCATCAAAAGTGCTTTATTATCATCAATGATGTAAAAAAATAAATTTAGAGTTATCTTACTTTCTATATGTAGAGTTATCTTACTTTCTATATGTATTTTATTTCTTTTCAGGAAAAAGTGTGATGCACACGTGAAGACTATAAGTCCCATGAGCTGGGGGGAAATTTCCTCCCAGATTGATAATTTAAACGATATCAAACAGGAGATGGTACAAAGTAATGGGAGAATATTAGAGTTGATTGAGGGAACCATCACACAGTTAAGAAAGGAAAAGCCCAGAAGAGTGCTCTTTTCTAGTATTTTATAACCAATTAAAAGATATATAGACAACTTTGTTATTTTTTCTTTACACAAATAATATATTGCGTAAATTTTATAGTGAATGGAGAGAAAAAATCTAGACAAATTAATATTACACTTACATTATCCTCTAGGGACTTTAAGATTCTTTGTATTTTTTAAGCAGAACCTTCAGCTATTTATACGGTTTTAGCATTTTAGAAATTGAGGATTACAGGTGTTGAATCATTGAAAAGGAATGCGGTGCTTAGATGATTTATTACTTGCAGTGTCACAAGTGCTAACACGTCACCTCACGTTTTTTGTGGTCTTAATGTGTGCTTTTCTATCTGTTTTCTGAAAACGTATTAAAGAGTGGTTAAATCGAGAGACCTACAGATGTTGAATGATTGAAAAAGGTGTAGTGTCAAGATGATTTATCACATGTCGTGCCATGATTTTAGGAGTGGAAGTAAAGAAGTTAAAACACACGTCACGTTTTTAAAGTCTTAATGTGAACTTTTGCATAACTAAAGTCTATTTAGGAGTTGTTTGTGCAGGTGTTGCGGTTTTATTATATGCTATAGCTCATATTTAAATATTTCATATTTTATGACCCCATGTAACCATCTCATTTTGTATATACCCAAGACTGTGGATGTTCACTATGACTCCAAGTAAGCTGCCATGTTTTATGACCCCACAGTTGTGGGTGTTCAGTAACTATCCTATATTTTATGACCCAAGTAAGTTTCCAGGTTTTATGACCCCACAGTTGTGGGTGTTCAGTTACTACCCCTTATTTTATGACCCCAAGCAACTTTCCAGGTTTTATGACCCCACAGTTGTGGGGGTTCAGTAATCATATACTACTCATAATGTACATTTGTATCTCAAAATGGTGAAACATGTCTTTCTACTTCTTTTCAATCTATTATGTTTTATTTTTCTACCTAGAGGGAAAAATATATTCTGAAAATATATAACATCTTACGGTTGGCACAGTTTATGCATATTTATGTATATATAACCTTTGTAAAAAAAAAATTTTTTTGGGGGGGTCATTTTTTTTCACTAGACATTTCAGGGGGTCAAAATGTTGAATGATAAAGGATATGACCTTTTTTTTTTAAATGCAACATTTTTCAGTTAATTTTACCACTTTGTTCGATGTTCATTCGGATGTTACCTTTATTGATATTTTTTCAGATTTTACTGTCAATTTGACAATTATTTCAATAACTGTAATAATGTTACATTAAATCGGTCAGTTGATCAAGATAATTTTGTAACATGTATCGACAATTGTATTAGAAGTAAACTTGAACCAACCACAGCCTTCTTAAAAAATTGCAAGATTTTTCAGAAAATTTTACCACTTTTTGGATATTCATTCGGATAATAGCTTTATTGATATTTTTTCAGATTTTACTGTCAATTTGACAATTTTTTTAATAATTGTAATAATGTTACATTAAATCGGTCAGTTGATCAAGATGATTTTGTAATATGTTTTGACAATTGTTGAAGAAGTAAACTTGAACCAACCACAGCCTTTTTAAAAAAAAATGCATTTTTTCAGTTGATTTACCTTTTTTGGGATATTCATTCGGATAATACCTTTATTGAATTTTTTTCAGATTATACTGTCTATTTGACAATTTTTTTAATAAGTGTAATAAGGTTACATTAAATCGGTCATTTGAACATGATATTTTTGTAATATGTTTCGACAATTCTATTAAGAGTAAACTTGAACCAGCCACAGTCTTCTTAAAAAATTGCAAAATTTTTCAGAAAATTTTACCACTTTTTTGGATATTCATTCGAATAATCCCTTTCTTGATATTTTTCAGATTTTTCTGTCAATTTGACAATTTTTTTAGTAATTGTAATAATGTTACATTAAATCGGTCAGTTGATCAAGATAACTTTGTAACATGTATCGACAATTGTATTACAAGTAAATTTGAACCAACCACAGCCTTCTTAAAAAATTGCAAGATTTTTCAGAAAATTTCATTTTTGGTCCTGTTTTCAAATTGGTCTACCCTTAAGTCCAAAGGGTCAAAAATTAAACTTAGTCTGATTTTAACAAAAATTGAAATCTTGGGGTTCTTTGATATGCTGAATCCAAAAATGTACTTTGATTTTTTATTATGGGCCCAGTTTTCAAGTTGGTCCAAATCAGGATCTAAAATTATTTTATTAAGTATTGTGCAATAGCAAGTCTTTTCAATGGCACAGTATTGCGCAATGGCAAGAAATATCTAATTGCACAATATTGTGAAATAGCAAATTTTTTTTTAATTAGAGTTATCTTTCTTTGTTTAGGATAGTAAGCAAGAATATCTAATTGCAAAATATTGTGCAATAGCAAGATTTTTTTTTAATTGGAGTTATCTTTCTTTGTCCAGAATCAACTTAAATCTTTGTTATATACAATATACAATGTATATTCACTTTTTACTACCAACTGATAAATTAAAATAATCTTTACCATTCAGTGATAACAAGCAGTTTTTTTACATCTTACTATTTTATGATGTATTTAAATGAGTAGTTATTGTTGCAAACTCCATTATAAATTTTAATTGAGATTAGTTTTGGAATAAGGGAAAGGGGGATGTGATTAAAAAAATTGGGTTCAATTTTTCTCATTTGAAATTTCATAAATAAAAAAGAAAATGTCTTCAAACATTTTTTTGAGAAGATTAATATTCAACAGCATAGTGAATTGCTCTAAGAGAAAACAAAAATTTTAAGTTCATTGGAACACATTCATTCTGTGTCAGAAACCTATGCTGTGTCAACTATTTAATCACAATCCAAATTTAGAGCTGAATCCAGCTTGAATGTTGTGTCCATACTTGCCCCAACCGTTCAGGGTTCAACCTCTGCGGTCGTATAAAGCTACGCCCTGCGGAGCATCTGGTTCTAATATGTATTGACAGTTGTATTAGACATAAAATTAATCAAACCACAGCGTTATTATTTTTGATATATATTTTGTTAGTTAATTTAGCCACCTTTTGGATTATTGTAGTAGATGAAACCTTCAGTTAACCATTTTTTTAAATATTTGTATAGAGTGTACACTAAACCTGCTATCGGTGTATTGATAATTTTTCCACATTTTACTGTAAATTTGAATTTTTTTTTGATAATTGTATATGATGTTACCTTAAATCGGTCATTTGATCAAGATGAATTTCTAATATGTATTCTAATATGACGTTCTTATGACGCTTTGTAAACAAAGCCGTGTTCTAATGAGCACAAAATATGTTTGACACATGCGCACAAACTTACTGTTTAAATTAACGTTATTTCCATCGTTATCGTTTAAAATATATACATTTAGGCAGCTAACATAAACTTTTATAATATATTTTTATGAAACAACATATATTTATCCTGCTCGTAGTTTTTAAACTAATCAAATATGAATTATAGGAATTAGGGGCCAAAAAAGGGCCCAAATAAGCATTATTCTTGGTTTTCGCACAATAACTTTAGTTTAAGTAAATGGAAATCAATGAAATTTAAACACAATGTTAATGACTACAAAAGGAAGGTTGGTATTCATTTTGGGAGTTTAGGTCCCAATAGTTTAGGAATTAGGGGCCAAAAAGGGACCCAAATAAGCATTTTTCTTGGTTTTCGCACCATAACGTTAGTATAAGTAAATAGAAATCTATGAAATTTAAACACAAGGTTTATGACCATAAAAGGAAGGTTGGTATTGATTTTGGGAGTTTTGGTCCCAACATAATAAGGGTCCAAAATTAAACTTTGTTTGATTTCATCAAAATTGAATAATTGGGATGATTTGATATGCCGAATCAAACTGTCATGACTGTGTATGTAGATTCTTAACTTTTGGTCCCGTTTTCAAATTGGTCTACATTAAGGTCCAAAGGGTCCAAAATTAAACTTAGTTTGATTTTGACAAAAAATGAATCAGTAAGGTTCTTTGATATGCTGAATCTAAAAATGTATTTAGATTCTTGATTATTGGCCCAGTTTTCTAGTTGGTCTAAATCGGGGTCCAAAATTAAACTTTGTTTGATTTCATCAAAAATTGAATAAATGGGGTTCTTTGATATACCAAATCTAACTGTTCATTTTTGGTCCTGTTTTCAAATTGGTCTACCCTTAAGTCCAAAGGGTCAAAAATTAAACTTAGTCTGATTTTAACAAAAATTGAAATCTTGGGGTTCTTTGAAATGCTGAATCCAAAAATGTACTTTGATTTTTTATTATGGGCCCAGTTTTCAAGTTGGTCCAAATCAGGATCTAAAATTATTTTATTAAGTATTGTGCAATAGCAAGTCTTTTCAATGGCACAGTATTGCGCAATGGCAAGAAATATCTAATTGCACAATATTGTGAAATAGCAAATTTTTTTTTAATTAGAGTTATCTTTCTTTGTCCAGAATAGTAAGCAAGAATATCTAATTGCAAAATATTGTGCAATAGCAAGATTTTTTTTAATTGGAGTTATCTTTCTTTGTCCAGAATCAACTTAAATCTTTGTTATATACAATATACAATGTATATTCACTTTTTACTACCAACTGATAAATTAAAATAATCTTTACCATTCAGTGATAACAAGCAGTTTTTTTTTACATCTTACTATTTTATGATGTATTTAAATGAGTAGTTATTGTTGCAAACTCCATTATAAATTTTAATTGAGATTAGTTTTGGAATTAGGGAAAGGGGGATGTGATTAAAAAAATTGGGTTCAATTTTTCTCATTTGAAATTTCATAAATAAAAAAGAAAATGTCTTCAAACATTTTTTTGAGAAGATTAATATTCAACAGCATAGTGAATTGCTCTAAGAGAAAACAAAAATTTAAGTTCATTAGAACACATTCATTCTGTGTCAGAAACCTATGCTGTGTCAACTATTTAATCACAATCCAAATTTAGAGCTGAATCCAGCTTGAATGTTGTGTCCATACTTGCCCAAACCGTTCAGGGTTCAACCTCTGCGGTCGTATAAAGCTACGCCCTGCGGAGCATCTGGTTCTAATATGTATTGACAGTTGTATTAGACATAAAATTAATCAAACCACAGCGTTATTATTTTTGATATATATTTTGTTAGTTAATTTAGCCACCTTTTGGATTATTGTAGTAGATGAAACCTTCAGTTAACCATTTTTTTTAAATATTTGTATAGAGTGTACACTAAACCTGCTATCGGTGTATTGATAATTTTTCCACATTTTACTGTAAATTTGAATTTTTTTTTTATAATTGTATATGATGTTACCTTAAATCGGTCATTTGATCAAGATGAATTTCTAATATGTATTCTAATATGACGTTCTTATGACGCTTTGTAAACAAAGCCGTGTTCTAATGAGCACAAAATATGTTTGACACATGCGCACAAACTTACTGTTTAAATTAACGTTATTTCCATCGTTATCGTTTAAAATATATACATTTAGGCAGCTAACATAAACTTTTATAATATATTTTTATGAAACAACATATATTTATCCTGCTCGTAGTTTTTAAACTAATCAAATATGAAATGCAATGCACACACTCCTCTAGGAGGAAACGGGAACAGCCAAACATTTTTACGGTAATTTTGTACGCTTCGACCTATAAAAATACTGTATTTGTCCTATTAGAATCAAAATAATTCCTTCATGTCATGCTCTATGCTCATTTTAACATGGGTAGGCATTATATTTGACCACATTTTACAACTCGCTAACGCTCAGTGTAAAATATCGACAAATATAATGCCTACCCATGTTAAAATGGTTAGCGAGGTGTAAAATGTGGTCAAATATAATGCCTACCCATGTTAAAATGAGCATAGAGCATGACATGAAGGAATTATTTCTTAATTAAAAGTATTGTATTAAAAGTAAACTTGAACTAACCACAGCTTTATTAAAAAAAATGCAACATTTTCCCAGTAACAAATTTTTACTGTAAATTTGACAACTTTTTTGATAATTGTTTATGATGTTACCTTAAATCGGTTATTTGATAAAAACAATTTTTTAATGTTTTGACAATTGTATTAGAAGTAAAATTGAAACTACCAGTTTTATTTAAAATTGCAACATTTTCTCAGTAAATTTTACTACTTTTTGGATATTCATTCAGATATAAACTTTCTTGATAATTTTTCAACATTTTACTGTAAATTTGACATTTTTTTTGGTAATTGATTATGATGTTACCTTAAATCGTTCATCTGATCAAGACATTTTTCTAATATGTATTGACAGTTGTATTAGACATAAAATTCATCAAACCACAGCGTTATTATTTTTGATCTATATTTTGTTAGTTAATTTAGCCACCTTTTGGATTATTGTAGTAGATGAAACCTTCAGTCAACCTTTTTTTTTAATATTTGTATAGAGTGTACACTAAACCTGCTATCGGTGTATTGATAATTTTTCCACATTTTACTGTTAATTTGACATTTTTTTTTTAATAATTGTATATGATGTTACCTTAAATCGGTCATTTGATAAAAACAATTTTCTAATGTTTTGACAATTGTATTAGAAGTAAAATTGAAACTACCACAGTTTTATTTAAAATTGCAACATTTTCTCAGTAAATTTTACTACTTTTTGGATATTCATTCAGATATAAACTTTATTAATAATTGTTCAACATTTTACTGTAAATTTGACATTTTTTTTTGGTTATTGTATATGATGTTACCTTAAATCGGTCTTTGATCAAGACATTTTTCTAATATGTATTGACAGTTGTATTAGACGTAAAATTAATCAAACCACAGCGTTATTATTTTTGATATATATTTTGTTAATTTAGCCACTTTTTGGATTATTGTATTAGATGACCTTCATTTAACCAATTTTTTTGAATATTTGTATAGAGTGTACACTAAACCTGCTATCGATGTATTGATAATTTTTCCACATTTTACTGTAAATTTGTCAATTTTTTTGATAATTCATTTTATGTTACTTTAAATCGTATATTTGATCAAGATAATTTTCTAATATGTATTGACAATTGAATTAAAAATAATCTTGAACTAACCACAGCTTAATTAAAAAATTTCAACATTTTCTCAGTTACATTTTTTCAGTAAATTTGACAACTTTTTTGATATTCATTCAGATTTTACCTTTATTGATAATTTTTCCCAGATTTTACTGTAAATTTGACCTTTTTTTTGATAATTGTATATGATGTTACCTTAAATCGGTCATTTGATCAAGATGAATTTCTAATATGCATTAAAAGTATTGCATTAAAAGTAAAAACTTGAACTAACCACAGCTTTATTTTAAAAATTGCAACATTTTCCCAGTAACATTTTTTTACTGTAAATTTGACAACTTTTTTGATAATTGTTTATGATGTTACCTTAAATAGAATAATTGATAAAAACATTTTTTTAATGTTTTGACAATTGTATTAGAAGTAAAATTGAAACTACCAGTTTAATTTAAAATTGCAACATTTTCTCAGTAAATTTTACTACTTTTTGGATATTCATTCAGATATAAACTTTATTGATAATTTTTCAACATTTTACTGTAAATTTGACATTTTTTTTTTTGGTAATTGTATATGATGTTACCTTAAATCGGTCTTTGATCAAGACATTTTTCTAATATGTATTGACAGTTGTATTAGACATAAAATTAATCAAACCACAGCGTTATTATTTTTGATATATATTTTGTTAGTTAATTTAGCCACCTTTTGGATTATTGTAGTAGATGAAACCTTCAGTTAACCATTTTTTTTAAATATTTGTATAGAGTGTACACTAAACCTGCTATCGGTGTATTGATAATTTTTCCACATTTTACTGTAAATTTGAAAATTTTTTTGATAATTGTATATGATGTTACCTTAAATCGGTCATTTGATCAAGATGAATTTCTAATATGTATTCTAATATTACGTTCTTATGACGCTTTGTAAACAAAGCCGTGTTCTAATGAGCACAAAATATGTTTGACACATGCGCACAAACTTACTGTTTAAATTAACGTTATTTCCATCGTTATCGTTTAAAATATATACATTTAGGCAGCTAACATAAACTTTTATAATATATTTTTATGAAACAACATATATTTATCCTGCTCGTAGTTTTTAAACTAATCAAATATGAAATGCAATGCACACACTCCTCTAGGAGGAAACGGGAACAGCCAAATATTTTTACGGTAATTTTGTACGCTTCGACATATAAAAATACTGTATTTGTCCTATTAGAATCAAAATAATTCCTTCATGTCATGCTCTATGCTCATTTTAACATGGTTAGGCATTATATTTGACCACATTTTACAACTCGCTAACGCTCAGTGTAAAATATCGACAAATATAATGCCTACCCATGTTAAAATGGTTAGCGAGGTGTAAAATGTGGTCAAATATCATGCCTACCCATGTTAAAATGAGCATAGAGCATGACATGAAGGAATTATTTCTTAATTAAAAGTATTGTATTAAAAGTAAACTTGAACTAACCACAGCTTTATTTAAAAAATGCAACATTTTCCCAGTAACATTTTTTTACTGTAAATTTGACAACTTTTTTGATAATTGTTTATGATGTTACCTTAAATCGGTCATTTGATAAAAACAATTTTTTAATGTTTTGACAATTGTATTAGAAGTAAAATTGAAACTACCAGTTTTATTTAAAATTGGAACATTTTCTCAGTAAATTTTAATACTTTTTGGATATTCATTCAGATATAAACTTTCTTGATAATTTTTCAACATTTTACTGTAAATTTGACATTTTTTTTGGCAATTGATTATAATGTTACCTTAAATCGGTCATCTGATCAAGACATTTTTCTAATATGTATTGACAGTTGTATTAGACATAAAATTCATCAAACCACAGCGTTATTATTTTTGATCTATATTTTGTTAGTTAATTTAGCCACCTTTTGGATTATTGTAGTAGATGAAACCTTCAGTCAACCTTTTTTTTTTAAATATTTGTATAGAGTGTACACTAAACCTGCTATCGGTGTATTGATAATTTTTCCACATTTTACTGTTAATTTGACATTTTTTTTTTAATAATTGTATATGATGTTACCTTAAATCGGTCATTTGATAAAAACAATTTTCTAATGTTTTGACAATTGTATTAGAAGTAAAATTGAAACTACCACAGTTTTATTTAAAATTGCAACATTTTCTCAGTAAATTTTACTACTTTTTGGATATTCATTCAGATATAAACTTTATTAATAATTGTTCAACATTTTACTGTAAATTTGACATTTTTTTTTGGTTATTGTATATGATGTTACCTTAAATCGGTCTTTGATCAAGAGATTTTTCTAATATGTATTGACAGTTGTATAAGACGTAAAATTAATCAAACCACAGCGTTATTATTTTTGATATATATTTTGTTAATTTAGCCACTTTTTGGATTATTGTATTAGATGACCTTCATTTAACCAATTTTTTTGAATATTTGTATAGAGTATACACTAAACCTGCTATCGATGTATTGATAATTTTTCCACATTTTACTGTAAATTTGTCAATTTTTTTGATAATTCATTTTATGTTACTTTAAATCGTATATTTGATCAAGATAATTTTCTAATATGTATTGACAATTGAATTAAAAGTAATCTTGAACTAACCACAGCTTAATTAAAAAAATTCAACATTTTCTCAGTTACATTTTTTCAGTAAATTTGACAACTTTTTTGATATTCATTCAGATTTTACCTTTATTGATAATTTTTCCCAGATTTTACTGTAAATTTGACCTTTTTTTTGATAATTGTATATGATGTTACCTTAAATCGGTCATTTGATCAAGATGAATTTCTAATATGCATTAAAAGTATTGTATTAAAAGTAAAAACTTGAACTAACCACAGCTTTATTTTAAAAATTGCAACATTTTCCCAGTAACATTTTTTTACTGTAAATTTGACAACTTTTTTGATAATTGTTTATGATGTTACCTTAAATAGAATAATTGATAAAAACATTTTTTTTAATGTTTTGACAATTGTATTAGAAGTAAAATTGAAACTACCAGTTTAATTTAAAATTGCAACATTTTCTCAGTAAATTTTACTACTTTTTGGATATTCATTCAGATATAAACTTTATTGATAATTTTTCAACATTTAACTGTAAATTTGACTTTTTTTTTTTTTGGTAATTGTATATGATGTTACCTTAAATCGGTCTTTGATCAAGACATTTTTCTAATATGTATTGACAGTTGTATTAGACATAAAATTAATCAAACCACAGCGTTATTATTTTTGATATATATTTTGTTAGTTAATTTAGCCACCTTTTGGATTATTGTAGTAGATGAAACCTTCAGTTAACCATTTTTTTTTAAATATTTGTATAGAGTGTACACTAAACCTGCTATCGGTGTATTGATAATTTTTCCACATTTTACTGTAAATTTGAAATTTTTTTTGATAATTGTATATGATGTTACCTTAAATCGGTCATTTGATCAAGATGAATTTCTAATATGTATTCTAATATTACGTTCTTATGACGCTTTGTAAATAAAGCCGTGTTCTAATGAGCACAAAATATGTTTGACACATGCGCACAAACTTACTGTTTAAATTAACGTTATTTCCATCGTTATCGTTTAAAATATATACATTTAGGCAGCTAACATAAACTTTTATAATATATTTTTATGAAACAACATATATTTATCCTGCTCGTAGTTTTTAAACTAATCAAATATGAAATGCAATGCACACACTCCTCTAAAAGGAAACGGGAACGGCCAAACATTTTTGCCGTTATTTTGTACGCTTCGACCTATAAAAATACTGTATTTGTCCTATTAGAATCAAAATAATTCCTTCATGTCATGCTCTATGCTCATTTTAACATGGATAGACATTATATTTGACCACATTTTACAACTCGCTAACACTCAGTGTAAAATATCGACAAATATAATGCCTACCCATGTTAAAATGGTTAGCGAGGTGTAAAATGTGGTCTAATATTGGTTATTGTATATGATGTTACCTTAAATCGGTCTTTGATCAAGACATTTTTCTAATATGTATTGACAGTTGTATTAGACGTAAAATTAATCAAACCACAGCGTTATTATTTTTGATATATATTTTGTTAATTTAGCCACTTTTTGGATTATTGTATTAGATGACCTTCATTTAACCAATTTTTTTGAATATTTGTATAGAGTGTACACTAAACCTGCTATCGATGTATTGATAATTTTTTGATCAAGATGAATTTCTAATATGCATTAAAAGTATTGTATTAAAAGTAAAAACTTGAACTAACCACAGCTTTATTTTAAAAATTGCAACATTTTCCCAGTAACATTTTTTTACTGTAAATTTGACAACTTTTTTGATAATTGTTTATGATGTTACCTTAAATAGAATAATTGATAAAAACATTTTTTTAATGTTTTGACAATTGTATTAGAAGTAAAATTGAAACTACCAGTTTAATTTAAAATTGCAACATTTTCTCAGTAAATTTTACTACTTTTTGGATATTCATTCAGATTTAAACTTTATTGATAATTTTTCAACATTTAACTGTAAATTTGACATTTTTTTTTTGGTAATTGTATATGATGTTACCTTAAATCGGTCTTTGATCAAGACATTTTTCTAATATGTATTGACAGTTGTATTAGACATAAAATTAATCAAACCACAGCGTTATTATTTTTGATATATATTTTGTTAGTTAATTTAGCCACCTTTTGGATTATTGTAGTAGATGAAACCTTCAGTTAACCATTTTTTTTTAAATATTTGTATAGAGTGTACACTAAACCTGCTATCGGTGTATTGATAATTTTTCCACATTTTACTGTAAATTTGAAATTTTTTTTGATAATTGTATATGATGTTACCTTAAATCGGTCATTTGATCAAGATGAATTTCTAATATGTATTCTAATATTACGTTCTTATGACGCTTTGTAAACAAAGCCGTGTTCTAATGAGCACAAAATATGTTTGACACATGCGCACAAACTTACTGTTTAAATTAACGTTATTTCCATCGTTATCGTTTAAAATATATACATTTAGGCAGCTAACATAAACTTTTATAATATATTTTTATGAAACAACATATATTTATCCTGCTCGTAGTTTCTAAACTAATCAAATATGAAATGCAATGCACACACTCCTCTAGGAGGAAACGGGAACAGCCAAACATTTTTGCCGTTATTTTGTACGCTTCGACCTATAAAAATACTGTATTTGTCCTATTAGAATCAAAATAATTCCTTCATGTCATGCTCTATGCTCATTTTAACATGGGTAGACATTATATTTGACCACATTTTACAACTCGCTAACACTCAGTGTAAAATATCGACAAATATAATGCCTACCCATGTTAAAATGGTTAGCGAGGTGTAAAATGTGGTCTAATATTGGTTATTGTATATGATGTTACCTTAAATCGGTCTTTGATCAAGACATTTTTCTAATATGTATTGACAGTTGTATAAGACGTAAAATTAATCAAACCACAGCGTTATTATTTTTGATATATATTTTGTTAATTTAGCCACTTTTTGGATTATTGTATTAGATGACCTTCATTTAACCAATTTTTTTGAATATTTGTATAGAGTGTACACTAAACCTGCTATCGATGTATTGATAATTTTTTGATCAGATGAATTTCTAATATGCATTAAAAGTATTGTATTAAAAGTAAAAACTTGAACTAACCACAGCTTTATTTTAAAAATTGCAACATTTTCCCAGTAACATTTTTTTACTGTAAATTTGACAACTTTTTTGATAATTGTTTATGATGTTACCTTAAATAGAATAATTGATAAAAACATTTTTTTAATGTTTTGGACAATTGTATTAGAAGTAAAATTGAAACTACCAGTTTAATTTAAAATTGCAACATTTTCTCAGTAAATTTTACTACTTTTTGGATATTCATTCAGATATAAACTTTATTGATAATTTTTCAACATTTAACTGTAAATTTGACATTTTTTTTTTTGGTAATTGTATATGATGTTACCTTAAATCGGTCTTTGATCAAGACATTTTTCTAATATGTATTGACAGTTGTATTAGACATAAAATTAATCAAACCACAGCGTTATTATTTTTGATATATATTTTGTTAGTTAATTTAGCCACCTTTTGGATTATTGTAGTAGATGAAACCTTCAGTTAACCATTTTTTTTAAATATTTGTATAGAGTGTACACTAAACCTGCTATCGGTGTATTGATAATTTTTCCACATTTTACTGTAAATTGAAAATTTTTTTGATAATTGTATATGATGTTACCTTAAATCGGTCATTTGATCAAGATGAATTTCTAATATGTATTCTAATATTACGTTCTTATGACGCTTTGTAAACAAAGCCGTGTTCTAATGAGCACAAAATATGTTTGACACATGCGCACAAACTTACTGTTTAAATTAACGTTATTTCCATCGTTATCGTTTAAAATATATACATTTAGGCAGCTAACATAAACTTTTATAATATATTTTTATGAAACAACATATATTTATCCTGCTCGTAGTTTTTAAACTAATCAAATATGAAATGCAATGCACACACTCCTCTAGGAGGAAACGGAACAGCCAAATATTTTTACGGTAATTTTGTACGCTTCGACATATAAAAATACTGTATTTGTCCTATTAGAATCAAAATAATTCCTTCATGTCATGCTCTATGCTCATTTTAACATGGTTAGGCATTATATTTGACCACATTTTACAACTCGCTAACGCTCAGTGTAAAATATCGACAAATATAATGCCTACCCATGTTAAAATGGTTAGCGAGGTGTAAAATGTGGTCAAATATCATGCCTACCCATGTTAAAATGAGCATAGAGCATGACATGAAGGAATTATTTCTTAATTAAAAGTATTGTATTAAAAGTAAACTTGAACTAACCACAGCTTTATTTAAAAAATGCAACATTTTCCCAGTAACATTTTTTTACTGTAAATTTGACAACTTTTTTGATAATTGTTTATGATGTTACCTTAAATCGGTCATTTGATAAAAACAATTTTTTAATGTTTTGACAATTGTATTAGAAGTAAAATTGAAACTACCAGTTTTATTTAAAATTGGAACATTTTCTCAGTAAATTTTAATACTTTTTGGATATTCATTCAGATATAAACTTTCTTGATAATTTTTCAACATTTTACTGTAAATTTGACATTTTTTTTGGCAATTGATTATAATGTTACCTTAAATCGGTCATCTGATCAAGACATTTTTCTAATATGTATTGACAGTTGTATTAGACATAAAATTCATCAAACCACAGCGTTATTATTTTTGATCTATATTTTGTTAGTTAATTTAGCCACCTTTTGGATTATTGTAGTAGATGAAACCTTCAGTCAACCTTTTTTTTTTAAATATTTGTATAGAGTGTACACTAAACCTGCTATCGGTGTATTGATAATTTTTCCACATTTTACTGTTAATTTGACATTTTTTTTTTAATAATTGTATATGATGTTACCTTAAATCGGTCATTTGATAAAAACAATTTTCTAATGTTTTGACAATTGTATTAGAAGTAAAATTGAAACTACCACAGTTTTATTTAAAATTGCAACATTTTCTCAGTAAATTTTACTACTTTTTGGATATTCATTCAGATATAAACTTTATTAATAATTGTTCAACATTTTACTGTAAATTTGACATTTTTTTTTGGTTATTGTATATGATGTTACCTTAAATCGGTCTTTGATCAAGAGATTTTTCTAATATGTATTGACAGTTGTATAAGACGTAAATTAATCAAACCACAGCGTTATTATTTTTGATATATATTTTGTTAATTTAGCCACTTTTTGGATTATTGTATTAGATGACCTTCATTTAACCAATTTTTTTGAATATTTGTATAGAGTATACACTAAACCTGCTATCGATGTATTGATAATTTTTCCACATTTTACTGTAAATTTGTCAATTTTTTTGATAATTCATTTTATGTTACTTTAAATCGTATATTTGATCAAGATAATTTTCTAATATGTATTGACAATTGAATTAAAAGTAATCTTGAACTAACCACAGCTTAATTAAAAAAATTCAACATTTTCTCAGTTACATTTTTTCAGTAAATTTGACAACTTTTTTGATATTCATTCAGATTTACCTTTATTGATAATTTTTCCCAGATTTTACTGTAAATTTGACCTTTTTTTTGATAATTGTATATGATGTTACCTTAAATCGGTCATTTGATCAAGATGAATTTCTAATATGCATTAAAAGTATTGTATTAAAAGTAAAAACTTGAACTAACCACAGCTTTATTTTAAAAATTGCAACATTTTCCCAGTAACATTTTTTTACTGTAAATTTGACAACTTTTTTGATAATTGTTTATGATGTTACCTTAAATAGAATAATTGATAAAAACATTTTTTTTAATGTTTTGACAATTGTATTAGAAGTAAAATTGAAACTACCAGTTTAATTTAAAATTGCAACATTTTCTCAGTAAATTTTACTACTTTTTGGATATTCATTCAGATATAAACTTTATTGATAATTTTTCAACATTTAACTGTAAATTTGACTTTTTTTTTTTTTGGTAATTGTATATGATGTTACCTTAAATCGGTCTTTGATCAAGACATTTTTCTAATATGTATTGACAGTTGTATTAGACATAAAATTAATCAAACCACAGCGTTATTATTTTTGATATATATTTTGTTAGTTAATTTAGCCACCTTTTGGATTATTGTAGTAGATGAAACCTTCAGTTAACCATTTTTTTTTAAATATTTGTATAGAGTGTACACTAAACCTGCTATCGGTGTATTGATAATTTTTCCACATTTTACTGTAAATTTGAAATTTTTTTTGATAATTGTATATGATGTTACCTTAAATCGGTCATTTGATCAAGATGAATTTCTAATATGTATTCTAATATTACGTTCTTATGACGCTTTGTAAATAAAGCCGTGTTCTAATGAGCACAAAATATGTTTGACACATGCGCACAAACTTACTGTTTAAATTAACGTTATTTCCATCGTTATCGTTTAAAATATATACATTTAGGCAGCTAACATAAACTTTTATAATATATTTTTATGAAACAACATATATTTATCCTGCTCGTAGTTTTTAAACTAATCAAATATGAAATGCAATGCACACACTCCTCTAAAAGGAAACGGGAACGGCCAAACATTTTTGCCGTTATTTTGTACGCTTCGACCTATAAAAATACTGTATTTGTCCTATTAGAATCAAAATAATTCCTTCATGTCATGCTCTATGCTCATTTTAACATGGATAGACATTATATTTGACCACATTTTACAACTCGCTAACACTCAGTGTAAAATATCGACAAATATAATGCCTACCCATGTTAAAATGGTTAGCGAGGTGTAAAATGTGGTCTAATATTGGTTATTGTATATGATGTTACCTTAAATCGGTCTTTGATCAAGACATTTTTCTAATATGTATTGACAGTTGTATTAGACGTAAAATTAATCAAACCACAGCGTTATTATTTTGATATATATTTTGTTAATTTAGCCACTTTTTGGATTATTGTATTAGATGACCTTCATTTAACCAATTTTTTTGAATATTTGTATAGAGTGTACACTAAACCTGCTATCGATGTATTGATAATTTTTTGATCAAGATGAATTTCTAATATGCATTAAAAGTATTGTATTAAAAGTAAAAACTTGAACTAACCACAGCTTTATTTTAAAATTGCAACATTTTCCCAGTAACATTTTTTTACTGTAAATTTGACAACTTTTTTGATAATTGTTTATGATGTTACCTTAAATAGAATAATTGATAAAAACATTTTTTTAATGTTTTGACAATTGTATTAGAAGTAAAATTGAAACTACCAGTTTAATTTAAAATTGCAACATTTTCTCAGTAAATTTTACTACTTTTTGGATATTCATTCAGATTTAAACTTTATTGATAATTTTTCAACATTTAACTGTAAATTTGACATTTTTTTTTTTGGTAATTGTATATGATGTTACCTTAAATCGGTCTTTGATCAAGACATTTTTCTAATATGTATTGACAGTTGTATTAGACATAAAATTAATCAAACCACAGCGTTATTATTTTTGATATATATTTTGTTAGTTAATTTAGCCACCTTTTGGATTATTGTAGTAGATGAAACCTTCAGTTAACCATTTTTTTTTAAATATTTGTATAGAGTGTACACTAAACCTGCTATCGGTGTATTGATAATTTTTCCACATTTTACTGTAAATTTGAAATTTTTTTTGATAATTGTATATGATGTTACCTTAAATCGGTCATTTGATCAAGATGAATTTCTAATATGTATTCTAATATTACGTTCTTATGACGCTTTGTAAACAAAGCCGTGTTCTAATGAGCACAAAATATGTTTGACACATGCGCACAAACTTACTGTTTAAATTAACGTTATTTCCATCGTTATCGTTTAAAATATATACATTTAGGCAGCTAACATAAACTTTTATAATATATTTTTATGAAACAACATATATTTATCCTGCTCGTAGTTTTTAAACTAATCAAATATGAAATGCAATGCACACACTCCTCTAGGAGGAAACGGGAACAGCCAAACATTTTTGCCGTTATTTTGTACGCTTCGACCTATAAAAATACTGTATTTGTCCTATTAGAATCAAAATAATTCCTTCATGTCATGCTCTATGCTCATTTTAACATGGGTAGACATTATATTTGACCACATTTTACAACTCGCTAACACTCAGTGTAAAATATCGACAAATATAATGCCTACCCATGTTAAAATGGTTAGCGAGGTGTAAAATGTGGTCTAATATTGGTTATTGTATATGATGTTACCTTAAATCGGTCTTTGATCAAGACATTTTTCTAATATGTATTGACAGTTGTATAAGACGTAAAATTAATCAAACCACAGCGTTATTATTTTTGATATATATTTTGTTAATTTAGCCACTTTTTGGATTATTGTATTAGATGACCTTCATTTAACCAATTTTTTTGAATATTTGTATAGAGTGTACACTAAACCTGCTATCGATGTATTGATAATTTTTTGATCAAGATGAATTTCTAATATGCATTAAAAGTATTGTATTAAAAGTAAAAACTTGAACTAACCACAGCTTTATTTTAAAAATTGCAACATTTTCCCAGTAACATTTTTTTACTGTAAATTTGACAACTTTTTTGATAATTGTTTATGATGTTACCTTAAATAGAATAATTGATAAAAACATTTTTTTAATGTTTTGACAATTGTATTAGAAGTAAAATTGAAACTACCAGTTTAATTTAAAATTGCAACATTTTCTCAGTAAATTTTACTACTTTTTGGATATTCATTCAGATATAAACTTTATTGATAATTTTTCAACATTTAACTGTAAATTTGACATTTTTTTTTTTGGTAATTGTATATGATGTTACCTTAAATCGGTCTTTGATCAAGACATTTTTCTAATATGTATTGACAGTTGTATTAGACATAAAATTAATCAAACCACAGCGTTATTATTTTTGATATATATTTTGTTAGTTAATTTAGCCACCTTTTGGATTATTGTAGTAGATGAAACCTTCAGTTAACCATTTTTTTTTAAATATTTGTATAGAGTGTACACTAAACCTGCTATCGGTGTATTGATAATTTTTCCACATTTTACTGTAAATTTGAAATTTTTTTTGATAATTGTATATGATGTTACCTTAAATCGGTCATTTGATCAAGATGAATTTCTAATATGTATTCTAATATTACGTTCTTATGACGCTTTGTAAACAAAGCCGTGTTCTAATGAGCACAAAATATGTTTGACACATGCGCACAAACTTACTGTTTAAATTAACGTTATTTCCATCGTTATCGTTTAAAATATATACATTTAGGCAGCTAACATAAACTTTTATAATATATTTTTATGAAACAACATATATTTATCCTGCTCGTAGTTTTTAAACTAATCAAATATGAAATGCAATGCACACACTCCTCTAGGAGGAAACGGGAACAGCCAAACATTTTTGCCGTTATTTTGTACGCTTCGACCTCTAAAAATACTGTATTTGTCCTATTAGAATCAAAATAATTCCTTCATGTCATGCTCTATGCTCATTTTAACATGGGTAGACATTATATTTGACCACATTTTACAACTCGCTAACACTCAGTGTAAAATATCGACAAATATAATGCCTACCCATGTTAAAATGGTTAGCGAGGTGTAAAATGTGGTCAAATATAATGCCTTCCCATGTTAAAATGAGCATAGAGCATGACATGAAGGAATTATTTCTTAATTAAAAGTATTGTATTAAAAGTAAACTTGAACTAACCACAGTTTTATTAAAAAAATGCAACATTTTCCCAGTAACATTTTTTTACTGTAAATTTGACAACTTTTTTGATAATTGTTTATGATGTTACCTTTAATCGGTCATTTGATAAAAACAATTTTTTAATGTTTTGACAATTGTATTAGAAGTAAAATTGAAACTACCAGTTTTATTTAAAATTGCAACATTTTCTCAGTAAATTTTACTACTTTTTGGATATTCATTCAGATATAAACTTTATTGATAATTTTTCAACATTTTACTGTAAATTTGACATTTTTTTTTGGTAATTGATTATGATGTTACCTTAAATCGGTAATCTGATCAAGACATTTTTCTAATATGTATTGACAGTTGTATTAGACGTGAAATTAATAAAACCACAGCGTTAATATTTTTTATATATATTTTGTTAGTTACTTTAGCCACCTTTTGGATTATTTTATTAGATGAAACCTTCAGTTAACCAATTTTTTTGAATATTTGTATAGAGTGTACACTAAACCTGCTATCGGTGTATTGATAGTTTTTCTACATTTTACTGTAAAGGAGTAGCTCCGGTAATACCCCTTTTTGGCCCCAAAATATAACAGTTTTACAAAATTGTTAAAATGTAAACTTTTAGTTATTTATTGGACAGTTGAATGCGTCTGCTACATAAATATGGGCTGTTTTTGACAATACAATGCACATATATCGAGTTGTAGCACCATTAAGTCATGCTAAATTACTGAAATCTTCAAAATTCTATCATTTTAGTTAAATTTTAGACGGTTTCCTTGTAAAACGAAAGTGGCCGCATTCGTGTTCATCCTTAATATTGAAATGTAAGTTGTATTTTATGATAATACATAACATATATAAAGGTTGTGGATGAACACGGATGCGGCCACTTTCATTTTTGACAAAAACCATCTCAAAAGTGACGTTTTTTGGCATATTTGAGAGATTTTTCATATTTGAGCTTGAATCGGATCGTTTTTAATGACTAAATCAGTTAAAATCTTTCACTTATACTAATTAAATCAAGTGAAATAGACACTTAAGTCTTTAAAAAGTGGGCAAAATCTTTCGTCAGATGAAACTGTAATTTGAGGCCAAAATGAGACCTTACCGGACCTACTCCTTTGTGAATTTTTTTGGATAATTTTTTATATTACCTTTAATCGTATATTTGATCAAGATAATTTTTCAATATATATTGACAATTAAATTAAAAATCAACTTGAAGCAACCGAAGCTTAATTAAAAAAATGCAACATTTTCCCAGTAACATTTTTTTCAGTAAATTTGACAACTTTTTTGATATTCATTCAGATTTTACCTTTATTGATAATTTTTCCAGATTTTACTCTAAATTTGACATTTTTTTTTGATAATGGTATATGATGTTACCTAAAATCGGTCATTTGATCAAGATGAATTTCTAATATGTATTAAAAATATTGTATTAAAAGTAAACTGGAACTAACAACAGCTTTATTAAAAAAATGCAACATTTTCCCAGTAACATTTTTTTACTGTAAAATTGACAACTTTTTTGATAATTGTTTATGATGTTACCTTAAATCGGTCATTTGATAAAAACAATTTTTTAATGTTTTGACAATTGTGTAAGAAGTTATATTGAAACTACCAGTTTTATTTAAAATTGCAACATTTTCTCAGTAAATTTTACTAGTTTTTGGATATTCATTCAGATATAAACTTTATTGATAATTTTTCAACATTTTACTGTAAATTTGATATTTTTTTTGGTAATTGTATATGATGTTACCTTAAATCGGTCATCTGAACAATACATTTTTCTAATATGTATTAACAGTTGTATTAGACATAAAATTAATCAAACCACAGCGTTATTATTTTTGATATATATTTTGTTAGTTAATTTAGCCACCTTTTGGATTATTGTATTAGATGAAACCTTCAGTTAACCAATTTTTTTTGAATATTTGTATAGAGTGTACACTAAACCTGCTATCGGTGAATTGATATTTTTCTACACTTGCCTAAAATTTGATCACCTTTTTTGATAATTTTAGATATTGACAGTAAAAACAGACCTGTGACTGGTTTAATAATATTTTTTCCTACATTTGCCTATAAATTTGATAACTTTTTTGAAGAATTTAAGAAATCGACCATATTCAATAGATAATTATATTGACAGTTAAAACAGACCTTTCATTAGTTTAATTATATTTTTTCTACCTTTGTCTATAAATTTTATACCCTTTTTGATAGTTTAAGAAATCGACTATATTCTATAGAGAATTCTATTGACAGTAAAAACAGACCTGTCATTGGTTTTATAATATATTTTTGTATATTTGCCTAAAAATTTGATAATTTTTTTGATAATTTAACAAATAGACCATATTCAATAGATAATTATATTGCCAGTAAAAACAGACCTGTCATTGGTTTAATAATATTTGTTCTACACTTGCGTAAAATATGATGTCCTTTTTTTGATAATTTTAGAAATCGACCATATTCTATAAATAATTATATTGACAGTAACAACAGACCTGTTACTGGTTTAATAATATTTTTTCCTACATTTGCCTATAAATTTGATAATTTTTTTGATAATTTAAGAAATCGACCATATTCTATAGATAATTATTGACAGTAAAAACAGACCTGTAATTAGTTGAATAATAATTTTTCTACATTTGCCTAAAATTTTATACCTTTTTTGACAATTTTAGAAATCGACCATATTCTATAGATAATTATAATGACAGTAAAAACAGACCTGTCATTGGTTTATAATTTTTTTTCTTTTACATTCGCCTATAAATTTGATAACTTTTTGATAGTTTTAGAAACCAACCGTATTCTATAGATAATTATATTGACAGTTAAAACAGACCTTTCATTGCTTTAATTTTTTCTACATTTGTCCATAAATTATTTGTCTTTTTTGATAGTTTAAGAATTCGACCATATTAAATAGAGAATGATGTTGATAGTAAAAACAGACCCGTCATTGGTTTAATAATATTTTGTTGTACATTTGCCTAATAATTTGATAACGTTTTTGATAATTTAAGAAATCGACCATATTCAATAGATAATTATATTGACAGTAAAAACAGACCTGTCTATGGTTTAATAATATTTTTTTTCTACACATTTTATACCTTTTTTGATAATTTTAGAAATCGACCATATTCTATAGGTAATTATATTGACAGTAAAAACAGACCTATCATTGGTTTAAGGTGGTACCCAACACCTTCACTAAAATTAATTTGGCTCTTTTAATTTACATAAAATTTTGACATAGTATTAACTTTGACCCTTTGACAAAAATATAAAAATTATAAAAAAATTGAACCAACCATTTTATCAGAAAAATTACACTGGTTATATAGCAGTTTGACAAACACTAATTTTGATCATTGAGAAGCTTAATATTCCCTTAACAACACAACGTAATTAAAACGTTTAGCTGATTTTACAGAGTTATCTCCCTGTAGTGTTAGGTACCACCTTAATAATATTTTTTCTACATTTGCCTAAAATTTTATACCTTTTTTGATAATTTTAGAAATCGACCATATTCTATAGGTAATTATATTGACAGTAAAAACAGACCTGTCATTGGTTTAATAATATCTTTTTCTACATTTGACTAAAATTTGATAATCTTTTTTGATAATTTTAGTAAGTTTAATTCTAATACAATTGTCGACACATATTACAAAATTATCTTGATCAAATGACCGATTTAATGTAACATTATTACAATTATTAAAAAAATTGTCAAAATGACAGTAAAATCTGAAAAAATATCAATAAAGGTATTATCCGAATGAATATCCACAAAGTGGTAAAATGTACTGCAAAATGTTGCAATTTTTTTAAAAGGCTGTTGTTGGTTCAAGTTTACTTCTAATAAAATTGTCAATACATATTACAAAATTATCTTGATCAACTGACCGATTTAATGTAACATTTTTACAGTTATTGAAATAATTGTCAAATTGACAGTAAAATCTGAAAAAAAATCAATAAAGGTAACATCCGAATGAACATCCGACAAAGTCGTAAAATTAACTGAAAAATGTTGCATTTTTAAAAAAGAAAGGCTGTGGTTGGTTCAAGTTTACTTCTAATAAAATTGTCAATACATATTACAAAATTATCTTGATCAAATGACCGATTTCATGAAACATTATTACAATTATTGAAATAATTGTCAAAATGACAATTAAATCTGAAAAAAATATCAATAAATGTACTATCCGAATGAATATCTAAAAAGTAGTAAAATTTACAGAAAATGTTGCAATTTTTTAAGAAGGCTGTGGTTGGTTCAAGTTTACTTCTAATACAATTGTCGATATTGACAATATTATTAGAAGTAAACTTGAACCAACCACAGCCTTTTTAAAAAAAAAAATGCAACATTTTTCCGTAAATTTTACCGCTTTGTTGGATATTCATTCGGATAATATTTTTATTGATATTTTTTTAGAGTTTACTGTCAATTTGACATTTTTTTTAATAATCGTAATATATTTCATTAAATCGGTCATTTGATCAAGATAATTTTCGTTACAAAAAAATATTATTAAACCAATGACAGGTCTGTTTTTACTGTCAATATAATTCTCTATAAAATATGGTCGATTTTTAAAATTATAAAAAAATGTATCAAATTTTAGGCAAACGTAGAAAAAAATATTATTAAACTACTGACAGGTCTGTTTTTACTGTCAATATAATTATATAATGAATATGGTCGATTTCTTAAATTATCAAAAAAGTTATCAAATGTATAGGCAAATAGAGAAAAAGATATTATTAAACCAATGACAGGTCTGTTTTTACTGTCAATATAATTCTCTATAGAATATGGTCGATTTCTAAAATTATGAAAAAAGGTATCAAATTTAAGGCAAACGTAGAAAAATATTATTAAACTAATGACAGGTCTGTTTTTTCTGTCAATATAATTCTCTATAGAATATGGTCGATTTCTAAAATTATCAAAAAAGGTTATCAAATTTTAGGCAAGTGTAAAAAAATATTATTAAACCAATGAAAGGTCTGTTTTTACTGTCAATAAAATTATCTATTGAATATAGTCGATTTGTTAAATTATCAAAAAAGTTATCATATTTATAGGCAAATGTAGACAAAAATATTATTAAACCAAAATGTTGCAATTTTTTAAAAAGGCTGTGGTTGGTTCAAGTTTACTTTTTCTACGTTTGCCTAAAATTTGATACCTTTTTTTAAAATTTTAGAAATCGACCATATTCTATAGATAATTATATTGACAGTCAAAACAGACCTGTCATTGGGTTTAATAATATTTTTTTGTACATTTGCCTAAAAATTTGATTACTTTTTTGATAATTTAACAAATCGACCATATTCTATAGAGAATTATATTGACAGTAAAAACAGACCTGTCATTAGTTTAATAATATTTTTCTACGTTTGCCAAAAATTTGATACCTTTTTTGATAATTTAACAAATCGACCATATTAAATAGATAATTATATTGACAGTAAAAACAGACTTGTCATTGGTTTAATAATATTTTTTCTACACTTGTCTAAAATTTGATAACCTTTTTTGATAATTTTAGAAATCGACCATATTCTATATATAATTATATTGACAGTAAAACAGACCTGTCATTGGTTTAAAAATATTTTTTTGTACATTTGCCTAAAAATTTGATAACATTTTTTGATAATTTAAGAAATCGACCATATTCAACAGATAATCATATTGACAATAAAAATCAGCCCTGTCATTAGTTTAACAATATTTTTTCTACGTTTGCCTAAAATTTGATACATGTACCTTTTTTTTTATAATTTTAGAAATCGACCATATTCTATAGAGAATTATATTGACAGTAAAAACAGACCTGTAATTGGTTTAATAATATTTTTTTGTACAATTGCCTAAATATTTGCTAACTTTTCTGATAATTTAACAAATCGACCATAATGAATAGATAATTATATTGACGGTAAAAACAGACCTGTCATTGGTTTAATAATATTTTTTTGTACATTTGCCTAAAAATTTGATAACATTTTTTGATAATTTAAGAAATCGACCATATTCAACAGATAATCATATTGACAATAAAAAACAACCCTGTCATTAGTTTAACAATATTTTTTCTACGTTTGCCTTAAATTTGATACCTTTTTTATAATTTTAGAAATCGACCATATTCTATATTGACAGTAAAAACAGACCTGTAATTGGTTTAATAATATTTTTTTGTACAATTGCCTAAACATGATAACTTTTTTGATAATTTAACAAATCGACCATAATGAATAGATAATTATTTTGACAGTAAAAACAGACCTGCCATTGGTTTAATAATATTTTTTTACACTTACCTATAAATTTAATACCTTTTTTGATAATTTTATAAATCAACCATATTCTATATATAATTATATTGACAGTAAAAACAGACCTGTTACTGGTTTAATAATATTTTTTCCTACATTTGTCTTAAATTTGATAACCTTTTTTGATACTTTTAGAATTCGACCATATTCTATAGAGAATGATGTTGACAGTAAAAACAGACCTGTCATTGGTTTAATATTTTGTTGTACATTTGCTTAAAAATTTGATAACGTTTTTGATCAGTTAAGAAATCGACCATATTCAATAGATAATTATATTGACAGTAAAAACATACCTGTCATTGGTTTAATAATAATTTTTTTTTACATTTGCCTATACATTTTATACCTTTTTTGATAATTTTAGAAATCAACCATATTCTATAGGTATTTATATTGACAGTAAAAACAGACCTGTTATTGGTTTAATAATATTTTTTCTACATTTGCTATACATTTGATAACTTTTTTGATAATTTAAGAAATCGACCATATTCATTAGATAATTATATTGACAGTAAAAACAGACCTGTCATTAGTTGAATAATATTTTTTCTACGTTTGCCTAAAATTTGATACCTTTTTTTATAATTTTAGAAATCGACCATATTCTATAGAGAATTATATTGACAGTCAAAACAGACCTGTCATTGGGTTTAATATAATTCTTTTGTACATTTGCCTAAAAATTTGATTACTTTTTTGATAATTTAACAAATCGACCATATTCAATAGATAATTATATTGACAGTAAAAACAAACCTGTCATTGGTTTAATAATATTTTTTCTACACTTGCTTAAAATTTGACAACCTTTTTTGATAATTTTAGAATTCGACCATATTCTATAGAGAATTATATTGACAGTAAAAACAGACCTGTCATTAGTTTAATAATATTTTTCTACGTTTGCCAAAAATTTGATACCTTTTTTGATAATTTAACAAATCGACCATATTAAATAGATAATTATATTGACAGTAAAAACCGACCTGTCATTGGTTTAATAATATTTTTTTACACTTGCCTAACATTTGATAACCTTTTTTGATAATTTTAGAAATCGACCATATTCTATATATAATTATAATGACAGTAAAAACAGACCTGTCACTGGTTTAATAATATTTTTTCCTACATTTGTCTAAAATTTGATAACCTTTTGTGATAATTTTAGAATTCGACCATATTCTATAGATTATTATATTGAAAGTAAAAAAAAACCTGTCATTTGTTTAACATTATTTTTTTCTACTTTTGCCTCTAAATTTGATAACTTTTTTGATAATTTTAGAAATCGACCGTATTCTATAGATATTTATGTTGACAGTAAAAATAAACCTTTTTATTGGTTAAATAATATTTTTTCTACATTTGCCTATAAATTTGATAATATTAGAAATCGACCATATTCTATAGAGAATTATATTGACAGTAAAAACATACCTGTCATTGGTTTAATAATATTGTTTCTACATTTGTCTATAAATTTTATAACTTTTTTGATAGTTTTAGAAATCGACCGTATTCTATAGATTATAATGACAGTAAAAACAGACCTGTCATTGGATATATAAAAAAATTTCTACATTTGCCTCTTAATTTGACATTGTTTTTGATAATTTTAAAAATCGACCATATTCTAATAGAGAATTATATTGACAGTAAAAACAGACCTGTCATTGGTTTAGTAATATTTTTTCTACATTTGACTATAAATTTTATACCTTTTTTGATAATTTTAGAAATCGACCATATTCTATATATAATTATATTGACAGTAAAAACAGAACTGTCACTGGTTTAATAATATTTTTTCCAACATTTGTCTAAAATTTGATAACCTTTTTTGATAATTTTAGAATTCGACAATATTCTACAGAGAATGATGTTGACAGTAAAAACAGACCTGTCATGTGTTTAATAATATTTTGTTGTACATTTGCTAAAAAATTTGATAACGTGTTTGATAATTTAGAAAATCGACCATATTCAATAGATAATTATATTGACAGTAAAAACAGACCTGTCATTAATTTAATAATATTTTGTTTTACATTTGCCTATACATTTTATACCTTTATTGATAATTTCAGAAATCGATCATATTCTATAGGTAATTATATTGACAGTAAAAACAGACCTGTCATTGGTTTTACTTATATTTTTTTCTACATTTGCCTATACATTTTATACCTTTATTGATAATTTTAGAAATCGACCATATTCTATAGGTAATTATATTGACAGTAAAAAGAGACCGGTCATTGGTTTAATAATATTTTTTTCTACATTTGCCTATACATTTTATACCTTTTTTGATAATTTTAGAAATCAACCATATTCCATAGGTAATTATATTGACAGTAAAAAGAGACCTGTCATTGGTTTAATAATATTTTTTCTACATTTGCCTAAAGTTTTATACCTTTTTTGATAATTTTAGAAATCGACTGTCTTCTATAGATAATTACATTGACAGTAAAAACAGACTTGTCAATGGTTTAATATTATTTCTACATTTTATACCTTTTTTGATAATTTAGAAATCTACCATAATCTATAGGTAATTATATATACAGTAAAAACAGGCCTGTCACTGGTATAATAATATTTTTTATTTCTTGACATTAATATTTTTTATTTCTTGACATTAATATTTTTTATTTCTTGATATTTCTTGATAATAATATTTTTTATTTCTTGATATTTCCACATTTTATACCTTTTTTAATAATTTTAGAAATCTACCATATTCTATAGGTAATTATATATACAGTAAAAACAGCCCTGTCACTGGTATAATAATATTTTTTTCTACATTTGCCTATACATTTTATACCTTTTTTTGATAATTTTAGAAATCAACCATATTCTATAGGTAATTATATTGACAGTAAAAACAGACCAGTCATTGGTTTAATAATATTTTTTCTACACTTGCCTATAAATTTTATAACTTTTTTTATAATTTTAGAAATCGATCAAATTCTATAGAAAATGACATTGACAGTAAAAACAGACTTGTCATTGGTTTAATAATGTTTTTTCGACATTTGCATATAAATTTGTATCCTTTTTGATAATTTTAAAAATCGATCATATTCTATAAAGAATTATATTGACAGTAAAAACATACCTTTTCTTTGGTTAAATAATATTTTTTCTACATTTGCCTATAAATTTGATAATATTAGAAATCGACCATATTCTATAGAGAATTATATTGACAGTAAAAACATATCTTTCTTTGGTTAATAATATTTTTTCTACATTTGCCTATAAATTTGATAATTTTAAAAATTGACCATATTCTATAGAGAATTATATTGACAGTAAAAACAGACCAGTCATTGGTTAAATAATATTTTTTCTAAATTTGTCTATAAATTTGTATCTTTTTTGATAATTTTAAAAATCGAACATATTCTATAGAGAATTATATTGACAGTAAAAACAGACCTGTCATTGGTTTAATAATATGTTTCGACATTTGCTTATAAATTTGATACCATTTTAGATAATTTTAGAAATGAACCATATTCTATAGAGAGTTATATTGACAGTAAAAACAGACCTGTCATTTGTTTAATAATATTTTTTTCTACATTTGCCTCTAAATTTGATAACTTTTTTGATAGTTTTAGAAATCGACAGTATTCTATAGATATTTATGTTGACAGTAAAAACAGACCTTTTCATTGGTTAAATAATATGTTTTCTACATTTGCCTATAAATTTGATAATTTAAGAAATCGACCATATTCTATAGAGAATTATATTGAATAGGTAAAAACAGACCAGTCATTGGTTGAATAATATTTTTTCTACACTTGCCAAATAATTTTGTTACTTTTTTTTATAATTTTAGAAATCGACCATATTCTATAGAGAATTATATTGACAGTAAAAACAGACCTTTTCATTGATTAAATAATATTTTTCTACATTTACCTATAAATTTGAAAATTTTAGAAATCGGCCATCTTCTATAGAGAATTATATTGACAGTAAAAACACACCTGTCATTGGTTTAATAATATTGTTTCTACATTTGCCTATGAATTTGATAATTTTTTTGATAGTTTTAGAAATCGACCGTATTCTATAGATTATTATATTGACAGTAAAAAAAAACCTGTCATTTGTTTAACATTATTTTTTTCTACATTTGCCTCTAAATTTGATAACTTTTTTGATAATTTTAGAAATCGACCGTATTCTATAGATATTTATGTTGACAGTAAAATTAGACCTTTTCATTGGTTTAATAGTAATATTTTTTCTACATTTGCCTCTTAATTTGATAATATTAGAAATCGACCATATTCTATAGAGAATTATATTGACAGTAAAAACACACCTGTCATTGGTTTAATAATATTGTTTCTACATTTGCCTATAAATTTCATAACTTTTTTGATAGTTTTAGAAATCGACCGTATGCTATAGATAATTATATTGACAGTAAACACAGACTTGTCATTGGTTAAATAATATTTTTTCTTCATTTGCCTATAAATTTGACAATTTTTTGATAATTTTAGAAATCGACCATATTCTATAGAGAATTATATTGACAGTAAAAACAGACCTGTCATTGGTTTAATAATATTTATTCTACATTTGCCTATAAATTTTATAACATTTTTGATAATTTTACAAATCGACCATGTTCTATAGACAATTATATCGACAGTAAAAACGGACCTGTCATTGGTTTAATTATATTTTTTCTACATTTGCCTATAGATTTGATAATTTTTTAGATAATTTTAGATATCGACCATATTCTATAAAGAATTATATTGCCAGTAAAAATAGACCAGTCACTGGTTTAATAATATTTTTTCTACATTTGCCTATAAATTTCATAACTGTTTTGATAGTTTTAGAAATCGACCGTATTCTATAGATTATTATATTGACAGTAAAAACAGACCTGTCATTGGATGAATAAAATTTTTTCTACATTTGCCTCTTAATTTGACATTGTTTTTGATAATTTTAAAAATCGACCATATTCTATAGAGAATTTTTTTGACAGTAAAAACAGACCTGTCATTGGTTTAATAATATTTTTTCTACATTTGCCTATAAATTTGATAACTTTTTTCATATTTTTAAAAATCGACCATATTCTATAGAGAATTATATTCACAGTAAAAACAGACTGTCATTGGTTTAATAACATTTTTTGCTACATTTGCCTCTAAATTTGATAACCTTTTTAGATAGTTTTAGAAATTGACCGTATTTGATACATAATTATATTGACAGTAAAAACAGACTTGTCATTGGTTTAAAAATATTTTTTCTACATTTGCCTATAAATTTGATAATTTTAGAAATGGACCATATTCTATAGAGAATTTCATTGACAGTAACAACAGACCTGTCATTGGTTTAATAACATTTTTTTCTACATTTGCCTCTAAATTTGATAACCTTTCTAGATAGTTTTTGAAATCGACCAAATTCTATAGGTAATTATATTGACAGTAAAAACAGACCTGTCATTGGTTTAATAATATTTTTTCTACATTTGCCTCTAAATATAATAACCTTTTTAGATAGTTTTAGAAATTGACCGTATTCTATACTCAATTATATTGACAATAAAAACAGACTTGTCATTGGTTTAATAATATTTTTTCTACATTTGCCTAAAAATTTTATACCATTTTTAAAAATTTTAGAAATCGACCATATTTTATAGGTAATTATATTGACAGTAAAAACAGACCTGTCATTGGTTTAAAAATATTTTTTCTACATTTGCCTAAAATTTGATATTTTTTTTTTATAATTTTAAAAATCGACCATATTCTATAGATAATTATATTGACAGTAAAACAAACCTGTCATTTGTTTAATAATATTTTTTCTACATTTGTCTATAAATTTGATAACTTTTTTTATAATTTTAAAAATCGGCCATATTCTATAGAGAATTATATTGACAGTAAAAACAGACTGTCATTGGTTTAATAACATTTTTTTCTACATTTTACCTCTAAATTTGATAACCTTTTTAGATAGTTTTAGAAATTGACCGTATTCTATACATAATTATATTGACAGTAAAAACAGACTTTTCATTGGTTTGATAATATTTTTTCTACATTTGCCTATAAATTTGATAATTTTAGAAATCGACCATATTCTATAGAGAATTTCATTGACAGCAACAACAAACCTGTCATTGGTTTAATAATATTTTTTCTACATTTGCCTAAAAATTTTACACCTTTTTTGATAATTTTAGAAATCGACCAAATTCTATAGGTAATTATATTGACAGTAAAAACAGACCTGTCATTGGTTTAATAATATTTTTTCTAAATTTGCCTATAAATTTGATAACTTTTATTATAATTTTAGAAATCGACCATATTCTATAGAGAATTATATTGACAGTAAAAACAGACCTGTCATTGGTTTAATAATATTTTTTCTACATTTGCCTCTAAATATAATAACCTTTTTAGATAGTTTAAGAAATTGACCGTATTCTATACATAATTATATTGACAGTAAAAACAGACTTGTCATTGGTTTAATAATATTTTTTCTACATTTGCCTATAAATTTTATACCTTTTTTGATAGTTTTAGAAATCGACCATTCTCTACAGAGAATTATATTGACAGTCAAAACAGACCTGTCATTGGTTTAATAATATTTTTTTTCTACATTTGCCTATAAATTTGATATTTTTTTTGATAATTTTAGAAATCGACCATATTCTATAGATAATTTTATCGACAGTAAAAACAGACCTGTTATTGATTTAAAAATATTTTTTTCAACATTTGCCTATCAATTTGATAACTTTTTTTCATAATTTTAGAAATCGACCATATTCTATAGGTAATTATATTGACAGTAAAAACAGACCTGTCATTGATTTAAAAATATTTTTTCTACATTTGCCTATTAATTTGATAATTTTAGAAATCGACCATATTCTATAAAGAATTTTATTGACAGTAAAAACAGACCTGTCACTGGTGTAATAATATTTTTTTTCTACATTTGCTTATAAATTTGATATTTTTTTTGATAATTTTAGAAATCGACCATATTCTATAGAGAATTATATTGACAGTCAAAACAGACCTGTCATTGGTTTAATAATATTATTTTTCTACATTTGCCTATAAATTTGATATTTTTTTTGATAATTTTAGAAATCGACCATATTCTATAGATAATTATATTGATGTTGCGAAGTCAAGAAAGTTAACTATACTTGTCAATTAGTATTTATTGCTTAATTTACAAGTATATTCAAAGAGCGATTAAAGTTCAAATAAATGTTTTGCACTGAGACACTGGCCGAGATGTGACGAATTCTGGTGTGATCGAATTGTGTCCTTGTAGTCCATTGAGGTATCTTATATAGTCCAATGGTCCATACACATGTCTATAGCTGTAGGCCGGTTACATAATCGTCTGGTTATCGAGTACTATTTACATGAGGTTAATTGTCAAATAATGCAATTAACCCCTGACGGATAAATGTTATTTTACAGTAGACATGGTCATTTATGGGCTTCGGGGTATATATGTCCATAGTATACGAACAGATTGTTATTAGTGTCCAAAGGCTTCCTGCTATTTAATGTATTCACAGATTGTTATTAGTGTCCAAAGGCTTCCTGCTATTTAATGTATTCGACACAACACTATTGTGTAACATATGCCTCCCATTCTTGTGGAACGAAAGTTCAATAAAATACGGTAATTTTCTTCCTGTAGGTTATTTTAATAGCTATTGTAAGGTTTCCGGTAACCATCACCACATATCTAAGTTTATAAAGTTCTATAAGTCCAATATCATAATATAATAAGTTCATCCCATTCATCTACCTGGATATATTTACACATAGTTCATTAGAATCATAAGTTCAATAATTCGGTATACATAGTTCATTTTTTATTTCCAACACCATCATAGTTAGTTGTTCCTCATACTGGTTAGGAACGCAAATGTTTATACAATTCTATTTACACAGTTCATAGGGTCATTTTGAAATTATATACACGGTTCGTCTTCTGCTAGTGGATTCGGTCGTCTACGTTGTATGGTTTACAATCCAGTCCTTTTACGAAGTAGTCGACGTATCTAGCTCTGGGTACATCTTTCTCAAGAGACTGGTCGCATCGGTCTTTGGTCTAACATCGTCCTTGAGTAATGGTGCAGAGGGAAGCTTCTCTCTGGAATCAGGTACTTCTGTCCCAACCATTTGCGTTGTCACCATTTGGTACCCATCGTTCGTGGCATTAGAACCCGAACTCACACCTTTCTTTTTGGCTAACCAAGATTTGTTTCTAAAAAACTTACAGTACAAAAATATAGCTATTCCAATGAATATCGCACCCAAACCCATGGATAAACCTACTCCCCAATTTGGAAATACAACATCATTTTCAATTTCCCGTAAATTTTTAAGTTTTTCAATCAAAGCGTTCATAGGAATTTGTTTAATAGCCGTTAGTTCTCTTGGTAGTTCAAGCTTTGTAAAATTTGGTAAAGCAGCATGAAAGGGTTCCCATAAACTTGTATTCAATACTTGAAAGGTATTTAAGAATCTATCGAACGTTTTTTCTGTTAAAAATGTACTTTCCATTTGATAAGTAGGTAATAAGGTCAAATGATCACTCGTAGCGGTACAAGTTCGCTTTAAATTAATTATAGTGGTAGGAGGATTAATTATCTGATCCGTCAACATGTTTGTATTGTCATCACATCTAATTGTGATTCTAAATTCATTAATGGTAGTAACTGCCCACATACTATCGGTCAAATAAGTTGCCATAGGCAAAATTGTATTTGGTCGTACTTTGGCTGTACATCTTGTTTTCCAATTTTCTTTATTGGCAAATAAGGCTATGATACATAATTTACTTAAATTAACTGGATAAACTGGACTTTTAATTTCACAAAAATTAACTAAAGGATTGGAACACTTGTCAATTTCATTGGTATTTAACAGCATATATTTAGTTTTTTCTTGGTTTGCAGCAATAACTTCTGCTTCTAATTCATACTGAGCCACCATATTGTTTGAGTCTGCTAATTTATCAGTTATCTTAGTAGGAACAGGTAAGTTGTGAATCTTATAAATGTCATAAGTGTCTCTTATATCTAGTAATGGTAACGAAATGATAATGATTATTTTGTTTTCGTCCAAAACTGTACTACAGGTCAAAAATTTATAAAAGTTCCAAATATCTTTAACTTCGTCACCAGGTATTTTTAATGTCGCCGGTAGTCGTCGTTTTATGTCAGTCAATAATACTCGTAAATTACCGGGTGAGATAAGACTAGGTGACATGTGTCCTAAGGACAGCATGTTTAATTGTAATTGCAGATGGTTTAAATAATCCCCTGCTATATTCATCAGGTCCTTTATTTCACCTATTATCATATCCATATGCAAATAAGCTTGTAAATAGCTCCCCATAACTTCAATTTGTTTTTCTATATCGGTGGCAAAAGTTTGTAGCCTATTTCCCAGTTCTTCCACACTTTCAATCAGTTCATTAACCTTGTGTCTATTTTCAGAAACATATGTTTGTGTAGTGTTTAAGATAGTTAACCCCTCCTGAACAATATGACGAATTGCGTCTTGATTTTGTGCCAAAGTTTTGATGTTTCTTCGAATTTTTGACAGGTCGCTGTCTGATACAGTACCAAATAAAAAACTTAATGCCTTGCCTATAATAGGAAATAAACTACGTTTAGTTCTAAACTTTGCCGTTTCGTCGTAGTATAAAGATTTGTAATCATTGAATTGTGAATGAAGATAATCTCTAGTCCGATTTAATCCTTCAACCTCCCTTTGTAAACTTAAGATAGTAGCCAAAATGTGTTTTTTTTTCCGGAGTGTAAAACATTGAAGTTGTGTAAACTTTTTGTGTAGCGAGCAAGGCCTTGCCCAAGTCTTGTTCTATTTTATTAAGAAATAATTCAAAAGGTTCCAAGTCTACGACAAAGGTAATGAGCCAATTTGATCTGGTAGTGGCTATTTCCTTAATTTTTTGAAACATGACATTTTCCTTGACAATGAATTGACTGGTTAAGCCAAAAAGAACAAGTGAGAACCACCACCACTTCATCACTGGTTCTTCCTAAAAATAATGATACATAAATAAATTATTATAATATTTTTTTTATTTATCTGGCCTTTATCAATTTTGAAATTCATACGATAGTCCTGAATAAAATGTTTTCTTATTTTCTATTATGGTTTCGAATTTAATTATCAAGTCGAAAATTCGTATCCGGTGCATTTTTCTGGCATTGTTCAAGATAACTTCTTGGTGGTAAACCCCAAAGCGATTGGATCGTTTCAACCATCCAATGGCTTTGAAATTCTCCACCGTCCATTTCTCCAGATGTTCTTGATATGATAGGTTATTAATTTCTGCAAATTGTTTCCGGCGTCCAATTATCTCCACGAATTTTGTGGGTAAACCACAATAATTGTCGATAATAATTGGGTCCGACTGATTTATCAGCTTTTGGATTGCGAAAAATTCTTTAAATAGAGGTTCCCTTCTCTCCTTTCTCTTTCGTTCTAGTATTTCCCTCCAATAATTGGTTTTAAAGTATTTATATATTATCCACGATACTGGAAACGGTAACCACGGTAATAATTCCCACATAGAAAGGGGTTCTAGTTGGGCATTATTTTCTTCATTGCACATAGGAAGGGGTTCTATCTGGGCATAATTTTCTTCAAAGTCTGCCATTCTGTAAAATGAGAATAAATACTTGTTTTATTACATATTTTATAAGTTTAGAAATTCTTAAATGATTTGCATCCTTCATACTACCTATAAAGCCAATTGATACCTACATAATACCTATTAAAGCCCTCACTAAGTTTTGTACATGGTCCTTAGATACTAATTTTGTGTTGTTAGCCCCAATATCAGTAGGTTTCTGATTATTTTTTATTTTAACACTGTTTACAGACATGTTATCTTCAATGTCATAATTTTCAGATGTTACCGACGAAGAATGAGTGCTAGACATGTTATCATCAATGTCAGAGACTTCATAATCCGAAGGCGAATTTTCTACTTTTTCTTTAATGACTTGATCATCATTATCATCATTTTCTATTTGACTATCTTGTTCTGAAAAATTTTTCTTTCCCCTTAATTTTTTAGATAACTCCATTAATGGTATATCATCTTCATAATCAGAATTTTCCCTTTCTTTGTTATATCTTTTTGCAATTTGATTAAGTGTCCAAAGGCTTCCTGCTATTTAATGTATTCGACACAACACTATTGTGTAACATTGACAGTAAAAACAGACCCGTCATTGGTTTAATAATATTTTTTCTACATTTGTCTATAAATTTGATAATTTTAGAAATGGACCATATTCTATAGAGAATTTTATTGACAGTAAAAACAGACCTGTCACTGGTTTAATAATATTTTTTCTACATTTGTCTAAAATTTATACCTTTTTTAATAATTTTAGAAATCGACCATATTCTATAGGTTATTATATTGACAGTAAAACAGACCTGTCATTGGCTTAATAATATTTTTCTACATTTGCCTATAAATTTGATAACCTTTTTAGATAATTTTAAAAACCGACCATATTCTATAGAGAATTATATTGACAGTAAAAACAGACCTGTGATTGGTTGAATAACATTTTTTTCTACATTTGCCTCTAAATTTGAAAACCTTTTTAGATAGTTTTAGAAATTGATCGTATTCTATACATAATTATATTGACAGTAAAAATAGACCTGTGATTGGTTGAATAACATTTTTTGCTACATTTGCCTCTAAATTTGAAAACCTTTTTAGATAGTTTTAGAAATTGACCGTATTCTATACATAATTATATTGACAGTAAAAATAGACTTGTCATTGGTTTATTACTATTTTTTCTACATTTGCCTATAAATTTGATAATTTTAGAAATCGACCATATTCTATACATAATTATATTGACAGTAAAAACAGACCTGTCATTGGTTTAATAATATTTTTTCTACATTTGCCTAAAAATTTTATACCTTTTTTGATAATTTTAGAAATCGACGATATTCTATAGGTAATTATATTGACAGTAAAAACAGACCTGTCATTGGTTTAATAATATTTTTTCTAAATTTGCCTATAAATTTGATAACTTTTATCATAGTTCTAAAAATCGACCATATTCTATAGAGAATTATATTGACAGTAAAAACAGACCTGTCATTGGTTTAATAATATTTTTTTCTACATTTGCCTCTAAATATGATAACCTTTTAAGATAGTTTTAGAAATTGACCGTATTCTATACATAATTATATTGACAGTAAAAACAGACCTGTCATTGGTTTAATAATATTTTTTCTACATTTGCCTCTAAATATAATAACCTTTTTAGATAGTTTTAGAAATTGACCGTATTCTATACATAATTATATTGACAGTAAAAACAGACTTGTTTATATTGACAGTAAAAACAGACTTGTCATTGGTTTAATAATATTTTTTCTACATTTGCCTTAAAATTTTATACCATTTTTGATAATTTTAGAAATCGACCATATTTTATAGGTAATTATATTGACAGTAAAAACAGACCTGTCATTGGTTTAAAAATGTTTTCTACATTTGCCTAAAATTTGATATAATTGTTTTTTTAATAATTTAAAAAATCGACCATAATCTTTAGATAATTATATTGACAGTAAAACAGACCTGTCCTTGGTTTTATAATATTTTTTCTAAATTTGCCTATAAATTTGATAACTTTTATTATAATTTTAAAAATCGACCATATTCTATACATAATTATATTGAGAGTAAAAACAGACCTGTCATTGGTTTAATAATATTTTTTCTACATTTTCCTCTAAATATAATAACCTTTTTAGATAGTTTTAGAAATTGGCCGTATTCTATACATAATAATATTGACAGTAAAACAGACGTGTCATTGGTTTAATAATATTTTTTCTACATTTGCTAAAAATTTTATACCATTTTTGAAAATTTTAGAAATCAACCATATTTTATAGGTAATTATATTGACAGAAAAAACAGACCTGTCATTGGTTTAAAAATATTTTTTCTATATTTGCCTAAAATTTGATATTTTTTTTTTATAATTTTAAAAATCGACCATATTCTATAGATAATTATATTGACAGTAAAACAGACCTGTCATTTGTTTAATAATATTTTTTCTACATTTGCCTATAAATTTGATAACTTTTTTTATAATTTTAAAAATCGGCCATATTCTATAGAGAATTATATTGACATTAAAAACAGACTGTCATTGGTTTAATAACATTTTTTTCTACATTTTACTTCTAAATTTGATAACCTTTTTAGATAGTTTTAGAAATTGACCGTATTCTATACATAATTATATTGACAGTAAAAACAGACTTGTCATTGGTTTAATAATATTTTTTCTACATTTGCCTATAAATTTGATAATTTTAGAAATCGACCATATTCTATAGAGAATTTCATTGACAGTAACAACAAACCTGTCATTGGTTTAATAATATTTTTTCTACATTTGCCTAAAAATTTTACACCTTTTTTGATAATTTTAGAAATCGACCAAATTCTATAGGTAATTATATTGACAGTAAAAACAGACCTGTCATTGGTTTAATAATATTTTTTCTAAATTTGCCTATAAATTTGATAACTTTTATTATAATTTTAGAAATCGACCATATTCTAGAGAATTATATTGACAGTAAAAACAGACCTGTCATTGGTTTAATAATATTTTTTCTACATTTGCCTCTAAATATAATAACCTTTTTAGATAGTTTAAGAAATTGACCGTATTCTATACATAATTATATTGACAGTAAAAACAGACTTGTCATTGGTTTAATAATATTTTTTCTACATTTGCCTATAAATTTTATACCTTTTTTGATAGTTTTAGAAATCGACCATTCTCTACAGAGAATTATATTGACAGTCAAAACAGACCTGTCATTGGTTTAATAATATTTTTTTTCTACATTTGCCTATAAATTTGATATTTTTTTTGATAATTTTAGAAATCGACCATATTCTATAGATAATTTTATCGACAGTAAAAACAGACCTGTTATTGATTTAAAAATATTTTTTTCAACATTTGCCTATCAATTTGATAACTTTTTTTCATAATTTTAGAAATCGACCATATTCTATAGGTAATTATATTGACAGTAAAAACAGACCTGTCATTGATTTAAAAATATTTTTTCTACATTCGCCTATTAATTTGATAATTTTAGAAATCGACCATATTCTATAAAGAATTTTATTGACAGTAAAAACAGACCAGTCACTGGTGTAATAATATTTTTTTTCTACATTTGCCTATAAATTTGATATTTTTTTTGATAATTTTAGAAATCGACCATATTCTATAGAGAATTATATTGACAGTAAAAACAGACCTGTCACTGGTTTAATAATATTTTTTCTACATTTGCCTATTAATTTGATAACTTTTTTGATTATTTTAGAAAGTGACCACATTCTATAGATAATTTTATTGACAGTAAAAACAGACCTGTCACTGGTTTAATAATATTTTTTCTACATTTGTCTAAAATTTATACCCTTTTTGATAATTTTAGAAATCGACCATATTCTATAGGTAATTATATTGACAGTAAAAACAGACCTGTCATTGGTTTAATAATATTTTTTTTACATTTGCCTATTAATTTGATAACTTTTTTGATAATTTAAGAAATCGACCATATTCTATAGTGAATTATATTGACAGTAAAAACAGACCTGTCATTGGTTAAATAATATTTTTTCTACATTTGCCTATAAATTTTGTAATTTTTTTTAATAATTTTAGAAATCGACCATGTTCTATAGAGAATTATATTGACAGTAAAACAGACCTGTCATTTGTTTAATAATATTTTTTCTACATTTGCCTATTAATTTGAACTTTTTTGATAATTTCAGAAATCGACGATATTCTATAGATAATTATATTGACAGTAAAAACAGACCTGTCATTTGTTTAATAATATTTTTTCTACATTTACCTCTAAATTTGATAACCTTTTTAGATAGTTTTAGAAATTGACCGTATTCTATACATAATTATATTGACAGTAAAAACAGACTTGTCATTGGTTTAATAATATTTTTTCTACATTTGCCTATCAATTTTATACCTTTTTTGATAGGTTTAAAAATCGACCATTCTCTACAGAGAATTATATTGACAGTCAAAACAGACCTGTCATTGGTTTAATAACATTTTTTTCTACATTTGCCTATAAATTTGATATTCTTTTTGTTAATTTTAGAAATCGACGATATTCTATAGATAATTATATTGACAGTAAAAACAGACCTGTGATTGGTTTAATAATATTTTTTCTACATGTGCCTATAAATTTGATAATTTTTTTATTAATTTTAGAAATCGACCATATTCAATAGATAATTATTTTGACAGTCTTACCCTAATGGTGGGTTTATGCCAAACCAACCTGGGTTTTGGTCCTATAGGGACAATTTTTATGGTCTCTGTTAGTGAAAGGGAAGAGAATGTAGCGGATTATGCTATACCCAGTAAAAAAAAACGAAATAAGCATGCCGAGAAGAGTTGGCCATTAGTAGTACACAGGAGTTGAAATCAAATGGAATCAGCTGAATTTGAAAGATATATTTTAATAACTGTCCATATCAGGACGGATTGGTGAATTCACCGATATCGGTTATTTAAGCGATATTGGTGAATTTACCGACGGGAAATCAAGGAAGCGTTCTTTTGAGATCGAAGTACACAAAGTGAGTATGTTTCTTTCTTAAGAACAGTAACGACAGAAAAAAATTGCCGTGTCATAAAAAAATCTACTGTGTCATTAAAAAAAAATGTGAAGTTTACAAGTTCAATAAATTCTTACTTTTTCTTTGGTACAGACTTTTTTAAAGTTGCTTCAGATGCAATGCTCAAAGTGTTGCCATATTTGCTTCTTATGTCCCTTTGATTGTTGTATGTATTTTGCTCCTATCATTCTAACCTGGCATGGTGGTAAATCAAGGGTCTATATTTGTTTGGCTGACTTTAAAACAAAGGATGACATACATGTACATTCAAACGCTTTTTTGTTTACAAGTTATATCTATTTGCCAGGAATTTTGTTGCATTTTTTACTGGAGTGGTGACAGTATAAACAGTGTCCGTGACTGGACAAGGTACAGGAACAGTTAATAGAACACTTGCACCCGCCGATATAATTAACCTCAAAACCGCAAATTTGTTATGGCCCCGCAACGAAGTTGGCCGTGCCATATAGTTATACCCTTGTCCGAACTTCCGTCATTCCTCAACAAACCATTATACGGAGATTTTTTTCTAAATGCCTTCAGATTTTGGGCTGATTTTTGATATGTGAAACTACCATCATGTTTGTGTCCATATGTGCTATTGAAATTGCAGATACTTCAACTTTTTGAGACGGGGTCATTCGTGTCGCTTTGACACATCTAGTTTAATATTTTTCTTTCGTTTTATTCCGTCATTGGACTTATATATGCTACTTTGTTTCAGGTATGGCAGAAAGCTGAATTTCCTGAGTTGAAAGAGGTCGAGTGTGCTGAAAATGTCAACCCTGATGGAACAGGTAGAAGTGCATAGACAGTTCAAAGTGTCTCTGTTTCGTGTCCAGTTTAGGAACCTGTCCGCACACCTCTGGAGACAATTGAAACAGATGCCCAAGGAAACGCGGCCAGAAAAAAAAGTGCTCGATATGTTAAATCGTTAACGATTCAGAGGCAGACTTTGAGTCTCACTGGGTTCAGTGTAACAGGAAGGGTGGCAGTTTGTGAGTACAATGTAAATGTTTACATATACATTACCCATCAACTGAAACCGGCTATAAGCATTAAAGAAGTGGGCTAATGGCAAAATATTTGTCCTCGCCATATGCCATAAATGATTATATAAAAACTATTCATTATAAATAATTATGTTACCTGAAGATTCCCAGGAGGCTCAGTGATTCAGGTTCAAACCTTTGGTTAAAGTTGTTATTGCTATAGATATGAAAGACTAATTTCTTAAACTGCATTCGATGTGTTTGTTTTCCATTGCGGGACAGATATGTGTTCTGTTAGTTGTGATTGCAGTAGTAATTAAACTCATCATAGATACCAGGACTAAATTTTGTATATAAGAATCTTTTGTTTGTATGAGCTGAGTTTTTACAGGGCGATAGAAAATTTTAATATGAAAAAGCGTCATATTTCCGCGTAAGCAAGTTCCTATTGAGTCTTTAGGAAACATTAAGAACTTTGATGACATTGACATTGACCCCGACTACATTGCCACATTGCTGCATCTGTTGTTGGTTGATTTGCTAAAGGTCTTGAGTTCAAATCCCAGCATAGACTGGATTTTTTCTACGTAAATTTTGATAAACAGTCTTTTCCGTATAACTAATAAGTTGTATAGTGAATCTGACATTCCCTCTAAAATGTTACAGAATAAAAGAAAGCATGCAAAACAAAGAAAAGGTTTTAACAAAGAGTACACATTAGCTGATTAAGGCATGACGAAAGTTCACATCAAGTACAATACTTGGCTTACACTTAGTATAGAATACTAAATTTTAAAACCCGATAATTCTCATCATCAGTCAAAGAAAGTTTATAAACTCCACCATGACTGGTTAAATAAACAAAAGAATGCGTATTAATGGGGAATATATGTTGAAGAAGTAGGCATCTTTTGCTTTCTTTGCAGAAAACATACTATAAATCCTCAAGATAAAAGTAGAAACATCAATTAAAACAGACCCAATGACAAGATTTAGACCTGAAACCCTCAGTGATTATCTTAACAAAACACGGCATCAAAATGAAATCACAACAAATATGCATCGAAGGGTTTCATTTTTATAAAATTAAGTCGATGTTGTTGATGACACATTTAAAACTTTTAAACCAGTATATTGAGTAATGAAAGAAGAAATAGCTAACCTGAAAAGTGATGGTTGCAGGGGCAGGGATGGATAGAGTGGCCGACCACAAGAGAAATTGTTACAACTGAACTTCTTCGCTACATCTGTAAGCACAAATCCGAAATATTGGGTGGTCTATCTGACATGTCCGATTCAAAACTTTATTGTGTTTGAATTCTTTAAAAATAATTTAGTTTAGTTTGTATTCGGTGCATCTTTTGACAGTTTAAATACTAATATTCTGATGCTTTCTCTGTTTCATATCGAATCATTACGTCATGTTCTCATTTATACGGCAAAATCTAAAATGAATCGAGACATGGCAGTGATCTTCAGAAAAGAATGTAAACAATGTATGAAAGAAGAAAAAATCTGGGTTGCTACCAGTCAAAAAACAAATTGTCCAGAAGGGGTGCACAATCAGTACCCATTGGAATGCCGACTGTCTGTTGAAATATCAATCATATAAACTCACGCAAATATGTTTTCGATAAAAAAAAGGGTCAAGCATTTTGATAATATTATCTTCGACAGAATTATTTATCTATCTGGTTTTAAATTGTTAGAACATGTCTTATTTGTTTGTAATATTCCTGGACTATAACCATGTTAACGTATATCATTTACTTTTATATTATTCAAAATTACTGACCAGAAAGATGAAGAAGTTTTACACACCATGAACGCAGAGATTGGTAATTTGAAAACATGTTTCCTAATTCAGCAGAACATATACAGTGCAACTATCTTGAAGATCTTCCTTCAGCTCTCCTGAAATGATAGATGATCATAAGACAGTTAAGAATAAAGGTAACTTTTAATTAACACATAAAGCCTGAAATAAAAAAAAAAGATGTTTCCTTAGAATTACTCTACTCTCCCTTTTAAGTAAACTCAAAAATAGCATACCCTAAAGTTATTTTGGTCATTAGTTAATAATTATAAGCACTCTTAAAGTCATTTCCCGACATTCAATACAAAAAATGGTAAAAAAAAGATCCTTACCTTCCTACCCTATTTTTGTTTAAAGATGTAACAGGAACCTCACATTTTTTGCCTAGTCACCTTCTCATCGGGCCATAATTGTGTGGTGTTCTTTCTTGTGAAAATAAGTGTTGTAACAGTCATGGTAACGTGAATGCAATAATAGTATACATATGTAACATCCTTCGCGAAAAAAAGATTTACCTTCCGGTTAACAAAATAATATTTTGACCTGAAAATTATTACAAACAGTTTTGACTTTCAGTTAGTAAATGAAATGACAAGGCTGCACATGGCCTCGATTTCAAGGCCCTGAGAAAACTGGCGTTTAGTTCTTCCAAAAGTGGTATGAAATAAACTCATCATAGATACAGTCCTTGGATGGTGTAAACTTCCCACTAACACCATACCCCATACACCTTGTACCATTACACCATACACCTTACACCATTCCCCATTCTATCTACACGATCCAAAATTACCCATAATGCAATTAAATTTTAAATATTAAGATTTTTATTATGTTTATGCTTACCATCCGAAAAAATGAAATAAAAAAAAACTTTGTATGCAACCAATGAAAGGTCGTACACTATCATTCACATCATTCCCGATCGCACGTTACACAATCACACCATTCCTCATACACCATTCCCCTTACACCACACACCATAGCACCATACACCTGACACCATTGCCCCATATGCCATACACCATTACACGTTGTTTTGGGATGTTTACACCATCCAAGGGCCGTACCAGGACTAAATTATGTATATACGCCAGACACGCGTTTCGTCTACAAAAGACTTATCAGAGACGCTCGAATCCAAAAAGTTAAAAAGGGAAAATAAAGTACGAAGTTGAAGAGCATTAAAGACCAAAATTCCTCAAAGTTTTGCCAAATACAGCTAATGTAATACATGCCTGAGGTAGAAAAGCCTTAGTATTTCAAAAATTCTAAAGTTTGTAAACAGTTCATTTATAAATATAACACAAAAGTCAGTCGATGAAGGATGTCAATAAAGAAGTTGTTGTTGCATTAATTCGTATATATTTAGATTTTGTTAAGCCCCACCTATGATGGTTGTGCCCCAATTGTATGGTGCGATCAAACATTTGAATTAAAAGTGTTATGTGGACACATTTTCTTGTGTTTTTAGAGTTTGACATTTTCCCCACAATTGTAACATATTTTGGTTTGCCTAATTAACTGAAAACATTGTAGTGAAGTACAGTCATTTAATGGACACATCATTGTCATACATAACAATACTTTTTATAACCTTTTTCATCCTTTTTGTTTGTTAGTTTTATTAAAACTAAAGCTTACTTAACGAAGTCATAATGAAGCTAGTACGCTTACGTGTACATGATGTAGAAACCTTCAAATCCAAAGTGAGGAATTCAGTATTTGACCCATGCATCTGTCTGTAACTTGAATATTTGTATTCAAAAACTAGTTATATCAGAATATATCGTTGCTACATTAAGAGGTACAAGTAGGTAAATCAGCAAAAACAATTCCAGATTCACCATCTCCAAATATCTCATTACAATAATTGTATCTCGAAGAAATGTCCTAAGAAGTGCATTCAATGCATTAAAACGTCACTACTTTGACATGAGATGTAAACTGTATGTAAAGTTTAGTGGGGAAATGGGTGATGACCATGGTGGACCCAGGAGGGAATTTTTTCGGTAGGATTTATATCAATTTTCTTCAGGCATTTTAGAACACATTTCTTTTACAATTTTATACTGGTAATTGCTCATAAAGATGCTAAAGATCCATCTCAATTTTCCCACCAAAAAAAAATCGGTAATATATTTTATATAGAATTACATTTAATTTTGCATCTACTGAAAAAAAATCTAATTCATATTCATAGCATTCAAACATTTGTTCTTAAATATTTTTGAAACATTCAAATATCATTTAGGTAAATGGTCACTGGGTGAGACAATTTATCATCAATTCCTCAACCAACAAATTTATTTTACCAAATTGCTCTTTTCAAAAGTGCCTAGTTAAATCACTTATCCTAAAGCATATATATTCTTATATGTATTTTATTTTCATTCCAGTCTAGCAATACAAGAACTGACAAAATCATCTGTTTGAAGGAGAGGGAGAATATAAATTTTTCCCCCATAATATCCAAAAGCTTGAAGAAAATGAATATCGGCTAGCGGGGAGATTGGTGGCGCTCAGTATAACACAAGATGGCCCAGGAATGTATTTTTTAAATCAGAAGTTGTATGAGCTCATGAATGGAGAGCAAAAAGATCTAAGAGATCTTGAAATTGAAACCATTCCAGATACTGCAGCAAGAGATGTTCTGCAGAAGGTAAGCACAGTTTAAAAACTTCTAGTTTCTATGCAGATAATTTGGCTTGCTCTTTCAATTTATCAGTGAATAAACTGAATATAACACATAGTTTAAATGTTAAAGTTTTTAATAAGATCAGTTTGCGATGGACCAAAGATATTTGGTAAGAAGTTGCAAGCCTAATTTCTATGGAACCACCCTTCATCATGGTTTGTTGACTTTTGCTTACTGTAAATTTAGAAATTATTGTGACGTCTTTATTATTGTGAAAATGCAACAGAATTGTAATTGCATTTTTATTATACCCTCACTTTGAAAAAAAAGGGGGGGGGGGGGTAATACTGTTTTACCTCTGTCTGTCCGTCAGTCCGTCCGTCGGTCCATCCGTCAGTCCGTCCCATGAAATTTTCGTCGCATTTTTCTTAGGAACTACACATCAAGGCTTTCTAAAATTTAGTATCAAGGTTTATATGAGGGAGCTATACTGTGTGATGCGTTTTCAGATTCATTATTCAACACCTTCCTGTTTATGTTAAAATCAATCGGGTCCAGGACCAATCCAGTATATCTTATCATAATCCTTTGTTTTTAAATCAATTTCCTATGTGCATATATTTAGAGTAATTCAGGGCTGGTAAACTCAGTGTATGATAATATTTCTGATTATGGAATACATTCTTCTGCATTTATTTCCATAGTTTTCTAGAAATTCACAATTGCATGATTGTAGTAGAATTTTAGCAATTTATATAACATGCCTTTATTTATTATAGCTAAAAGAAATAAGAACCAGTGATCATGGAGAATGGCTATTGGACCAGGGATATAATGGAGCCTGGAGATTGAAAATAGAGGACAAGGATAAAGTTGTAAACAGTTTGATGAAACAACTTCTTTTTTAAGTTGTAATTAAAAAAAAAAAAAACCTCTTGACTGATGTGCTACGTTAAATTCTCAATAAAAACTTCTGATTTCAATGTTTTATTCATTATAAAGAACTGCATTTAGAAACTATTTTTACTACATGTATATATGTGAAATAAGTATATATCATTGAAAATTAACTTTTGTTTTACAGAACATCAGCTGAAATTGAACAGTTTTGCAGTGGAAAATTCATTTTGATAAACTGAATGCCCTTGAGCAGGAAGATTATATGAAAATTCATACTTCAAGAGATATTTTTCTAATGAACAGTCAATTCAAGATACAAGCATATCTCGATGCAAATCCAGTGAAAGTGCAGGCAAGTGTTCATGGGAGATCAGTAAGAAGTGCGGGCAGCTCAGCAGTATCTTCAAAACGACTTGAAGTCGAGGAAAAAAGGATTGAGCTTGAGGCTAAAAGACAAGCAATGAAACGTAAGCAAGAACTTGAAATGGCAAACATGGCATTACACTTAGAGGAAGATGAACTTCAAATGCAAACTGATATAGCTGTAGTTGATGCAAAAGCTATGATATACGACAAGTTTGAAAATCTGTTAGGTAAGTGATACAATTGCTGTGTCCACGGAATCCTCGGATGTTTTTTTTTGTCATCTAGAAACCACTTATCCCAACGAATATGTATTCCTTTTATATTTGATTAACATTTTAAACTAGTGACTTTATTTTGTGGAACTCTTTTTCCACCAAAATGATAATTATTTCCGCTTTAATTATAACAGTATTAGCCATACTTACATGGTTTCGACGTAAACTTTCTCTTGTTAATAACATTTTGTGCATAATTCAAGATTTAAAGTCAAACTCCTTCCTTTTCAAAATTATTAGAAACGGACCCTTTCGCCTAGATCAAATTACCGGAACCGGACCCATGTCAGCTTTATTGCAGGCACCGGACCCTTGATGATGTTTTGTTTTTGCTTTCAGGAAAAGGAAATCTGCATTATGGTTACAAAAACCAAAAAAGTATAGTGGCAGTATTAAAAAAATAATTAATAATTCAAAGGTGGAAACTTCTAAAAATATATTTGATCCAAATGAAAATAAATTAAGTTATGCACCCGACTTGGAATTGACATGAAAGATCTAGATGAGAAATAATGATCCTTAAAATACATGTATCACTCAACACTTATTTCTCTTTTTTATCTGGAAGTATAAAGTCCCGTATTTTATTATAGAAATAAGTTAATATATTTTTCTATATATATATATATATTATCTGGTAGATTTATTCTAGAATACCAATTTGAATGCACTTAATATACATATTTCATCTTATCAAGAATAAAAAACAAAAAGTCGGAAAACAAAAAATACCCGAGGGAAACGCCCAATATTCAACTAAGGACAAAGCAGCTATGGCATTAGGCAATGAAAACATGTACATTGTGAATGATTGATTGTTGGTTGCCTAACGTCCAGTGGCAAATATATCACGCATATTCAGGACGAGAAGAAGTTAACAATGAATACAATAGGTAGGTCTTGTCATAATAAGGCAATGAAAACATATACATTGTATTTTCAAATAATTTTATTCTCAACAAAAAATAACATGTATTTCAACAATGTTTAACAGCAACAAAAAATGTCGGAATAATTGCAAAACCCCGAATCAAAGAAACACAATTTTATTTTAAAATGTAAAGTCATGCACAACCCCTTTATGCAATAACATAAAAGATATATCAATAAAACAATATTTTCATATAAAACGAAATCGCTTAATGCAAAAACACAACTTTAATATAATGCACTAGCGATTATTCAACAGCACAAACATTTGGCGGCGATACAAACAGTATGTTCATATAAAACAAAAGTCTTTAAAAATATAACAACAAATCGAATAAGACGTGCACAATCCCTTTGTGCAAACACACAAACGTAATTAATTAAGCCCAGTTTTCTTGGAAAGTTTGTACAGAGAGGCTCTAAATTTATAGAATGTTCCACAAGTAGATCATTGGAATCTGGGCATTTGAATGATTTGTTACAAATATCACAGTTTGATCCCTCAACTTTTACACCGCAGCTGAATACATGCCTTCTTCTGTTTCTAATATTGGTAAACTTTGCCCAACACTTTTCACAACTGTGTGGTTTTGTTTCCTCATGCATGTATTTGTGTCCTTGAATATCCGCCGTATAGTTGAATCCTTTACCACATTTGGGACATAAATATTTAAAGCGGTTAATATGCTGAGAATTTTTTATTACAAATATCACAGTGTACTTCCTTGGTTTCAGTCGAAGGTGATGGTTCGATGTTGGAAGGTTCACCAGTAGATATTAATACATCCACATGTATGTTGGATTGGTCATTTGTAGATATAGCTGGCTCGCTATCCATATACTCATTTGAAGATATTACTAGTACATATTTCAATAGTTTCCTCCTAAAACGTAAAACAACATGAATCAAATATTGGAAAACCACAACTTCGTAATAATATCATCTACGGGTGTGCATGGCATTTAATAGTTAGAAAGAGCCATATCAAACAGGCTTAATTTATTAAAAAAATATAATTAAAACTACTACAAATCCCATGAAAAAAACAGATCTTATTGCAATTATATAATTTGGTAAAATATAGTTAAATCTAACAGAACATTTCACATTTATATATTTATATGCGATGGTGATAACGTAACAACTAAGTATGACAGACGGTCCGGCGGCGACAACAATATACCCGAAATTTCAATAAAAAGTACGTATAGTATCCAAAAGATAATGGCTAAATATATATTATCAGCATCACAAAGGGTCCGGTGCAAGGTTTCTTAAACGTCCTAAAGGGCCCGGTTCCAACCATATTGACAATAAATTACGTTTTTCTCCGCTCTAAAGGTTTCCTAAGGATTAATTTGTTTTCTCTTGACAACATTTGATGTCAAACAATAACCTGTAAGTTTACTTACTGGATATGGAACCTGAAAAGCATAAATAACAAAAACATTATCACTTTATGCACTCGAACGCATAACATGCGAGTTCATATTCTTTAATTTGTTGAACCCCAACTGAATTACAAGCCTAATTCTTCGATTTTGATCTTGTCAGTTATCATTTTGTTCCGTGTTACAATTCATAAATACCTTACATTGTTCTAAAACGTGATAAATATACTTTTTTCAAAGGAGCGTGAAGTTGACTTGCCAATAAAGTGTGAAGTGTCCGTTGCTACTAGCAGCCAGTATCTGTTTCCGCCAGAAGTGGCCGTTATGGTTATGCACCGTGTGACCCGCTTCAAATTGACGTGCTGGACCATCACCACTGAAAACACGTAAACTTTCAAAGGACTTTCAGATATGGACAAATGGACAGCTTCTAAATCTCTTATTCTGTTTTTTTCTATTGTAAAAGTACATAAATTTGAATTATCTGCCCTTGCAATTGAGTTGCCTCCCCTAATGAGGGAGAAAACTAATCGTCCAGTGGCAAATATATCACGCATATTCAGGACGAGAAGAAGTTAACAATGAATACAATAGGTAGGTCTTGTCATAATAAGGCAATGAAAACATATACATTGTATTTTCAAATAATTTTATTCTCAACAAAAAATAACATGTATTTCAACAATGTTTAACAGCAACAAAAAATGTCGGAATAATTGCAAAACCCCGAATCAAAGAAACACAATTTTATTTTAAAATGTAAAGTCATGCACAACCCCTTTATGCAATAACATAAAAGATATATCAATAAAACAATATTTTCATATAAAACGAAATCGCTTAATGCAAAAACACAACTTTAATATAATGCACTAGCGATTATTCAACAGCACAAACATTTGGCGGCGATACAAACAGTATGTTCATATAAAACAAAAGTCTTTAAAAATATAACAACAAATCGAATAAGACGTGCACAATCCCTTTGTGCAAACACACAAACGTAATTAATTAAGCCCAGTTTTCTTGGAAAGTTTGTACAGAGAGGCTCTAAATTTATAGAATGTTCCACAAGTAGATCATTGGAATCTGGGCATTTGAATGATTTGTTACAAATATCACAGTTTGATCCCTCAACTTTTACACCGCAGCTGAATACATGCCTTCTTCTGTTTCTAATATTGGTAAACTTTGCCCAACACTTTTCACAACTGTGTGGTTTTGTTTCCTCATGCATGTATTTGTGTCCTTGAATATCCGCCGTATAGTTGAATCCTTTACCACATTTGGGACATAAATATTTAAAGCGGTTAATATGCTGAGAATTTTTTATTACAAATATCACAGTGTACTTCCTTGGTTTCAGTCGAAGGTGATGGTTCGATGTTGGAAGGTTCACCAGTAGATATTAATACATCCACATGTATGTTGGATTGGTCATTTGTAGATATAGCTGGCTCGCTATCCATATACTCATTTGAAGATATTACTAGTACATATTTCAATAGTTTCCTCCTAAAACGTAAAACAACATGAATCAAATATTGGAAAACCACAACTTCGTAATAATATCATCTACGGGTGTGCATGGCATTTAATAGTTAGAAAGAGCCATATCAAACAGGCTTAATTTATTAAAAAAATATAATTAAAACTACTACAAATCCCATGAAAAAAACAGATCTTATTGCAATTATATAATTTGGTAAAATATAGTTAAATCTAACAGAACATTTCACATTTATATATTTATATGCGATGGTGATAACGTAACAACTAAGTATGACAGACGGTCCGGCGGCGACAACAATATACCCGAAATTTCAATAAAAAGTACGTATAGTATCCAAAAGATAATGGCTAAATATATATTATCAGCATCACAAAGGGTCCGGTGCAAGGTTTCTTAAACGTCCTAAAGGGCCCGGTTCCAACCATATTGACAATAAATTACGTTTTTCTCCGCTCTAAAGGTTTCCTAAGGATTAATTTGTTTTCTCTTGACAACATTTGATGTCAAACAATAACCTGTAAGTTTACTTACTGGATATGGAACCTGAAAAGCATAAATAACAAAAACATTATCACTTTATGCACTCGAACGCATAACATGCGAGTTCATATTCTTTAATTTGTTGAACCCCAACTGAATTACAAGCCTAATTCTTCGATTTTGATCTTGTCAGTTATCATTTTGTTCCGTGTTACAATTCATAAATACCTTACATTGTTCTAAAACGTGATAAATATACTTTTTTCAAAGGAGCGTGAAGTTGACTTGCCAATAAAGTGTGAAGTGTCCGTTGCTACTAGCAGCCAGTATCTGTTTCCGCCAGAAGTGGCCGTTATGGTTATGCACCGTGTGACCCGCTTCAAATTGACGTGCTGGACCATCACCACTGAAAACACGTAAACTTTCAAAGGACTTTCAGATATGGACAAATGGACAGCTTCTAAATCTCTTATTCTGTTTTTTTCTATTGTAAAAGTACATAAATTTGAATTATCTGCCCTTGCAATTGAGTTGCCTCCCCTAATGAGGGAGAAAACTAATCAAACAAGAGTTTTCTGGTTTTTTTTGGAAAAATGCAACCATAACGTCATTTTCAACATTGGAATGAATTACCTACTTCTCTAAAAATTTTCACATTCAATTAAAGATCTAGACCTTGGTTTCTGGTATTTCCAAATCCTAGATGGAGGAAGACACCCTATCTACCTTAATTTTTAAAAAGTGGCAAAGTCTTCAATTTATTTATTCAGGTATCCATCAGAAAGTTTTTGAAATGTCAAAATTGAAATTAAATTGAAAACCTATTAATGAAAGATTTCTGCGAAGTTGAATTCTATTGTTATTATTTAATTTGCAAATCATTATTAAAAATCTCTGCTTTAAAATCTTCAGTTTCAACTTTTATATTTCATAATAGATCTGATATTTTGGCCTGCATGTATTTCCATATATTTATGATTTTTTTAATTTCATTTTTTTTCTAGCTCACACCTAAAAGAAGAATTGAAACATGACCAGAAGAACAAGCCTTTTTTATATCAAGGTTTGTATTATGTTGATATTTTAACTTGATATAAATGTTAAGAATTTTCAAACAATCTTGTGATACTGCTACTTAAATTGAATTAGTCAAGAAAGAAGCCAATCAGATTTCCAGTTTTAAAAAACTATGAATTTTTCTAAAAACTAAGGATTTTCATATCCCAGGCATAGATTACCTTAGCCGTATTTGGCACAATTTTTTGGAATTTTGGAACCTCAATGCTCCTAAACTTTGTACTTGTTTGGCTTTATAAATATTTTGATATGAGCGTCACTGGTGAGTCTTTTGTAGACGAAACGCGCGTCTGGCATACTAAATTATAATCCTGGTACCTTTGATAATTATTGTGCTTATTTTAAGTTGAAACGTCCACTTCCATGTTTTGACGAGAGATACAAAATAGCTAATTGTGAGTCCTATGGAAATATACATTTCTTTGGCAATGTTTATTTTATGCCAAGACTGTTTAAGTTGTGAAGTTAGCTACAGGTATAGCATGCTAATTTCAAAAGTTGGAGTTCATTTGTAGGAAACCAAATTCTGAAATCGTTATCTGCTGCTTCCACTATATAGTTAATTCAGTATAAGGTTACGGTTTTTGGTTGAGGTGCTCTTTGTTGTAGATGAGATTAAAATTTAGCACTGAGCGTTCCTGATGAAGGTTAAATTTTGGGAAAGTTCACATTTTATTTATAGAGTGATTTCATTTTTCTGTAACATGTTTGGTCAAATTACCTGATTGACCAAATAAATAAATTTTTGGTCTCTCTACTGCTGACTGAATGTTGATTGGCTTTCTATTCGGATACTTTTGTACATATTCCTCGTCCGTCAAAAAAATAGCTGGATCATAAAACCAATAGATGGAGGCGTGGTTTAATATATCGCTATGATCGTGCCAAACTTTAAAGATGTCTTGTTCTTTCCAATAGTTTCAACTTGTTGATGGCCTCTTTATTTTATTTCAGGCTGATGTTCACCAATCCTGATATAGCGTAGTTGGACATCTTCATCCACAAAGATTCAATGATCTGTTTGACATGTATACAATGTATAAGTAACATTTTTCTAAATGATGCTTAATGCTGGGTCTAATATTTTGATTTATTCCAAATGATTGCATTTTAGTTGTGAATGTATTTTTCAGATCTCACAGATTGAGAAACAAGAAGAGACTTGCCATCAATGTCTCTGTGAGAAGTGCAGACATCATTGAAGATGTACTCACTACTTACAGATAGCAACCAGACATTCTTCACCACCACATCCATTGCACGTTTGTTGGAGAAGAAAATGCTTTAGACTTAGAGGGTGTGACTAGGGAAATGTTTTTTTTTATGGCAGTGATTATGACGTTTTTCATGGGGAACCTTCACAAACTCCCTAGAGTTGATGCAAGAACTTTATTTAACGGGACCCTTCAGTTGATCGGTAAAATCATGTCATGCATATGTGTTGTGTAATTATCTTCCTCAAGGAATTTCACCGCTTCTTTACATCTATGCTGGCAATGGCATATATACTGATGAACTCCTCTTGCAAACATTTTAAGCATTTATCACTGAAACAGATAGTAACCTTGTCAACCAACTATTATCAAACATTAACTGGGACGGCCTACATGCAGAGATCGTAAATCTCATCTCTACAAATGATGGTTTTGAGGTACCAGCAAAAACTAATGAGAATACACAGAGTATCTTTGACTTGGCAAAAATAACAATGACTGTTACCCCATGTGTTCCTATTTCAAAACTGAAAGTGGGTATGGACTGCTACCATTTGTTATGGAACGGTGTTACTGAACCTGTTATTATAAATTTAATTAATCAATACAAACCGACACATTTGAAAGTCATTAACTTAATATCCTGCACAACATCAGATTACCCAACCCTATGCTCCTTAGAAGAAAAGTTGGAGACTTATGTTGAAAGATTTTGGACATCAAGTGACATTTTATGTATACCCAGGCTTTACGTTTCTTTCAATTTCACTCAAGGCTTCAACAGAAGACCTATTGCGAACACTTGTTTAGCTACTCTTCAAATAAGTCGTTTTTATTTTTCTGCCGACGAACTTATAGAAAATTCAATATGTATTTATCACATAGTTCTAGTGCACTGTTTGACTCAATATAAATTGTATTGTAGAAAAATAAATTTGAAACTGAAAAAAAAAAAATGCTCAGTGGTAAAGTTGACATTTGAAATTAATACATGTAAACTGTATGTGATAGGAATATTTAAGCTTCTAGTCTCAAGATTCTTCAATGCTTAGTTTGGATTACAGATATTATTAAAAACATGATATTTTAAGATATATGTAAATACATTTGTTGCTTCTTTAAATAAAAAGAGGTATTTGTTATGCTAATATAATATTTGTTATGCTAATATAATATTAGTGCTCAATGGCTATTTAGTGTTTGAATTCCAAATATATACTGTACATAGTTAAAGTTCCAAGTTCAATTTTAAGTTCTGATATATCAAATATATATTCTTTGGGAAAAAAAGATATTTTTAATAGCCATTCATTAAATAAAAACTCAAAAAATTTCATACACTGAAATCTGTTTACGGCATGGATCTTACAAGCTAGTTTATAGAAATGACAGAATTGTGCAGGAAATTGTGTTTCATAATATTTTGAAGCAGTGTATCGTGTTTAATGTCTATAAACGCGTGTATAATATTAATTGATACTCGCTCTGACACTAGGTCAAAGAACTCTGCCCGACGAAGATTTATGTTTCGATAAGGCCGAAGTGACTAAGAATCGTATTAATGCACTATACACTTTAGAAATATATTGCAAGTAAGATTGCCTTAACTAAGGTTTAAAACTATAAAGATTTGATAGATTTAGATTTAGAGAAGTTTTTTTTATAAACCTTCACACATCAAAACCATTTAAAAAAGACAGGCAGTAATTTAAAAGTGAACATGTTCAAAACATGAAAGATTGTAAAACTGAAAATTTTTATTTTCTCAAATCAACAGCTATGGCATTTTATAAAATTGATGCTTTTTATAACGTAACTGTAACAGTGTCATCGGTCACAGGATTTGTGAAAGATACATCTTCTAACTGTGTAGGTTCGTCCATGGTTCATACTCATGTCGCAAGTTTTATTCGCACTTTTAGACTGTACAGCAGTTTGGTACAGATCAAGCAGCTTGCACATCCAGAAGGTGTGAATGGAACGTAGGGCGAAAGAAAAAGAAAGACCCTAAAAATGTGACGGAATCTTCATACATTGGGGAAAAAAAGAAAGTGGACAAAAATATTTAATCCTTCACTGAAAACTGATGACAACTCATCTGAAGAAGTTTTCCTTTGCAATTTAAAAACTATGTGATCCACTGTGCTTACTTACAATTATGAAGACTATGAAATGAATATCGACACAAAAATGTAACTGGAGAAAAAACGAACAAAGTTGTTGCACAAGTTATCTGCATATGGTAGTGATGTGCCATATGAATTAGTTGAAAATCAAAGAAGTGATGAATGCTTCCACCGAGAGCAATGAGGATAACAGCATCAGATGAAAAGTCAGTGTTTAATAAACTGAAGAAAATTATGTATAAAACTGATCCGGTCAAAACAAGAGCTATGACTTATGGAATCGAGCATGAGAATGATGCTTTGAAAGATTGGACATTAATGAAGAAAAAACAATCTCCTTTGCTAGAAGTTGCACACTGTGGTTTATGTGTTAATTCGGAATATCCAGAGCTTGCATGTAGTCGAGATGGATAAGTGAGGGATGTTTCGGATAATGGAGAAGATGATTTTTGTTTGGTTGAAAGAACAATGTATGCTTGAAAAGTGTTCTGAAAATGACTTAGAGAAAAGTTTATCATTATTAATATTATTTATCATATTATTAAACAAAGAAGTGAAATCCATCAATTCCTCTCATGGCACACACTCCTCAGATTTTTCCTACGATTTATATAGAGCTTCTAACTGCAAAACCTCATAATAAAAAGGAAATACTTTAACGTCGCTCTTTATCCAGACGGAATACAGTGACCCTGTTTAGAAAAATAAATCAGAAATGCTCTCCATTAAAATCGAAATGAAGATTCCTCCATTGGCATTAAATGTTGTGTATCCATCAGAGCACATTTAAGATAAATTAGTAAATGAATCTTAAAAAGACAGACTGATGGATAATTGAATTTTGTATCTTGCCTTGTAATTAAATCTAAAACAATCTATCACTGCTACATTAAACAATGTGAATTGCTACCGACATATCCGTATTTACTTATCTTCTATTTATAAACTATAGGTTCTTAAGAGCTTGTGTCTCACCTTGGTCTTTGTGCATATTAAACAAAGGACACAGATGGATTCATAACAAAATTGTGATTTGGTGAAGGTGATGTGTTTGTAGATCTTACTTTACTGAACATTCTTGCTACTTACAATTTTCTGTATCTGTTATAAACTTGGCCCTTTAGTTTCAGAGGACAATATTTGGTAAAAACTTTGAAAATTGTAAAAAAATTTACTATGAACGGCAATAACTCCTTAAGGGGTCCACTGACCATTTGGGTCTGTTGACTTATTTGTGATCTTATTTTGCTGAACATTATTGCTGTTTACAGTTTATCTCTATTTATAATAGTATTCACGATAATAACCAAAAACGGCAAAATTTCCTTAAAAAAATACCTATAAAGGGCAGCAACCCAACAACCAGTTGTCCAATTCATCTGAAAAGTTCAGGGTAGATAGATATTGACTAGATCAAGTTTAACCCCTTGTAAGATTTGCTCTTAATGCTTTGGTTTCAGAGTTATAAGCCAAAATCTACATTTTACCCCTATGTTCTATTTTTAGCCATGGTGGCCATTCTGGTTGGTTTGGCAGGTCGCCGCACACATTTTTTAAAAAACTATTTACCCTAATGATGATTGTGGCCAAGAATGGTTAAATTTTGCCAAGTGGTTTCAGAAGAGAAGATTTTTGTAAAAGATTATAAAATTTACGAAAAATTGATTATAAAGGGCAATAACTCTTTAAGCAGTCAACTGACCATTTTGGTCATGTTGACTTGTTTGTGGATCCTACTTTGCTGAACATAATTGCTGTTTACAGTTTATTTATATCTATAATAATATTCAAGATAATAAACGAAAACGGCAAATTTTACTTGAAATTACTAATTCAGGGGCAGCATCCAAACTACCTGATTCATCAGAAAATTTCAGGGCAGATAGATCTTGACTTGATAAACAATATTAGTCCTTGTCAGATTTGCTCTAAATGCTTTGGTTTCAGAGTAATAAGCCAATAATAATAATTTTACCCCTATGTTCTATTTTTAGCCATGGTGGCCATCTTAAATAAAAGCGGGACGAAAGATACCAAAGGGACAGTCAAACTCATAAATCTAAAACAAACTGACAACGCCATGGCTTAAAATGAAAAAGACATACAAACAACGGCACACACGACACAACATAGAAAACTAAAGAATAAACAACACGAACCCCACCAAAAAACTTGGGGTGATCTCAGGTGCTCCGGAAGGGTAAGCAGATCCTGCTCCACATGCGGCACCCGTCGTGTTGCTTATGTGATAAAAAAATCCGGTAAATAGTCTAATTCGGTAGGTCACATTCAGGAAAGGGAAAGGCAACGAATAAAGATTGGCAACACTTAGAGTGACTGGGAAATACTGATAAAGGGTGTCCCCAAGGGTCGATTTAGGCTGGGCACTTATTATTTTTTTTTTCATTAATGCTTTTCACATTACCCTTTTGGAACCTATTTTCTGGATGTGCGTCCCTCAGTATCAATTTACATCCTGTCGCATTTTCAAAAACACGCTCAAATATCGACGCCATTGTATTCAACTTATTGAAACTTGTCAACATCATGTTTGCATGCATCTATTTTGAGGAGGACAAATCCATCAGTGTGGTTGGGAAAGAGAACAAAGAGTTGAAAGTGGACGGTGAATTTGAATCCAAAGTAAATACATGATGCAATGGAAGGTCAGGGGAACTCGTGAAAACTTACCATGAACCAAGAAGAACAAACGGTGAGTACTTAATAGTAGATACATTGTCTTTCCTTTTATGGACGCCTGAAATTATGTCGATAGCACACAATACAACAAATTATGATGGCCATTAGCTCCTGGTTTAAACAAGATGATGTCATAGCATTTCACTGCTGTGAAAAAAAAAACCACTGCATTTTGGTTCAAACAAATAAATGTTTATAACTGGCAAATAGCGAATAGAATATTTAAATAATAATTTCAGAAACAGCAGAACATTTGCCATTCAGACTTCATGAAATAACTGAAGCTAAACAGAAATCCAATGTAACATTACCTCTTGACACAACACATATGGAAGTCTTTGATTTCCTGGAAGAAGAGAAAGTATATACAACAGTATGCACATTATCTTCACGAATGCGATAAGGTGTTGTTTATGTGTGGTGATGGTCATTATGAAGTGAACCTTACAAAAAACCTTATAGGATTGAACTGGAATGAAAGCATGGAATCATCATAATCGCACTTATACCATTTTAAAATTGTATGCAAAAATTAGCAGACAGTAAACTTCAAACACAAATTCTTTCAATTGTTTCCTCAAATTTGACAAAATGTAAAATTATGCAGCGTCTGCCTAGCATAAATATAAAAAAAACCATTTTAATCCCTTTTTGTCAGCTTTTCGTCTGTGACGTTCGAATCCAAAAAGTTAAAAGGCCAAAATAAAATCATGTCCTTGGTATTCATTCCAGTATCTGATAGAAAAGATTGGACGCGATAAAAAAAAAATAACCTCTAATATTGTTGTCTTTATAGATACAATTAAATTACGCCATCTATAGTTTCAGACTAATTGATCGAAATATACCGTCGAGCTCCCATTTTTTGTGAACTCGAAAGTTCCAAGCCAAACCAATACTAACGTCTTTTCCGACTCCCAACTTGCAATACGACCTTCAAATTCTTCTACAAATTTGGTGTTCCTACTTGTAGACCTCCCCCCTTTTCGCAACCAAGTTAATAATCGCGCTGTACATTCATCAAAAGATAGTTCCCTTTACTGTCAGTCAAAAAAGGCTCTCCTACTTTGATGACCACCAATTTTTTTCTGAAAATCACCATCAAACCTGTCGAATGGCCCACGCACTGCGTATTAAGACATTTTGTGTAAAAAGAATGCCACATGTAATTTTCCGTTAAAAGCCTTATTTAACTGGCGACCATGTTGAGATCGTACACAAATTTTCTCGCGAAATAAAATAGATAGACTTGCAGTTTGTCCAGTCGGAAATATTTCATGCATATTATACACGAAGTAGCATGTATTTAATTAGACATATTTGATATCTACAATTATTCAAATAAAGATAACAAATAATAACTGTTTGTGCTTAAAGTCCGGTTGCAAGTATTTCAGACAATTAAAACTTAATGCCAAAGTTACTGAAAAAATCAGAAAATTTTTGCTCTGTCTTGGGGTAAATGCATATACTAGTATTACCCAAATAATATATTCATATAAATGTTCCATAAAAGTACACACTAAGACTCAAAAGATAGAATTTAAAAAGAATTCAAACTAAAAAAAGTAGGATCCGATGTGTGATTGCTACAGTCGCTTTGGGTATGGGTATAAACAGACAAAGACAATGTGTGTTCCTACGCAAGTTCTAACACTTCTTTAATTTCAGACCAGAAAACAGTTGCAAGTCTGTCTGAAAGTAATATATGCAGTGGATGCGCCTTGGAACATTGTGATTGTTCTTCCTGTAGATGTTGTTCTGTGTGCATTGAAAAGTGTCCATGCCAAAAAATATGCTTTTTTAAACTAATGGTGACTAAACTGTATCTATAATTGATTTTCTCTCTGAATTAAGTACACAATAAAACACTTACTTTTTAGCTCACCTGGCCCATGAGTTTAAACCTCAACTTCAGTGTTACATAATTTCCATATTCTATTCTCCACTGGAAGCCCCACATATCTGTCTCTTTCAATTTCAAACATCAGGGGCGTAGCTACCTAAGGCTCGACTAGCCACGTGCCTATACATAAATTTGCCGATTATACCCCTTTCGGAAAAAATAGATAAATAAACATGTGTATTCTAATTCGTATTATTATTTATACATAACCAACCCGTATTCAAATCCCGATACTGGTATCCTGGTTAAGTACGATAACTCGTGTATAGGTAAACAAAATTTCAACATGGATAAATTTGTTGTTCGTTCGAAACGAAAGAAAGATGAAGATAGTTCAAATTGTCAGACTAGAACTGCAATTGACGATAGTGGAGAATCATCTAAGACTGAAGCTTCTCCGACAAGTAATACATCGTCATGTACACAACACCATCCCCCAGATATCTGGTCTTTACACCACCAACAAACAATGCCTGACATCAAGAAGATAGCTATCTTAACACAAAAATGGACGGAGAGTCACAGCTTTAAATTTCCCGCACGGTAAGTACTGTATATTCATAAATATTGTTAGCAGAGTATGCTGAATGTCTGAATAAAGAAAAGATTTTTTTCGCAGAGTTTTGTATTTGATCAGAAAGCGGTCTTACTCATGCTGCTATGATTATTTGGATTTTATTGACAATGCCTGGTTCATCTGCAACTAGTGAAAGATCCTTCAGCGCGATGAGACGCGTCAAATCCTACATGAGATTGACAATTGGAGACGAGTGACTTTCAAATTAATCTCTTCTTCATATTCACCGACACCTCTCAAAGTTTGAAAAAATTTTAAAAGTGCCAACATATAACAGCTTGTTAGAATTATTCAACAGAAAAAATAATAGATTGTTTAGCGGCGTCTGAAAATTTAAGTGTAAATGAACAAGAAGCACTCAATCGGAACATGAAATATGCCAATGAAACCATAGGAACATAGGGACTATATATTAATTATACCAACGAAATCATTTTTCAGATTTTAGTGCAAGATATTGTTGTCAATATAAGGGAATTTGATTTGACTGTCATACAAGTGAGAGCTTAAACTAGCTATAAAACCAGGTTTAATCCACCATTTTCTATACAAGTTCATGTCTGTACAGAGTCAGGAATATGACAGTTGTTATTAATATTATTCGTTTAATGTTTTTTACCTTTGATTTTGACATGTAATTACGGACTTTACTTATATTTTTAAGATAGGACTTGTGCAGCTTATTACTTCACACTACATACCATCTGTGGGCGTGTCATTTATATTTATTTGTTCTGTCAACTAATAAATTCATACCTGCTCGTCCAGGCAAATCTGGAAACCCATACAGAGGCAATGTCTGTTTAATGTTATTTGCCACAGACAGTGGAACAAAAAACCAACAACTCATTTAACATTAACAAGACTAAGGAAACAACTTGCAACATTAGCACAGGTTCTAAATTTGAAGGAAAACTAGCATGAGATATTAGCGACATTTCAAGGTCATGATACACATTGATTGTAGGTTGCTTAACGTCCAGTGGCAAATATTTCATGCATATTCAGGACAATCATGATATAAAAGCTCACCGGATAATTTGTATTACTGCTACAGTATCAGTAAATTGTATTATTATTATTGTTATATTCTCCCCCAAGGTAATAGGTTACGCAATGTAAAATTATCCTGATTATTAAAAAAGTTAAAGTTTGACAAATGACTTGTGACTTTAACGGTCGGTCAAATCGGGGAGGGAAGACGTGATATCGACATCCACTCCAATATCAAAAGAAGGAAGTATAAAGAAGAAGATGTGGTATTATTGCCAATGAGACAACTATCCACAAAAGACCAAAATGACACAGACATTAACAACTATAGGTCACCGTACGGCCTTCAGCAATGAGCAAAGCCCACACCGCATAGTCAGCTATAAAAGGCCCCGATAAGACAATGTAAAACAATTCAAACAAGAAAACTAACGGCCTTATTTATGTAAACAAATGAACGAAAATAAGGGCTTTAATTAACTTGCTCTCGAGTCTTATTTACTTTCCTTAATAGTTATTCCACAAGGACGCGGTGTGTCAGTGTAAGATCACCCCGATGCTATTCAACAGCATGTATATCATTGAACGTGCACCCCCTACAGGAAATCAACCGCCAGCTCGACAGAGTATGCAAGTCACAATACAATAAGTGACCATAATATTTTGATACGTCACACAGGTAACAGAAATGTTTTTGTCGATCACAGTCATGATAAGTGTTAGTTTGTTCGTGTGTTGATTATTAAAATAGTTTTGAAAATAGAAAATTATTATGTAAAATGCGAGTAAGTGACCATTTCTTGGAAATAGAGAGGGGTAGATATAAAAGAATTCAAAGAGAAAAAAGAATATGTAAACATTGTAATATAAATGCGGTTGAAGATGAAACCCACTTTTTCTTAAAATGTAAAATTAATAAATCTTTACGTAATCAGCTTGAAAGAGATATAAATAATATATGTCCAGAATACTTTACTTTGTCTGAAACAGATAGATTGCAATTAATTCTATCTTCATTTGATATTATGCAGCTTACTGTTCCGTTCATTAAAAAGTCATTTGCACTGAGGGGAGTGGACACAACGCCTGCATAAATATTACTGTTTTATCATTTATATATGATGTTTAATATAAACTCCGGGTTAATGGGTAGGTTGGTAGGAACACAATTGTACATTATAACAGTTAACAAAATATACCAAAAAAAGTCATACCTACATGTACAATGTAGAAAAAAATAAAGTACATTATACCTCTCTATGCAGCTCTCGAGTTTATATGGGATTTTTTTTAAGTGTTATCATACATGTTTTTAATTGTTATTTCGTGTTACGTTTGACGATGACCACTACACAACTGGAAGATGAAATAAGTATAGGTGAAAAACTTCCTGTTGATGTCGATAGACAATGAGAGGATGATCAGCCCTTTGACGCTGGTTCCAAAACTGAGACAGCACATCTTTCGAATGTTTCATCAGAGAAACGTGGTGATCAGCCAAAGGTAGTTGTTTTCACGACTGGCTCAAAACAACTATCGGAGGTTTCAGCCCTGAACTACGACCAGACTAAGGTGGATGGTTCCACAAATAAAACATAACACAGATAAGAAATCAGAAAGATATTTTAGTAAAAGCGGTAATTAACACAGGAGTGAAGGTCAAAATATGCACCAATATCTGTCTTATCTTTTTTCAATTGACAGTCCGACTTACAACAGGCCACTTACGGACAACTCAAGGAGGTTTTGAAGTTGCATGACTTCTAAAGAGCATGAATCTCCCTTTGGAAATTATCGGTTTTGTGTCCATATTTATACATTCGGTCAACACCGTGGACTGTAAGGAAAGATTGATATTGGACCTATGCTTATATTTTATCACAATATGGCACTTATGTATAGTAGGAAAGTCCATGAGCCCGGTAGTAGAACTCTGAACAACGAGTGATTTGCTCTCCAAGCCCGCTTGCATCGCAGGGCCCTGCCAATTCTCTATGACGTCACGGAACAACGTCACAGCGGAAAACAACATCGGCTTTGGGCCGATCCTTGGCAGTCAAAGGTACTGTTTCTGCATCGGCCTAATCGGTTAAGGTTAAGTCTTCATTATTAAACTCCTTTCCATTGTCAGTTTGTAAAAGCCTAGGTGGTCCAAAAATGTATATAAATCGTAAAATCACTGTAGCCACTTCTTTTGCTGTTTTGTGCTTAACCCTTTCAATGCCAAGACCAAATTTCAAAATTGCCAAGACGTTAGAAACGTAATAATGTTACGACGTCACCGATAATTTCAGATTTTCAACGTTGACGTTCCTATCGCTTTTGTTACTCTTTCGCCATGCATAGGACGCCTACTATTTTATCATTGCATGCTGCGGCGATTCAGGATGGTTGAATATATATACGTAGTAGGAGGAGCAATAACCATTAGGAATAAAGAAATAAGTTGTTTTTCGCAACCCAAAAAATAAAGAAAAAGGAAACTATTGCAAAAAACAGCAGTGAATTAATAAAACAGACATCAAAACAACGCAAGTTAGAAAAATCGAAAGTTTCAAGAAATATCCATAAATGAATATTTGGGGTGGATTCTAACCATTTTATTGTCAGTCATTTGACGTATTTACCAAATCTCCTTTTATTAAGAATAGACGTATGTACTACATCTTTTATTTCTCATAAGCGTATGTACCACGTCTCCTTTTATTTATCATAAACGTATGTATCATAAACGTATGTACCACATCTCCTTTTATTTATCATAGACGTATGTATCACATCTCCTTTTATTTATCATAGACGTATGTACCACGTCTCCTTTTATTTATCATAGACGTATGTACCACGTCTTTTATTTATCATAGACGTATGTACTACATCTCCTTTTATTTATCATAGACGTATGTACCACATCTCCTTTTATTTATCATAAACGTATGTACCACGTCTTTTATTTATCATAGACGTATATATCACATCTCCTTTTATTTATCATAGACGTATACATGTACCACATATCCTTTTATTCATACTTGACGTATTTGCCACGTCTCCTTTTTTTTATTCGTTTGTTTATGTGTCAAGGCTAAGGGTGGTTTTTTTTTATCGAATGATTGCATGGCTAATAAAAATTCTATACAAGAAAAGAAAGAAGATGTATACATAGTGATGTATGTAGAATAAAGTTGCAATTGAAAAAAATGCCAAATTTTACTAGAAAATAATTATGTACTATGATCTTTCTTGTCTAATTTGTTTTATTTTTAATTTCTTGTTTTGTACTTTTTTTCTCAATTGTGGCCTTCATTTTCACATGTGATGTATATAATAACATCATGCAACAGCTGGTAAACTGATCACTATAGATGTATCAATATTAACATAATGTTTGAATTCACCGTAAAATTGAAAAACGTTCCCTGAACTAATTTGTGTGACGGTCAGTTATTTTTGTTGTTTTTTTGGTTTGTTTAGGAAAGTCAGAGTTCCCCATCCGCGGGAGATCTTACATTTGGAAAAAAGTGTTATTTAAGATAACTGCCTTTTGGGTGTTTTTTTTGTCAGTCTCTTGACAACTGATAATACTTGTTTATTTTAGAAATCCTTATTTTAAATAATAAATTAAAATTTATAACATGTGACAATCTTTATTATTTGTAAATGTCAAAATGTTACTGTTCGTCGCACAGAACTAAATGTCGGTTGAAACACAAACTATGCACACCGTGGAGACATCTACCACATTGTAATCTTGATCGCTTCCTTCTTCCGTTACTTCGATATGAACAAACAACACAATCTTTCACTTTTCCGTTAGCTAATCTTCGAAGTTCTTGCTTTCGATTTCCTAACTGACCCGGAAATCGATCTCTCATGTGTTCCATTGACAAACTTTCAACTACCTCGTGAATGAACTGGAGACGTGATAGTGGACGAGGTTTGTTTGAGTTTTTTTTTTATAAAGAATGTATGCATTTATCATGAATCATTGAAAAAGATTAAACATGATTTTTTTCCACATTTTGACGGTTTTCCTTTCATCGTTGTAGAATGCTGTAAACATATCATTTCGATCGACTCCTCCCATATTTTTGCTATAACTTTCTATAGCGGTTGGTTTGCCATGAGGTGAAACTCGTGCTTTGCAAAATGTAGACACTAGGCGAACTAGTTTCCGTTTGTTTTATCTGTATGCACATACTAATATTTCTTGTCTTCTCATAAATACATATTCATCCGGACGTAATTCTGGGTTTTTTATTCTTTGTGGCATTGGTCGGTTACTTCTCAAAGTTCCAGTCATAAATGCCCTATTTAAAAGCAGTTCTGATGCTAGTGATAGACTAGAAAAAAAACTATCACAAAACACGTGGTATCCTTTATCAAATACACAACTAACGTTCAGTAGACTTTTTACAACCATACTACTTTGGAGTTCCCCATCAGGCAAAGAATCGAAACGACGACCTCTGTAAACAGTACTATGTATGAGATAACCGGATATAGATTCTACCAGCATCCAAAGTTTAATGCCAAATTTGTGACTTTTTGATGGAATATATTGTGTCATGACAGAGCGCGTACGTGTCCAACCAAAGACTCATCAATCGATTTCTTTCAGGTGTATACAGATATTTGGATCGCATGTTCAATGAATCAAGAATCGGCTTAAACTTGGCCGATGTGTCATATGTTGGATGATTTCTGCCTGAAACTTTACGATTATCAACATGTAAAAATTTAAGAATTAACTGAAACCTATTTCTTGGAAACATCTTTCTAAACCACTTGTATTCTTGTTTCCCTTTCTTCCAGTAGCACTGTATTGTCGGTCTCTTATTCAGGTCCATATTGTAAATAGTTGCAAGAAACCCTTTGAATTCCTTAATTGTGAGCGATCCAGTTTTAATCCACTGGTGAACACGTGAATGTCTACATCTGTTGATCCTTTGCATGTTGGTTTTGATAAATGATCGGGCATATCTGAAATATAAATGTCATCACATAAGAAAATGTATATGCTAAATGATGTAAAATAGTTTAACTGTAAATTTATTAAAAACGGAAATCAAAATATACTATATGCATGCTTATTATTTGAATTTTCATTTTGTAATACCGCACTGTATTTATCGAGCTGTAAATACACCAATAAAGAATAAGAAATCAATCAAATTTTAATATTTTTTCTACTGAGCTGCATCATATTTTTAAATGTCTGTTAATATTCCGGTCCGGTGCGGTCCGTTAATTTTATGTTTCTGAAATAAGCTATATTTTCGTCAATATTTTTGAAGATCTATGAAGATTGTTTTGGGGTGTTTTTGTTCTACTTGGGGCGTGTACCGTGGGCATTTATAAACCTATAAATATTATACGTCTTTAAAATAAAAAGGGGTTTCTCACTTATCTAATTAATGAAATGAAACATGAATACATTTTTGCATTAAAGTAAATGATTTTCGTTAATTCAAAAAAATATTAAATTTAAATGTTTGTAGGTCTTTATAGTAGTACATTATATTCGGCGGCAAAATAAGAATTGGACATCTACGATCCTTAATTGCGTTCGCAAAACGGGAAATAGTAGTAACACACGATCATTATTATACAGTTTATATTAATGATACGCGCATCCAAAAGAAACAGAACTAATTCAACTTATCATACTGAAACAATTTTCAATAATGCCTTTGATTGTAGATCTATTCACTTTGATAATTTTATTAGACTTTTCACATCTTTTGTAGTTATTTAAACATCGGGAAATTGTGCTTATATTTCTTTTTTTTTAAACGGGGATGGATTCGGGGGAGGTTAAAACATAATAAAAAATAATCATTAGATAAGATTTAAGGAAATTCGCATGCAGACGAAAAATGTGTTTGTTAAATTATACTGATACATTGATACATAAACATTTTGTAGGAAAAGCAAAGCTACGAACCAACTCAATTATCTCCATGTGAAAGTATGACAAAACAGATATATTCTCTATCAATAATATTGTATCAGTTTTATGGACAGAAATGCCAGAATAGCGAGCTTTTTCACCTGTTTGTTTCTAGGACTATCTTCTTCATAAGATTGACTGTAAACATGAGCATGAAATATGCTATTGCAGGAGCTCCTCTGTCTGGCATATTCTTTACACCACTTTCACCAATAAATTCGGGATCTTCAGCGATTTCTTCCGTCGGAAACATACGGAACCAAGGAGTTGCCATATTCGCCATATCTGCCGTCTTTCGCAACGCTCCCGTTGACGTCATATATTTTAAGACGACTTTCATATTCGTGCAATTTCCCGTAGTTTTCCTCTATTTTGGAAAATGGCAAATTTGCAAATGCAAAGAAAAGCTTAATAGAAGAACTTGTAAATGCCGGTCAGATAAACATTTCAATTGTTAAAATAAGTTACCATTTGTTCTATAAATCGCAACAGTGTATGTTTAGTCTTGAAATTGCATTTTGCATGGATCGAGTTTATTGCCCTATAGGGCTATCAAAAATTTTGAACTTATGTATGCATACATGTTTATTGGGAAATAATGGCATGCATGTATGCACGTTGCTAAAATTTATTTACGAATCTATAACGTATTATCGACAATTAATATTTCAGTCAATGGTTGATGAATTCAAGCTTATTAATTTTCGAGTGTTTTGCCGGATTGTGGCATTGATAAACAATCAAACATAGCACGCGCAGCTAGCATATGAAAACCAAAAGAATTACAGATTTGTTTTATATATTTTCAATGAGTTTCCTTGTGTTAAATCAAACGCTTTTCCTTTTAACATATTGTTGAATGATCAGATGTCTTTATTTAAAAAAATCTTTTATTATTATCTAAGAAAAAAAACTAAAAAAGTTGGACCTGCATGCATAACCTTTCATATTACTCCATAGTCTTTCCAAGTCAAAATTGTTAAAATAGTTCCATATCAACACATGTACCCTATTTGATACATGTATGACTATAGTATTCTAACGTTTGGTTTGCTCCAGCGCGGGTACCTTTTGTTGTGAAAGTGACGTAATAAACGTCAACGTCAAACTATGGTTTACAGTATACATAATAAAACCGTTGAATTATTTAAATTTAACTGTCGTAGTTATCAAACAACTTATTTTCAACATTTTTAAAAGACATAAAGCCGTAATTGTTGTAAAAATATGTTGTAAAAATATGATAAATATGTTTACCAATTAAGGGCCAAAATATTGACCCTCTGGCATTTTTCAGATATTGCTTAGGCCAATTTATTGGCCCTATGGCACAGAACTCGTTAAAGAAATTGGAATGTATTATAAAATATAAAAATCTTATTATAATTAAGTCGTTTTTTATTTTTATCACGTTATCTTACTGTTGATTTTTATTTGAAAATAATCAATTTGCTTTAGTCTAGAATTTTAGTATATAGAAGGACTTTTTGTCTCATTTTGAAAATATGCTTTAAATTGTATAAATCCTGACTTTTATCACAGCTAATGGGGACCAAATATTTGAACTACCTGCTGGATTTTGTTGAATTTCCTGCAAGAACGATTCCTTGTTAAATTTGTAGATGGCAAATGTACCATGATGTTTCTTTGGTTTGTATCCTTCTTTTTCTTTGTTTAAGCGAGACCGGACCCTTTTACTGGCACTTTTTTGGACTCAAAACTGGTTGACACTCTGTCTCTGGTATACTGACAATGATTTTTCGGATGCAAGAAAAACATGAATGTAATCTCCAACGTCAGTAAAAGCATCGTCTAATTTTTGTTTAGTTTCTTTCAAACTCCTTTCTTTCCTGTTCTGGTGCTTTTAACGGAGATAAAAAAAAAAAGAAACTTTAATTCGGTTTTCAAATCTGATTTTTTTCCATCATCGGTTGAACAATTTTAACTATATGTTGTACAGCCTTCAGTCCCCTTGTTGTTGTCTCATGGATAGATGATTGATTGATTGTTGGTTGCTTAACGTCCAGTGGAAAATATTTCATGCATATTCAGGACGAGAACAAGTTCACAATAAAAACCAAAGGTAGGTCTTGAAATAATAGAGGCCATCTAAGATGATGGTTGGGGAAATTTGGACTGCCACTGAAAAATGAGGGTATATTAGAAAGGGACAGTTTTTCGGAAGAAGGTAGTTAAACTGCAGGATTACACAACTAAAAACAAATACTATTAAAATTTTAATAAAAATGGAGAGAGAGAGAAATTTATAAACCGATCGATTTGCTACACTGGACAAAACTTGAACATGCAGAAAAAAAACATCAGCTCGAAGTTTGTTTTGTTGTACTTCAAAACATTCAGAGGAATCCCCCCTTCACACTTTCTCAAAACAAATGAAATCAATAAATGAACTCAGTAATAATTTAATCTCAAGCATCAAATCAATATCTTAAAGACAGAGTCTGCAGCATTGATTGCCAAATTAGTCGTACATACATTAAATCCTGCATTCACAAGAGAGTTTGAGACAACATTTGAAGATTCTATGACTACTATTTCACATAGAGAGACTCAAGAAAAAAGAAAAAAAAATTAAATTCCTACAGAAAATACAAGATCAATGAACAAAGCTATTCAGAATGAAAATGAAGATGATGAAAAAAATTCTATCATCCGGAAAATCATATGCTCAGTATGAAAGGGAAAGAAAACTGTACTTCATAAGTAAACCAAAGGCAAAAGAAAACATGACTGTAAGAGTAAGAAAGGAAATGGAAGGCATTTGCAAACAAACAAAAAAAATCCATGGAAACTTCGATAACTATATTTTTGAAAAAGAAAAATTTCTGAAGGAGATCTCATCAGTATATGCTGGCAGTAATGTTAACTGGTCAGCTTTAGCCAGAAAGTTTGATGTTAAAACCATTAAAAATCAGGTTCCCACTAACAGAGGTCAAGTTTTGATAATGTTTGCAAAATCCAAAGGCATTAATGTTTACCAATTTAATACCCAATCCAGGCTAAGTGGGCTTGACTACATAAGAAGGGTCAAACGGGCATTTTTTTTTTTATTAAAAACTAAAGTCAGCATGCCGCTTCCTTGATCAGCAAAAAAACTGAGAGAAGTAGTGAAATCACAAGTTAATGACGGCACAATCAAAGTTGGTAGGCCAATAGCCCCCAAAACATTCTCGAGTAATACAGTAACCAAAGAGGGCACGAAGTAGTTTTCGGTAGAAAAATGCCGTTGCATGAAATACTTACAAATGAAAATGAAAGGATAGACAAAACAGGTATACTGAGATTAAACCAGGACAGTTATTACAATGAAATTGACAAAGAAAAAATAATAAATAGACTTAAAGAACTGAATGAAGACAACGCTGAATTTTTAAGAAACAAATTAAAAACAATTGAAAGAACGAGACAAATAAAAGTTTGGCATGACCACTCTTGAATATTGAACCACACCTACATCAATTTCATGATTAATTATGTATATGACAATGCCAACTTTCTGACAGACGAGGAGTTTCAAAAACATAATCCAACATTATCCATAATTGATTGCCAGAAAATTGTGGAAAAGCCACAACTTTATATACTTGGGCAGTCAGGTTGGATAGTAAAACATGCATGTGAACATATGATTAATAAAGGTAGATTGGGGTACAAAATTCATGTTGACTGCAAATAAATTTATCTTGTTAGAGACAACGTTCAAGAGATACAACTAATAAAGTTTTGTGGGTCTAGGGAGTTTTACAGAATTTAAAAGAAGGCAAACCTATTTTAGACGTGGAAGAAATTAAGCGTTTATCAAAGACACAAGAAGGATATTTGCCAAGGATAGAACATACTGTGCCCTTTCAAATGTTGACACCCTCAAACAAATTGAAAGTAGACAAAAAGAGATGTTGGAGGCAACAAGTAGTATTACTGAAGACCATGATACTTCCTTTTCTATAGGTTTGTGTTTGAATTAAACCCTAGTTATTTTTCTCTATTTTCCACCACAAAAAAAGAAAAGTTTTTCAATCATCAAAATAAGTTCTTTTTATACTGCTATATCTCCAATAAAAAATTCCTATAAATTGTATTGTTCATGATACTAGAAAATTTTATACTGTTTCCATTTTTATTTCAGTGGCACTATCAACAGGGAATAGATCGTTTAAGGTGGCATTACCTATATGTGCAAAAAGAAAAGACACTGACAGCTGTCAATTATCTATTACCAAGTGACCATATTTCTATACCCCAGTCACCCTTTGGGTGAATTTGCAGACAAGTGGTATAACACCATTAAGACATACTATCGAAGCACATAGTCAGGATCTCTATTTAGGGCCGATAATAAATTTGAAGATTCACAAGAGATCTCCATCAGATTACGAGAAAGGTCAATTCAATCATGCACAGAAAATTCTTGTCAGGGATAGGGATAGGAATAAGCTACTGGTAAATGAAAAGGGGATTTTACCAAGAATTGTAACCATCGATTGAAAAATTAAAGAACAGTTAGTTTTGGTGTATAGATTATGCGTACTGATGTTGTTTATCAACTTAACAATTTAGTATATTGTTCATTCATTTGTCTTTGCTCTATTATTAATATTACTTTTACTGTTGAATGGTTTTAAGTGATATCCGTTTGACGTGGCTCGGTACTTATACATCTCGTCAATGTGTTTGTATTGCCTTTCATTTTTTAGTGGTTTGTTTTGTATATATTTTGTTCTAACAACGTAACTCTACTTTAAGAAATCCCGTCAGTATGATATTGTTCTATTATAAGTCAGTATGATATATTTCTACTATGAAGTACTATATACATTGAACCACAAACGTAAAAATCATTCAATCGCGTCGTGGAATCATCTATTTTTGAATTCTTATAAATTATCTAAATAACTTTTGGACCATACCTATAATCACTAAAAAATTAAAAGAGGAAGCTGTTGAGTGTCAATAAAAGGTGTGCAGTCATTTTTGTCAACAGATTTTTTAAATGGTCTTGCATTGTACATGTATGTATACAATTTGAGCTCTTAGAATTATATTTTGGATACCTTCATGAACAACTACGTCCGATGGTATGTTAATTTCATTCATAGCACCATCCTTTCATGGGTTTAGTGCAGTTTCATGAGCTTAGTGCACCAATGCGGCTTGGTGTTTAGACGCTCCCCTTAAATGTTGTGTTCATACTTGCCCAAACTGTTCATGGTTCGACATCTGCGGTCGTTTAAAGATGCGCCCTGTGGAGCATCTGGTTAGACTCTATCGACGTATCTTCTTCAGAAGTTAAAATTATATGGTATAGGAAATTGAAATCGTGATTTTGACGTCATATGTTTCCACCATTTATTGTATTTCTTTAAAGGGATCAGAAGTTAAATGGTAGTTCCTGCGAGAAATGTATGTGATATACATCAAATAACAAAAAAATCACATAGTGACTGAATTGCTACTATACAGATCACATCAAAAATATTTTATGATAAACAGTCCTTTGTTTGCGGGTTGAAATTAGAGTAGAAATGTATTCATTGAAGCATGGGATTCAAGATGTTCACGATCAAATTCAACTGCAGTCAATAGCCAATTATTTTAATGCAGAGGAAAGAATTAATCGGAAACGATTTTTAAATGAAAGCTATCTAATTAATAGTTATGTTCGTCACCAATTCTCCTCATATGGACATTACCTACGAGTTGAGGTTGTACAGTGTATACGAATTCATAACGCTAATGCTTCTCTTCAATTTGTCAACACGGAGCAAAATTGTTTCCAACAGTCTTGCTATTGCATTTCTGCCAGAATCATTTGCCATAGAGTTCTCGAAATTTGTACCACACAAGTGGGGATTCTCATTTATTTTGTGGCAATCATCGCGACTTGGAACCCGTCGATTTTAAGATATTAATCTGAAGAAAATTTTAAAAGGAAAATAGTTCATACTATCCTTTCTAAACACTGTTTATGCATATATATTATTTCAGCAAAGGAATCAGAATTTACATGGCAGTTCCCTGCGAGAAATGTATGTGATATACATTAAATAACAAAAATATTACATAGTGACTGAATTGCTACTATACAGATCACATCAAAAATATTTTATGACAAAAAGTTCTTTGTTTGCGGGTTGAAATGAGAGTAGAAATGTATGAAACATGGGATCAAGATCTTCACGATCAAATTCAACTGCAGTCAATAGCCGTTTATTATATTGCGAAACCCAGCAAAAGGCTATTTTCGTCTCCGAATCTCCTTTGCGGTGTTTTTAGGAAAGAGACCCCTTATATGGAAATTCGCTTTGATAGTTGTTGTATTTCTTTGTTTGATGTAGTGTTCTGTTAACATTTGAAGTGAATTTAATTTAATCACCATTGTTACAACATCTCGTAATGTTTTCGCAAGTACGATTTATGAAATGCAGATGAACATCAAAATAATTATCTGTTAGCATTCTCTTCAAGCTGAACACTTTTTTAAAGGTAAACCCCCGAACATACCAAACACTGATTTCCTGAAATTATGGAGCAGTCGAGGTTGTACAGTGTATAGGAATTCATAACGCTAATGCTTTTCTTCAATTTGTCATCACGGAGCGAAATTGTCTCCAACAGTCTTGCCAGAATCATTTGCCATAGAGTACTCGAAATTTGTACCACACAAGTGGGGATTCTCATTCATTTTGTGGCAATCATCGCGACTCGGAACCCATAGATTCTTAGATATTAATCTGAAGAAAATTTTAAAAAGAAAATAGTTTATACTATCCTTTCTAAACACAATTATACATAGATATTATTTCAGTAAAGGAATCAGAATTTACATGGCAGTTCCCTTCGAGAAATTAATGTGATATACATTAAAAAACAAAAATATTACTTAGTGACTGAATTGCTACTATACAGATCACATCAAAAATATTTTATGGAAAAAAGTTCTTTGTTTGCGGGTTGAAATGAGAGTAAAAATGTATGAAACATGGGATTCAAGATGTTCACGATCAAATTCAATTGCAGGCAATAGCCAATTATTATTATTATGCAAAAGAAAGAAATAGTCAGACGATTTTAACTTAATTGTAATAGTTGTTTAATGTTATGCAGCTAATTCGTAACATGTTTTTAATATAAAAGAATTACTATGCCCGCATGCTCTTCAAGCTGTGCACCATTCGAGTTCTTTGTGTATAATGTACATCTCACCATACACATTCGATCGTACTCAAATGTATTAAAATATGAGATGACTTTTCATGATACGCAACATTTATTTATATGACAAAGTAGCAACAATTAAATTGTATGTAATTTAAGACTGTAAAGTAAAAATAGGTTATTGGTCATCCCTTGTTCAAAAGTTTAAAATTGTTCATGGTTATACAATTGTAAGACTGAAGTATAAATAGTTTAATGGTCATCCCTGGTACAACAGTTTATGTTTGTCTAAGGTTATGATAAGAATCGTGTTTCCGTGCAAACTGATGCGCATGTAGTGTGTAATTAAGGTTTTAAACAGTAAATATAAGTTTTGATTTTAATAGTAAATATCAAGGAATTGCATTTGTTAATTTGACAGAAAGATTTGTTTGTTTTTTTATTTTTTTTAGTTATTATTTGTTATTACATACGTTTTACAACATATCACTTGACGAATACATAATGAATGTGTGATGTTTTATAACGTACAAAAACTACCATATAATAAAATTAATCTAATGAAAAAATTCTAATCATGTTCTCCTAAGGGTGGCTGGGGTATAGAAATATGGGCACTTGGTTTTTCGCTCGACCGGCAGTAGAACGCTTGCAGACGTGGGGCGGCCGTTTGGCTGTGCGGGATGTATCAAGCTTGTAGTCACATTCGGTCAGAAGGGGGACGTTAAATCCGATGCCTCGTGTTAAAAGAGTGCCACGCTCTTTGCACGTTAATAACTCTTGCAACAACTCTTTGAGGGGTCCGTAGGTGGTCTGTTGCAAGGCTAAATTGCTGTCCCTATCCAATATACCCTCATTTTCCAGTGGCAGTCCAAATTTCCCCGACCATCATCCCAGATGGCCTCTACTGTATCAACCTACCTATTGTATTTATTGTGAACTTGTTCTCGTCCTTAATAATGCATGAAATATTTGCCACTGGACGTTAAGCAACCGACAATCAATCAATTAATTGAGTTTCCTTTTCTCAACTGAAATTTCCTGTAGTTTCGGCAGCTGCTCCTTCGCTGTCTCCTTCGACTTTCCTTGGAGGAAGGGATAGGCATACTTGTCTGGAGTCGATTTTCAGGGGGAACATTCTATTGTCTGGCATTAAGGTTTTGTACCTCCGGAAGACCTGAGGACGGTCATCCGTCAGTGCTGATCCTCTTACAAATTTGTTAAACATACTGCCATATCCCATATACTTCATTTTTTGTGTTTTCTTTACTTGAATTAATACTAAGACCTCGACTGGTTCTACTGTTAAAGTTTTCAGTTTGGCTACTGCTTTTTTGGAAAGTTTGCTATTGCTTGCTATTGCTACTTTCCATAGGCGTCGGCCTCAAACTTATGGTGACAGATTATCGCAATTTATTCTGCTCCGAGATAATTTAGTACTAGTGTTTGAATTCTGATTCTTGGAAGGCTTTCCCCAAGGGTGACTGGGTAATAGAAATATGGTCAATTGGTCTTCTCCCGACCGGCAGTAAAACGCTTGCCGAAGTGGGGCGTCCGTTTGGCTGTGCGGGATGTATCAATTTCGCAGTCACGTCCGGTCAGAAGGGGGACCTGCCTCGTGTAAAGAGAGTGCCACGCTCTTTGCACGTTAAGAACCATTGCAACAACTCTTTGAACTTGTTCTCGTCCTGAATATGCATGAAACATTTGCCACTGGACGTTAAGCAACCAACAATCAATCAATCTTGGAAGGCTTTTTTTCTCTCCAGTTTTGTTGTAGCTGGCATCACTTTTAAAAGACTTGTATCTGACTTAGCTCCTTTACGTACATGGTCGGAAAGATACTTGTGTCTAAAAACAATTCTGGCTCAACAGTATTTATTCCCTCGTTGTGAAGCTCCTTTACGATGTACGAAAATACTTGCTTGTGTCTAAAAACCAATGCTGGCACAACAGTATTTATTCCCCCGTTCCGAAGCTCCTTTACGTACATGGTCGAAAAAATACTTGTCTAAAAACAATTCTGAGTAGTAGAGAGAGATGTTTTAGGCACCCCAAAAACGCGTGGCGTTTTGGTGAAATGGTATATCCCGTGGAGGAATGTACCTGAAATGACTAAAAATAGGAACTGATCGACTTGTAACGCTACAGATTACGTCAAATATATTTTACGACCTGAAGTTATCTGTTTGAAGTAGCAAAATAAATACACTATGGATCTTGGAACGTCATAACCATCAATAGATGTGTACCGGAATGCATTTTTAAGGTTGTTTTTTTTAAATGACCCCGTCATTGTAGTAGATAACATTTCCAGGTCTAGGGCGTGTTGATGGTGACCCAGTTTTACGTGTGTTGACCTCGCGTTTTCCTTGTTGGCTAAGTGTGGTCTTCTGCTTAAAATCAAAAGCACGTAGGCAATTTGTGTATTCTTCAGACCGCCAGGTATGCAGTCGAACGATAAATGGTGATTCACGATTTGTTTAGTGTGAAAAGCCTCCTGAATTTTTATGACCTTCTTATTGTCCACTAGGATTTTAGTTTTAAAGTATTCAATTTGTAATTATTTTGAAATGGAAGCAAAAGATAAACATGTGAGAAGCATGTACGTTTGCAACTTTGGTCATAACATTTTTAAAATATATATACTAATTCTTAAGTTAAGTAGTTTTTGCTCTTCAGATGTAGAAGCAAACGAAATGTCCTACTCTTGTTCCTTAATGGCTGTTGTGTTTAATTGTGGACTTCTCAACCATCTACTATAGCCATTGTTGGTATACAAATTCAATAGTTAATCTCTGTCTTATATCATTGCTTGCATCCTGATGGTGCATTTTCTTCGTGTATCTAAAGTAAAGTTGACATCTTTGTCCTTGTGTGCTGTTGAAAACAAGGATTGCTTCCTTATTTTTAATATAATTTGTTTGTTGGAACCAACATTTATGTTGAAGTTCTGTCTGTAAATAGATAATAAAATGCATTTTGATAGTATACCAATGATCAGTATCCAATGTTGTGAATTTTCTGAATTTAGCTTTTCTGCTAATAAATAGCAAGCTAGTACAGTACAGTAGTTGCGTCTTTAAAATATAATGTTAATTTACTGGTAAACACATCACTATGTAGCAATGTGTGATATAGAGCAACCAATTCCCTATCGAAAGAGGAAGTGTTCAGATAGTTCCACTCATAAAGAGCAATTACCTCACTCTTAATATCAGCATTATGTTCGCACAACCCACAAGGAAAGTGAATCATATCGAATTGGTTAATATTTTCCATAGCATTTAGAACTTAGTCTATTAATTGTAGAAATTCCATCTTCAAAGTTCGAATTTTTATTTCTGATGTATTTCATCATGACTTAATATTGACCTCAAATTGAAAGTTAAAATAATAATGATAATTTTGCAGTTTATAGTAGGTAACCTTTCAAAAGATGTACCCACTAAAATATACCTTTGAGAATTATTTCGTTGTAAGTTGTGAACAGACGGTCGGTAATTTTTGAGCTTAATGTATAAAATGTAAATCGAAAGGAACATTCTATACACATTATGTATGCAGCAAACTCTCATCTTTTTTTAATATGTAAGCTTGAAATTGCAGCGAAATTTTTTTTTCGCACTCGGTGACCGTTTTTCTCAAATAGTATTATAGATATAATCGATTTGAAAATGGTAACATGTACAAGAACAGATGGCAATTTTTATGAACATATACCTTTTTAAAAGTTTAAATAACAATAAATTATAAATTTTGGAAGGCTATATGAAATTAAAACTATGGTGAATTTTTAAATATTATATAAACATAAAAACAGTCAATTGTCTTTGTCACTTTGCTTTTCATTTTCTGGAATTTAAAAACATGTATGATAATAATTTTTATGATACAAAATGGAGCAACATGTGTGCACCAGACCAATAGTCACACTATGCAAATCTATAAAGAACAGCTAATATGTTTGTACAAATTCACTATTTACAATTTGTAATATTTACAAACTGATTTATTTACATACTACTGAGTAAAATCTTTACTAATATATACATATGTACATTATATGTAAAATAATTACAAAAAAAATAGGTTGGGTAAGCAGTTACAAGCCTACTATCACTGTCGAGTACAACTTTCATAACAGAAAACCGAGTTCCATCTTCAGCATATCCAATGGGGGTTGGATACTGCTTCAAGAAAACAGTTCTGCCATCAGAATGTAATCGTTGAATAGTAGGATGGTCAATGCATTCCATCACTAATTCATAAACTGTCGTTAAGTCACCAGTAAAAAATTTACTCGAACGTAGGGTTCTATCTTTCCGTATATGGAAAGAATAAATATGTTCCATGATTGTTATCGTATGTGTAATTTGTCAAGGATGACCACTCTGGCTTGTCACACGCTTTTATACTGTATATTTCAGTCAATCAGATTAATTAAAATGTATAGTGTCATAGTGATTAGGAATGAACTCCCCATATTCGATTCAGTGATGACAATCTATTAATTACGTGTTTGACTGAAACATTTAATAAGTAGTATTGAAGAATTATGTTTTTTTGATGTTTAAATGAAAAAAGAAACTTATTTATTCTTTTTATTTTTTTGATAAAAATATATTTAAAGATCTATTTATATAGGTTCATTGAATACCCAAAACTTGAGAATAATATAGTCTATATTAAAATATTATATGAAAGTTTGGATGGGGTTAAATGATAAGAGAATAATGCCGTTAAAAAATGAAGATTAGAGAAAAATGGGCAAAAAAATAAAGATAAGAGAAATGCGTGATCTAAAAGTTTAATGAAGATTTAATGATTGATAAAAGAAAACGGTAAAAATTGACTTTTAGCACAATTTTCCGTTCTTTAAAAGAGTATGTTCACTAAGACCTCTTTTTGGCTCCAAAATATATCAGTTTTAAAAAATTGTGAAAATGTAATCTTTATTAAGCTATATTTAGGATAGTAAAATACTTCTGCTTCATGAATATGAGCTGTTTTTAACAATACAATGCACAAATATGGCGTTCTAGCATCAACACATTTAAGTCATGCTAAATTACTAAAATTTCAAATTTGTATCATTTTGGTTAAAATTTCGACGGTTTCCGTCAAAAATGAAAATGGCCTAATTTGTGTTCATTCATAATACTGAAATATAAGTTGTATTTGATGATAATTCAAAACATATATAAAGGTTAGGGGTGAACACTGATGCTGCCACTTTCATTTTAAGAAAACCATCTGAAAAGTGGTTTTTTTTGGGCATATTTGATTGATTTGTCATATTTAAAATCATAATATTTTTAATGGGTAAATCAGTGAAAATCTTTCACATTAACTAATTGAATCAATTGAGATAGACGTTTATGTGTTTAAAAAGTGTCCAATAACTTTGTTAGAGGAACTTGAAATTTGAGGCCTTATCGGACTTACTCCTTTAAAGAAAATTATTAAAATTATCATTTTAAAATTAAGATAAAAGTGAAAACAAACTTGGTAAACTTTTTTTGGTTGCTTGATAATAGACTTAAGGATTCAGTTAATGTAAACTGGTTTCCTATAGTACTACTCGGACTTTTTAATTAAGTGGCGGATTCAAAAAAAGGGGGGGGGGCTTAGAGGTTGTACCCCCCCCTTTTGCTCATACTATTTTTTAAATGATTAATCAGACTAGACTTCGTGAACATGTTGAACTTTGCCATTTCCCATGTACTACTATTTAATTTTTATAGGACAATTCTTGAAAGATATTTTTCTTTGGAGTTTTTAATTATCAGTCATGTAGTTTGATATGGTGGATTTAACCTGCAGTGCTAAGAATAAAATGTTTCTCAGTCATTTTGCAATTCAAATTACAGCAAGACATTGCGTAGAATGAGGATGACAATCATGACACGTTCAAAGCCACACAGAATTTAGCAAGACATATTGACTTCTATTTCACTATTTAACCAAACAGAAAGTAATGGTCTATAGACTATTATACTCTCATGAAAAAAAAAGTTTGACAGTAATAGTATATAACTATGGCATCATGTTTAACCCCAAACGTTCAAGCCCATTTTGAAATAATATACCTGAATAATGATACCCAGTCAGTATAAACTCTATATAGATTTAAAGTCGTAAGCTCGAACTATTTGATTTGAGGTGACAGTCTTAGATATTTGAGAGAAAAAGAATAACTCTGCTTTGTGCCTTAAAGAAAATATATAGCTATAATAGCAAAAAAAAATCTTGTCTGCTCTTTTGATATTATAGCTATAGGAACTAAAATTGCCAATAGATGTTTTAGCATTAAATTAACATGATGAATAAAAGCGCGTATATTTTTTTTTGTAGCAGGAGTTTTCATGTCTGACTGGAATGTCTGTTTCTCCTTACTGATATATATGGAATACTTTTTTCAAGACTACACTGCAACCTGCATGGTGGGTTTGACCTTTATGTTATTTTTTATTTGCCCGCATTCATGAATTTGTTGTCATTTTAATTTCATTCTCAGCATTTGATTGGTTTGGAAACTTCTTCTTCCCTTAATTTTGTTAAGTAAAACATATCAAGCAAACATTTGGATAATAATTTCAACACTTGCACCATACCCAGCAACCAACTGTAAAATTTGCATGCTCCACGCCAGGAACGGATTTTAAAAAGTGCATATTTCACTTATTTTAAGTTTTTAGTCCTGGGAAGGGGGCTAAAAAAGATTTCTTTTCATTCTGCTTGGTGACCTTTACAAACTAGGGCCTCTCTTTCAAAATATCTTAATCCTCCCCTGCTTATAGCTGACTATGCGATTGACATTTGGTAAATGTGAATGCTGTACAGTGAACTATAGTTGTTAATCTTTTATATGTATTAAAAATGACTAGGATTTTTATGAAATATTGTGAATGATAATTATGTGTTTTTTGTAATTTTATAAGGAAATTGCCATTTGTTTATTTATATAAATAGTTATAATTGTTTAAGCTTTCTGGTTGTCTAAAGCATAATAAATTTATCAACTGAAGCTATAAAACAGATAAAGAAGATAAATAAATGAAGTCTGTTGAGGACTGTAGTGTCACTAATAAATGTTTTCATTGAAAGATTTTACAGGAAAAATAAGCATCCATCAAAAAATTAGTAGAGTTCATTATGGTTATTATATTAAAAATATACTTTTGACACAAAAATGATTTTTCATTAATTTTTTGGTAACATTAGAATTATAGAAATCTTTACACTAAAAATTAGCCACTATTCAGGCAAATTGTACTAAGATAAATCATTGAAAGTTTTTTTTATAAATTTGTGTTTAATTTTCACATAAGTCAGTACATAAACAGATTTGTATAAAAGTTCAACATATTTTATAGATATATTCCAAGAATGAATTTTTTTTTATGTGATGTAACTTTAATCAGAAATTAAATAAAGTGAATATATATGTTACATAAACTTGTTTTAATACCTTTAAACACAATTGTGGGTTTTGTGTTTTTTAGTGGTCCCAAAAAAATAGTCTCTCTTGTTAACTGCTTTAAAATGAGGTGAAGGTCAAATAAAACTTGCGTAACAGACATATATATCATAAAATATTTCCATACACCAAATATAGTTCAATTAATAAATATTTTATAGATATATTCCAAGAATCAATCTTATATAGTTTTTCTATGCAGGGATGATTCCACTATATAGTTTAGGGCCGCCTAGCGGCCCTTAAATCTGCCAGCGGCCCCAAAAAATGTTTGTGAATATCAATTCCCTATTCAGGAAAATAAAATAATCAAAGAGCAGATTGCTCTGAGGGATACGATTGCCGTTGTTTCATTGACACATGACTGTATACATGTAGCTGGATAATATTATTTTCAAAACTAATTCAACTGCACATTTAAAATAGTTACAAAATAGCCAATCACGGACAAAAGTGTATGAACAATGTAATCAGGCCTATGTTTTAATTTTGTACTATCAATTCCAAGTTTACTTTCCACAGCAGTCACTGAGACTCAGACTGAGAGAAGGTATTTCACTTCGTATCTTATCACCTATTTTCCTACGTTAATTCTAGGAGGAACCCCATTCCTAACTCTTTAAATATTTAATTTCCTTTGGGTCAGTGATCATGACTCCTTTCCGTACACATTTATCGGTTTAAAATGCGATTGTTTTTTAATATAATACGACGTTTATTGACAGAACGAGCTAATACTCGAAGTGTTGTATTGGGACCGTTGTTTTGATTCAGAATTCACGGAAGTCTTCCGGAAGGGAGACAACTCGAAACGATAATATGGAAGACTCCATTTCGCCTGAAGGGGTGTTCGACGATGAGGACTAATTTATTTTAATTTAAATGATGCATATGATTTAAAATTATGCAGCAACAATAACCTTCAATAGCAGACATACATAGAAAAGATCCTATGAGTTATAAATTAATTAATTGAGTGGAGAATCCAGAGCAACCATTCAATCCAAAACCCCTTGAAGTCAAGAAAACTATACGCATGGGCATAATTTCCAAAACAAACCCTGGAGCGAGAACGTACAAATGTATATTAAATGTTTATTAAACGACCTAGATGGTTCTCTATTTCTTTATGGAAGTACAATCTCAAATATCAGTTTCATAACGGTAACATATAAGAAAAACTCCACTTCAGTTCTTAAATGACAGAAATAGATTTATCGGAATTCAGAGAACTCTCTCATTTTATCAAAACTGGGAATTCCCTCTGACGTGTTTCTAAATTTATAAAAATACTAAATTTAAATACTGCTTAATTCTGATTTTCCGTGTTGTTTAAAACACGCATATAAGTCAAGGAAATTATTAAACATTAAGATTATGAAAAGAACATTATAGGAAAGTTGTTTAAGTTTAATTCCTTTGTTAGTTTTTACCTTTTAAAGCAAGACAATCATAAGAATCTGAGATGTTCCTTAATGGTTAGAATAAAACGATTGACGTGAGGGCAATGCTCTGAGCCACCGGTATAAGTCTACAGATTGCTTGAAAGCAATCGTATCCCAAAAATCGGTATTTCCAGAAAAGTTTTAGTCACCGATTACGGCAACTATAATTTTTTATAGTTTGTCGTCAAAACGTGGTAAAATCTGGATAAGAATGCTGTCAGACTACGATCGCATTATATTAACAACGATTTAATTATGTCAACGTGAGGTAAACAATTTTAGCAGTCGGATACAATTGAATAAAACTGCATGGGAGTATTTGAATTAAAGAAAAGTAGATCGCTCAGCAGGTTGATCAAAAACATGCTTTTTGTCAAAATTGGTGTCAAAGCAGACCTCGGCAAAGAACAAATTCAAATTTTGATATAAATTGATGAACAAATTTTAATGAGCGCTGATCCTATAAAAGCAGATAGCCCAGCAGAACCGGTTATGTAACTTGATTAAAACTTGTTTTGTAAAAGAAGTTATTTTATGTTTTGCTCTATTTCCTCAAAAGATAAAAGTTTGATATGAGATATCTTTTATAGTTTATAAGATATCTCATATAGTTTTCTTATAATCGATATTATATATCTTCTTTATTATATAAGATATCTATTTATATAAGATATCTTATAAAAAAGATTATTTACGATATCTTATATATGAGCCAGTCAATGCGAAAAGGTACAAAAACGAAAAATTTACGAAATTCTAAAAAGTGTGCATAATTATTGGTAGTAGGCTTGTGATTTATAAAACACATTTACTTTTCCTCATATCATTAAGCTGTGAGCTACACGCACCTGTAAGTGTTTAGACCTTCCCTCCCTTAGTTTTATCAAGATTTTAAATGAATTATTTCATATATTTCATATATTTCAATCATTTTCAAAGTACAGTTTAAATGGCTTGATTTACCAATTGATAATGTTAACCCCGGTAACAGTGGGGATAAGACTCGCTTACAATGCTGATATCAATGCAATCTAACTGGGCAAAGGTTCGAATCCCGTGCAATTAAGGTTGATTTATATAATATTTAATAAATTAATATAATATTTAATAGCTTAACTTAACTTAACTTAACTTAACTTTCAATTTCTAAAACACAAGATGTCATAGTTTTTGTAAAGCATAAAACAAAAGCATTTAAATTATTGACTTTTGTCTCTGTAGTGTCATAGATTTTTAAGTTTCTGGTCGGTATAGCATTAGTTCGGGGAACAAATGATTTTACACTTGCTCAAATACCAAAAATTCAGATACTTCTACGTCTTTTTCTGTTTTAATTGACAATATCGGCATAGAATTGACAATCTTATGAATGTTTACATTAATGTATTTTTTTTGTGGATAAAATCGTTTTTCAAAAATACTATAACAAACTTTGATAACGTGTCCTGTAAAGTTTATCAAAAGGACTTTTTGTACCTTTTCGCAGGGACTGGCTCATATCATATAAGATATATTATTAGAGACATCGTATAGAAATTATAAGATAATTCATATAATATATCTTATATAATTTTCTTAAGATGATATCCAATAAACTTTATAAGATATCTTGTATAAAAAATATTTATAAGATATATTTCATATACTTAATGAGATATCTTATAAACTTTAGAAGATATCTTATAAAGTATATAAGATACATTTGTATCTTATAGGTATATTATACAATATCTTATAATTATATACGATATCTAAGTATAAAATATATAAGCTATCTTATTAAATATATAAGATATCTCATATAATATATAAGATATCTCATATAATATATAAGATATCTCATATAATATATAATATATCTCATATAATAAATAAGATATCTCATATAATAAATAAGATATCTCATATAATATATATTAAGATAGCTTTAAAAAATTTAATTATATAAGATATCTCATATATTAAATGAGATGTCTTATAAAAATCTGATATGTTATATAAGATATCTTATATATTATGAGATAATTTGAGATAATTTGAAATTCGAATAAATAGCTAAACTGCTTGCCATAGGTTTATGTTAGCTGGTATATATGCCTTGTTTACCAAAGTTAACATGATAGTGCATCATGTGCAATGGTATTCATGTAATACAACTTCCCTTGTCTGAATCCAATAACTTCTTCAATCAGTGTACAGGTGAAACTTAATATACATTTTCCGTTTTTAAAGGTCAGGAAATGATATTATTTCTTTTTTAGGTTGTATGCATAAAAAATTCCCAATTGGGATAAAAATTCCCAGTTTGATGTTACAGGGACCCATTTGAAAACACCTGGAATCATCCCTGCTATGTGAGGTAACTAGTTAAATCAGAAATTAAATAAAGTGAATATATATGTTACGTAAACTATTTTTAATACATGTAAAACACAATTGTTGTTTTTGTGTTTTTTATTGGTCCCCAAAATAGTCTCTCTTGTTGACTGCTTAAAAATGAGGTGAAGGTCAAATAAAACTTGGGTAACAGACATATAGATCATAAATTTTCCATACACCAAATATAGATGAATTAATGCATAGAGTATTAAAAAAATAGACTAAAATTCCAGAAAAATAACTTTGACTACTGAACCATGAAAATGAGGTCAAGGTTAGATGACACCTGTCAGCTGGACATGTACACTGTACAATCATTCGATACACCAAATATAGAAAACCTTTTGAAACAGTATAAGAAAAACAGACTAGAACACAAAACTAAACTTTGACCACTGAACTATGGTAATGAGATCTAGGTCAGATATTAACAGATGTTTGTTAAACATTTACATCTTGAAATCATTTCATACACTAAATATAGAAGACCTATTCATATAGTATGAGAAAAACAGACCAAAACATAACAAGAGTGCACACGCTGAAATGTCTCGCCTTCTTTACTAATTATCGATATTATGTTGATAGTCCTAAGTATAAAGCTTTATTAAAAACTCACATAAACTTAGTATTAACCAAGATAACTAAACGAAGACCAATGAACCATGGAAATGAGGTCAAGGTCAGATGAACCATGCCAGACAGACATGTACAGGTCACAATGATTTCATGCAACAAACATAGTTGACCTATTACTTATAGTTTAAGAAAAATAGACCAAAACACAAAAACTTATCACTGAGCAATGAACCGTGAAAATGAGGTCAAGGTCAAATAAAACCTGCGGGACTGTATAGATCATAAAATATTTCCATATACCAAATATAGTTGACCTATGGCATATAGTATTAGATAGAAAGACCAAAACTCAAAAACTTAACTTTGACCACTCAAACATGAAAATTTGCAGGCTGGACAAAAACTGAACCATGAAAATGAGTTCAATGTCAAATAATACCTACCAGTTGGACTTGTACACCTTGCAATCTTGCCATACACAGAATATACTAGACCTATTTGTTATAGTATGGAGATATGAACTTGACCACCAAAACTTAATTTTGTTCTCTGATAAATGAATTGAGGTAGAGGTCAAGTTCAAACTGTCTGTGGAAGAAGATGAACTTATAAGGTATGCACATATCAAATATATATCTAATTTATGAATTTTCATATATGGTAGTGGTCTTGAACTGTTTTAAGTATATTTAATACATATGGAAGGATTATCTGTAATCATAAATCTTTTTAAATTTAAAATACTGGAAATTGTTATATGTGAGTCCTGGTTTCATCTACCATTTCCTGCTGGTGAAAATGCCTGTATCAAGTCAGGATTATGACAATTTTGTTTGTTTTTTGATTTTCAATTTGATTATGGATATTTGATTTTCCATTTGATTATGGACTTTGTAAATTAATTTCTCTAAGTCCACTATTTTTGTGATTTCACTTTTTACAGGAGTAAAAAAACAGAATAGTGTATATGTAAATAATATTTTATATAAATAAATCTTGTTTTTTTAGCATGCAGAAATAATATTTTAAAAAATTACATACAAATAATTACATGCAAAAAGTAGACAATAACAATCAAATAAACATATATATGATAATAATAAGGTTCTGGACAAAGTCTGCTATATAATTTAATTATCAATTACATCAGAAAAAAGTTTCTTAATTTATTGTTTTCTAAATTATAGTGTCTTGTTGAAAGAAGATTAATATCAGGTTTTTGCAAGGTACATTTATACAATTATTATATTATGTATTAGTTGCAAAAAATGATCTTTTTCAAATTGCTATCCAAACAGGCTTATGGGGTGAAAAGAAAACTTCTAGTGTTCCACTTTGAATTGAATTACAATGCAAGTTCGTAAATATTAGGTCAATACATGTATTGTCATCAGTTGTTGGAGTTGTTATCAATTGTGTAAATGAAATTGAGTTCAAGTATTTTTGCAGTTGTTGTTTTTCAGCATTTTGCTCAGACCAGTCAACATTGAAATCCCCCATAAGTATAACTTCTTTCTTTGAAAAGTACTTTATTTCAAGGTTCTTCAGATGGGATAACAAGGATTTTATTGGAATCTTTGGTGGACGATACAGGAAACAAACCAACAAATCTTTTATTGGATGTTGTAGTTGAATTAGAGATGATTCTATTGTTTTTGAATTAACATCTTTAGGATATCCTTCAACAAAAGAACACTTTTTGTAGTAAATTGCTAGCCCATATGATGGTCTGATATAACCTTGTGATGCATTAGAGTCTTGTCTGTAAGTATGAAAGTTTTGTAATTTTGTTGCATCATCATTGTCTTTGTGTAGAAACCTTGTTTCACAGAAGCAAATTAAGTCTGCAGATGTCAAACTGTAGTCCAACCTAACATCTTCAATATGTTTATGTAGTGAATTAGCATTTAGAAATCCTATTGTATACTTATTTGCTATTTCATTAATAAAAATGAGTGATGTTGCCGGTGGGATTTTTTTCAAACGTTCCATTTCCTTTTTTACAGCAGAATTAATGCTTATTTTATTTTCTTGTAGATGAAGAATTTTTAATCCTTCAATTTTTGTAACTCTGCTTAAAGCAACATAATGAATGTGATCTATCTTCCGGTAACTAGTTAAATCTACAACTAGTTCATCTAATGTATCACCTTGAGATCTGTGAATAGTTTTTGCTGCAGCTGGCCTTAATGGGAACTGCATCCGTTGAATTTGACATTCGCCTTTATAGCCAGCAGCAAATTGTCCTGATGCAGGTTCAATTGGTGTCCAAGAGGACTGTATATCCTTTGAATACAAGTGTTTTTTATTTTGTCTCAAAAAATTCCCTGTGGATTCTGTTGGAAATTTTACCCAAATTATGCCTGATGCAAATGGAATTTCGGTTAATTTAATTTTTTTAACTATACAAGCTGCTCCATTAATTAACCCATCTTCACAATCAAGATTCAATGTTATTTCATAAGTTAGATTTTCTGCTATTTCTAATATTGTTGATAGTTGAGAAACATCTGTAGATTTATTTTGAAATGACTCCAAAACTTTAGTAATTACATCTTCTTTGTAGTTACCAATTAGTCTATCTTTAGCTTTTGCAGTTGTTTTAACAGAGGTAGTTTTTTGAAATATAGTAGCATTGTGTCCATTCACTTTTTTATTGGAAAAAAATACATGTGGAGTATCATGTGGGTAGTTTGTAGTATTTTCTTCAATACATTGAGTTTTCAGTAGTTCAATATCATTAGATGTATGATTTCCTTCCCTGAGTCTATTTAATAATTCTGCAAATTCTTTATTTTCTCTTTGACGCATAATTATGGTCAGTTCTATCATACAGAACAAATCTTCCCATAAATTTATAGCTAAAGGCATGTATCCAGATTTTGGAGGTTGGAAAATATAAGAATCCATCACTGGTTTCAACTGAAACAAGTCACCAACAGCAATAATAGAAACTCCACCAAATGGTTCTTTAGACTGTTTGATCTCCATTAACCTTTGATGTATGAAATTCAACATTTTAAATCCAACCATAGAAATTTCGTCAATGAATATAAGTTGCACATTTCCTAATTTGGTTTGTAATGTGTTTAAAGAACTAGATTCTAATGATCTGAACTGAAGACTTTGATTGCATGGAATACGCAGTGTTGAATGAATAGTATTTCCATTGATATGATAAGCAGCTTTTCCTGTTGGTGCCATCAACAAAACTTTTGGAGTAGTGAAATCGTCTCCTGATCTTCTATTATAAAATTTTAAAATCATTTGGTAGAGAGCTTTAGTGACAAATGACTTCCCAACTCCAGCTCCGCCACTGAGGAAATGGTAAACTGGTTTGTCACTGGTCTTGATTTGGTGGACAACATTGTATACGAACTGTATTTGTTGTTGATTAAGAGATCTCATATGAGCACAAAATTTACCATTTGATAATTCATTGTAAGAGTTTAAATCCTCAGTAGCCGATACTCTTACTCCTAAGTCAGGTCCAATATCATAGTCAGTTAAATTGTTGTTTGTTATTTTTTCTCTTTGTGCTGCATCTTGTTGATCCCTGTGTTGTGTATTTGGTGCAATACCATTCCATCCTTCGTCTAATTCTGGCTGGTTTGATAATAATTCTTCTGCATACTTTATTGCTCTACGATAGGGTTCAAATAGTTGCCTTTTTATCTCAATTGTTGGCTTTAATTCTTGAAATCTTTCAGTGAATGTTGAACATTTTGCTAAAATGTCTAATTCTTCATTTCTCCATGGGGAACACAGCATTAATAATTCTCTGTGGTAGTTTTCAATGTCTTTGTCTGGGTTATAATGCACTGATCTTATTATTTTTGGTTTACGTCGCTCTCTATAGGTAGAAGTTGATGGTGTGGTTTTATTGTAGGAAATATCTTCATCTTCTTCTTGGTCTTCGTCGTGTTGTTTTTCAGGTAAACAACCATCTTTTGTATTTTTACACAAAGATTTTGAACGAGAAATGAAAGTAGATGTTACTCTTTCATATGAAGATGCAAATTCAGCCAAAGATAGTGTTTCCATTGATTTTGGACGTTCTGGATATCTTGAAAGTAATCCTTTACACTCTATTTCATCATCATCATCATTCATAGATTCTAATTGATTTTGAGGTTTAAGTAATACAACACGTTGATCTGGAGGTGATGTATTTATAAAACTTACTTGTCTAGAGGATTTTTGGAAAGTTTGCTATAGCTTGCTATAGCAATAAACTTTCTTAAGGCATCGGCCTAACCGGAAAAGAGACAGCCTAACTTACTTTAGGAAGTGTGTCCTACTTCTAGATAATGTAGTACTGGTGTTTGAAAACTAATAATAGAAAGATGCTTTTGAAATTTTGAGCTCTTCTATTTTAATAGCATACAGCTTGAATAAAAAATGCACTGAATTTTCATCGATAAATCAAATAATTCAACTTCATTTGAAAGACGAACAAAAACTACTTCGCGGATCTGCGCTACGCGGAAAGTAAAATCAATACACACACGAGACAGCAGTTTCTACGTTATGATTTTATCGGTATTCTTCAGACATGCGTCAGATCCATATATGTGTGCCTCCAAACGGGAGTACTACAATCCCGGTTTCAAAGGTTTCCTACCTTCCTCCGGTTGAAGAGAAAATTAATAGCGTGTTTAAAATATTTCATGAATGAACATTTTTCATCGCTTACTACGATTTTTACAAATTTCTATTCAATATGTAAAAGCCCGAGAGTATCGGAAGTATCATGGTATCTCATCAGATCTCGGCCCACAACAAACTCGGACTATAATAAACTCGGCCTTTTACATATTCGGCATAAGAAATCGGACTATAACAAAAATCGTAATTATACTAATTGCTATTTAGACTCCTAAACAAAGTTTTTGCTCATTTCTTATTATTTTTCTCCTTGGGGTCTATTTAGTTGTATTATGAGGGGCCAACAGAAGGGAGGAATTTACTATAGAACCCTAAGGGATTTTTTTTTATAATTTTCAATAACAATAATAAATTATAAACTTGAAGAAAACAGTAAGTGACAGACACACATGGTTTTCAGTAATGATCACAGGACCATAAAACAAATCAAATTAATTAAATTTAGGTTGAGTCCATGGTGTCACCCCACCTAACCCCTCATGTTTGAATACTTAAAAACAGTCAGATCCCCACTCCTGGGGTCACTCTCACCCCCTGGTTTTTTGAGAACTTATTAACAGTTGAGACTTCAACCAATATACCATATATATTATTGTATGGGACAATGAAATAAATCAAATGAAATATAGAGGAACTCCAGAGGGGTCAGTCACCCCACCCATAAACCATATGTATTTTTGTATGTGGCAACAAAACAAATCAAATGAAATAAAGTGGGTGTCCCTTTGGGTCAGCTCAACCCCTCATGTCTGGGAACTTAGAAACTGTCTAGATCCCCATCCCTAAACCATATATATTTTTGTATAGGGCAACACAACAAATTTAATGAAATAAAGTGGGAGTACCTTTGGGTCAGCCCCACCCCCTCATGTCTGAGAACTTGTAAACGGTCGAGATCCCCACCCCTAAACCATATATATTTTTGTATAGGGCAACAAAACAAATCAAATGAAATAAAGTGGGTGTCCCTTTGGGTCAGCCCCACCCCCTCATGTCTGAGAACTTGTAAACGGTCGAGATCCCCACCCCTAAATCATATATATTTTTGTATAGGGCAACAAAACAAATTCAATGAAATAAAGTGGGAGTCCCTTTGGGTCAACCCCACCCCCTCATGTCTGAGAACTTGTAAACGGTTGAGATCCCCACCCCTAAACAATATATATTTTTGTATAGGGCAACAAAACAAATCAAATGAAATAAAGTGGGAGTCCCTTTGGGTCAGCCCCACCCCCTCATGTCTGAGAACTTGTAAACGGTCGAGATCCCCACCCCTAAACCATATCTATTTTTGTATAGGGCAACAAAACAAATTCAATGAAATAAAGTGGGAGTCCCTTTGGGTCAGCCCCACCCCCTGTTGTTTGACAACTTGGAAATGGTCAAGATCCCCTCCCCTTAACCATATATATTCTTGTACTGGACAATAAAACAAATCAAATTCAAAAGAAGGCGAGTCCCTAGGGGTCACTCCCATCCCCTTGTTGTTTGAGAACTTGTAAACGGCTGAGATCCACACCCACAAACCATATATATTTTTGTATGAGAAAATAAAATAAATCAAAATGAAATATAGAAGAAGTCCACAGGGGTGACCCAACCAACTTTTTTTGGAAAACTTATACGGTCGAGATGATCACCCCTTAACCATATATATTCTATTTTATGGGGCAACAAAACAAAACCAATGAAATATAGTAGGAAAACCTCTGAGTCATCCCCAACCCCTCATGTTTGAGAACTTGTAAACGGTTGAGTTCCCCAACCCTTAATCATAAATATTCTTGTATTGGACAATAAAACGAATAAAGTGAAATATAATTAAGTCCCTCGGTGTAACCCCACCCCATCCTGTTTTGAGAACTTTTGAAATCCCCACACTGAAACAACATATACGGAATAATAAAACAAATCAGATGAAATAAAAGGCTAGTCCCCTAGGGCCACTCTTACCCTACCTCCTGCCTGTTTGAGAACTTGTAAACTGTCTAGATCCCCACCCCCAAATCATGAATATCACTTTACTAGACCGGACCAATTTGTATTGGACTTTGCTTATGTCAGGCGACCCGTGGGAATGACTAATTTTGAGAGCTTTGTTTGGGAGACTTCGTAGCAGCATCCTGTTACAATTATTTCTTGATAAAGTTTTTTCTTTTTTAAGTAGGAAAAAAAGGTAACCATGCAATCTACACACTATCTATTTGAAATATTACAATCTACAGTTGCAAACTTTCCACAGGTGCTATCCAGCACTTTGATTTTAATGGAAGTTGGAGAGAAAGATAACTAGCTTCTTGCGCACTTATCTCAATAGCATTTAGAAATTTGTTGCTGATTAAACGTACTTGTTCTCTGATTGATTTATTTCCTGAATTTGCTTCTTTGCATGCTGCTGTTAATAATTCACTCATTCCTCTTTGAGTTTCTGTTATATATGAAGCTATATAGACAGCACAAGCATATACATCTATGACAAACTGTAAATCCATGTTTGCCCTCCATGCTTTCAGACATGCAGTACTGTAATGGTTTATTCTAATTTCTAGTAAAGATCTCTTTAGAAAAACTGTTGGTGTTGCAATAGATGATCGAACAGCAAGAATGTATTCTGTTTCGTTCAGTGCTACTTTTTCTAAAAATTGTTTGAAGGAAATGTTCTCTCCTTCATTCATTGCTACTAGTGTGTCATGTATTTTGTTCCAATTGCTTTTGTGATTGTCTTTCAATGTAACAGTGTCTTCCAATGGATGAAGAATAACTGTTTGTTGCATTGGTGGTTTAGGAAAGCCAAATCTACATATTTTTTTCCCTTTTTTTTTACAAGTCCGACTGTGTTTATGCTGTTGTGACTTCACTAATGTAGTGAGACTATCATCTGCATTTTGAATAGAACATGTGATAAATTTGTCAATGTACATGCAAATTTTTTCATTGCTGTTATCATTTAAATTTGGAGCATTTTTACACCAGATCATCATATGAACATGTGGTGATCCTCTCTGCTGAAATTCTATTCTGGAAAACCAATCAGTAACATTTCCGACAGGATGGAGGTCTGATAAAATAAAATTTGTCATAAAAGACTGAAGGGAATGATCAAAATGTCTTGCACATGTAACAGGATCAGATTGTATAAGACGACTTTTTTCTGACCACGTTAAGTTTTGAAGTTCTTCATCAGAATATTCTTTTCCATCAACTACCTTTGCAAGAATTCGTAGAAGATGGACCCATTGAGTTTCAGCAGCAGAGAGTGTAAGGAAAAATGTAGCTGGTCCTAGTGTTTGTATCATGGCAAACAATTCTTTGGAAATAGCTTGGAAGTATGGGGGTGATCCTCTTAGTGGTTTTAAAACTTTGTAACCCTGGTCTAAATGGATCAGGTTGTGTACATTTTTCTGTTTCACATCTTTAGCTGTCAAGTTTTGCCCATCAGTTTTAAACTTCCTTAAAGCAATGTTTGTTTGATCAAGCAAGTACTTCATTTGGAGTTTTTTTGTTTTAAAATTTTTTTTTTCAACATTTCTAGCACACCTATCCATATTTCTTAATTCTGATTTTACAATTTCTCCGTAAGAAACAGGTACAGTTCTCTGGTCATTGGGAATTCGTGCTTGACCACAGAAGATACCAGGGTATGCCTGTTCCTCAGCTGTCTTTTCTATAAATATACTTATTGGTTGGTTATTTTCTGCTGGAGCAAAACTGTAAACTAAATCTCTTTCATTACTTTCAAAGAAATCTGGTGCACTTAAAAGCGTGTCAGTAGATCCTGCAACATTCTCATCATGTTTTTCTTCTTCCCATTCATCTTCACTGTCAATATTTAAATTTTCTGTATAACCTGTAGTATCTTCTGTTTTTTCCTCATCAGAGTTGTTGTTATTTTCATTATAATCATCACTATGTTGGTATTCTTCAGCACTTGAATCTCATGAGTCTGTCCAGTTAAGGTTGTATTTAATATTTAAAGACTTGTATAATGTACCTGTTTGTGAAAGGAACTTTGCACCTTCTCGTACCATTTCTGGCCGAATATTTGAACTGTACACACTATGTTTGTGTCTTAATCTTCTTTTAAGCTGGGCTTTTATAGTTGAAGTGTTATTAGAAAGTCTTGGAAGAGACTGTACTGTGTTAACAGTATCTGAGGGGACAACAACCATATTGCCTTGAATTTTCAACTGTTTACCTACAGGAGCTTTATGAATCTTCATAAATGGTAACAATGGTGACAGGAAAGTAAATTCTAATGGATTGAGGTTTCGCATAATTCCTTGAGGAGGGAATTCCATTCCATTTGCAGCAGCAGATGGTGGCATTTTTGATTTTTTTAAATGACCATGACAAGTTTTGAAAATCCATTCTCTTCCACTAACACTTTTTATACCTGTAACACATTTCTCAATTAATCTTGCAAGAGCAGCAGAATTGTCTCCTTTTTTTATTTTTGCTTTACTTGTTTCTGTGACTGCTTTTTTGTATAACAGTTGCTTACAACAGGTACATATATTCAGTGGCCCCTCAGTTACTATTTTGTGAAACTTTGTTATTAATTCTTCTATATTGTTAGCCTTTAATCTTATTTTTTTTTGTTGGTTTTCTTTCTGTAGTATTCCTGGAATTAGTCGATGTTTTCTTTTGTGCTGTTTCTCTTTGTGTAATACACCTGGATTTAGACGACGTTTTCTTTTGTGCTGTTTCTCTTTGTGTAATACACCTGGATTTAGACGCACATCCTTTTTATGTTGTCGCTCTTTTTGCGATACTTCTGGCCGTTTGCGTATTTCTTGCTTATGTTCTTTCTCTCTCTGTGACACTTCTGGATTTTGACGAATGTCACGTTTATGTTGACGCTCTATCTGCGATACTTCTGGCCGTTTGCGAATGTCTTGTTTATGTTCTTTCTCCCTCTGTGACACTTCTGGATTTAGACGCACATCCCTTTTATGTTGTCGCTCTTTCTGCGATACTTCTGGCCGTTTGCGAATTTCTTGTTTATGTTCTTTCTCCCTCTGTGACACTTCTGGATTTAGACGCACATCCTTTTTATGTTGTCGCTCTTTTTGCGATACTTCTGGCCGTTTGCGAATTTTTTGTTTATGTTCTTTCTTTCTCTGTAACACTTCTGGATTTTGACGAATGTCACGTTTATGTTGTCGTTCTTTTTGCGATACTTCTGCCTGTTTGCGAATTTTTTGTTTATGGTCTTTCTCTCTCTGTAACACTTCTGGATTTTGACGAATGTCACGTTTATGTTGTCGTTCTTTTTGCGATACTTCTGGTTGTTTGCGAATTTTTTGTTTATGTTCTTTCTCTCTCTGTAACACTTCTGGGTTTAGACGCATTTTTTTTTGTATTCACTTTCTTTCTGTAAAACTTGTGGATATTTCCTTTTCAACTGTTTCCGCTCTGCATCTTTTTTTTGTTGCAGTGATTTATATATTGGGTCTTGCCTTTTTTTAAGTAACCATAACTTTCTCTTCTCTGAACTTTTAATAGTATCACTATTTGAGATATCCTTACTAGTAGATGCATGACAATCATTCAAAGAATTTTGTAAATTGTCTGTAGTAATTTTCCTTGGTATAATATAATTGAATGGTAGCTTTAAATTCTTTCCATAAATGGTTTCCAAAATTTTTTCATTCTCCAGTTTTGATGTAGAATCTACAGTGCTTGATTCCTGTAAAACAAATTGGTGTAAACAATTCATTGCTATGCAATTGTTAGTTCGTTATGTGGTCTCTTGTAGAGAGATATTTCATTGGCAAATGTCATTTGGTATCTTTTACATTTGGATTTTTTTTCATTGTTTAACCACTCAATGTTAAAGCCCATTCAGTCAGCTATGATTGTAATAGTTCATTTGTTGTATCGGAAAGATGTCTCATTGGCAATTATGCAAAATACAACATATTGATTACAGTTCATCCAACTGAAACCATTGACAAAGGAAGATAACTCTTCAATTTTTTCAAAAATTATTGCTGTTTACGGTTTGTCTCTATCTATGATAATATTCAAGATAATAACAAAAACTGGGTAATACCCAGTGTCAGATTTCCACTACATGCTTTGGGTTTTTGTGTTATAAGCCAAAAAATGCATTTGACCCCTATGTTCTATTTTTAGCCAAGTCAGCCATTTTGGTTGGTTGACCGGGTCACGCCAAACATTTTTTAAACTAAATATCTCAATGATGATTGTGGCCAAGTTTGATTCAATTTGACCCAGTAGTTTCAGAAAAGAAGATTTGTGTAAAAGATTACTTAGATTTATGAAGAATGGTTAAAAATTGAAATAAAGGGCAATAACTCCTAAAGAGGTCAACTACCCATTTCGGTCATGTTAACTGATTTGTAAATCTAACTATGCTGAACATTATTGCTGTTTACAGTTTATCTCTATATATAATTAAAGAACCTTAGTGAGCACGCTCACATACCCCACGTCCCCACATTGTCATTGGAGAAATTAAATAAGTGTTAAGAAAAAAAATTATATAAGAAAAATTAATTTCCTGCCAATATGCACATCTAAATAGTATGTCCTTATTATCTACAAAATTTCATGAAATTCTGTTGTATATTTTCAGAAGAATTGAGATGACAAACTGTTGCAGAAGTACATTGAGGCAAATAAAATTTAAGGGGCATAACTCCTAGAAAAAAAATGAATCGCAATTTCCCGTTGATATGCACAACTACATAGTATGTCCATATTATCTGAAAAGGTTACGTGAAATTCTGTTGTGCGATTTGAGAGGAGTTGCGATGACAAACTGTTGCACTAGTACATTGAAGCAAATAAGTTCAAAGGGGCGTAACTCCTAGAAAAATCAATGAATCGCAATTTCATGTCAATATGCACAACTACATAGTATGCCCTTATTATCTGAAAAGGTTTTGTGAAATTCTGTTGAGTGGTTTGAGAGGAGTTGCGATGACAAAATGTTGCAGTAGTACATTAAAGTAAATAAGTTCAAAGGGGCATAACTCTTAGAAAAAAAATGGAATCGTAATTTCCCGTTTACATGAACAACTACATAGTATGTCCTTATTATCTGAGAAGGTTTCGTGAAATTCTGTTGAGTGGTTTGAGAGGACTTGCGATGACAAACTGTTGCAGTAGTACATTAAAGTAAATAAGTTCAAAGGGGCATAACTCCTAGAAAAAAAATGGAATCGCAATTTCGTGTCGATATGCACAACTACATAGTATGCCCTTATTATCTGAAAAGGTTTCATGAAATTCTGTTGAGTAATTTGAGAGTAGTTGCGATGACAAACTGTTGCAGTAGTACAATAAAGTAAATAAGTTCAAAGGGGCATAACTCCTAGAAAAATTCTGTTGAGTGGTTTGAGAATAGTTGCGATGACAAACTGTTGCAGTAGTACATTATAGAAAATAAGTTCAAAGGGGCGTAATTCCTAGAAAAAAAATTGAATCGCAATTTCCTGTCGATATGCTAAAAAAATGCTTAAGGTACCATGGCAAATCTTTCATACATGTTAAAACAATCATGTAAATAAATACTACATTTTTTTTTTATGCAATTTTTTAAGTTAATAACATGGTAAATTCTTAGTATCAGGAAATTTTAACATTACTTATGCAATGTTATTAAGCTGAATGACATAATTTTTCAAACACGATGTCTTGTTAACAGTTGCCTCATTGCCACTCACACCACATCTTCTCTTTTTAATTGGAGAATTGACAATGAACGCAACTAAAAAAAAACAGTAACTGAGCTCTATCCAATTCAGTACTTCATCTGGCTTCTGTGGTATTAAGTATTGTGTAAAACTTTCACAAAGTTTAGTTTGGTAAAAATTAAGTTAAACAAGAGTCCACAGGCTAAAATGCCTCCCCTTCTTAACTTATCATTGATATTATGTTGATAGACCTAAATATAAAGTTTATTACAACTGATACATAAACTCATTATAAACCAAGAAAATAAAAAAATTATCAATGGATCCTAATATAAGATAAAGATCAAATAAACCTGTGTAACAGACCTATTGGTCATAAATTATTTCCATACAGCAAATATAGTTGACAAAATGAATAAAGTATTAGAAAAATAGACCAAACTCAAAAACTTAACTTTGACCACTGAATCATGACAATGAGGCCAAGGTCAGATGACGCAGATCATTTAGACATGTACAACTTACTATCATGCCATAAACCAAATATAGTACATCTACTGCATAAAGTATAAGAAAATTAAACGAAAATACAAAGTAGTCACTGAACCATGAAAAGAAGGTCTAGGACATTGAACATGTGACTGACAGAAACTTCCTAACATGAGGCATTTACATACAAAGTATGGAGATCCTAAAATGCGATAAAGATCAAATAAACATGTGTAACACACCTATTGATCATAAAATATTTCCATACACCAAATATAGTTGACAAAATGCACAAAGTATTAGAAAAATAGACCAAAACCCAAGAACTTAACTTTGACCACTGAACCATGACAATGACACCAAGGTCAGATGACACCAGTCAGTTAAACATGTACAACTTACTATCATGCCATAAACCAAATATAGTAGATCTACTGCATAAAGTATAAGAAAAATCAGACCAATATACACAGTAGTCACTGAACCATGAAAAGAAGGTCTAGCACATTGAACATGTGACTGACAGAAAGTTCCTAACATGAGGCATTTATATACAAAGTATGGAACATCCAGGTCTTTTAACTTCAAAAATAAAAGTCTTTTCCGTCTTGACATGCCTTAACGAACTGATTTACCTGATGAGGCTATCGATCTGAACGACGACTGAACGACCTTAAATATCTTGACGAATTTCTCTAGCGGTAAATCCAGTCAATCAAGATGCGATCAGACCAAAATGACCGTTTCAGACTGAAATCGACCTACTAGTGTGTATTAGGCTGAACTCAGCAAAGCATTTTAATTTATTTGGCCCAACTCCTTCAAAAAACTCATGAAACTACTGGGCCTACTTTAACCAAACTTGGCCTCATTCATCAAGGTTTTAATGTTTGATGATACTTTTTTAATATCATAAGTTAAACACTTGTTGTAAATAATCCAGATATACCTTTTCTTTGTCTTTTGCCAATGATTCCTCGTAGTTTTGTCTACAATGAATGCATTGACCTTCATTTACTGTGCGATGGCATTTTGGATACTAGAAAATGTAAAAAAATTACATTTCTTGTACCCAACGCAAAAAACTTGCGGAGGATATAATGTTTTCGACCCATCCAATTGTCTTTCTGTCAGTTGGTCAGGCCGTCATTCTTTTCTAGTAATCGCAACTGCTCTCAAACCACACAACAGAACTTCAAGATACTTTCTTACGAAGCGCCTTTCCTTTCTCTTTTTGAAAAAAGTTAAATAATCCCTTCTGAATTAACTGAAAGAAACCTTCAAATACAGATGCACAGCTGAATTGTAAATGTCTATGTATATTTCACTAGAAAGGGTTATGGATTGAATAAATATTATGAATATTGTCTGAGGATGTACACTGGATGTTTTAATTACTAGTTAGTGTTTGAACCCATAAAAATCAAATAAACATTTGTCATTGAAAATTTCATTTGTGACATAGCTGAATATTTTTTTTCCATGGTCAGCAAGATTTATATGAGAACGTTTTTGTTCTCATAAAGTTTCAAGTTTCCTGAATAAATCAAAAGTTAAATCAGTAATGTTGGTTAAACTTTCACGCTCATTCTGTTTTCTTTTAGTCTCTTTTAAACTTTCTGGATCAATGCTAGATTTCAATCAGACATCATAGGAGGAACAAAGAGAAGATAATATGTTCATTTGATCTTGAAGCTTTGCTATTTCTGATTCTGATCCTCCTGCAAACAAAGAATTTCTTATTTTTATAGACAAATTATGTTTTAATTTAGATAGGACATAGCTACTAATATATCTATTGTTTCCTCTTGCAACGGAAGACAATTCATCAGATGTCGGAATGTTTTTAATTGATTCTGGCTCCTGTAAATTAAATGAGAAGGTAAATCTGCAAAAAATTCTTAGTTCCAAGTAAAAAAAAAACAGCTGTCATAAACTGATAATATATTGCAGATGTACCCTCATCTTTGGAATACAAACTTACAGTAGACTGGACAATTTTAACATACTCCTCTGAATTTAAATGTTTATGAAAATTCATAAAAAAATCGTGTTGTAGTTAAGCTGTACAGTTTGTTTTTTTCTCCTTCCGGAAGACTTATCAGTGCAATGTCTTCAATTACTGATGCCTGATAACTATACAACTCATCAAAAATAGAAAAAAAATCTAAAATTGTCATTTTAAAAGATTTCATATCATTTTCTAATTGTGACCCAACAAACACGGTTTACAATAGGACAAATATAGCAAATAAATACATGATGGTGTATTGTACTATGCACACAAGACAAATATATAAGTAACACCATCATGGCAACAAATAATAGCATAACTAAAATTGTATAGTTATGTGTATTATTAATACACTTAGTCTGGCTGTATATTTGTCACTTGAAAGCTGTGATGGTTGGAAACTGACATATTTTGAGAGCTTTAATTTACAAAAATTTGAAAATGATAAGTAGCGACATTCAATACAGTGGCAAACAATTAATTGAAAATGGTTTTACCAAAAAGCTAAACCCAATTTGGTAGCTTGAATTTATGTAAACATTTATATTTATGAAGCCACACCCAATTTGGTAGCTTGAATTTATGTAAACATTAAAATGTATGAAGCCACACCCAATTTAATAGCTAACCTTTACAAGGATACATACACATTTTGGAGGCTAAATTTAACTTGAACAGTGGAACTTTATGAAAGCTACACTTAATCAAAATTCTGAAATTTTGTAAAGTTAAACTTTGGTTTACAGGTGGAATGTTATTGCAAATAAATATATGATGTACCCATGACAAATTTAAGTAACAACATAATGGCAGCAATCAATAATTTATAATAAAATTCAGACATTTGATGAAGCCGAACACACTTTACAATAGATAATTAAAGCAAATAAATACTTGATGGTGTGTTGTACTATGTACACAAGACAAATATAAGTAACACCATCATGGCAACAAATAATAGCATAAATAAAATTACATAGTTATGTTTATATTACTTTATTTAGTTTGGCAGTAATTTGTCACTTGAAAGCAGTGTAGGTTTATTAGCTAAACATAGAATTACATATGGAAATAATAGCAAATAAATAGATGATTGTATGTACACATGAGGAACATAAGTAACTAACACAATGAGTCTGTTCCATAAAAAAACACACAATAATATGATCTTCTTTACACATAAAATCAAGCTTTTAAATAAACAGTTCCCCAAGGGTGACTGGGGAATAGAAATATGGTCACTTGGTCTTCTTCCGACCGGCAGTAAAACGCTTGCCGAAGTGAGGCGTCCGTTTGGCTGCGCGGGATGTATCAAGTTCGCAGTCACGTCCGGTCAGATTGGGGACGTTAAATCCTATGCCTCGTGTAAAGAGAGTGCCACGCTCTTTGCACGTTAAGAACCCTTGCAACAACTCTTTGAGGGGTCCGTATGTGGCCTATTGCAAGGCAAAATTCCTGTCTCTATCCAATATACCCTCATTTTCCAGTGGCAGTCCAAATTTCCCCGACCATCATCCCAGATGGCCTCTATTATTTCAAGACCTACCTATAGTATTTATTGTGACTTCAAGCCATGGTACACACTAAGCCTGATACCTCAACTTCTGCTGTTGAATCTTTCAAGGTTATTATTTTTTGGAGGACCATCTCTTTGGTTTTTGTTTGTTTTGTTGTTTCTTTCTCCTCCTGAAATAATTATTTAGAATTAGTGTTACCATTCCATGCTTTCATGAGATACAACCATTTAAAACTCCATTATGCTATGTATTCAACATATGTATGTGGTCAGTCATATTGAAATTGTTATTGCTCGATGTTTATAATACTTATCAATTTATTAAATTCTGATTAAATTTAATCATTCTATTTTAACTGCATGAAATTGGATATGTACATGATTACCATATGAACTTATTTTATTTATAAAATTAACTCATTTAAGTATGCATTGACATCAACAGTAAATATTTAACAGTTACAGAACATGATTGTGTTTTTCGTTTGGCAAATATTCCATGCATATAATGGACTAGGAAACAAGTTGTATTAAGTAAGTTTTCTTATATTTTTGGTTAATTCTAATATATATTTCTTACTATTGGATATAGTTTACACATGAAGCAACTTTAGCATGACATGTAATTTGCAGTTCACACTCCCGGTTTTAAAACTTCAGGATCTAAACTTGTCTATATAGGTATTGTTTTTAATGTGGTTTTTAATTACTTCGACACTTGAGTCTCTTCACTGGCTGCCTGTGCAATACAGGGTGCAATACAAAATATTATTATATGTATTCAAGTCCGTGAAACATGAAGCGCCATTATATCTTAGTGAACTTGTAAATTTATACAGGCCATCAAGATCATTAAGGTCTGAAAACAACTTAACACTCGTAACTCCTATTGTGCGAACCAAAACCTACGGCAATAGAAGATTTGATCAAGCAGCGGCCATCCTTTGGAATGCATTACCAAAAAAACTTCAAAATGCAAAGTCGGTGCCTGTATTCAAAAAGAACTTAAAAACTCACTTTTTTCGACAAGCATTTTTAATCCCTTAAATTCGTTTCTGTGATACATTGTGCCATAGACGTTAGCCTGCTTTTGATTTATCTAACCTTTCTTTTAACTGGAGATATGTTTCATTTATAATATGTACATTGTATGTTTTTTTAGTAGCACACATATTTTTTATTTCAGTAATTATATTTTTACATGGTAATATTCCTTTTTCATCTTTTGAATACGTTTTCAAATTTTTAACTTATATTTGATAATTTGTAATAGCAATCTTATTTTAGACTTTTTTGGCTATTTATTTTACCAACTTTATTCAGTATAATTTTTTACTCGTTTTTTTATTTTGATTCATTGATATATATATATTCCACTTTTTTGAAAAAAATTCCACATTATTAATCCTTTTATCTAGAAAGGTTTTAACACTTAAATATTTATTTTGTGGGTTCATGTTTTATATTTTTATCACTGTCTGTGTGTATATTTCGTTTAACATGTAATGTAAAGCGCTTTGAGTAATATTGTTTTTAGATTTAGCTCTATAGAAAAATTGTAATAATAATAATTAATAAACTGTGTATGTGCATTTATATATTCAAGTGTCTTATTGGCAAACATACCACAACTTTATATTTTCATAAATATGTATATATATTTTGTTTTTACCTTTGTAACTTTACCCATTATGGTAACTGTGGTTCCTTCTACTTTAACAGCATCAATTGGTCTTTTTGCTTCTGCAATGGTCACGTCACTAACAGTGACAGCACTGGTCAATGACACCACAGTCGGCCTGTTTATCACAATTGTGTTGTCTGCCTTCTTTATATAATTCCTGAGCATCACGCTATTGTCAAGTTTTAACATAGACATCTTTGCACTGTCAACAACCAACGACGGAAAACTTGAGTAATTTCCGTATTTTTCGCGCGAATGCACGGCGGACTTGTAGGCAAGCCCGACGAACATCCTGGAATAAATTTGTCTCGGGGATTACATCTCGCACTCCGATGAAAAAAGTTTGGAATATGGTAAATAAAATAAAAGGTAAAAATTCTAAACCCACTGTAAAACATTTGAAAGACGGCAATGATTTATTAACATCTGAAAAGGATATTGCCAACAAGCTTGGTGAAACTTTTGCGAAATCTTCTTCTTGTAACAACTACAGGGAAGATTTTAAAAAAGTTAAAAAACAAAAAGAAATATTAAATTAAACTTTAAATAGAAAAATGGTGAAAATTATAATAAACTATTTTCTCTTGAAGAACTTAAAACATCTCTGTCAAAAGCTCATGATACAGCTTGTGGGCCTGATAATATTCACTACCAACTCTTAAAACACTTGCCAGATTCCTCGCTAGAAGCTCTCTTGCAGCTCATGAATAACATCTGGGAATCTGGTGATTTACCATCAATCTGGAAGCTTGCAACCGTCGTGCCTATTCCAAAACCAAGTAAAGATCAAACGGATCCTATTAATTATCGACCAATTGCTCTTACCAGTTGTGTTTGTAAGACACTCGAACGGATGGTCAATAATCGCCTTGTTTGGTTCTTGGAATCCAATGGGCTATTAGCCAATATCCAGTGTGGATTTCGACAAGGCCGAAGTACTCTTGATCATCTTGTTCGATTCGAATCTTTGTCCGTCATGGTTTTGCGAAAAATGAACATGTGGTGTCGGTCTTTTTCGACCTTGAGAAGGCCTATTATACTGCATGGAAATATGGTATTTTAAAAGATCTTTTTGATATGGGGTTGAAAGGCAATATGCCAAATTTTATTTCTAATTTTCTCTGTAACAGACAAGTTAATGTGAATTCGACCATGTCTGATCTCTATGATCAAGAGATGGGTGTCCCTCAGGGCAGTATCTGTAACATTATTTAGTCTTAAAATCAACAGCCTTGTTAAAGTTTTAAAAAGTAATATTGAAGGTTCATTGTACGTTGATGATTTTTTTAATATGTTACAGAGGCAAAAACATGAATAACATAGAAAGACAATTACAATCATGTCTTGGAAGAATTGAAAAATGGGCCTCAGAAAATGGTTTTAAATTTTCCACGTCTAAAACGGTCGGGATGCATTTTTGTAACAAAAGGAAATTGCATCTTGATCCAGAACCAACTTTGTACGGCAACCCAATTAAAATGGTTGATGAAACCAAATTTCTTGGTTTACTTTTCGATAAAAAGTTAACCTTTCTACCCCATATCAAAATGTTAAAATCGAGATGTTTAAAAGCTTTAGATATTTTAAAAGTTGTCGGCAGTACTGACTGGGGTGCTGATCGCAACATTTTACTTAATTTATATAGATCTCTAGTTAGATCTAAACTAGACTATGGCTCTATAGTGTATGGCTCTGCAAGGAAGTCCTACAGATTCTTGATGCTGTGCATCACCAGGGTTTGCGTCTCTGTCTTGTCGCATTTAAAACCTCACCAGTTGAGAGTCTGTATGTAGAGGCTGATGAGCACTCACTCTCTAACAGACGTTTGAAGCTTGGACTTCAATATGCTGTCAAACTAAAAGCCTATTCAGATAATCCTGCCTACTGCTGTGTTTTAATCCGATTTATGGAGATATTTTTGCAAAACATGAAAATAAAATTCCTCCGTTAGGTATACGTTTAAACCACATTTAGCTTCTTTTGATTTAAAATCTGTTGCTCAAGTTAAAATTTGCAAATGTCCTCGATGGGAACTTCCCAAACCAAAAATGATATTTGATCTCCGTGCACACAATAAAAATAAAACAAATCCTCTTTTAATTCAGCAACACTATGCTGAAATTAAAGCCAATTATCCAGATTTTTCAACTGTCTATACTGATGGATCAAAAGATGGCGACAAAGTTGCATCTGCTGCTGTCTTCAGGGACAGAGCTGCAACTCTCCGTTTGCCATCTGATGCATCCATCTTCACTGCTGAAGCAGAAGCAATAATTTTGGCTTTGAAATTTATTGCTTCTTCAGATAAATCCAAATTTATTATATGCTCTGATTCACTTTCATGCTTACAAGCTATACAAAATACTAAAATTAAAAACCCAACAATTCTCCAAATTTTATATGTAATGAGGAATTTAAAAAAATTTCTGAAAGAAATAATATTTCTATGGGTTCCGAGTCATGTTCGAATCCTTGGAAACACAGCTGTAGACGTTGAGGCAAAGCATGCCCTGGGTGACCCTTTATCTAACTGTAATATACCATATACTGATTTTAAATCTAATATTAGAGAATATGTTTTTAATATTTTAAAAAATGAATGGAGTAAAAAAGATGATAATAAATTACATGAAATTAAACCTAATTTAGGTAAACCTTTTAATAATTGTATGTGCCGAAAAGATCAGTGTGTTATTTCTGGATGTCGTATTGATCATACTAGAATAACACATGAGTATCTTTTAAAAAATGAAGATGAACCACAATGTGTACCTTGCAACTGCAAGTATACTATTAAACATGTTTTAATTAATTGTATTGACTTTGTTGATATTCGTAAGAAGCATTTCAATGTCAATAATATGTATGATTTATTTAATAATGTTCCATTTACCAATATTGTTGCATTTTTAAAAGAAATCGGAATTTATTATAGAATATAAAAATGTTATTATATTTAGGTCGTTTTTAATTTTTATCACGTTATTTTACTCATATTGATTTTTTACATAATCAATTTGCTTTAGTCTAGAATTTTAGTATATTGAAGGACTTTTTTTCTTATTTTAAAAATATGCTTTAAATTGTAAAAATATTCGAATTGGCTCTCGCCGCAGTATTTGACGGGTCACGGGTCGGAGGGGTCCTCATACCGATTGATTGATTGTTGCTTAACGTCCAGTGGCAAATATTTCATGCATATTCAGGACGAGAACAAGTTCACAATAAATACAATAGGTAGGTTGATACAATAGAGGCCATCTGGGATGATTGTCGGGGAAATTTTGATTGCCACTGGAAAACGAGGGTACATTGGATAGGGACAGAAATTTAGCCTTGAAACAGGCCATCTACGGACCCCTCAAAGAGTTGTTGCAAGGGTTCTTAACGTGCAAAGAGCGTGGCACTCACTTTACACGAGGCATCGGATTTTACGTCCACTTCTGACCGGACGTGACTGCGAACTTGATACATCCCGCACAGCCAAACGGACGCCCCACTTCGGCAAGCGTTTTACTGCTGGTCGGGAGAAGACCAAGTGACCATATTCCTCATACCGAAATCCCGGCTTTAAAACATGAAATCCCGAGGTGCCGAATTTAAAGACATTCATATCCCGACATCACGAAATTCGAAAAAAAAATATTCCCGGATCACGAAAGGATCAATCCCGAAACCCAGAGCTTAAAAACACCCGATCCTGACGTCCCGAAAAAGTCCTGCCTCCCTCAAGTCTCCATCATACTTTCATTTTGGCCAAATCACTACTTTCACTTTCAACAATAAATTTTTATTTTGATATGAGCGTCACTGATGAGTCTTATGTAGACGAAACGCGCGTCTGGCGTAAAAAATTATAATCCTGGTACCTTTGATAACTATGTATGCTCCATTTAACATGTTCAATGCCATTATGGTTCCTAGTCTGTGCGACCGTTCGTTCGTACCGTCTGTCCGGCTTCAGGTTTAACTTTTTGGTCGAGGTAGTTTTTGATGAAGTTGAAGTTCAATCAACTCGAAACTTAGTAAATAATTATGTTTCCTATGATATAATCTTTCTAATTTTGAATGCAAAAAAAAATTTATGTTCAATATGATATAATCTTTCTAATTTTGATTGCCAAATTAGAGATGTTACTCAATTTTACCGTCCACTGAACATAGAAAATGATAGTGCCGATGTTGCATCCTGTGCTATGGACACATTCCTTTTATGCCCAACCTACGATAGTAGAGGGGCATTATGTTTTTGGTCTGTGCCTCCGTTCCTCCGTCCGCTTCAGGTTAAAGTTTTGGTCAAGGTAGTTTTTGAAGAAGTTGAAGTCCAATCAACTTGAAACTTAGTACACTTGTTCCCCATGATATGATCTTTCTTATTTTAATGCCAAATTATAGTTTTGACCCAAATGTCATGGTCCACTGAACATAGAAAATGATAGTGCGAAGTTCAGGTTAAAGTTTTTGGTCAAGGTAGTTTTTGATGAAGTTAATTTTACATCAACTTGAAACTTAGTACACATGTTCCCTATGCTATGATATTTCTAATTTTAATTCCAAATTAAAGTTTTGACCCCAATTTCACGGTCCACTGAACATAGAAAATGATAGTGCGAGTGGGGCATTCGTGTACTATGGACACATTCTTATTTCCATATGTTTTACTTATTTCAATATATATGCTACTGGTATGACCCCTTAAATAGTCATTTCAAAGAAAACAGTAGACAGAATTATACAGAAAGTCTCTATATATCATAGTATTATAATCGTAGCTTACATGTAGATAAATATTTGTCCTCTCTAAGGCGGTATAATAGTTGTGGTTCTAGCGATCCAAAAACCATGATATGGAGAACGCTCTGATTGGCTTATTTATTTTTCATTTTTGTTATCAATCATACGATTGGATGTAGTTGTGCATGTTTAAAACCGGAAAACCTATCTATGACCAAAAGTCAGTCTGATGACGGAATCAATATCCGGACACCTTTTTTTGTCGTTTTTCTCCCAAAATAACTCAATCTGAATAATCATAAGAATGGATGACAAATGCGACTATGCATGTTACCTTTAGGACACAGAGGCATAATTAATTTAATGTGGAAGGAAGAGAAGCGACACACAAAATGAGGTCTTCTCGTTTAATAGTATAGATATGGTTTTAGTATCCTATCCTACACTATTTTTTCAATAATCATGATAAGACAATGATCATCAAAAAGTTAAATGACAATAATACTAAACTCCGAGGAAAAGTCCCTAATCATATAGGCAATTGTCTATAGAAATTGTTGACAAAAGTACACAAGAAACAAAGTAATGATCACCGCATGATATAACATCAGGAAACCAGCTATAGACCTGGTTAAAAAAAAACAACAACAGATGAACACAAGAAGCAAGCAAGACAAACAAATTACATTCATTTTGAGTATATTGAACATGTCAATGCCAAAAGTGATGCTCTCTCAACTGCATTAACTCGTTCAAGATTATTCTCCATTATGGTTCCTAGACCGGTTATTCAAATTTCTGATCAAGTGATTATTGATCACGATGAAATAGTTGAGGTGGAGCCATCCATATAAACTCATCATAGATACGAGGATAACACAAAATTATGTATACGCTAGACGCGCGTTTCGTATACAAACGACTCATCAGTGACGCTCGAATTAAAAAGTGTTTAAAAGTCTAAAAAGAGTACAAAGTTGAACATAGAGAACAAAAAAATCCTATAAGCCAAAGGAGACAATTTTACCACGTATAGTCTTCAAAGCAGCATCCTAGACAATGTGATAAAAAGTGGAGCTTAGAAGGATTTCAGGGAACGATGTCTAATTTAGTTTGAACATCTAACATAGCATTCTTTATTCCTGTGACGATTTGTTATATATATAACCGGGCGTTTTCCGTGTTATAGTGATTCAAAGACGGAATACCAATACTTTAAACTTTATTAGCAAGGTCCGGACAGTACCAGACCTGAGACCTAAACAGACTACAAAATAACATACAAAAGCATAATTTATATAAAAACAGTAACTATAGAAAAGGATAAGTGTCCAACGGATTAACTTGTAATGGTCAGAGTGATTTCCATCACAACAAACATATATTTAACAATAGAATTAATTAGACACAAAGAAATGTAAAAAAATTGATAAACGGATTAATAAATTATTACTATAGCACTTAAAATATATTGTCTGAACTGGATTTATTTCTTATCGCAAATAGTCCAAATCTTCCTGGTTATATTCGCCACTACTCCACCTAAACTCGGTCTCCGAGTTTGCCGAATGAATTTTGTAATCGTCGTGGGTATCCTCCTCCACGCCGATGATGTTGCTGCGAATTGCCACGCGAGCAAATTGCAAGGGTCGAACGCACACCTCGGTTTGAATGTTTTATATCTAGATGTTGAATCTCGTGTCTACTGTTTACGTTCTCTTCCCTCAGTCTCTGAATTTCGTCTTCCATATCATTTAAGATGCGATTGTAGTGCATGTCAGTATTTTTAAACTCCATTGTTAAGCGTTGTCTGGCGTTGGTTAAATTTAGGTTTTCCTCTTTCAAACGCACTACTTTCAGTTCTACTTGCATGTTCGGCTAACTCATGTTCGATCTTTTGAATTATCCGGCCATGTTCTAAACGTTCCAAATTTACTTTGTCCAAATTGTTCCTTAATATCACATTATCTTTCACTACGGTATCGTATTTTGAATTTTCACACTTGAGTATACTGATTTCTTTGATGAAGTTTCGGTTAGACACTTTCAACTTGTTTAGGTGTTGTTTCACGGATTCGTCCTGTACGGAGCACGTAAATGAAGAAATTTCCTTGTCCTCAAGTCCTTGAAACAGAAATTGAGACATTTGCTTCTTCTCAATAAATTTTCTCATTCGTTCACCGTCTCTCTGAATTTTGAATTTCGACTTCTCTTTCGGTTTAGGGTTTTCACATGGCTTAACGTGAAAACTGCACATGCGAGCAAAATGTCCAGGATGTCTGCACAATAACAATAAGCGTTAGCTGCATAACATCGTTGGTATGTGAAAACATTCAATGTCTTATCGCAATATTTGCAGAGAAAAGCCCAAACAGGTATCGGCTTTTCTGATACATAATCATGTACACAGGCGACAAGAAGGAAATTGAAATTATAATAACGTTCTGTAAATGCTATTATAGAAAATGCAATGGTTAGTAACGATGAAACAACAGCGGCAGATCTACTCACACTTCTATTAGAGTGGGTTATGATGCTAGCACACCTACAATAATTAGAAATCGTACAAAGATTTGATGGATTTCGGAAGGTACAATATATTGCCAGTTAATTAGAATGTCCAATATCCCTAAAAGATCGAAATGGGCAATTGTTAATTAGAATTAACAGTTTGATGATTTGGTATGGTCCAATAAAGCCTCAGTGTCATTAGAGCAGAACAAAAAGACTTGCTTTCGGAAAAATTTAAAGACAATGGACTAGATATTTTGGTGCCAAGAGAAGGTGGACCGTTGGCTTTTCAACTCCTAAACATATTTTCTGATTTTGCCAAAAAGTTTGTTTATATTTTTGCCAAATCCCACTTAGACCATTATCCAGTATCTGCTTCCTAGTTGACGACTCAAATGCACACTATTCCCTTACGATGATGAAAAACTCACTATGCGGCTAACGGATATAATATGGCGTCTATATACTCAGGTTGGAACTAACTGGCATCTTCAGAAATTTATATTTGTGATGGACTATGTATACCAGCCAGTTCTGTAGTACGAATGCTCTCAATATCTAATTCACAAATTCAAACTTTTGATCTGAAAGAGGACTAAACGTTGCCAAACCCTTTTGACTACTGCAAATAAACTCATCATAGATACCAGGACTAAATAATGTCTGATATTTAGCGATAGACGAGCGACGAATGCCGCCACTAGTCATAACATATTTATGTTCGTCTCTAAGACGTTTCGCCAACTTACGCAACCGTCCTATAGCATCCATTGAGTTACACAACCACCGTAGAAGGGATTTTACTGTGCGGGTCTCTGGAATCAGTGGCAACACCAACGGAGGCAGATCTGTAATTGATATCTGAGTTTCACTGCTTGTTGTCTTACAACCAGATTTGTTGTTTTGTTCTGTTGTCAGGTTTTCATTATTTGGAATTGTTGATGTACAACCAGAGTGGTTGTTTGCAGGATGCCCAGAATAGGCATTTTCTGTTTCCGGCTGGCTTCTGTTTTTATCCTGTGCAAGAGAAATTCTTGATGATAAGGAAAATGAGATAAATAGGATGTGCAACCTTATCTAAATTTAAAGTTGTGTTGTCATTTGTTAAAGTTTCCTACTGCCAATAAAATTTCTGTTGACATTAAGATTGTAAGAACACATTTTCATTCTCTGAATAAAAGTTCTTGAAAAATAGAATATACATTCAATCCCTGCTTGCAATTCAAAACCCCATTTACCTAACAAGAAATGATAAAATTGGTGTTTTCATGATCCTAGATATAAAATGTAATTATTAGTATTGAATGCTTATTTTTGTTACTTCATTGGGTTGTAAAAGTATTAACCATGCACACATTTTTAGGCGCTTCATACGAAATGAACTTCGATCAACGCTTTTACACCCCAATCAAGTTACAAAAAGAAGCATTCAATTCTTAAATACCTCCTTCACCTTTTTAAAAAAAACTCCTTAGTTCAAGAACAACAAAAGGTGTCATAAATTTCAACAAAAATAATTTATTTTCAAATTTTAATATGAAAACAAAGAGTCACAGACTTTGTGTTATGTTCAAAATACATTAAATATAAAAACAAAATTGGTAGTTTTATATGGATCGTATAGGAGAAACTTAAATTTTCTTTATTTTGCACCAAGTATACAAAATGTTTATATCTTTATGACATTAACCTAATATTGTTTTTATACTGCAAGTTAAACAAATACATTGACAGCGTTTTAAATCTTAACAAAATTGTTATTTTGTCATCAAATTTATTTTCATCCCTTAATGAACCCCTGATTGTGGAGAATGTGTTCCATGATGAAATTGACATTATACAAAATATAGCTATGTTACTATATTAGGAAATAAACACAACTAGTTGCAATATAAAATTATCTACCCTTGATTTTAAAAGGATTTTTTTTCTCAGAAAAATTTAAAACCCTTAATCATATTTATCTTTAATTTTTTTAGGTTCATGTTTAATTTTGTATGACTCTTGTTAACATCTTTTGAAATTAAAAAAGGTATATGTGCAACATGTCCAAAAGGGATGCTTAGGAAAAGACACCAGATCTATCTTAACCAGCATTAGCCTTTTTTTCGCAATAATTGTAAGTGTTGACTTATTTGTATTTTATACTACACTTAGATTTAAACCTATTAATAAAGTATCTGTTCACATTAATATTGTGAGAACTCAATTTCTGTAGCATACATCTTTCCTTTCTCTCAACAACAGTTTTAGTAAAATCACTCTGAATCTTACACTTTGCTTGTATACAATTATGAGTCAGAAACACAGGATGCACAACATCTTCCAACGTTACAGTTATAATGTCATTTGTAAATGATCCTTCCTGGCATTTCAAAGCGTTATGTTCTTCTATAATAAGAAATTGCTTAGCTTCAATAAGATTCTGTTTGTCAATACCTCTTCTTCCTCCATCAAAAACAGCTACTTTCAACTGAAATATAAATATTACTAAGTTAGAGAATGTTACAAATGAATGGCTTAATCTTACTCCTACAAATATTTGACAAGTGATATGTTACAAAATATACATAGAATAACGGAAGTCCAGTTTTTGATATCAATTGACTTCATAAGCAAAAATATTAAGTGAGCATGCAAAGTCAGGTTCAAATGGTGCCATAAAAATCGAAATGGAAGTATTCTTTTCCTTGGCAGTTTAAGTCATACAATTTATTGTGTTGGTTACAAAACATGAAGTAGCTGATTAAGCTTTATTTACACATATGAAATGTGTCAACCCTTTTGTTGTATGTTTAAAATTTCATGCATTTTATTGATATATTGACACCTTTGACGATATCTATGGGCTGAGAAATAAAACCTGTTTCATTCAAAATTAATTTATTAAATGATTTTTTTTTTTTAATTTGCTAATTAATGCCATTTAAAATCTTAGATTACAAACAATTGTATACATGTACCTTTGATATATGAGTTGTACATGCATCTGACTTTTTTGTTCTCATCTTCTTTTGTTTGCTGTAAGGCTAATCCTTGCTCTGAAAAATAATATTGATGGTAGAGAGAGGAATTTGGTATGTATATTTTATCTAGTTTTATTTTGATATCAGTATGCGATTTTCAAAAATTTCAAATGGGGAAAAAAAATGATAATTTATCAACCATTTTTCTCAATTTTCTGCCAATGTGAAATATTTGACATGTTATGAGAGTAGCATACCCTACGGCTACTTACTATAGTAATGTTTAACAATAATGCTTGAAGGTGCCATCTTTTCAATCAGTTTTCTTCCATTGGTCAAGTCATTTAAATTTGTTGCTGTTCCTATTGAAAAAAATAAAGTATAATTAATTATCAGATGATTATTAGAAAATAACAAATAGTGCTAACTAGGTAGCTCAGATAGTAGAGCAACTCAACTGGTGTGTTGAGTAGGTCCCAGGTTCAATCCATGGCCTAGTTTTTAATTGAAATTGATGATGATTAAATTTGTATATGCCAATCTATAAATTAAACCAGATGCTCCGCAGGGTGCAGCTTTATACGACGCAGAGGTTGAACCCTGAACGGTCGGGGCAAGTATGGACACAACATGCAAGCTGGATTCAGCTATAAATTTGGATTGTGATTGAATAGTTGACACAGGTTAGGTTTCTGACACAGAATGAATGTGGTCTTAAAATATTTTGTTTTGCCTTTGAGCAATTCACTATGCTGTTGAATATTAATCCTCTCAAAAAAATGTTTGAAGAAATTTTCTTTTTATTTATGAAATCTGAAATGAGAAAAATTTAACTCCCCCCCCCCCCCCTTCCATTTTTTTCCCACATCCTCCTTTCCCTTTTTTCCAAAACTGATCTCAGTTCAAATTTCGAATGGAGTTTGCAACAATAACTACTCATTTAAATACATCATAAAATATTAAAATGTAAAATAAAGTGCTTGTTATCACTGAATGGTAAAGATTGTTTTAATTTATCAGTTGGTAATAAAAGTGATTATACATTGTATATTGTATAAAACAATGATTTAAGTTGATTCAACTACTATTCTGGACAAAGAAAGATAACTCCAATTGAAAAATTTTTGCTATTGCATAATATTGTGCAATAAGTTTGATGCATCTGTATCGTGTTACAATGCCTGATCGTACATGCATATTGAAGCTAGAAATCCAGAACTTACAGAATGTGCTGACACACATAAAACGTTTTCCTCTAAATATATGATATAAAGTTACTATTCTGATTTCATTTTGATTCAAAAGAGTTTTCAGCTGACTGATCTTCCTGATCTGCCTTTAATACACAGTTTTTCCTATATTGAATTTGAAGACCTATGCTACGTTAATAGGACGTGCAAAAGGCTTTATAATATCATTAAAAATCCACCCAGTCTATGGAGGATTCTCAACTTCTTTAGTCCAATTCAAGTAGAGGAAAAAGATCTAGAATACATGTTTCGATTATCACAGCAGTTGAAAGTTCGCATATGCAATATACTGTGGTCATATGGTCAGCCTTGATTACAACTTTGCTGTAGGACTAAGTAGATCCAGCAGATTAACAGAATTGAACTTATCTCAACGTTCAATATCGTCACTTTGTTTTCTGAAATTCCTACCAAACCTAGAGTACCTCACAGTCTTAGAGATATATGGAATAAGGCTGACAGAAGAAGATTTTAAAAACATTGTTCAACCCTGCTATAGAACATTGAACCATATTTATTCAAGTTTAGCTCAACATGTGAATGAGGATCACTTGTTTGTGATAGTATACTCAGTACACCGATTTAATAACACGGATCTATAAAGAATGGCTATTAGATGCACTTGTGTTAACATCCTTCATGCAACATGGGAATGATGCAGAAAACAACTTCATAAAACATTTGATGTCAGCTACTAACTTAGTAAATGTGCAAGAAAAACTTTTCAACTTGGTATCATCACATGGCGAAAGGGAGCTACCAACAACAGACAACTTTAAAAGGGACACTACAGACACAACAAGGACCACACTGATTGCTGCTCCCCTCTATTTAATTTCTTGCTTATAGAAAGGTACGGACTGCTATCCCTTGCTTAAGCAGGGTTCATCACAAAGAGTTATTGTGAAATTTGTAGGACAAAACCATCTAACTGCAGATAAGATAATCAACATTACAGAAGAACCTACACTGACCTTACTTTAGGAACGTGCCAAAAATTAATTGAACATTATACACTGCAATTAAATCAATCACATATTAGTGCACTATTGGGATTCTGGACCTCAGCAGATACCCTTTGTATTGACCATTTAATTCGACAGGACTACAATGAAGACTAAGAGCGAACATTACAATTACTGTAACGAAGAAATATATCAAGACTTTGATATTTATCTGAATGATTGTTTGATGCATCCTCTATTTTGATTCAATGTAAAATGGAAAATTAAATTATGTTCATGCATTATTGTATTGTGATTTTTTTTTAGTTGTAAACAGTATTGTTAGGTAGGGGGAATGTTAATAGAAAAAAAACCAATTGAATCTTGAATCAGAGTATTTTAAGTACATACTTTATTCGTAGAAAGTTTTATATATACACAAGTTCATTTTTTTGTTTAGTATTAAATTTATGTTAAGATCCATTTTGTTACATCTTGTGATCAATTTTTATTTAGCAATCGCCAATGGCAGTCAGAAGGGTTAAAGAACATCAGTTGTTCGACCTGTTAGTAAAATGCGTTTTGTTAAAACATATTTTTTCACTTTTTTGGTCTTTTGAAAAATGTTGTTTGTGCTGTATTTAGACCCTTCTACAACGAAATTTGTTTTACACGCACACGTATAAAAATCGTGGTTTCTATCCAACGCAATCATAGGTTTGAACGTAGTTTTCAATTAAGACTCGTATATGTCTACATAAGACGCATCAGTGACGCTTATATCAAAATAGTAATAAGTCCAAACAACGTCCAGTGGCAAATATTTCATGCATATTCAGGACGAGAACAAGTTCACAATAAATACAATAGGTAGGTTGTTGTAATAGAGGCCATCTAGGATGATGGTCGGGGAAATTTGGACTGCCACTGGAAAATGAGGGTATATTGGACAGGGACAGAAATTTTGCCTTGCAACAGGCCACCTACGGACTACGGAGTTGTTGCAAGGGTTCTTAACGTGCAAAGAGCGTGGCACTCTCTTTACACGAGGCATCGGATTTAACGTCCCCTTCTGACGGACGTGACTGCGAACTTGATACATCCCGCACAGCCAAACGGACGCCCCACTTCAGCAAGCGTTTTACTGCTGGTCGGGAGAAGACCAAGTGACCATATTTCTATACCCCAGTCACCCTTGGGGTATGTACAAAGTTGAAGAGCATTGAAGATCCAAAATTCCATATAGAAAAAGAACAAGATGTAACTTTCAGCCCCAAAGAAATGTGTTGTATAATAACAAGCTTGGGCATCTAGTTCTAGGTTGATGCTCCATTCAAGCAAGATAGATCTTGGTAAAGCCTACAGCCGGGGGAATGCATTTGAAGAGAAACAGTTGATGTTAGCCAATATGTGACAAGTTAGTTTAGTGATGTATATCTTCATGATTAATATTCAAAAGTATTATCTTATTCAGTTTATTATTCAAAAATACGTTTCTTTTCCATTGATGCTCGAATCAAAATAGAAAAAGGTTAAAGGATAATTTTGAGCATTTGATTAATTCAAATTTAGACAAACAGATAATTTTAAAGTATTCATCTAATTGAGTAAGATATACTTAAAGTTAATATTATATGATTGATATTTTAGTACATACTGGATCCTGGCATTATTTTGAACCCAGACTTTGAGTTTACTGTAATGTGTGCATATTTGGGGGGGGGGGGGGGGGGTTGCTATCGAAAGACACAATCACTTGGAAAACTTAAATAATAAATAATAAATTTTAAGTTATATAAAAAATTATGGAGAAGAACTTGTTAAGATCAAACAGTTGGAATACATTTTAGTCAAGTATGAGTTCATAAAAAAAAAATCACAAAAATACTGAACTAAGATTTGAGAGGAAAATCTATTCGGAAAGTCCATAATCACATGACAACATCAAATAACAAAAAACATCAAAAACAAATGGATTATATCACCATATAGTTTTTGGTGGGGTTCGTGTTGTTTATTCTTTAGTTTTCTATGTTGTGTCATGTGTACTATTGTTTTTCCGTTTGTGTTTTTCATTTTTAGCCATGGCGTTGTCAGTTTGTTTTAGATTTATGAGTTTGACTGTCCCTTTGGTATCTTTCGTCCCTCTTTTATATCTTTCATTTTCCTGACTTGGTACAGGCATTTTCAAATTTAGAAAATGGTGGATCAAACTAAAGGGTCAAATTATTGAGATATAATTTGCCAGAGTAATGATGTGTACCAGTCTGTGTTTCTGTTCATTTTCTGTATAAATAGTTATCAAAGGTACCAGGATAATAATTAAGTACGTAATTTTGTACGCCCGACGCGCGTTTCGTCTACATAAGACTCATCAGTGACGTTCATACCAAAATTCCAAAAAGTTGTGCCAAATACGGCTAAGGTAAGCTATGTCCGGGATAAAAAAATCCTTAGTTTTTCGAAAAAATCAAACTTTTATGAACAGGAAATTTATAAGAAAAATTACCACATTATTGATATTCATGTCAACACAAAAGTGTTGACTACTGGTTGGTGATAACCTCGGAGACGAAACATCCACCAGCAGTGGCATCGACCCAGTTGTGTAAATAGTTATCAAAGGTACCAGGATTGTAATTTAAACAATGCTCAATTATTAACAAAATCCAAATATATGGTTATCAAGATGAAGTTTTATTATACTTTTCTGATTTATAGACACTTTGCTTCAATGTTTACAAAATCATTGGAAGGAGTCAAAATAAGTCATGCAAAGGTTAAGCGTTTTGTTTGGGCTATTTTATATGTATTACCTGCAATTAAGTAAATGTAATAAACCAGTAGTATATGTAAAGCAAAGTTCTTCTGGCATATGATATCCAGGATAAAATATCAGAGAGGAATAAATAAACAGTTACACATAATTGTAAAAGGATTTCTTGGAGGACGTTTTGGTTTCCAATAGACATCTGCTCTGTTTCTACTCACAAGCATTTCAAGCCAAATGATGATTTTCTGTGGACTTCTCTCATCAATATAGAATAAAACAATTTCAAGCCAAATGATGAGTTCCTGTGAACATCTCTCATCAATATAAAATAAAACAATTCATGTATATAAAAGATAAAAACTGTGACTAACTGCTGAATTAAACAAAACAAGCATCATGCTATTATTATGAAATAAACACATATCATTCTTATATTCCAATTATTGTTCATTAGAAAAGTAAAACTTTGTCCACATTCATATACTTATTGTGTAAATGACCTGGATCTATATTTACTTCAAATTTCAACACCGTTGAAAAGAAAGAAACGTAGCTTTGGTTCGAGTTCAATTTTAGTGCTTATTTTTTGTTGTCACTGCCTGAACTTTTGATGTCATCATGATTATTGTAAGGGGTTTCAATTGCAAGGATAATTGAAACTTATTGTCTTTGATTGTATCATTATAATAAACAAATGGTAGAAAGGGGGAGTCATATAGGTTACAATACACCATTAGATATTATGGGCGTATGAACATAACATGGTATTCAGAATTAAGAGTATGGCTAATCCTGATTGGTCGATATGTGCTCCGTTATTTTTTATTATTAGAGACTTCGTGCACTCTACTTTAAATAAAAGGCAAAATAAAAATTATTCCGTAGCCCTAAAGGCACTGAGATGACTTTTCAACACTAGGTCATAAACAAAAGGCAAAATAAAAATTATTCCGTAGCCCTAAAGGCACTGAGATGACTTTTCAACACTAGGTCAAGACACGTATTTTTAAGGGCAAAATTGATAGGCATGGGAGATAAGTACAAAATACGTTAAGAAAAGTAACGCGAACCTATATTTTTTGGACCAAAAAATACTGTACAAATTTCGTAAAAAAAATCTCGAAAAAGGCTACCATTGTCACGTAAGGGGAAATTAATTGTTTATTTCAATCTGCAATTCTTCCCCTTGACCCATACTCCGACTTCTGAATCCAACAATGTTAGCCCAATTTCGTGAAACAGTTATGTTTAAATCGAAACGTACATATAAATAAAATAAATATATTATTTGTTTTTTTATCACTGTTTAATGATAACTAGATAATTTTAACGCAACTGCTGAGCGACATATAAACACTTCCGCCACTGCTTTTATGATTTTTCCTTCATACTGTAAACGACAAATTTATTTCCTTTACCTGTGTGACGTAAAAAAATAATTGTCACTTCATGTCTTCTAACTTGCTGTCCTAAATGCATTTTAGGTAAACGATAGACAGTCACAGGGCAAAAAGTCACAGGGCTAAAAGTCACAGGACTTAGTCACCAACTTGGTAGGACAAAAAATCGCAAATACATTTTAACATGACCAACAAGACAGACGACCCTTAGCGATACATTCAACAAGTGTTAAAAAGTTGCTTATAAGAAGCTATCTTTGCCGCATTCACTCATAACAGCTAGTTTACCTAAGAAATAATAACAAACCCATCAACGTCATGTAGATTACTTTCCGGCGAAAATGGAAGTGAGGTTGCTTTTGACAGCTGAACAGTTTTATTGAACTTTCGTAATTTGCTGATCGTCGCACTATAGAATAGAATAGAATAGAATATCTTTTATTTCCATAAGAGGTACCCTCAAGGGGCATAGTGCATATACATTCATGACAATATATAGTTACAAACAATTACAAATACAATAAAGCAAAACAACAAAACAGTATGCTTTAAAAAGTTAGACATTTTAAATATTACTTACAGTATCCCAGTGTTATATTATAAATGTTTACTCAAGGCAGGTGTTTTGATAAGAAATAGCCAAGTTGTTTTAAAATATTAATAGACTCACAGTTTAATAGCCAAATAAATTTATTGACCATATCCAAGGAGTAAAAATTTTTACATTCTTTAAATATCAGATCAAATAACATGTCTCTATCCTTAGAGTATACAGGACATTCTATAAGAAAATGAAGTTCATCTTCCACTTTATTTAAATCGCATTTATCACAAATTCTTTGATGAACTTCTAATTTGGAATATCTCCCAGTTTCAATTTTAAGTCTATGAGATGAAATCCTGAATTTTGTGATAGCTTTTCTCAACTCAAAATTTTTCAAGATATTTAAATAATTTTCTTTACAAAATGATGTTTTAAACTGACAATATGTTCTTAGTTTTCCTTGGCTATTTTGGCTATAAGCATTTTCCCAAGATTTGACATAGGATACTTTTAAACAATTAAGTAAACATTTTCTGAATTTGTATTTACTAAAATTAATGAAGTTACTAGGCAGGTCAATAATTTTACATAAGTGTCTGACACTGCTATACCAACTATTGTGATTTTTATCATCTAAATCTTTAGAGGTTTGTAAGGCTTTATATAATAAAGAGTCCTCAGGCATATTTTCAATTCTAAAATAATAATTCAGTAGATTTTTCACAATACTAATATAAATAGGAAATCTACCTAGTTCAGAGAGTACAGCAAAATTGCTGCTCTTTCTGTTTACACCCAAAATAAATTTTGTTATTTTCATGTGTAATTTATCTGGTTCAAGATCTGAATAAATTTTATCTAAGACTATATCATTTCTAAATTTACTACTCTTTGGGTTAAATGTACCCCAAATTTCAGAGGAATATAAAGAAATAGGTTTGATCATGTGATCAAATAGATGTAGACTGGTAGTAATTTTTGGATGTGAACGAATAACATCTTTGCATAATTTATAATAGCCTTTTAGACTCTTTTTGTACAATTCCTGTCTTGCATGAGAGAAGACACCTGAAGCCGAAAATATAAGGCCTAAATACTTGTAGTGCTGTACACATTCCAGTTCAACTTGCTGAAGAGTAAATTTTTCATTGATAAGTCTACCTTGCTTATTAAATACTAAAATTTTTGTTTTATTGGTGTTTATGTTTAAGCACCAGTCAGAGCAAAACTTATCAACATTTTTTAACTTAGATTGAAGACCATATGATGTGGTAGAGAGCAAAACAATATCATCAGCATACATTAAACAATTAATATTAGTATCACCCAAAATCAGATCATCATCAACATTATCAATATATGATGGAAAGTCATTTATAAAAATTTTGAAAAGATTAGGGCTTAGGTTATCACCTTGTCGAACCCCTAATTTAACTCTAAAAGAGTCAGTTAAAATTTTCCCAGCTTTGACACAAGTTGAGCTAACATTGTACATGTTCTTTATAATGTTGTAAAAATTTCCTCCTAATCCCATCTGTAATAGTTTATATTTAATACCACTATGTATGACTGAATCAAACGCCTTTTTAAAATCTATAAAACAGGCATACAATTTTTTACCTGTGGAAAGTACCGAGTCAATCAGATTTTTAAGCAAAAACATATGATCAGATGTTCTGGACTTTTTAACAAAGCCAATTTGAAACTCAGTAATTAGACTGTTTTGTAATAAATATTTGTCAAGTCTATCATTTAAGATTGTATTAAAAAGTTTACCAATTGCACATGTAATTGAGATGCCTCTGTAGTTTGAGGGATCAGTTGGGTCCCCTGACTTAAAAAGGGGTAGAGTGTATCCTTCAGCCCAGCATTCGGGATATTTTCCTGTGTTAAGACATAAATTAAATAATTTTCTATAACATGGAACTAAACTATTGGCACTTGCCTTTAGCATTTCATTAGTTATAAAATCTAAGCCACAAGCTTTATTGTTTTTCAGCTGTGATATAGCTTTAAGTATTTCGGTATCAGTTATTGCAAAATCAAGTTTAGAAGAAGTCGAGTGTTTCTCAATGCTTTCGACTAATTTTTCTATATATTCATTACGCTTTTTGAATCTATTATCTAAAGAATTAAGTGACTTAAAATGATCTAACCAAATATCAGCAGCAATATTTTCTGAGGGATCACAACTATCGGATTCCTTGAGTTTTCTAACTAAATCCCAGTAGACCTGAGGATTATTACACTCTAGATTATCTAACTGATTTAAAATGTCTTCTCGAAATTTTCTTTTTTTATACTTTCTACTTTTATTATATTGTCTCAACAATTTATAGAATCTACCATGAATGTAAGGGTCATTTGGATATTTAGAATATAATTCAGCATAAGATACAACATTCTTTCTCATTTTTATAAGGTCTATATCAAAAAACTTTTTATTTGTGTATATTTTTCTTGAAGATTTTTTCGGTGGAGAAGGACGCCTCAAACATTTTTTAGAGGCTGTTAATAAAATTTCATTAAGTTTCACAGCCAGCTCATTAATATCAGAGCTGGTATCAAAATGTGAAATAAGATTTTTGCTGTCTTTATCTTGCAGAGCTGATTCAAAGGCCTGAGGGGAGTTTTCCTGCCATTTGAATTTACTACCCATGACTTTAGAATTTGGCTGTGGAATTATATCAAGGAAATGATGGCTAAGAATTTTCCATGATAATTTACAGTGACAGTCACTTAAAGTTGGGTTAAAAGTTGAAACATTAAAATACAAAATGTTTTGCATCAAACTATCTGAAGCCAGTAAATAATCGACAACACTGGTACCCATGTGATTATAGCATGTATATTTACCTAAAGAATCACCCAAAGTTCTACCGTTTAACAAACGAATTTGGTTCCCCAGGCATAATTCAATCAGCTCTTTACCTCTAGTATCGACTGTTGTATCTCTGCTGTTTCTAACATTTAAATTGAAATCAACTGGATAATTATCATTACTAATTGGAAGATGATCTGTACTGTCCGAGGACACAAAGTCTAATAGATTACCACAACGTGCATTAAAATCCCCACAAAGTAGGACATCACCCTTAGACTTAAAATGTAATATGTCCTTTTCTAACAGCTGAAGTATATCAGTGGACAGATTTTTAGTATAAATGGATTGGGCTGGTGGATCATATGCCAAGCATAGATATAAATCATGATTAAAGTTAAAATAAGATTTATCAAATTTCATCCACTGAAAGTCTTTTTGTGAGTTCACTAGCAAAGAAATATGAGGCTTTAGGGCCTGTTTGATAAATATAGCTAACCCTCCAAAATATCTACCGTTGCCAGAAATGGGTCGACAAACAGGGTAGTATTTATAACCATCTATAGAGAGGGGGGTATTATACCCTATGTGTGTTTCCGCTAGGAGAATAATATCATATGCTTTGATCTCGGACAGAAACATATCATCGTCCAATTTGTTCATACCACCATGCACTATGCCTCCAACATTCCAGAAGCAAAATTTAAGATCTTTCTTTACTTTTGGTTTACTAGAATTACATGCATTACCTTGAGATCTTGATGGAACAGATCTATTAGCTTTACTATGACACATAATAACAAGATGTTAAAATACAAATAAAAATATAAGGTAATGCTCTTACAATAAAATTGAGCAGTTATAAATAAACAATGTTCTATTGCTACAGGGTGTCTAGACAACACAAACTGCTGTATATCAAGTGTATATTTAACTTTTTATAATACTTGTTTGGTATTAAATATTAAGTTATTTGGAGTAAAAGATATTCAAACTTTCTAATTTTTTTTTTTAACAAATACTAAAAACAAAACAGAAAGCAAAACCAAAAAAACAAACAAATTCAAATTAAAGCTTAGACTTTCTATGTACTCTAAATGAAAACAAAATTTTCTATAGGCACAGATAACTCAAAAAGTGAGTGTTTTTTTTTGTTGTTGTTGAGAATTTACAAAAGTAAGATATTTGTACTAAAAATGAGACAGTGTACAAAATTTAGTAATCAACCACTTGATTTGTATGGGTCAATTTACTATTTTATGACAGTTTTTGCAAAAATAAAATAAAAAATCAACATAAAGGCAAAAGTTCAACTTAGTTCCATCTGTCACCCCAATAGTCTCCATAATAATAGCCGTATCTTTGGTTGTTATAATTGTAAGGTTTTTTGGAACTCTTCGTCGATGGTTGACAGTTAAGTATTTCTTCACATGACCGTTTAATGTTTGATGCGAGACGGGCAACACCTTGATCTGTTAAATGGAAGCCGTCGTCTTTTATAAACCTATCAATAGGTTTTCCTCTTGTTGCTAGGTTGTCGTTGTCGCATAGAGAGACGAAATTGTATTTTATAAAATGATTCCTCACAAGGGCATTGACTAAGTGCACTTGGTTGTTATAAGTGTCTTTGTCTTTTCTAACGGTGGCAAGCGAGATCACAACTTTGCAAGAAGGCCACTTTTTATTGGTAGTTTGAACAATGTTGTCCAATTTTGTAACACAATTATCTGCTGAGTTATCCTTTAAACTGTTTGTCAATGAATGTAATACAATAACATTAGGTGCTGGAGATAATTTGAGTTCCTCTATAGTTTTTGCTGTGTCTTCTAAGTGGAAAGCTGTGTATTTAGTTGTGGTGAAATTCTTGGATAAGAAATTTGTGTTTAAACGACTTGTATTAGAGGTTCCCACAATAATGACTTTAGGTTTCTGATTGACATCTGACTTTGGTTTATTCACCGTATCGAGGTTCTTGTTTTTAGGAATTGTTTCCACCTTATTTGGGGATTTATTTACATCCTTAGCTTTTGATGTAGAAGCTACATTTTGGAAATTATCATAAGAATCATAGCTTCTTTGAGGTAGTGGTTGCATCTTTATGGATATAATTGCGTCTTGCTGTTGGTCAATTGTTTCTCTAAGTGCCTTCGCTGTCCCTTCAAGCCGTTCTATTTCTTCATTCTTACTTTTAATGATATAACGAAGGTGGTCAATTTCGGCTTGACAGTCGTTCTGAGTTCCACTGAGTTTGACTTTAAGATTTTGATTATCTTGTCTGAGATGACTTATTTCAGATTTTGACATTTCTATCTTTAATTCGTAGTCTGATCTTAAATGTTGTATGCTGTTGTTTAATGTTTCTATCTTTAATTGTGAAGCATCAATCCTACTCTTTAATTTAACGTTTTCTGATTCTAAACTTGTTTGTCCCTTTTTTAGCTCACCTGGCCTAAAAGGCCATGTGAGCTTTTCTCATCACTTGGCGTCCGTCGTCGTCGACGTCGTCGTCGTCGTCGTCGTCGTCGTCGTCTGTCGTCGTTAACAATTTTTCAAACATCTTCTCCTCTGAAACTACTGAATGGATTTGGTTAAAACTTAACATGATTGTTCCTTAGTATATCCTGCACAAAATGTGCGCTTCAATTTTTGATACGTCAAAAAACATGGCCGCCGTTACTTAAAATAGAACATAGGGGTCAAATGCAGTTTTTGGCTTATATCTCAAAAACGAAAGCATTTAGAGCAAATCTGACATGGGGTAAAAATGTTCATTAGGTCAAGATCTATCAGCCCTGAAATTTTCAGATGAATCAAACAAACCATTGTTGGGTTGCTGCCACTTAATTGGTAATTTTAAGGAAATTTTGCAGTTTTTGGTCATTATCTTGAATATTATTATAGATAAAGATAAACTGTAAACAGCAAAAAAGATCAGCAAAGTAAGATCTACAAATAAGTTAATATGACCAAAATTGTCAATTGACCCCTTAAGGGGTTATTGTCCTTTAATGACAATTTTTCACAATTTGTTCATCATATTTGCTAACTTTAAAAAATCTTCTCCTCTGAAACTACTGAATGGATTTGGTTAAAACTTAGCATGATTGTTCCTTAGATTATCCTGCACAAAGTGTGTGCTTTGATTTTTGATCCGTCAAAAAACATGGCCGCCGTTACTTAAAATAGAACATAGGGGTCAAGGGCAGTTTTTGGCTTATATCTCAAAAACGAAAGCATTTAGAGCAAATCTGACATGGAGTAAAAATGTTCATTAGGTCAAGATCTATCAGCCCTGAAATTTTCAGATGAATCAAACAAACCATTGTTGGGTTGCTGCCACTTAATTGGTAATTTTAAGGAAATTTTGCAGTTTTTGGTCATTATCTTGAATATTATTATAGATAAAGATAAACTGTAAACAGCAAAAAAGATCAGCAAAGTAAGATCTACAAATAAGTTAATTTGACCAAAATTGTCAATTGACCCCTTAAGGGGTTATTGTCCTTTAATGACAATTTTTCACAATTTGTTCATCATATTTGCTAACTTTAAAAAATCTTCTCCTCTGAAACTACTGAATGGATTTGGTTAAAACTTAGCATGGTTGTTCCTTAGATTATCCTGCACAAAGTGTGTGCTTTGATTTTTGATCCGTCAAAAAACATGGCCGCCGTTACTTAAAATAGAACATAGGGGTCAAATGCAGTTTTTGGCTTATATCTCAAAAACGAAAGCATTAAGAGCAAATCTGACATGGAGTAAAAATGTTCATTAGGTCAATATCTATCAGCCCTGAAATTTTCAGATGAATCAAACATCCAATTGTTGGGTTGCTGCCACTTAATTGGTAATTTTAAGGAAATTTTGCAATTTTTTATTCATTATCTTGAATATTATTATAGATAAAGATAAACTGTAAACAGCAAATATGATCAGCAAAGTAAGATCTACAAATAAGTCAATTTGACCAAAATTGTCAATTGACCTCTTTAGGAGTTATTGCCCTTTAAAGACTTTTTTCACAATTTGTTCACCATGTTGACTTACTTTAAAAAATCTTCTCTTATGAAACTGCTGTATCAATTTCAGCAAAACTTATGCTAAATGAGTTTCAGAGTTTCAGAGTATCTAGTATAAATTTTATATTTCATTTCCTTGTATGTCAAGAAACATAGCTCCTATGGCTAAAATAGAACATAGGAGAAAATGATTTTTTTTGCTTTTGAAGAAAATAGGACGATTCAAAGAACATTTAAATAAATTGAAAAGCCAAAATAATCATTGATGAGAGATTAAACCAAAAAAATTCAGGTGAGCGATTCAGGCTCTTGAGAGCCTCTTGTTTCTAATGTAGCATTAACCTGCTTGTTTTGAATTTCAGCCATACATTGCTTTAGCATGATTGATTGCTCTTCTAATGCCATTGTGTGAGTTTTTATTACTACAGAAAGTTTTTCATTAACATTCTTTATTAATACTGTTTCAATTTTGTCAATGGCTTTGACACAGTTGTCTTCTAGGATAGAAATTGAGTCGGGTGACTGTATTGAAGTGTTTAATGTTGAATCATTCACTTGTGTTGACTGTTCTAATGTTTTAAGTAATTGGGATTCCTTCACATTTGTTGTATCTGAAGATTTTATTGTGTCAGAGTTTTTGACAATTTTGTTTTGTACTGTTTTCAATACAGTTTCCTCTTGATCAATATTAACATTGTTATTTGGGTCATCTGTGTCCGTGCTTGTGAATTGTTGATTGATTATCATTTTGTTGACACACTTGAGTAATAAAGGAAAATCATTAGTTACAAATGACTGATAAGCATTTCCCTGCACTTCAATTAAACCAGTGGTAGGATATATGGTGATCATAAACTGAGTTAGATTTTCGTTTGCTGAATTGTCCTCAATTTTTGACACTTCAGTCATAATTTTTTTAAGTTGTACTTTACTGGTTGGTCGCCAGGAAGTAGGCTCTGTAGACCATTTTACATCATAGGAATTTTGTATGCCTAAGTATTCATAATAAAATAACCACATTGCCCGAATCCAAGGGTGTACACGTTGTGTGGAGGTTTTGAATGCAACCATTCGAGCACTGCTTTCATATATAGATGTGTCTAGTTGTTCAAACATACATTTTTTGGCCTTTTTTCCTGAACAGGAATTTAGAACTAATGGAACACATGATTTGGGATAGTTTTCGTATGTTTCTTCTTCATTATTCAGCCATTTTACATTGTTTTGATTTAGAAATTCTTCGAATGATGACATGTTTGATGGTGTTTTTGGTAATTAGTTGTACCGTATCAAATTGATGTTAATATATATATGTATAATGGTCGGATAACCTTTAAATATGAACAGTTTTTCAGCTCAGACTTCAATAAATGTTTGAGACTAATGGATATGGATAGGGGCTGGTCTAATGCCCTATGTTGATCTTAAAATTCTTTAGCGGGGATTGCACATGCCGCCATGTTCAACCGGAAGTCTATCTATCACTATATAACTAACCAATAATTTTCAAACGGAAGAGCCCCCAAGGGTGACCGGGGGATAGAAATAGGGTCAGTATGTCTTCTTCCGACCGACAGTAAAACGCTTGCCTCTGTCTGCAAGAGCAGGTAGTGTACTGCCTTGTCCGAAATTATTTCATGATGTTTCCGAAAGTTGACTTGCATTTACTATCTTCGTTGCTTTCCCCTCTTTTGTAATTTCCCCTTATTTACATGCTCACGTTGATGATTCAGCATCATTTATTGATATATCTGCTAGATTCCGGCACATTGTAAATTAATAGCATATTGACAATTTGAAGTACTATTTATTGTAAACATATATAACATGTGTTGTGTTTTGATGACGTATAAAACGTTGGGTAAATGACAATGATGACAAAATATGCCACGTCACCAGATTATTTGTTTTATTGTTTCACAACCGTTTGCTATTACTTGTTAACACATAGACAACATTTACACTATAAAAATGTTCTATAAACTTTCAAATACCCTTTTTTGTAATTTTTTTATGATTCATAGCTCCACCCTCATTTCGATCTTTTAAAGTATGGAAAGCAACTCGTGTCATAATTTGCATACATAATTTTTTTTTTATATACTTGTCGAGTTTTCAACACATTTAAAGCTGTACACACCAGTTTTGACTCACAGTTATGTAACCAAACTTGATATATTGTTAATGCTTGAAACAGACAACCATCCCATTATTTTAATGTGGTATTATTGCAACTCAATCTGAAGATTTATATGTTGTATTTTTTATTGTATTTGTTGCTGGCTGTGATGATGTTTGTCTTCCTCTTATTGCATTCATGGTCTAAAAATATACAACAAATTCATTTTCTTAACAAAAATTATTTATTTTGCCCTTGAAGGTTTCATCACATCTCTTAGCACTTTGTTGATGAGGCTAATTGTAATCTCTGGGAACTTGCTTTGAACCAGACCTGAAATAGTAAAAAATCTGTTGAACAGGACATATTCAAATTAACCTTATTGACAAAAAAGGACATATTCAAATTAACCTTATTGAGACAAAAAAAAAATACTACATAAAATTAAATGTCATGCATTCACTGTTTATTCTGATGTAACCTTTCCTGAACATTAAATACCGATTAAAATTTGTGTACTTGTGTTTAATATTCATACATTTCATTTAAATAGTTTTGTATACTTTTGTTAGTTATTGTTTTTAAAATATTCTTTGCAGATTGATTAACCTATATAATTCCTTTGACGAATAAAAAACATAGTAATACATGTACAAGTACCGCATGTCAATCATTGTTATGGAAAATAGATTTATTTTTAATAATATGGGACAGAGTTGGCATTTCACAAATTTAACTTGTTGCACATATCTGATATTTTGTAAACCTTGGATTTTCTTTTCCTATGTCAACCTTGGTGTCTTAAAAGAAAACCCAGCTAGTTGTTGTGGTGTTATAGAAATAATGAAATATTTAAAACAGTACATTCCACTTGACCCCAGTGCAATTATTATTCTTTTTTTAAAACAATAATTTGCATGTTTCGGACGCATCTTTTACACTTTCGATAACTTTGCCAATACAGAATACGTCATCTATTGTGAAGGCCAATACCTCTCCAACATGATGAATGATGGTGATATCATTTGTTGAAGTATTGCTATCATGATGATTTAAATTAATCAAGGTACTGACTGTTACAAAACTATTGTATAGTTCTTGAAGAAAATTCCCCTTGATTAGAAACTTTGGAATTTTAGACAGTTTGGCCCCCCAGACAAATATGTACCCGGACAAATAGGCACCTAACATAGACATATTGGCACCATATACATTAGTTATCTTTGATCTAAATATAGTGAACCAAACATAACATTTCCTAGAACTGTTTATGTATGAGGGCATGCATGATAATAAACATGATAAATAAGCTTTATTTGGAGTCGGCAAAGTATTTTTAACCGACATACAAAACATTTATAACAATACAACACATAATACACAGCACAAAAAGCATGGTTCATGGTTGTAATAAGCATGTTAAACTAGATATAAAGACCAAACGCATAATATAGGTATGAACACAAAGTTTAAATACTGAAATTATAACATAACATGTATACAGACAGCAAGCACTATACATTTTAACACTCAAAGTCACTTTGGTGGTGGACCGAAAACACTGGAACACTCATTCAGGAGTCTGCGCGCGGAGATGATGTTGTTGCAGTACTCGTCCTTCGAAGCAAAAAGACGGACCTGGGTCTGTCTACGCGGCTTGCCTTCAGACACTACCTTAAGCTGTAGAGGAATATCGAATGCTTCCTTGAACAGTTCGATAACCAAGATATAGATTGCACTGGTCCTCTGGTGCAGACTCTGGTATTGACACTGTTGTGCCACCCCTCGACATCATTGTTGGTAAGAATGGTTTAAAATTTAGAACGCAGTTTTGGATTTGGTGATTTTCAAAGGCTGTAGAGTGCCCTATGGTTGTAAATTTCTTCGTCATTTTGGTCTTTTTTGGAAAGTTGTTTCATAGAAAATCATACCACATCTTTCTTTTTATATTCGCCCATGACCCATTAAACAACCGATTTGTTTTTCTTTTTCAAGATATATGTGCAAACAATGATCTAGTTTGACCCACAATTTTCTCATAATGTACTCCTCTGTTCATTTTGTTTAGGTGCAGGGACAAGAATTCAATATTCCAATTTGGTTCCTCGCACTTGTGTCTTGAGTCAGAAAACTTTCTTAGCTAAAGTTTAAAAATAGAGTTATTTCAAATGTAAAATGAAAATAAAGTTCCCAGAGTTAGTCTTAAAGGTTAAGTAAATTTGCTTCGCGTTGTGTTTTGTAAGAAGTAAAAGTTGCACCTACAAGGGTGACTAACCCTTGCGAACTGCACCGAAGTGTGGTTAACTCTGGACTTGAGTGGTACTAATTTAGATCAGACGAGTATTTGGAGGCCTGTGCAAGGCCGACTCCGACTGAATATCAAATGATCATTTATCAGGGTAACTTTATCAGAACAGGTAAATACATATTTAAATACTAAATAATTATTCTGTCCAAATTAAGGGAAATTAACCTAGGAACATCAAGGCAAATCTATTACAAATATAACATTATCCAAACTGGTGTCTATTTCTACCGGCCACACATTATTAGTTTATGAAATACGGATAATGGATAAGAAAGATGTTCACTACGGACTAATATTAATTCCAACGTGAGGGTTGACGATTTCGTTCAGTTCTAGATCTGTTTGACTTTCATCATCTTCTTGGAATTGAAACGTCTCCTGAATAAACACTCTCCCTTATCTGCGTCATGTGCATCCACATGATCCTCATCATCCTCAACATCATCCTTATCGTCATTATTTTCCTACGGATATTGTTTCCGTCATCGGACTAAATTTTAAGTCATAACAAGACTTCCATATAGGGATGTTTTAAAATTTTCTTAGTAATTGGAAACAGGACAATTATTAATTTAATCCACGGCGGTCACTGATATATAATATACCAGTGACTGCCGTGTATTCTTAAACAAGTGATGTCTGTATTTTTATCGTGAATATCTGTTTTTTGTTGACCTTTTATTTTTGGTGTGGAAAATGTTTTCAAATTTCTCATCTCTATTTAAACTGTATTTATATTTTGATTTAGAATAATGCAATTGGTAGGGTGTTCAGGCTTTTTTTGTACCAAATTCTGCTTGATTAAATTATCTCATAATCTTTTAGATCTTCCTTTCCTGAGGATTTTGAGCCTAAGTTTTTTTCTGTAGGACAACCCATCTCCGAGAAATTAATGTTTGAAGGTTTTAAGTTTTGACCATTTAATGGAATTCGGTTTGGTTGCATATGATATTTCTATTATTAATTATAATTATAATCAACATAATTAAATGGCACCAAGAAAATTAAGAAGGAAAATTCAATTTTCATGAATCTGAAACTTCTTCATTTTTTGTTTGATTTTCTTCAACCCACATGTCAAAAGCATATTACCTTAGAGACACAGGTGCAAAATCAGGTGAAAATAAGGTTAACATATCCAAATTAAATGAACAGAAAGCACAAATGTGGTCTTGTGGCATCATTTTAATAAACAACTAAGATGGTTTATTGATTGTTGGTTGCTTAACGTCCAGTGGCAAATATGTCATGCATATTCAGAACGAGAACAAGTTCACAATAAATACAATAGGTAGGTTGTTGTAATAGAGGCCATCTAGGATGATGGTCGGGGAAATTTGGACTGCCACTGCAAAATGAGGGTATATTGGATAGGGACAGACGATTTGCCTTGCAACAGGCCACCTTCGGACCCCTCAAAGAGTTGTTCTTAACGTGCAAAGAGCGTGGCACTCTCTTTACACGAGGCACCGGATTTAACGTTCCCCTTCTGACGGACGTGACTGCGAACTTGATACATCCCGCACAGCCAAACGGACGCCCCACTTCGGCAAGCGTTTTACTGCCGGTCGGGAGAAGAACAAGTGACCATATTTCTATACCCCAGTCACCCTTGGGGTAACTAAACTAAGATGGTTTATGATCAATAACTAATTTTATTTTCTAAAACCAATAAAAGAAACATTAAAAGCAGGTATTTCATACACACACAGGTAAATTATTACAGGTAAGACAGGTGTTATTCATTAATAAACATTGAAGAATTAGAATATTACAATCAATATTTTCTAGATATATTATATATTAGTTCAGAAAAGAAACATATATTTGAATTATGTTAGATGAAAAACACATTTTCAGGTAAAAGGTTGTGTTGCATACAGGTAAAAGGTAATTAATTAACAGGTAGATAAGTCATGTTAGTGAAAAGGGTTTTAAAAGCTAAATTTAGTATGATAACAAAAAAAACATTCATATTATACATCAATTCTAATCTGAGCTATAGTAACTAGGCCTTGTAGGTTTATTTACAGGTAAACAGGTAAAGTGTACAGGCAACACATCAAATTTAGCAGACGTGTGCTTTTTTAAGAAAAAAAATCTGAACCTAGAAAGCAAAGTGCACTGAGTAAAATAAAACCGTCAATACCCAGATGTGTAAACTGACAGGTAATTGGCAGATACAAAATGGAGGTGTCTGAAAGTTTGTACGCACATTGAACGACAAATTTATGTGACGTATACAATTTTCTGACGTCAGACACTCAATAAATGTGTTCGTAGATAGAAGATGTTTTTGTGTTCTGTTAAATTGTTAAACGATGAGGACTGATGTACGCATATTTTGACTATTATATTTATTGTGTCTGTTTATTTAACGCATCAATGTAAAAATATCGGAAATTGATGAGACTGTCATTAAAGTGAGAGGGTTAGCGCTATAGAACCAGGTTTAATCCACCATTTTCTACATTTGAAAATGCCTGTACCAAGTCAGGAATATGACAGTTTTTATCCATTCGTTTTTGATGCGTTTTGTTATTTGATTTTGCCATGTGATTATGGACTTTCCCAATTGATCTTCCTCTAAGTTCAGTATTTTTGTGATTTTACTTTTACCCCCCCCCCCTTTTTTTTGGTGAAAATTTACAAAAAAGATTTACAAAATTCAAATTGTCTAGATCCATCCTTTCTAGGATTTCAATTCTTCCTTCATTGTTGATCTTATATGCAAACAAGTAAACAAATTATTTAAAGCAGCAACATAGCATTAAATCCATACAGAAGTCAATACATAGAAAGTGATATATGTAGTAGTTTTAGTATTAGTTTTGTGTATTTTGATTAATTTCATTGACATGGACATGAGAAAATAACATATATGTTACAGGTTATGCAAGTAAAAGCTAAAAAAACGAGATCCTTGAAAATAATAATTTGTTCTAAATTTCACATTCAGTAATGTGAAGCAAAAAGTCTCCAAGAGTCAGAAACAGACAGAAAACAAAATCAACTTTTAATGAGAAGGTCGCCTTTTTTTAAATCCATTAGGAGAGAAAAGAACCTAACATCATCTGGACAGTCGTCATATCGAATATTGTATTCAGTTTTGACTGTATCTGCTTTCAGCTTTTTTATGCTGATAACTTGGGCATCTAACCACTGTATAGTGTATTTTCACTACATTTTTGTGAATAATTTTGGATTTTCTACATAAGGCAAAGACTCTTTTTGTTGTTTTATTTGTCTTGACAATCTTTCTCCTGATAATTTAGAGAACAAAATATTCTTTTTTGATTGCAGAGACTCTTGAATTTGATCTCGAGATTGATATGACATAGCACATTCACTAGAAACAGAATCTTGCTCATCATCATTTAAATCATTCAATTCTAAAAATTTTGTTAGGTTATCTTGTAATTTTTCATTTGAATATATTTTCTTATTGTATGTTTCCTGAAAGAGCTCTTTTGAACCTTTTGAAAGTAAAACCACTTTGTGAAATTTTATTTGTACCAATAGTGCTTCTCTCAATTTTTTGGCTTTTAATTTATTGATTTTTTCTTTCATTTGAGATTTATCCCAGACACCACCAAATTTAATAATTTCTCGACTAACAGACAACTTATTTGTCATTTTAGTTTGCTCTGATTTTTCTTGCTTTGCAATTTGTGTTTCAACCTCTTTTTGTCTATTTTGAATAATTTCAATGTATTGATGAGCAAGTTTCTGAGCACTTTCAAGAGCAGCATGCCTTTCAATAACAGGCAAATTACATAGCCATTTAGAGGGTTTGTTTCTTGTCCACATAAGCACAGTTTCTAAAGTGGAGGATTTGGTTGTACCTCAATGTTCCCAAGGGTACATTTGTGTTTTACTGTAGCCAATGAACTGCCGGAGACTAATATGCATGATTTATCTTCTAAATGTGTCACAGAACAAATCAGGAGCTGATCTCGTGACCCTAGCACAGTAGGTCACGAGCTAATAGACGCCGGCTTTATAGGAACTTTCGTAAGGAGAACACCATTAAAATGATTTGCTATAGCAGTGATGTGAATGCTTACTTGCAACCTGTTAAAGTACAAACTTTATTGTTCAAATATAGCAATTTAATATATCACAAATCATAATCACACAAAAATAACGCATATACATTACGAGCAATGAATTAGGTCATTCATTTCATCAAAAGTGATGTTGTTCATCAATAATTTGCTCCACCAAATTTTGCTTGTTTTCAATTTCCTTGCAAATTTTTGTATTTTCGTCATGCATCCTTTTAAAAGCAGTTTTACATTAAAATAACTACACTACGAATCTCGGAATCATAGTCAGACTCAGATTGCGACAGTACCGTTAGAACAATATACTTAAACAGCATTGTTTGCATGTTTCACAATGTGATATAAGTTCTTGACACAGAGCATGAGTTTTAAAAAATGCTCCAATTCATATATTGAATTGAAAATAAAGGGATATGGAGAATATGAACATGGGACAAAATCGCACAAAATACAAATTATCAATTAACAGGATTTTTGTTCCTGTTCTTCATCTTGCCAGTCGATGTAGAGTCTTTATCAATGCACGAATCATTCATATCCTAGAACGTGATCAAGACCACACCAAGCGTCGAATCACATTTAGTGACAAAAATGTTAAAAAGAAATGGAGTGATTTGAACATTCTTGGAAGGTGTTACGACACTCTCATTTGTCTCGAAAGCTTGTTTGCCACTGTCAGTTTGTGGGAAAGTTTGTTGTAGTTCTTTATTTATCTTGGAAGCTGGTTTGGGAGGAGATTCTCCTGACGAGGAATAGCGGCTTACTTCCAATCTTACAGATGTTGAACAAAAAGACCTTCGGGATGTGGATCCCGTTGACACCACTGACAATTGTTCATCGAGGCCAAGCTTGTTAATAATTTCTCCGAGAAGTGATGCCATAGCGTTCTTCCCATTCGTGTCGTCCATGTTGTAAAGGAACGCAATCATCATGTTGTGGCATAGTCCATGTGCCACATATTCTGAAAGTAAAATGATAAAATGTATATTATTATCATATTTATATTGGATATCTACTAGTGATGTGCCGATCATCGGTAAAAAGAGAAAATCGGTTGGTTGACCAACCAATAGTAATTAATCGATTGAAATTTTTGTCAATCGATTCAATCGGACAATTTACATTTGCCTATAAGTTTTATACCTTTTTTTATAATTTAAGAAATCGCCCATATTATATAAAGAATGATATTGACAGTAAAAACAGACCTGTCATTGGTTTAATATTTTTTTCTACATTTGTCTATAAATGTTATACCTTTTTTGATAATTTTAGAAATCAACAATAATTATATTGACAGTAAAAACAGACCTATCATTGGTTTGATAATATATTTTTGTACATTTGGCTATAAATTTTATACCTTTTTTGATAATTTTAGAAATCAACAATAATTATATTGACAGTAAAAACAGACCTGTCTTTGGTTCAACAGTAATTTTTCTACATTTGCAGACTATCGTCGTTTCCTCAAGACCATAAGCGCAAATGGTGTCAAGGGAGAAATACAAATACAGCTAAGGTATTCTATGCCTGAGGTAGAAAAGCCTTAGTATTTCGAAAAATTCAAAAATTAGTTAACAGTAAATTTAAAAATATAACCATATCAATGACAATTCATGTCAGCACAAAGTGCCGACTACTGGGCTTGTGATACCCTCGGGGACATAAATCTCCACCAGCAGTGGCATCGACCCAGTGGTTGTAAATAAACTCATCATGGATACCAGGACTAAATTTAGTATATACTCAGCAGACAGCTTAAAGACTTTAACGCAAAAGGTAAATATATGTTAACATTTAGGAAATTTAGGCTAAATCTAAATTCCTTTTTTGAATACCTTTGTTCAGAACACTTGGGGTAGAAAGTCATGAGAGCCTTCGTAAAATCAAATCCAAGGGAGTATTCCATGTTGATTAAGTCCTGATATCTATGATGAGTTTACTTGATAAGAAGGTGAGTTTGTAAAGGACAGCCAAAAAAGGCTATCAATGATATATGAGAGATTCGATCATTAGTAAAGTGTTATGAAAACAAAATCACTTATAAATCTTCTTTAAATTGTAATCTTTTATTATACTTGTATATCTAACAATCATATACTCATAATTTGACATTCCACTTCTATTTTGGACACTTTGGAATAGCAATAAAAACTAGAGGCTCTAAAGAGCCTGCGTCGCCCACCTTAATCTATGTGAATATTTAACAAAGGACACAGATGGATTCATGACAAAATTGTGGTTTGGTGATGCGTTTGTAGATCTTAATTAAATGAACATACTTGCTGCTAACAATTATCTCTATATATAATAAACTTGGCCAAGTAGATACAGTGGACAAAGTTGGTAAAAATGTACAACCTTCGTTCTCGGTGAAGACAAATCCAGAAAAGCGCTTCGGACGCATTCAATTGGTAGAGTGTTGTTTTCTATGTTTAGCCAACAAAACTGGTTTTGCTTAACACATCTTAAAATGGGACGATGCAAACCAAAAAAAAATTGTAACATATGCCGTCGAAATCAAAACCGTAGCATCTTAGTGTAGAAGCCGTTTTGCTTGTCTATTTGCGCGATGTTTTATAGATATTGGAAGATGTGGTGTGATTTGTGGCTTGGGCCTCTGGTTAACCAATGTGGAGTGTATATACCACATCCAATAGTCCGAATCCAATTAACCCATGACCCACTTGGTTCTCCATTTTTTTTTCACAGCGGTACTGCTTAGAACAATATTAACTAATATAATAGAAATAATAACTAAACTAAACAAATATTAACAGCACTAAATCAATCTTTGCATTTACATGGTCCGGTTTCAAGTTCATGGACAAACTAATAAAAATGACCCCCTCTAATACCTTCGCTTTAAGAAGTCGAAAAACCGGTTTTTTAATTAGGAATTTGGAAAAAAAATCACACATATTGGTTGACATCAATAGTTGTGTATCACTATACCACAGTCCACAAAACAACATGTTTTCACTTTTTTTTCTAATTTTGAAAGGAAGTTCGTTGACCATGAGATAAACTGGCCAAATTGAATACTTTGTCTTCCAAGTGCTCCACGAAACCTCTTTCTAAATTATTAACATCTATTTTATCAGCAATCAAAGACGGGCTTCAAAGTTATTGTGAAACTGCCTATTATAGAGGTGGCGTGAATCAGATGTGGATACTTAAAAATTCAAAAGATCTTTTAGAGTACATACAATCTAACTCTCTTTCATCTTGTAACAGTATTAAACCATTTGACTTTTCTACTCTGAACACAAGTATTCCACATTCCAAACTAAAAGACAAATTGAAAGAGTTAGTATTACTTTGCTTCATAAAAAAGAATGGCCAACGTAGATACAAGTATCTTGTCTTAGGGAGGGATAAATCCTACTTTGTAAAGAATCACTCTGATTCAAACAAAAAATTCTCTGAAACTGATATTATCAAGATGCTTGATTTCTTGATTGACAACATATTTGTTACGTTATGGAATTACCGTTTCACAAATGATATCGAATATGTTCCTTACGTCGTAACTACAATCCCCTTCCCTTTCATGAATATGACCTACCAAATTAGACTATTTACCGGATTTGTAATCACATAAGCAACACGACGGGTGCCACATATGGAGCAGGATCTGCTTACCCTTCCGGAGCACCTGAGATCACTCCTAGTTTTTGGTGGGGTTCGTGTTGTTTATTCTTTAGTTTTCTATGTTGTGTCGTGTGTAATATTGTTTTCCTGTTTGTCTTTTTCATTTTTAGCCATGGCGTTGTCAGTTTGTTTTAGATTTATGAGTGTCCCTTTGGTATCTTTCGTCCCTCTTTTATGATAGCAGTTCAAATAAGGAATGTAACAAAGAAACAATAATTAACTCAACCAGTACACAGCCGCAGACGATTTATGGCAACACACTTTATAACAAAACTTACACAGTATACAGCTTTATGCATAAGAAAAACACTTTGATTTTCGGCGACCTGTCTGTCAAAGGTCAAGATTTGAACCCTTTATGGCATTCTCCTTGTTACATGTATACATAACTGCATTTTTATGCTTCTTAATCTTATGGAGAATATACGTGTTACAGTTAACAGTTAATTATCTTTTATATTTCATTTATTGTTGAATATTTATTGTCTGTATTTGGATCACTCATCCATGTGCTCTTTCCAATTACTTTTTTTTATTTTCAGTATATGCTATAAACAAACTGAGGATGAGGGATGCTGAATTCATGAGTGCTTTCAACTCCAAAGCATGAACTTGTAAACGCTCAGTGAAAATGGAGAGAAGAATATTGAAAGATCATTGAACATTAATTTTGCGGGAAAAAGGGGGGGGGGTTAAATTAATTGACATTGTTTTCTGGACAAATACTAAATTAAGTAGTTGTAGATTAGACCAAAAAGATGTGTGTTTCCTTTTACCCTACCCTCCTTATCTTTACATCAATTTTCATATTCTTTAGGTTTTTTGGGGCATTTCAAATATTAAGCACTGTCAGAAAATTAAAGGATACGGAGTGAATGTACATTGATTCCTTACAGAATGGCACAAAATATATACAAATTATTATACAAATTATATATACAAATTATCAATGAACAGGGCTTATATGTAGAGTCTTCAACAATGAACAAATCTTGAATACCCTACAACGTGTTCAAGACTTTAAACATGTTGAAGTCAGAATTTCTCTCCCATAGTAGAACAAAAATCCCTACCTACCTTCCTTATTTATTTCCAAGGGAAAATAGGAAACATATTATTTGTTGGCCTTATTATCTAATGTGTTTCATCACTGGCAACCTTTGAGGCCACAATCAATTAATTATTTGTTCTTCAGGACAACTGAAATAATTATACATCCCAGTTTGTAAATGGAAAATAACATTTGTTTAAACATTTGACTGGCTCGGTTTTTGTGTTTTGGTCAAATTTTATAAAATAAAATACATGTATCAATCACGCCTATTATTTTTTTTTAAAATGCATCTTGTAAACAAGAGCAAGAAATTAATTAGGAGTGGTCGGAGGAAGGCCAAAGAAAGAATTTTGGTCAAAGTGAAAGGGGAAACAAACTAAAAGTTTTTATATTTATTTACCTTTAACCATATTATGAATGCATTTGTTAAGTTTCAAATATGTGTTATTGTTAATACTTGTTATCATACATATAAAGTTGCCATATAATATTACTATTACTAATACTTGATTACATTAACATAAATATAAACCACTACTTCAGGGTTATGCATTTTATTTTTATCTTGGGCAAACAAACATTAATGTACATCACTGCTGATTCCTTGCTTCCGGGGTTTAATTTAATGCATTTTTAAAGGCAAATGAGTCCTACCGATTTATATGTTACATTATTAGCTATGGCCAAAAATTCATGTTATTCCAACGTAATCAAAACATAAAGTAGATCAGACATGAATGCTATTCAATATTTATTTGTTCAATATTTAACTTGGAATCATTATTTTTTTCTTTCTTTAAAAGACGTATCGGAAATGAAATCTGCCCTAAAAAGGTCTAAGGAAATGTTTCTTGAAAAGGTCTTCCCTACAGAAGAAGATAAATTAGCTATACCTTGTAGGAGGATGAAGCTAAAAACCATTAATAAATTGTTCACTAATTATAGGTAATTATAAGTTGCCAATTAATTTAACTTAAAAGTCTTCAATCAAAATGTTTTACATTGGATATAATCTAACATCACTAATGCAAATCGTAATTTATAGAAAATTGATAGAAAATAATAAGTTAGGGTTGTCAAGTATCGCTACCCCCTTTCATTGGTATGCACTGTAATACACGTGAATGAAATAATTTAAAAAAAGTTGAAATTCGGACTAGAATTCTATTAACTTTACAAATTAATTACTCTAAAAGACTGAGTCGATCACCTAGGTATGTGTGCATCTCTAACAATGGACACTATTCCAACATTGTACACTAGAATCAAATTCATGATAAAAATCTATTTTCTAAAGATCTTCGAACTTCATTTTTTTTACCCCTATCTTCTTTAGTTTTTGCAAAATAACACAAAAAAAAAAAAAAAAAAAAAGGGCAATCCATCCTATTCAAAGTCTACTAATTACTAGTACAAAGTGAATTACATCATTACTGAATTAGGGAGAATCTTGGAGCTCCAATACGACAACAAATTTAATATAAGTATGGGTGACTTCAAGCTGATTAAGAAGTTTAGACTTTTTGACGAAAGGCTTGTACTGCCTTCTCATGGTCTGGTTAGTATGTGACGTAAACAATAAAATAATAGGCATTATTTAACCCTCATGAAGAAATAAAATAAAGCAAAAAATGTCATTTAAACAATAAATGAGAAAATCCTTTTCCTGGATAGAAATGACTTTAAGATGAGTTTCAAATGTGTGTATATACAATTAAAAAAAAAATAACCAAATATAATAACCATGTTTTCTTGCACATATCTTAAAATAATAAAATTGAGAATGGAAATGGGGAATGTGTCAAAGAGACAACAACCCGACCAAATGAAAAACAACAGCAGAGGGTCACCAACAGGTCTTCAATGTAGTGAGAAATTCCCGCACCCGGAGGCGTCCTTCAGCAGGCCCCTAAACAAATATATTCTAGTCCAGTGATAATGAACGCCATACTAATTTCCAAATTGTACATAAGAAACTAAAATTAAAATAATACAAGACTAACAAAGGCCAGAGGCTCCTGACTTGGGACAGGCCCAAAAATGCGGCGGGGTTAAACATGTTTGTGAGATCTCAACCCTCCCCCTATACCTCTAACCAATGTAAAAAAGTAAACGCATAACAATACGCACATTAAAATTCAGTTCAAGAGAAGTCCAAGTCTGATGTCAGAAGATGTAACCAAAGAAAATAAACAAAATGACAATAATACATAAATAACAACAGACTACTAGCAGTTAACTGACATGCCAGCTCCAGACTTCAATTAAACTGACTGAAAGATTATGATTTTATCATATGAACATCAGGCACAATCTTTCCCGTTAGGGGTTTAGTATCATACCATCATAACATATATGAGAAGAACATAACCCGTATCATGCCAACAACTGTTTTTAGAATGTTCCGATGCAAAGACCTTATCAGTGACTCAATATTAACGCCAAAATATGCAATCTTTAATGACTTGACAACAGTATCGTAATTATATCCCTTCTTAATAAGTCTATTCAAAGGTTTTGTAAGTTTCTGAGGTGAATACTGACACCTTTGTGCTTTATAAAGAATATTTCCATAAAACATTGGATGTGAAATACCTGAACGTGTTAGAAGTCTGCATGTTGAGCTATATTTACGAATGATGTCTTTATACCGATGATAAAATTTAGTAAATGTTTTGACTAGTTTGTGATATCGAAAACCCTGGTGTAATAATTTTTCAGTAATACATAAATTTCTCTCGTTAAAATCTAAAACATTGTTACATACACGAGCGAATCTATTCACATGATATAAAAATAAATCTAAGCTTTCATGGTTTTTTTTCCGAAACGAACAATAGAGCTGGAATGCCGACTTTGTCAAAAAGGTATAGTCCCGGCAACAATAAGTAAAATAAATTGCTATAAAGCAGCCAGAGTGAAGAAACTAAAAGAAGAAAAGTAAAGAAGTTTGCAGCATCCTCAATTGACCAGCAGCAAGAACTTTTAAGTGCACGCTATTCCTGTTAAACCAGGCCAGTCGCCTTGTCTACCTTTGATGGTGTTTCCGACAAATTCTTTCGGACACGACCAGCTCCAACTATTGCCAAAATGCCTTTACCATTGAACAGTTTGTATTCCTCAGACAACCACAACTTGACAATAGATGACTTGTATTCAAAATGTAAAGGGATCAGTGACCGTATGACAATTTCAGACATTGATAAAACCTACATTTATGACTGTACCAAAACACAGAGCAGTTCCATGACATGGTATGAACAGCGAATAGCTCGTGTTTCCTCATCCACCATCCATAGAATTTACAACATACATGTAGCATCAATTACCATCAAACACATTTATCTAATATTTTGCATTAGTGAAAATAATATACTTTACATTACTTTTAGGAAACGTTCCCAGCAAAGATGAGAAAAGGACTTTATATGAGGCTGGTCTTTGAGAAAGGTAATTGACCTTAGTTAAAACTTCCGATGCTCCTGATTTCCTCCAACAGCTAGAGGATAAATTTTCTTAAACTGAAGGGATGTGACGGAATCGAACTTCTGCGGACATCATCCACCTCAAGATCAACACTCCAGCTTATAAATCCTGAACTGCATGGGTAGACTGTGGAGTACCTCTCAAATTGTTATTTGGGACAAGCCACCTGCTTCATCCGACCCATACAGAAGGATCTGGATGCAACACTGATTAATGAAGGAGAAAAGGTTATTTATTGTCCTTACCTTATTGCATTTATTTTCATGCTCCTTGTTGTTGCATTTTTAAAAGAAATTGGAATGTATTATAGAATATAAAAATGGTATTATATTTAAGTCGTTTTTAATTTTTATCACGTTATCTTACTATTTTTATTTGTAAATAATCAATTTGCTTTAGTCTAGAATTTTAGTAAATTGAACGACTGTTTGTCTTATTTTAAAAATATGCTTTAAATTGTAAAAATATTCGAATTAGCTCTCGCCGCGATATAGCCTTTTTGTTCTAATGCGGCGTAAAGCAACCAACAATCAATCAATCAATTTTATGCTCCCTTCACTTTTTGAGCAAGTTGATTTATACTTATTAGTCCGTCCACCAGTATGTCCTATTGTCCAACTCTTGGTTAAGTTTTTGTGTCAAGATCTATTTCTCAGATACTAATTTAAACATATTTTATGTGTTCAAATACAAATTGGATAAGACACAAGTCAAACAGACTTATGAAGTATTCTCCATTCAACATTTATAGCAATATATTACAAAAATATATGTATGAGCATACATGTATAAAATGGTATGTTTCATAATAAATACTTGTCGTGTGGCTAACACTTACTTTTCTGATTAGATTTTCACGTAGAAGTGAAAATAATTTCGCTGCAAATTTCTTTCCATTCTGCAAACTGCAAACATCTATTTGACGTCAATCGTCTTCTTAATGGTTGATCCTCAATAGAAGGCGGGGTCCAAAAGCCGACAATCTCGTCAAGAAAAACAGCTATTGCAACTGTTTGCCATAATAATCAAAGCACAAACATACAATACTTGTATTTCGATAAATAAATTACATCATATGAATACCTGTTTTTAGTTAACAGGCATGTATGTAATTTGATTTCATACATTTTCATCGATAGACGCAGCCTCCGCCATTAATGAATATATGAATACATAATGAGGTCCTTACGGGGTTATCTGCCCCTGACAAAATCTTATGTAAATCGCCTTAACATCGCTGCGTCATGCATCTTAGTTCATATGCCTAGTGAGATTAGCTTAATACATGAATACATCATTTGCACCAATTGCTTCTTTGTTTGTCTTTTTGAGGTTAACAAGTGGTACATTATAGTCACTATATTCATCAGAATTGTTACTATTTTCATCATCATCGTTTGTTATGTCGTATTTATCCCAAGACCTCTCTATATGTCTGTCTATCACTGCTGTTTCCATTTATCTCTTCAATAATTTTTTAAAGCTTATTTCTAGCTTTATACCATTCTAGAAAGAAAAAGTTACCATTATATAGTAATTTATTATTTTAAAATCAATCGCACAAGTATGCATTTTTTGCATAAAATATAATAATATAAAAAAAATAGTGATTACCCCCCTTGATGATAAAAATAAATATCCATTGTATCATATTTGATACACCTAGTTTTTGAACAAATATTTTTCTCTAACCATTATATATGTTACAGTAAATAGGTGAAATTACGAGTTACACATAATTTCTGAACAATTCAATACATACCTGTAATTACTAATCAATTTAGGAATTGTTCAATCACAGCATTATTTGAAATGGATCCATACCATGCCCTTAAGCAAGTTGAAATAACACTAAACTAAGATCAAGGAAAATAACATGACTTGTCGAAATTGTAATTGGAGGTTCCAAGGAAGTACAGATAATACCTAATTGCGAACTACTGCTCTGTTAGAAGAAGATGGCGTGAGCAAAAAAGTAACCTTGTTTGACACTAAGATTGAAAATATCTTTCAGAGTAAGGGTTTGGACATTGATGTCGAATGGTGACAAAACTAATGAGTGGTGTGCCTGTGGATATCAAATATTCATTGGTTAATAATACTATTAAAGATTTGGAACGCAAGAGACCAAACCCCGAATTAATGCTGACAGTATTTAATTGTATACTATGTACTAAAAGTTTGAATAGTTTTATTTAGAGTAGGATAGTTTTCTAGTAATTTGTTTATTACATATTATGAAGTTCAAATGTATTTTGAGAAAGTAATGTGTATTAAATGTATTACACATGTTCATTTCTTTAGATCTAGTAAATTAGTTTCATTTCAAAAACAAATTATAGAGAGAAAGTACATACAGTTAGTGTAAAATTCAAAAAAGAACAGGTGCGTAAAGAAAACCTAAAAAAATTTTAACCTCCAAGCATTCTATCAACCCAGTTAGTTTGGCAGATGCATGTATTAAATCAGCTACATCTATATGAAACAAGTAATGCAGAACTAAGTAAACAAAATAAAGTCGAAGAAGAAGTAGTACCAGAATTGTACTTTCACTTTCACTTTTACTTTTGTTGATATCCTGTTTCCTGTTTTGAATTGTGAACCACAATGACATTGGACCAATGTTAAACTTTATCAAGCTGTAGCTTTATCATCCGTTTATGGCAAACCACTATGTAAGTTAAATATTTATTACTAAGGTTTATATTTTGTATGTGCATATTTATTTTTGATGCAAATAAGTTAATTATGAAGTTTTAGAGCAAAGTATTTACATTCATTTTTCCTATGATATTTTGAGTAAGGAACCCCGTCTGAGCTATATTCCTAGTGTTTATGCTAAAGCATTTGTCAAGTTTGAATGCTTCATAGCACATTCATTTATTTGATATTGAAGTTGTTAAATGCTGTTTTTTGTATCTACTAAACTTGCTCTCAACTATGTCAATTTTAAGCAAGAACACTACACTTTTATTGTTGTATTTTTGGTTCAATATAATAGCCTTTCCAAATATTATATGGTATTTTCATTCTTGTTGCAGCTTTTTACCTGCATACACAGTTGTCTTAATACATTCATGCCAGAATTAGGAATATTCTTTAATATGAGCAATGGTGTTTTAGTTAACTGTATGGTTATCTATCTGCTGAGTACCTTAGCGGAATAGTAAAAATATAGTGTAAACTTATGTCTGAAACGCGTGAGAAGCGTGACCGAAAGTTTACACCTAAAGGAGTGTTTGACGACCAGATTAACGAACTGCGCGAAAAATGTGAGAAAATTTGGTCTAAAATCGATGATCTTATGATAATTGTTCCTTCTAGCAACACATTAGAAACATTAAGACAGTTAAATACAGATATTGACAGTCGCTATAAAAACTTTTGTCGTCGGTCCGAAGAATACAAAAGTTTCATAACAAGAGCTGATACAAATGAATCACAACAGTTGATAAGTGATTATAATGAATATTTTGTGACGTGTGTTTCAACATATAGAAAAGTGAACTCTGAAATTAAGAAAAAGAAAGCTGACTTAGTTGAACAATTATCACAAGTAAGTAGTTCAAATGGAAGTTCAAAAGCAAGTAGTAAGCGGGCGAAGGCAGAAGCCGAGAAAGTGAGACTGGAACTTGTTAGAAAGGAAGGCGAACTTATGAAACAAAAAGCAGCTATTGAAGCTGACATACACATTGTGAAACAGGAGAGTAAAGTTGCAGCAGGTGAAACTGAGGTGCGTATACTTGAACAAGGTGATCAAGAACAGGATATAATTTCTGAAGTGTGCGAAAAGAAGGATGACATTAGTAATTATGTCCATAATGTGCATTTTCAAGAACCAGTTGCATCATGGTTAAATCAACAACCAAACATTCCTGTGGTTGCTTCGTCTGCTTCTCAGGCCTTTAGTGCAGCTGTAAGTGTTCCTCAAATTCCGAGTATTGTAAATAGTTTTGACAAGTGTTCCTCAAATTCCGAGTGTTGTAAATACAGTTTTCACATCACTATATAGCCAACCAAACATTCAACCATCTTAATCACAATATCCTGTACAGAAAAACGCTAATTCTACAAATTCTCTACTACATGATGCCATGACAGACATAACTCGATTTATGTACAGAAAAGACTTTCTGCTGTCACAATTTACGTTGGAATATTCTGCGGAAAATAGAATAGTAAATCCAATGCAAAAACGTTGAATAACAATGAAATATCCATGCATGTATCAATGCAAAGTAAATTTTAGTAAGAGACAGGTAAAAAACGGGGAACGAAGCAACGTCGACAATGATGTCGATATCCCATGATATAAGAATATTGTTCCGATGCGTTGGATAACCTTATTATCCGCCTTCTAATAAAAATAACAAAAAAAACTCTCATTTCCTTTAAGATAGCTCTATGTGATTGTATAGCCATTGTTATGCCCCACCTACGATAGTAGAGGGCCATTATGTTTTCTGGTCTGTGCGTCCGTCCGTCTGTCTGTTCGTTCGTCCGTCCGTCTGTCCCACTTCAGGTTAAAGTTTTTGGTCAAGGTAGTTTTTGATGAAGAAGTCTAATCAACTTGAAACTTAGTATACATGTACCCTATGATATGATCTTTCTAATTTAAATGCCAAATTATAATTTTGACCCAAATTGTACGGTTCACTGAACATAGAAAATGATAGTGCAAATTCAGGTTAAAGTTTTTGGTCAAGGTAGTTTTTGATAAAGTAGAAGTCCAATCAACTTGAAACTTAGTATACATGTTCCCTTTGATAAGATCATTCTAATTTTAATGCCAAATTAGAGAATTTATTCCAATTTCACGGTCCACTCAACATAGAAAATGATAGTGCGAGTGGGGCATCCGTGTACTGTGGACACATTCTTGTTTTATGTATATAATATATTATATATCAAATAAAAAAAACAAATTAGTAGAGAGTGAAGAAATTTGCTATTCGGGGAAAACAATGCGAATGTTGTTTACATATTTTAATTAAAGCTCAAGGCTGATATGAAAACTCTTAAACACGATAATCTGTCATAAGCAGACCTGTCCTCAGGTCTGGTCAATAGCAGACTTGTCCACAGGTCTGGTCTGGGGCAGACATGTTCTCAGGACTGGTCAAAAGGAGACCTATCCACAGGTCTGGTCTGGAGCAGACCTGTCGATAAGTCTGCAGCAGTCCGTAGGTCTGGTCCACAAACGACGAGTTAACTTGCTTGTCTGCTTAAAAATTCTTAAGTTAACTTCGAAAGCAGTCAACAAGTCTGCTCCAAGTTAACTTTTGTCAAGGTTAGGACCGCACCCATCTGTACAGTAACATTTTGCATAGCCAAAAAAGAATGCCCCTTTTCTTCATTATATTTTGCCTATCGAATTTGACGTGTCAATATAAATGTTAAAATTGTAAATAAAAATTAAAAGTACTAATGCTTCGTTTTCATTTCAGAAGGTAAATGTCAGTACACTGACGGGGTCGTACATCTTTGTGATATCCTGTAATTTCTACCAGGATGCAGCAACATTCCACCAGGTGGATTTGACAACAAATTCACAGGCAACCTACCCATTTCCAGATTGTGATAAACAGTATCCATAACAGATGCTCAATTATAGTTATATGCAACAGATGATGACTGAAAACAGTACCGAACAACCCACAGGAGCACCAAGAAACAAGAATGGAATTAAGAGAACATCTGTGCCATCATCACCATTTCACTATGTTCGCAGCAAAAAGAACTGCTGATGGTACCACTAGAAGGACCCTCATGAACCCAAGATACATGTCGCCAGGACTACACATTCCATCCATTAAGGAGGAAGTATATATAACAGAAGACATAGTTGGTGTTGTGGAAGTAGGTGATAACATACCCAGAGACATGGACACAGATATGGTGGAACAGGACGGGAAACTTGTGTTAGTTGTAAAGAACCAAAACTAAGATGAACAGTTAGTTATGACATTTGATTGTGACATTTGTTTAATTTGATATATATTTTATAATTATGTACAGTTTAATATTGTTGATCTGATTAATTCATTTCTTGATTATTTTAGATATGTGTTTGGTATAAACCAATACATATATATATTGGTTTAGGTGGGGGGAATGTAGCGGAGACGCATATTTTTTTATAATTATCTCGACGAATTTGCCGGGAATTTCAAACCATATATTTTTCAAAATAGACCGAGGTTACTTACTCTGTGTCCTGTCAATTTCCCGTTTCACTTTTATGAACATTAATTTATCCGGACATTGCTTGTCACCTTGTTATACTTTTTAAATAACTTATTAGCCATAATTTACTGCATTTTCATGAAATTATTTAGAAATTCTTCTCGTGTGAAAATGGCAGCTATTTAGAGAGGTTCCGAATGCCGTATCTCGGAATTTTACATAGGCTAAGCTTGATTCGACTTTTAGGAGTACGCCATTTTACATTTTAATAACAAATAAGTAAAGGTAAATTTAATTGGTTTGATTTCTAAACTTAAATCCTATTGGATACTATTATGTTACTAAATTTAGGTGCTCTGGCACTATATATACAAACGTTTTACCCATTCAAATTGCTTAATCATTTAGAGAGCCAGTCTGTTAAAGAGACTAACAAGGTAGGTGCATTTAAATGTAAAGGAGATAATTTTGTCTCATTATTTAATTTTTACTTTTTTTTGGCTTCGCCACACCTCGGAAATAAAACCTGTTTATTTAATATGTAGGATTTAATATACAGATAGGAATAGGATGTAACTTTACAATAAAATAAGGGTTAAGATTATAATTTTGCAAATATAACTTAGGGGAATTTATTTAAGGGAATAATTTATTGTGAATATTGTATGTTGTTTTGTGTAGATATACTTGCGCAAATATATATGTTTTAGTGTAAATTAAAATATGAAAACTTTATCGTCTCACTGATTTAAGAAACAGAGACTCAGGTCCTAGAACCCGGAAGTAGTTGTTATGTGGTCTTGGTATCTCTTGGTTTGACTTCGAATCTGTACTACTATATTAGTATATTGAATTTATTTCAAATATATGGGCATTACTTAGGCATCGTCGTTCAAAGAATCAATCGACATTAACGTACCAAACATAAAATCTAGTTCATATACAGATTGAAACCAACAAACATGATTGCCTCCGGTTACAATACGATCCCAAATTTTTTTTGGGTCGTATCAAAATGTAAATATAAATATTGAATGCTTCTTTAACAAAAAAGAAGCATTCAATTCTTAAATGACTGTATCTTTAAAGATCGTGTTAAATTCATATAGGACAGCAAGTTAGAAGACATGAAGTGACAATTAAATTTGTGTACACAGGTAATGGAAAATAAACTTGTCGTTTAAAGTATGCATGAAAAATCATAAAATCGTCAGTGTTATGTCGCTCAGCAGTTATGATAAAATTATCTAGGTAGCACAATACAAAGATTTATTCACTCCCAATCAGACAACTTTAAACTGATGTAATTCATTTTATCCTTCTTTGTATTTTATAAATGAGGTACCAAAAGAAAGAAGAAAGATTAATCTTTCAAATTGCGATAATTTCATTATGACATAATTATGACATAATTTATCATCTAGCGTCTTTGTTCTTCATAGCATCCCAAAATATTTTATAGATTCTTGTACAACACAGCTTGACCTCCTAAACTATGTCTCAGATTTCAAAAAACATCAATAGAACAAATGTTATGCCCAATTGAATTTAGTGGTCTCCTATGAATTTATGCTGCAAACATCATTGAAGATTAATGAGAGAATGAAATACAATAGGAAAAATCTGACTCTGTTTTGGAGGTCAAACTGTGTTGTGCAAGAATCAATAAAATATTTTGGGATGCTATGAATAACAAAGAAGCTAAATTCATTAAAGTATGGACATCACAATATGGCAACCAATTACATAACAATTAATTATGTAATAATTATGTCATAATGAAATTATCACAATTCGAAAGATTAATCCTTCTTTCTTTTGGTACCTCATTTATAAAATACAAAGAAGGATAAAATGAACTACATCAGTTTAAAGTTGTCTGATTGAAGATTAAAAAAAATCTTTGTATTGTGCTACCTTAACAGTGATTAAAAAACAAATATTAAAATTGAGAATGGAAATGGGGAATATGCCAAAGAGACAACAACCCGACCATAGAAAAAAACAACAGCAGAAGGTCACCAACAGGTCTTCAATGTAGCGAGAAATTCCCGCACCCGGAGGCGTCCTTCAGCTGGCCCCTAAACAAATATATGCTAGTTCAGTGATAATGAACGCCATACTAATTTCCAAATTGTGCACAAGAAACTAAAATTAAAAATAATACAAGACTAACAAAGGCCAGAAGCTCCTGACTTGGGACAGGCGCAAAAATGCGGCGGGGTTAAACATGTTTGTGAGATCTCAACCCTCCCCCTATACCTCTAGCCAATGTAGAAAAGTAAACGCATAACAATACGCACATTAAAATTCAGTTCAAGAGAAGTCCGAGTCTGGTGTCAGAAGATGTAACCAAAGAAAATAAACAAAATGAAAATAATACAAAAATAACAACAGACTACTAACAGTTAACTGACATGCCAGCTCCAGACTTCAATTAAACTGACTGAAAGATTATGATTTCATCATATGGACATCAGGCACAATCCTTCCCGTTAGGGGTTTAGTATCATACCATCATAACATATATGAGAAGATCATAACCCGTGTCATGCCAACAACTGGTTTTTTAATAAATGTGTTTAGTTCCGATGCAAAGACCCTATAAGCGAATCAATATTAACGCCAAAATATGCAATCTTTAATGACCTGACAACAGTATCGTAACTTTATCCCTTCTTAATAAGTCTATTCAAAGGTTTTGTTAGTCTTTGAGGTGAATACTGACACCTTTGTGCTTTATAAAGAATATGTCCATACAAAATTGGATGCTTGAACGTATAAGAAGTCTTGGTTTTATTTATATGTACGTTTTGATTTAAACATAACGGTTTCTTGTTTCACACGTGCACATAATTGGGCTAACACTGTTGGATACAGACCTTGGGTTATGGGTCAAGGGCGGACGGACACCGGACATTTGTATACCATAATACGTCCCGTCAAAATTGTGACGGGCGTATAAAAATTATCGGAGAAGACATTGAAAGAGTTTTATTGCTTTTGTAAATCTGAAACGATGTTCAATAGAAAAGATGATTCCGTGTTAAGGACCTGACTGCAAAACAAAAATTTTCCACCCAAAATGTGTCGGATTTATATTCAAACTTGACGATGGACTTTCAGATTGGATGTGTCATGAATGTCTTGGTATTGAACCTACGCATTTAAACACTGGTAGGTTTTATTTAATTTAATATAGAATTTACATTGTCTATATAAGAACTATTGATTTCTAATTTTATAAATACATGCCTTATCAAATCTGCTCATATTCATATATTCATTTTGGACTTGAAAGGCTGAATTGCCATTTGAACATTATTGGCTAGATTTTCACATTTAAATATTATTTTTCTCTCTCAAAAATAAGATTATCCTGAAAATTACGTTGTATCTTTAATTTGAATATGTGCAAACCAAGTAAATATATTTATAGACGTGCACACTGTGTGTTATAATTATAATGCATAGATATTAATTCATGACCTTTTCCATATCAGCGTGGGTATCATCCCGAGACGGAGTCGAGGTGCTGATATGGGTCGAGGGATTATACCAGGGCTGATATGGAAAAGACCATGTATTATATAAAAAAGATGTGGTATGATTGCCAATGAGACAACTATCCGCAAAAGACCAAAATGACACATTTATTAACAACTATAGGTTACCGTACGGCCTTCAACAATGATCAAAGCCCATACCGCATAGTCAGCTATAACAGGCCCCGATAATACAATGTAAAACAATTCAAACGAGAAAACTAACAACCTTATTTATGTAAAAAAATGAACGAAAAACAAATATGTAACGCATAAACAAACAACAACCCCTGAATTTACAGGCTTCCGACTTGGGACAGGCACATACATAAATATTAATCGCTTTATCATATACTTCCGACAATTGTTAATGTATGGCAAATAAACAAATGCAATAACTAAAACAGTCAAAACCTTTATAAAGAAGTTAAATTATGAATCAAATATACTATAATTGTCCAACAACACCATCACTACCTCCATATATATTTATGGTAACGTTTCCTATAGAGGCATTTTGAAACATTGAAAATTTGGAAGAGTGTTATGATCATTATTACTCCATGTTTGTTGTACTGTAAAATGTTTTATAAATGTCAATAGCATTAGTTAGTAAGTGACTAAACTATCCCCACTAAAGTTTCTGTAAATTTTGACGTCGTCATACAAAATATCTGACATCACAATGGAAAAGTAAACATCTGATACCGGAAACACCGGAAGTAACTTGCACGAGATGCCCCTGATATGGGTGGGAAATTATGGCTTGTGAACTTCCGCTCATTACACATATGCAAAAGCTATCGTATCAATGTTAAGTATCTGATTAAAGCAAATAACCCAGTTGCATTACTCATCATTACAAGATTTTGAATTTGAAGATATTTATTTAATCTACATTAGCGGAGCTAGCCTAACCCATTTTTTTCGACTATTATTTCTTTTTTACTATGTTAAGGTGTCATGGTGTAATGAGGGTTTGCACCTCATTGCTAAAATTGCGGTATCTCGGTATCTCTATCCGATTCTTGTATTATTTCAACAGATTTTTTTGCTATGCAATAATATTTGTATTTTTATGATTTGAAAGGTAGAAAAAAAATGAAAAAGTCAATTTTTTTTGTTATGTTACACACTTACAAAAGCTCAATCAGAGGCAAAATAATTAGTTCTTTCGACAATCCACAGACTAGAAACAGATTATTTCAACAGATCAAAAGGTCCTGGCAAAGAATATTTAATAACTATGGAATCATATCTTTCTGACTCCACGTCAGAAAAAAATTGTTTTAAATTGTCAGGAGTTGCTGGAACAATTGTGGCCATCTGTTACTGCTGCTGATGACACTAAATCACTCAAATCCGTAATAATGGAAAGAAAACTGCAAATGTTTCACAATACAAGAATTTCTGATCAAATCAGAACTATTTTCATAGAGATAACAGAAGACCTACACATGGAGGCAAATATACCAATGCTTATGATAATCAGTCAGTTTATCATTCAGAGACTTTATGCTGATCTATGAAGAAAACGATGCATTACCTCAGAACAAGAAAATTCAGGCCAAAATGCTCAATGTTAACGTTCAGAGACAGAGGAAAAGGTGCTGAGATACACTTCTGTCATATATGTCATTATACTTGAAAAAAGACAAAGAAAGATTTCCTGGCCCCATGAGGCCATTTAAGTGCCAAACAAATTTGACATTTTGTAATTTTTAACAATTATTTTAAAATATTTTATATTTTTTTTTATCAAAAATGATTTCCTTCAGTATGCCGAAGGGAATTAGGCCCAGCTACACAGTATTTTCTCCTATGTATTGTATGAGACCATCTCAGTGCTGCATCTCTAGGATCGCATCTTATAAGATTTACGTACTTTGCCCTCTTTAATTACATGGCCAAGACTTCTCAAACGAGCCTGGACAGATCTTTATCCAATTGAATGGGTTTCAACTTCCATTGGGGAAATTAATAAATCAACTCTTCATCCGAAACTATAGGGAAGGTGTCATATATTGATAATGTAAGGAGCAAATCAAATATTCCGCTTTAATTAACAAATTATCTTGACATTGGTTTTTTTACGGAAAGACGGCTTCAAGTCGTCAATCCCCTATGGGGTTGACCAGAGTGACATTCCCTCACATCATTCATTTTGTTTTTATAGTGTGGAACCCCCCCCCCCCCCCCCCCGCAACAAATCTTACTGAGATTGGTGAGAAGGAGACACACGCATGAATAGATTGACTTTAAACACGTATTTACTCATTTCCATTCTGTTTCTCGGGAAATTGTCGTATGTTTGAGCTCTCCGTTACACTATGTTTCTTTTACAATCCGGCAAAATCCGGAAAGTCAGGACAAATAATGGAGTGGAATCATTATATGGTTCCCTGAAAAACTTTTACACAAAATTAACTGGAACGGGCAGTATCACAAGTTTAATAGAAATACTGGTAAAAGATATTGTGCCCGACCAAATAAGTATGTACAGCAGACTGAATTCTTAGTATTCCACTCAATACCGACAATACAATCAACACACTCCTATGTTCTTGCATAACTTGCCAAGAAATGTGGTAAGCCATTGTCTTACAAGATTTGAGTATGCTGCAAATTTCAGTGGGGAACACATTGATGAACTTTCTAGAGGATTATTACTGGTAAAGATTGAAACTGAAGAAAGTCTTCATTACACTGTAGACCTGGGTTCTCGTGAAAACCCACTGTCTTGCTCGTGTGGTGACTTCATTTCTACCTTGCAAACACATATTTGTAGTCGCACTACTGTTGGGATGACTTTGAAGATATCTTGAAAGTCCATATTTACAGCTTGATCCAGACTTCATATCTGCTGAAGCCTTAGATGTATCTACTGAAGCGGGTGATCTGTCCGAATTCCTGGAAGTGTCTTCAGTTAGTGGCCAACCTTTATCTAGTACTTCTTACAACTCCTCAACAGCTATAGATGTCTACTGGAGAAAGCCAAGAGAGAGCATCAAAATATTAGATGATCTTACCTTTCTTGTGGTACAAAGTTGACAATATTCCAGTACATAGAGGTAAAACTGCCAAGCTGTCAACAAAAACTAGAACACGTTAATTGTCTTTGTGAAGTAAAAAAAGTAAAATGCAAAAGAAATAAACTGCAACATCTTACATACTTTCTGTAAAAGGTAAATTAAATATGCTGTAAAAAAGGCAATATTATGTAAAGATCGATGTAAAATAACCCAAAAATAAACATGTAAAGGAAATTCCATAAGCAAAAAGCAGCAGTCAACCAAAAGCCCAAACGCATCAAAAGAATAAATAACAACAACTGTCATATTCCTGATTTGGTACGGGAATTTTCAAATGAATACAATGGTGTATAAAACATGAGTTTTATAGCTAGCCGAACCTCTTATAATGTGTTCTTGCACAAAATCATTTAGCAGGACTTCAATCAGACTAGTAATACTAATCTGCATGCATGTTCTCGGTAAGCTTGAGTGGTGGAAGAATTTATTTAAATTTAAATTAAACTTCAGTCTTGGAGTATATAATTCAAATGAAACAGCTATCACATATACAAAAGAAACATTTTTAAGATGGAAAATATCTGGGGTTGGGTATAATACGATTATAACATGCCTAAATATTCAATATTGTGTTGATGAAAAGGCCCAGTACATTAAAGAGCTTAGTGTTGATAAACTCAATTTGATATTTGCTTTAGGAATTGTATCACTCAATTACATAAAGAATAGTGGGAAAAAATTGACAACAACACGATTGATAATTTCTTAACCCCAATTTGTGATTTCTTCTGCAAAAAGTAAATAGAGTGCAAATTTTAACACTTCAGGAATGTATCTGACTAACGATTTACTTTACTGTTCATCGTGTAAAGGAGAGTAAAGACCATCATGAGCAATACTTAATACCGAGGGGTGTGACATTAACAACTATAGGACATGACACCAGAGTCCTACTACCCTAATGAGAATACAAAACCACAGGCAATCATTTTTTCCATCTGCAATTCGTCTGTGGAATGAACTACCGTCTGCTGTCGTCACAGCTTCCATTTTGGAAGGATTCAAAGACAGCCTCCAGACACCTGTTTCATGTTAAATATTTCAGTTTTAATTGTATATAACACCATTATTGCTTTTAACCGAAATTGTGTATAAAGTATGTTGGAAAGATGTTGCCTTTGAGCATGTGTAATTAGTCATTTGCGATAACACACCAGAGGTGGTATGCAAATTATTGGAAAAAGAAGTGCTAGTGATGAAATTATAAGACATCAAGTAACAAATCAAATCAAATTAACAGCACCTGAAGTGACCATTTTTTTTTACGTCACACAGGTAAAGAAAAATAAATTTGTCGTTTACATTATGAAGAGGTGCAGCATGGAAATTAGAAGTCATCAAGTAACAGCACATGCAGTGTTTTTATACGTCACACAGGTAATAAAAAATAAATTTGTCGTTTATACCCCAGTCCCACTAGGCCACGATCGCACTACGATCTGTGAAAAAATGCAAATTTTGATGATCGTGTAGGTCGCAGTTTGGACGTACCACGGTCGTGGTGAGGTCAAGGATTTGTATAGTGAGAAGGATTGGAATCTCGCGAGCAGTTTGCATTGGCTGTATATAAAAAGCTGCGTATACGAGACTTTGACGAGATTTACCGTGATGCATCTCGTTTGTCGTTTTATGTCATCCATTAACAGTTAAATTCGTGTCGCATCAAGATTAAAGTCAGCCTATTGTAAGTATAATATATATATTTGCATGATAATGATACTTTTATATGTAATATTATGTCAGTTCAGATTAAGAAATCAATTAACATCGTTACAATACGCATTATTTACAGCTAAATTGACTATGCATATTTTCTCCTGATCATCGCCATAATCCCGCCCAAAAAGGCTGTCCAAACCCCATCTTTGAGTTCAATCTCCTCCTTCAAAATGAGGAATTATGTGAAAAAACTTTAATAATATGAAATAAATGTGTTTGATACGTGAACAGTTCAAATAATATGGTGAAAGGTGCTTTGGTTGTTGCTATTTTGATGAATGTTTCAGGCCGACCTGTCCAAAATGGCTCCGCGTCAGTGCAAAGTAGGATGGGCTTAGATAAAATCAATAAAGTATCTCATTTTGTCGATTTCAGCTATGAAACGTAATTATTTCATTTAAGTATAGTTTGTTTGGTGTTCTTTTAAAAAAAAGTGCTTGTAAATTGATAACGTGTGCTATTATCATCGTTTTAAAATACCACTACGGTCACCAGATGCATCCAAATGTTGTCATTATGGGCGGGATCAAATTAACATAAATTAACTTCCTTGATCTCGAATTTTCTGAGAAAACGTGATGGAAATGTTTACATCTATACTTGCTTCTGTGTTAAATTGGATGTTAACAACAAAGGTACTGTATTTCTCAACAGAATTATGTCTTTTAAAACGGCCTATTGTGCATACATGTACAAATGTATGTCCCCTAGAGGTCGGAGAGAAGCACTTGTAAGCAGTCATATTATGACATAATTACCCTTTTTCATATTGCTTCTTTTTGTGTTTACTATAACTATGGTGAGAATTGCTTCCTACTAGAATTATATTATTAATGATCTGTTACAAAGGTTTCAGGAGTATTATAATATGTTAGAAAGCTTCGTAATATTTGTACTGTTTGTTCTTTGTGAGGGCCTCAAGGTAGATTAGCGAAAGCTAATTGAGTCACCCTTCTTAAATAAAGTCATTACTTACTGACTTACTTACTAGTAGGAGATGGGTGAATCAGAATGTCCGTAAAAGAACTCTGAAATCAGAGACCGCTCACAGTGGCGAATCCAGCCATTTGAAAAAGGGGGTTCCTAACCCGGGACAAAGGGGGGGGGGGGGGGTTCCAACTATATGTCCCCATTCAAATGCATTGATCGTCCAAAGAAATGGGGAAATCCAACCCTCGGAACCCTCTCCCTGGATCCGCGACTGGCTCATGTTTTGTCTGTTGTTATTTACATTTTATATGACATTTTATACAAATCCTTGGTCCAACTCTAAATAAAATTATTCAAGAACATGTATATAAATAAAAATATTAATCAGAAAGAAAGAGACTACAACAAGCTGAAGGTATAATCCAGTGTTGAAATGATAAAAGAAAGGTGCACATGTTTGTGCTGAAGCGCAGCTGGCATTTGAACACCCACCCCCCCCTTTATTCCTTCATTGAATAATTGGAAAATGCCTCTATACCATTATTGAATAATTGGAAAATGCACGTTCATCCGAACATCACAATCTTCAATTTTCTACCAGTACAAGCTAGTGCTACGACTTAAACCTAGTCTAAAATATTCATCTTAAAAAAATCTAACGAGCCAAGGATTTTTCTCTCTATACAGATCCTTGGACCGCCAAATAAATTAAGAGACATAGAAAAACTGCTTTTATGGCTTGTTAGTCTGGCAAACATTCGTTAAGTCTGAAATTCATTATGGTGAAAAACTAAACAAAATCACAAGCTGATGTAAAAAACAGAAAGGACAGTCTGCAAATTTTAAGTTTGTCTCAAGTTGCTGTTCAATTGCTATGTTTTGATTTACATGTTCAGTATGTACATGTTTTTGTATATGTTAAGAGTTTGCATGTATGTATGTAAGTTGATCCATCTGTTTACAAGTTTACAGTTATAACTTTAATTGTCTGAATAAATTTAGAAACTACTTTGGGATAACCATGATAACCAAATGTGTAAATTACAAGTTTAAAACCATTCAAACGGGGAAACCAACGGTCTCATCTATATGAAAAACGAGAAACACATATAAATTACATAAACAAACGACAACTACTGTACACTTGTACATCATATTCCTGACTTAGGACAGGTTTAAACAAAAACTGTTTTCTGTAACATTTCCATTAAGTACATGAAGTAATTGCATATTTCAATTTCAGATTTCATATTTCAAGATTTCTTGAGCCTACGTAGTATATACAGCCCTCTGAAGATAGAAAAAGTTTGTGTAGATAATAGCCAGGTAAATATTTTCCTTTCTTACTATTATTCTTAAGTACAGTACACTGACTACTTAACACATGGAGTTTATATTCATCTGATCTTAACCTCATTTTCATGATTCAATGGTCAATGGGGTTTTTTTTGTGTTCAGTCCAGTGTATGAATAAGAGACTAGACAATTTTTATGTATGTAACTGAATTTAAATGTGCGTATTGTTATGCGTTTACTTTTCTACATTGGCTAGAGGTATAGGGGGAGGGTTGAGATCTCACAAACATGTTTAACCCTGCCGCATTTTTGCGCCTGTCCAAAGTCAGGAGCCTCTGGCCTTTGTTAGTTTTGCATTATTTTAATTTTAGTTTCTTGTGTACAATGTGGAAATTAGATTGGCGTTCATTATCACTGAACTAGTATATATTTGTTTAGGGGCCAGTAGAGGGACGCCTCTGGGTGCGAGAATTTTTCGCTACATTGAAGACCTGTTGGTGACCTTCTGCTGTTGTTTTTTTCTATGGTCGGGTTGTTGTCTCTTTGGCACATTCCCCATTTCCATTCTCAATTTTACCTTTGAAATCGGCAAAGAAAAATATCCCATCATGACAAAACAATCCACTTATGGATAAAAAGTTAACAACATAAAAGACAGGAACTGCTCCTTTTTGGATGTACTGTATACTTATCTAACATCCTGAAGTTGTGACTGAAATCTTTATTTATCAATATAAATACTATAATAATTAGTGGTTTTAGTACTCAACTAAGCTATTATTTTAAGATGGACACACTCAGTATATATTCCGGGCGTACATGTATATAGAATTTATACTTTAATATTATGCTCTGTCATGTCTGTTAGCATGAAGAAAAAGAAAGATGAAATATTTTTCTAGCAATCTTTTTAAATGTGCTATTTGTCAAATTGTCAGTAAATAATTGTCAACCCATATAGATGTATATAGTACTGCATCATGGATTCATGCATTGTAAGTTATTCCATGAAGTTTTCAATTACCCATGGAACATGGCAAAACTTTAAAAGTTTTGTATTACCACTATATGACAAGACAAGGTATTGATCATGATATAGTTTAAACAAGCCTACCAGAAGTAATTCTTAATTCTGAAGCCCAAATCTCACATATCATGTTACTCATGTATATATCATTGTGCATATGTAAAAAACAGCAGTTTACTTCATAAATAAAGGAGTCATTTCTATATAGACATTGACCTTTTTGGACTGATCAAGGCATGGGACTCAAGTTGTAACCCCCTTTTAAAAATAGCTGGATCTGCTCCTGATAGAACTGAGGTTACGAGACTAGTTTTTGTAAATGCATTGAAAAGTGTCATTTATATTTGTATTAATATTAAGTTCATTTAGCATGTCTGGTAACCAATTTTCATCCATGGAGATCCCTGTGGTTGTTACATTTTTTTTATCCTTTTTTTTAAGTATATATGGATTAGTGTATCTTGTCCACAGTAAAATCAAATAAGAAATTTGTCAAACACATGTTATGTTCCTGAGGCACATGTGCCTTACAATTTACCTGAGACACTTTATCTGTAACCAGGATTTCCATGTATCTTTTGAATAATACCCTGTGTATTAATAAAGCAACAGATGGTATTATGCTGTACATATAGGGGTATTACCACCTTTGTTTTCCCCTATTACAAAAGAGGGTCTAAATGGGGTTAATAAATTTGAGAATTGAAATAATAATTAGTGATCAAAGTTATGCTTGGGTAAAATAGGAAACAATGGGGTGCCAAATTATAAAGAATAGTCATACATGATAAAAGAAGGAGGTAATATTACACTGAAATTCATTAATGAACCCGGTAAAGAATAAAAGAAATTATCAGATTACATGAAATTCTAATTGTAATGCATTAATAATGATATAAATGAGCTTAATGGTGTAATCACACCAAGTGAAGTCGTAAAGGCCATCAAATCACTAAAAAATGGTAAAAGTCCATCCATTGATTTTATATCTAATGAGATGATAAAAAATGGTACCACCTCTACCATGGAATCTCTTGTTAAACTTTTCAATATTGTCTTTAATGAAGGTATCTTCCCAAAAATATGGAATGAGAGTCTTCTTGTCCCACTTCACAAAAAGGGTAGTAAGGCCGACCCTGGAAATTACCGAGGGATTTCTATCAGTTCGAACCTTGGAAAAGTGTTTAACAAGATTATACATGCCAGATTATTAAAATTTACACAATGCAACAATTTGATAAGCAAAAACCAAATTGGTTTTATGGAACATAATCGAACAGCTGATCATATTTTTTCATTGAAATCAATTATTGAACAATACAAGACTAAACATAAGAAAGTTTATGCTGCATTTATTGATTTAAAAAAAGCCTTTGATACGGTATGGAGAATTGGATTATTCCATATACTATTAACACATGGAATTCCAAAGAAAATTTTTAACATAGTTTTTTCAATGTATTCCAAAACAAAGAATAGAATAAAATTTAATGATGGTTTAAGTACATCTTTCATATCTGAAAGAGGTGTTAAACAAGGCGATGTTCTAAGCCCTTTACTATTTAATATTTTTATTAATAATATTGTTGAAAATTTAAAAAACAATAGCACAGACCCTGTGCTAATTGGTGATGATAAGATTCATTGTTTGTTATATGCCGATGACTTGGTACTATTGTCAAGTAGTCCAGAAGGACTACAATGTAGTCTAGACACTCTAGCTCAGTTCTGTACAGATTGGAAGCTGGAAGTAAATTCTACAAAATCAAAAGTCCTAATATTCAATTCTAACGGCAAATCATTTCAAAACTTTTTTACTATCAACAAATATTATATTGAGACAGTTGATAAATATTGTTACCTTGGGATAACTTTAAAATACAATGGCAAATTTAACCTGGCCTCCAATTTATTGATGGAAAAGGCTAGAAAAGCTCTATTTAAAATAAAGAAATCTCTTAGTCTCAACAATTCATGTAGACTTTTAGAAAAACTTTTTGATACAATGGTACTTCCAATTTTATTATATGGAAGTGAAGTTTGGGGTATTGAATCAATTCAAAAAAATAATGAGAATGAACCATATGAAAAGTTTCATATAAAATTTATAAAAGAAATTCTGGGGGTTCACTGTAAAACTTCCAACCATGCATGTCGCAGTGAGCTTGGTAGACTCCCCTTAAAAGCTAAAATTTTGTTGTCTTCCATGAAATTTTTAGATCATTTAATCTCATCTAACAAAATCTTAGCTCATGACATATTTATTCAAACAAGAGAAAACAACCTATTGACAAGTAATATGAAGAAATGTATCCATAATCTGGGTTTCTCATATTTAACATCTTTTGATGTAACTATTACACCTATGCTTGCTCAAATAAAACAACGAATTCATGACCAAATTTTACAAGAACAGAATTCATATATTACTGAATCATCAAAACTATCATTTTTTCGACATTTTTGTTTTTCAAATAAACGTGCACACTATGTTGACCAATTGAATATGTTGAAAGATAGGGCACCTTTGGCAAAACTAAGGCTAAGTGCACACAATCTTGAAATTGAAAGAGGTAGATACATGCAAGTTAACAGAGAAGAAAGGTTGTGCAAATTATGTCATAATAAAAATATAGAAGACGAAAAACATTTTATCTTACACTGCACAAAATATGAATCACAAAGAAATGTTCTTATATCAAAATTGTCCTATTTTAAAAATTATGACAAACAATCTAAAACTGAGGATGAATATATTAAACTATTACTTAATAACAAGTGTAGAAAAACACTTAGATTAATATCATCTTTTATTAATCATTCATTTGAATCAAGGAAAAATTTCCTTATAAATGAGTAATATGAACAATTTGAAGCTATAACATACAATATACTTATGTCAGTAGTCTATTCTTACAAATTAACCTATATATATTGATATTTATAACTGCACATTTCATTGTTCGAAATGTGCCCAATGATATGCTATGTAGTATTTATTGTTTAATTGCTGCATCATTACTATTAGTATACTAGTTGTATGGGCCGTTGCCAATTATTGTAATTGAGTTTGTGCCAATAAAATATTTGTATTTGTATTTGTATTTGCATGAGAATTTGACCAAATAGGCATAAAAGTCATGAAGCTGAATAAGAATTTTAAATTATTATTAGGTCAAACAACCATACAATGTAGTAATGTAATATGTAAGTGTGCTAGGGTTTGCACTTTTAATCTAAAAACAAAAGGTGGGGGGGGGGGGGGGGGGTAGGAGGGTAGGAGGGGTCCTGATCCAGAAATCCTGGGCTTAACAGTGGCGGATCCAAAACTTTTCCTAAGGGGGGGCCCCCTGACTGACTTAAGTGGGGGGTGCTCCAGTCATGCTTCAATGATTCCCTATAAAATCATCCATATTTTTCCCACAAAAGGGGGGGGGGGGGCCGGGATACGCCTATGCTTAAAAACACTAAATCTTGAGGGCCAGCATTTAAAAAACAAATTCTGACATCCTGAAAGGGTCAATCCACAGTTTAAAAAGATAAAAAAGATAAAAAAAAGTCCTATCCCCCTTCATTAAGGATGTAGTTATATGTTTCTTTATTGTTAATTTTGAAAGTTGACCTTCAGAAAAAAAATGTTAGTTGTTGCCTACCTATGCCTTACAGGCCTGACAGGGTTGGGTTGGTAGGTCAGTATTTTTTTAGGCAAACAACATAATTGACATGTGTAGAACTTAAGGGCCAAATAAAAAAAAATCATGTGTGGTTCCAATTACCCTGCCAACCCTACTTTTTAGTCTCTATAATAATAGCCTTACCTACCCTAAATATAAAAAAAGAAGATGTGGTATGTTTGCCAAAGAAACAACTCTCGACAAGAGACCAAAATGACACATAAATTAACAACTATAGGTAACCGTACGTTCTTCACTAATGAGCAAAGCCCATACCACATAGTCAGCTATAAAAGGCCCTGAAATGACAATGTAAAACAATTCTAACAAAAATCTAACGGCCTTAAATATTAAATAACGAAAAACAATTATTTAACCCATAAACATGATAAACAAACAACAACTAAAGATTTTCTTAAATTTTCATTGTTGAAGTCAGAATATTGCTCAAGACTAAATGTAAAAAGAACACCCTAACTAAGGGAAACCTCATTAGGCAAATTAGTTAGGTTTAAAAATAAAATCAATATTAACCTTTTTAACCATAACTTTAATACATGCTATATATATGCCAACCCAATTGGCTGTGAAAATTAGACTAACAATTCTGTTTTTATTAATTTGCAGAATGCCAAAGTTAAGGAAAAGGAGGGATGTTCCTTCACAGAGAAAGCGTAAAAAAGTCCAATCTACTGACTTGCATAATGACCATTCTTATAGTATGCCAAACGAGGACATAGTGCAATTATGTCTAAAAGAAGAAGTAGAAGTGCGTGGAGAAAGGATTGACCCTGACTTTACTTTGTACACTGCTGAGCCTCTAGAGGACATAGAATGTACCTCCTTGACCTATCAAGAAGAAGTAGCTATAGACATGATAGAGGAAACCGAATGTGTGACATCATCATATACAGACCCATTCGATAAACTTAAGCAAGATGTTGTCCAGAGTGGTTGCATCAGTTCACCATATGTTTTAGATACAACCAGTGATTCACTCAAGATAATGCTTTTATATCCGTCCGCTGAAAGAATATCTGTTAAATTAAATGTGATGATAAATAGAGATTTTTTTGCCAAAGTATTTGTACACAGAATCCAGCTCAGCCAAGACCATGACCTATGGATCGGTTTACCAAGAATTTTTGACAGTGTTAAACACATCCAAACATTACTTATGAAATTACAAAGTTATTCTGTGTGTACAGGAAATTTCGAGGCAGATTTAATGGCTTTTATACCAGTGGGCACATCTGTTGAGAGCGCAGAAGGTTCTGCAAGTAGCCAAGGTTTTCGAGAAGGTGACTTTGAAGCAGTGAAAGGTACCATTTCCTATTCATCAACTGTAAGAAGCATGAACTGTTTACTACTTGTGCAGGGAAACAGATGTTCACCCTGTACACAATTAAGAAGAGTGCTGATAAGTCGAAAACACAGACGAGAAGAAAAAGAGAGAAAAAGTAAGGAAAACATACCAAACTATTTACACAGCACTATAGGACATACCAAGATGTCCCGTACTGAACTAATTACAAAAATTCACCAGCAGAAAGACAGAATAACAACCCTACAGAGTGAAATTGACAAAACTCAACGGAAGTTTCAACGTGAGGTTAGCAGTAAAGGTGTAACATTAGACTTCAGTCAGACACTTGAAATGCAAGATACAATGGCAGCATGTACAACTGAAATAATGAAAGCCTTTCCTGATGCCAATTCTTATCAACGCCTTTTCTGGTCAGAACAACAAAAGAGCACGAATGTGAAGTCATTGAAGGGTATGCGATGGCACCCAATGATACTAAGATGGTGTCTGTACTTGCGTCACAAATCAAGTGCTGCCTACGAGGCTTTAAGAGATTCGGGTTTCATTACTCTTCCAAGTTCAAGGACATTATTCGATTATTCGCATTATACTAAAAGTGACAATGGTTTTTTGCCAGATGTAGTGAAAGAACTGAAAAGTGAGGCTTCGAAAAGAGATATGTACAGTACAGTTGATCCTTGGAAGAATTATGTAGGACTTTTGTTCGACGAAATCAAGGTTAAATCAGACTTGGTGTATGATAAACATAGTGGCGAACTAATTGGTTATTGCAATTTAGATAAGGTCGGAAACCAGATAATGAACTTTGAAAGAAGTATGAAAGATACAAGTTCTACAGAAACAGATGCAGACATTGCCAAATACATGCTTGTGTTAATGGTGAGAGGTGTTGCAACAGACTTGAAATTCCCTTTAGCAGGCTTTGCTACCTTAAGTATTACTGCTGATTATCTTTATCCTATTATTTGGAAGGCTATTCGCATTTTAGAGACCGGTACTTAAAGTACTCTTTCTGACTTGTGATGGTGCATCTGCAAATAGGAAGTTCTTCAACATTCATGGACAGGTGAATGAATTTATTCATTACACAACCAATCCTTATGCCGATGACGAAAGAAAACTTTATTTCATCTCAGATGTTCCCCATCTTGTGAAAACAACTAGAAACTGTTTCAGCAATTCATATTCCCACAAAAACACCAGAAAAATGTGGAAAGATGGAAAAGATATTTCGTGGATGCATCTGTTGAAATTGTTTGAAGACCATTGTGAACTATCACTGTACAGTCCGTGTCCTAAATTGACAAGAAGTCACCTTGACATGACAACCTACGGTTGCATGAAAGTCAACATTGCAGCACAAGTTTTGAGCTCCACAGTAGCGAATGCCCTTGAAATGATGTATGGAGATAATGTAACCGAGACAGTTAATTTCATCAGAATTATGAACAAATTTTTTGATTGTTTGAATGTAAGAAACTTATATGAAGGTAGAAATAAGAGAAATCCTGACCTTGATCCATACACAACAGTCAATGATGAAAGATTACAGTGGTTGAGAGTAGACTTTATTAAGTACTTTGATTCCTGGGAACAATCAGTGATGCAAAGAGCTGGTAATTTTTCAAGGAAACAACGCAAAGGAATGCAATTGAGTCATCAAACATTGACAGGTTTTAAAATCAGTGTGTTTTCAATTGTAGACTGTGTTAAATTTCTATTAGAATCTGGCGCAAAGTATGTCCTCACACATCACTTTAACCAAGATCCCTTGGAGCAACATTTTGGACACTACCGACACAGGGTTGGGGACAATAACAACCCTACAGTGAATGATGTTCGTCATATGATGACCTCCATGAGAGCGGTTGGAGCTCAAGCTTTGGCACCCAAACGAGGAAATGTCAGTAACCAGAGAGACCGGAACTTTGTGATTGATAACACTTCGCTACCAAAGCGCAAAACATTTTAATGTAAATAATGCAGGAAGTCTTTTTGTACAAGTTTAATTTACATGTACATGATGTATACTTGTCATATGTATTTATTTCCAAATAATGTATTATTTATGCAATTCTAATAGCAGTATATGAGTGTTTGGTAGTTTGTAAACATTTTCATGTAAACTTAAAGGTGAAATGTACACATGCATATGGTACATACATGTATGTACAATTGTACACGTATGATTGCAGGTATCCTTTATAGTACTTTAACTAAAAATAGTCTTAGTTAACCATTGGTCAGGTTGATGCTTATGAAATTGAGAAAACATTTGTAAGGGTGCAATTTTCAATATTTATTTTTTTGTTCTCAGTAATTGGGTTCACTAAAAAGTTATAAAAATAGACGAAGTTTTGAATTTTAGTTGAGTCCTTGCATTTGATAGAGTTTTTCTTTGTCTGGTGGGGTATGGAAATTTTTTACGAACATGCATTGTACAATGTTGTACATGTATCTTGTGTGTGCAAATTTGAGACAACACTGTCTGTGATTATTTGTTGTGTTCCTACATGTATTTCATGTTGTCATGTTTGTCATCATAATATTTACCTTATATGAAAGATTTTTTGTTTTTGAACCAGATACAATACTCAATACAGTAAATAGTAATTCATAAATCTTTATGCATTTGATAATTAATTATTTCTAACTTTTCAATGTTAATTTCAAAGATACAGGAACAAATATTCAACACTTTTTTTTTAAACATGCTTATTAGTGAAGTGTTTTTTCTCTCGCATGGTTCTGTCTAAAAAGGTAATTAAGGTATGTAGTTTTTGAAACAAAAATATGTGAAATAACGTGTAATATATGATGTTGTTTTTTTTATTGCGCCAATCTATATTTGTACAAAAAATTTTCATTGTTTTATGAATGTGTAGAAATTGAGAGAGTTAGAAAATGTTCAATGTTTGTCACATGCTTGATTTATAATTTTGTTGTGTGAAAATAAAACTTTCAGCAAGAACACATCTCTATTATTAAAAGCTATCCTGGATAAATTTACATACATGTACATATAATTGTATGTGTCCCTGATACTTTAGTAGTGTTCAATTCATGTTCATGAGTTCCTGTGTTTTGCTGTGGTCGTCATAAGAAATGATACATGATTCCCAATGAGACAAGAATCCAAGGGACAAGGATATATAAATAAGAGTTGTATGAATGCCAATGAGACAACTATCCACCAGAGTTCAATGTTCTGACACCAAAATTGTATTTATATTTGTCATATTTCTTTGTTTTGCTCCTGATGTGCTAGGTTTAAGTACCACAATTGTTCTTATTTATTATCTTATATTGACACAATATTGATGGTTGTTGTGGATACAAATAAATTCATTTCGTCCCTCATTTGTTGAAGACCTTATATTGTTCCTGTTTAGTGTAGGCCGTATGAGATAAGTTTTGTAGTTGGATTGCAGCTAAATTTTCTTTCAGTTACTTTGGTTGTTGGGTTGCTGTCTTTAATATTGACATGTTTAGACCTCACATCTCCTGTATAACATATTTTTAAAGGTCAATTGAAATATTTTAGAGTGACAGTAGTAGTTGTAAAGCAGTGTTATGAAAGACAATAAATAAAAAGACATTTACACATTTCACTTTTTTTAAATATTCATACAACAGTTACATCAAGATCATGTGGAAACAATTTAAATAATTATATTTCATGTATGAACAGAACAAAACTAAATGTCACAGTGTCAACAGTTTAAAGATTTCTCCTTTAAGGCTTGTCTTAGACTGGATGAGGGTTGAGATTTTGCTTTCTTGGTCAGTTTATTGCGTTCTATACGAGTAACAGCAAAGCCACGGATGGTTAAAAACAAATGAATGATGTCTTCAGTTATAGCTGACACAATATCTGCAGTTTCACCTTGCATAAGAATGTCACAATAATGTTTTACCATGAACCCTTCCATCATAGCTTCTTTTAAAGGATCAATAAAAAGCGAACTAGCACTATATGAAGGTTCAACTGTTTTGCGAATAATTGTCTCTAATTCACGGATTAATAAGAACAGGGAATCTGATGGTTTCTGAAGGCCACCACGGTCTTGTGTCTTATACCACTTGTCATATTGTTTCACAAAGTTAACACCTGAAGAATTGTCTGTAAATTTATTTATGACGGACAACTTCTTAGTAGAGTACCTGGTGTATCTCTTCTGTAGGGCACGAATGGTGTAACCAGCAATATAATACAGAATGCTTTGGTCATTTTCTGTTAACTTTTCCTGATTTGATGTTGATTTCTGAACAGCTGTCATTGTTTGAACTTTAAAAATTTCACCAACAATATCCTCATGTACCATCTGTAGGAATAAGTTGGTATGGTTCAATGAGTGAGATGGACAATGCGAGTGAAAAGTGTTTGTCAATTCTGGCTTTACTCTACTTATGTGTAAACGGCGAAACATTTGCTCTTTGTCACATGAGGAAGATATGTTGCTTGTAGTTTCAACAAATATTGGCTGAAAATATTTCAACAAAATGTCTTACACTACTGCTGAATTGCTCACAAATTTGCAAATGTCTGTTATGCTGTCATTGATGGTAAATGGATCATTAGCAATGTTGGACAAACTGGACTGCAAAGCTGTAGGGAATATTTCAGCAAATGAACTTTCATTTAAGGCGTCACGGACTGTGCTAGGTAGTTTACTATCTGCATGTGTGCGATGGTCTGTTGCTCTCAAATTCTGTCCATGTTGTTTCTGGACATGACCACGGAAGCCTGAAATTGTTTTCAGAGTCTTTTTGCAAACAGGAAAAGTGTATGAAGGTTTAATACATGTATCTGGTACAGGTTCAGACTTTTTCTTTTTGGCAATGTAACATTCTTCATCACTGTCACTGGGTTCTGGATCATACTCAGTATATTCACCTAACAAAAGATCAAGGTCAATATCTTGGTCCCAGGATAAAAAATCTGACATGGTTGTAACATTGAATAATAATTTGAACTGAAAGTTGATAACTAAATATTCCATTTTATAATATATCTAAGCTTGTTCTGATACTGAGATCAAAGACTTCATTTAATTAATCATCTTGATTTTTTTTTAAATTAAATGTTATGTTTTGAGATTAAAGGTTGTAATTTATTTAATTATATATATTCTTCACTAATTAATCTAATCACCACAAAAGTATATTTCAATTACAAACAGTTCCTTGCATAATTAATAAAAAACAAAGAACTATTTAAAAAAACAGAAAGTCAAACAACAAGCTGTGACAATCAAATAATTATTTCATCTTCCTCTTTGAGTAAATGATTATTATGAAGATAATAAATGACTACCAAAACTGCGGTCACATGAGGGGGAAAACTCAATATTTTTTATCTTTTTCCGGGATGAATATCAAATTTACAAACTTAATTTAATTTTAATACGAAAATTTCACAAACAAACTTTATAAACGCAAACTTTTCCTTTTGATCTATTTAGGTAATTATCACTTTGTAATTTAAGAGAAATAAGAATTGTTTTATCGGTAAGTCTACACAAAACTAATATCGTAAAAAGATCGTAAGATCGTAGCTTACCATGTGTATTTTCATAACGTTGTTAACCAAGCGATAAAACCGGATATTTACAATACAAGCGAGTATCATGGTATAAGTGGCGAGTTTACGACTTCTCACGATACGCGAGAACTAATGAGATACCGCGAGATTCCAATCCTTCTCACTATACAAATCCTTGGTGAGGTCTTCAAGATCGTGAAGAGCGTGGCCAACATTGAACATGTTCAAAACAATCGTGGTGCGGTCGTGGCGAAATTAGGTCGTAGTAGAAGCGTAGTGAGAGCGCACTAAGATCGTTGTAAGATCGCTAAGGTCGCTGTACAATCGTAGTAATTCTTCTCGGAGAGATGGCGCTACGATCTCACAGCGACGTTATCATGACCTTACTACGACCATCACGTTCTCACCGCGACCCTACGCTTCCACTACGACTATACCACGCTGTTTACGACCATAGTACGATTCTAACACGCCCTTGTCGTCCTCATCACGCTCTTCTCACGACCTTACTACGTTCACACTACGACCATCATTTTAATTGTCATTTTCACATAAAATATATAAAAAAAACTCCCTAGATTTTGTCTGAATGTATTTAACTATTTCCTATAACGGCTCAACCTGCTTCTCGTTTTTACATAGATTGGACCGTTGGTTTTTCCCGTTTAAATGGTTTAACATTAGTATTTTTTTTTACCCTTTATAGCGTGCTGTTCGGTTTGAGCCAAGGCTCCATATTGAAGGCCGTACCTTGGCCTATAATGGTTTGCTTTTATAGATTTGTACGTTGATGGAGAGTTGTCTCATTGGCACTCATACCACATCTTCTGATATATATTGACACATCTGTGTCATCTGCTATCGTTCACTAAAATATCGTCATTTGAGCTTGATGGACCGGCAATAGGTTGTAAATTAGGTTTGATTGGTCGTTCCGACATCTCTTGATGACAAGTATTATACTACCTATGTGTATAGTATCAGTTTAATTGAAGTCTGGAGCTGGCATGTCAGTTAACTGCTAGTAGTCTGTTGTTATTTATGTATTATTGTCATTTTGTTTATTTTCTTTAGTCACATCTTCTGACATCAGACTCGGACTTCTCTTGAACTGAATTTTAATGTGCGTATTGTTTTGCGTTTACTTTTCTTCATTGGCTAGAGGTAAAGGGGGAGGGTTGAGATCTCACAAACATGTTTAACCCCACTATTTTTGCGCCTGTCCAAAGTCAGAAGCCTCTGGCCTTTGTTAGTCTTGTACTATTTTTAGTGGAAGACGACGTCAAGTCTTCTGAAGACTTAAGGGGCCGACCATTGGCTTTGAGTCTCCGTATGCCGCATTCATTTCGTGTATTACAATTTCAAAACGACTTAGATTCCTGACACCGATTTTTACACATGATTGGGCATCTGAATCATTTAATTTGTAAATTATGATTGTAAAACAATCACTATCGTAAATATGACCCTTTTATTTATGTAAATTATTAGATTTCATCTTATCCAGATGAACGTAATTTGTTTACTTGTAACAGGATGTTTTAACTGTAGATATTTGTATTACGCATGCGTGAATTTGGTATCGGTACAACTCGCCCTGTTTACAAGTTCGCCCTTGAAGTTACGAATTTGCAATCCTGCAGACAAGAAGATTTTATTTTTATATAAATAAAAAGGATATATAAAGTGTTATCTTTATTCATGGGTTTCCTTTGTCATGTGAATTAGCTGCCCTTCGTAACATACATGTGAACCTCCAGTTTAGGAGAAAAAACTCCCGTGTATGAAATTTTTCAGACGCCATATTTGATCATTTCTTACTACTGTACGGGTGTAATTGACACCTGTGTTAAATTTTACCTGAACATCAAAGAAGATGTATAATTATATGGCTTCACTTGACAGCTTGGGTGTCAAACATACTGGTAATCAACGATGTTTACCTCCGGCTAACTGCCGTTGTGTTATCAAAACGATGTGTATTGGGAATATTGAAATACTTTTTTGTTACTTCCCTTTGTTTTATCCTGTTTTCAGTTATTTTGCTTTTAAAAATGTAAATGGTAAAAAGACTATAAATGATTAATATTTTAATCAAATAATCATAAAAGGATGTTGATTAAATGAATTTAAATGATTTTGGACAAATAAAAAAATTAAAATTTATAAATTATTTTATTAATTTAGACCTCCTTTCAAGGATTAAATTGAAGTTTATATATTAAATTTGTTTATAACTAGTTGGAAGTCAACATACAATATGTGCAACTAGAATAAAGATAAAAAAAAAAGGCTAATAGTCTAGCTTCTGCTAGCTTCACGCATAATTTTTCTACCGATTTAATATATAACTAGAATTATGCAAACAGACTTAAGGAACAGGCATGTAAGTCATGTAAGTTCATACAAATATGACACTTTTTCTAGACAATCCAGATCTTGCAAAATACATCGCTAAAAATTGTAACCTTTAATTTTGTTGTTGTGCAGTAAAAACCCATATGGGAACTTTCAAAAGTTGGCAGGTATGTAACAAGTCTTACTATTTTTATGCTCCATTTATGGGCAATATGTTTTCTAGTCTGTCCGTCCGTCCTGCTTCTGGTTATAAAGTTTATGGTCGAGGTAGTTTTTGATGAAGTTGAAATCCAATCAACTTGAAACTTAGTACACATGTGTTCCTCTTGATATGATCTTCTTAATTACTGCCAAATTAAAGATTTTACCTAATTTTCATAGTCAACTGAACATAGAAAATGATTGTACGGATGGGAAATCCATGTACTTATGACCTTTTCTTGTTTGAAGAAAAAAAAAATACATTTTAACGATAATGGAACAAAGCAGCCTGGGTAAGTGGGGCTGCTTTTATGGTAATTCAAGTTACCTTTTATTCACCTTCTTCCACTTCAGAGCTATCAGCTCTTTGATTAATTTTAGTTTCTTGTGTACTATTTGGAGTTTAGTATGGCGTTCATACTTTGCTCCCTCTGCCTCTACATAAAACATGACTTTAATAAGCCATATACATAATGAACATATAATTTCCTCAAAGATGAACGACTTAAACCATAGTTATAGTGAACATGTAATTTCTTCAGAGATAACATGACTTAAACAATTATAGGCATATTGAACATACATGTATAATTTGATAAAAGATGTAGAGACATAAACCATGCAATGACATATGAAACATATCTTTTTCAGAGATAGAATTAATCAACCATGCATAGACATATTGAATATTCAATTATACTTGATATATACATTTTTGTACACCAAATCTTCTTTCGTCATAATTAAGGAAATACAATGTCACTTACGAGTACAAAAAATTGCAATTCATACCTGTCACGGATGCCAACTTCCGTTTGTTTATGTCTTCTTTCAATTCTTTGAAGATATTACATAATTTCTTCTACAAAAGATAATTAAATATAACATATTTATTTACTCAAGTCTTACGAGAAACGGAAATACTGTATTTTCATAGAAACATCTTTAAAGTTAAATTGTGTCTCATTATTTGAGCATGCTTAATTAAACCATTCATTGTTTAAACATTGCTAATTGAGTTCAATGCATGCAATGGAAACTATATTTTTTAATTGAATGATAACCAGGCAGCTGCATATAGATAAAAAAAAATTATTTGAGACTGGACTGGCTACAACATGTGCATATTGCAATTCCAGTTTTAAAAGATAGGTTAAGCAGCAATTATTGTTTAGTGTTGAGGAAATGATGAATTGTATAAATACACATTTGCCACTTATTTTAAAATTATTTCAATGCAGGTAAAGGATTTCCTCCTTTACTGTTTAAACGACATTTTATTTCTTGATGAAGGTAAAGAAACGCCTGTTATTTTAACCTAAAAAATTCTACTGTTTTGGACCAGCTCAATTGTTCGTTTCAGAAAAAAAAGTCATGAAAGCTTAGATTTATTTTTATATTATGTAAATAAGTTTTATTTTAAGATGCATGTTCTTTTTTTTAATGGTATATACACACATTTTACACTAATGTAAGTTATTTTTATCCAGGAAAAGGATTTTTATGCTTTATTTATTTTTATTTCTTCATGAAGGTAAAGAAATGTCGTTATTTTAATATTTAATTCATATACTAACCAGGGCATGAGAAGGCAATGACATCTTTTCGTCGTGTACTCTGAATTTCTTTAGCAGCTTGAACTCCCCTCAGTTGATGCTAAACTTGTTATCGTATTGTAATTTAACAATTCTGCCAGCTTCAGTGATTATGTAATTTACTTTGTAGGAGCCCTGGGCTCCTCCTCCAGTAATGCATGTACTTTCATTACATCAAGCTCCTGAAACATTGAAAGACATATCACGATGTTGTTGTCGTCGTTCGGTTCCAAATTTGGTTTTTGCACTCCAACTTTAGTAAAAGTAAATAGAAATTTATGAAATTTAAACGAGGTTTATGACCAGAAAAGGAAGGTTGGGATTGATTTTGGGTGTTTTGGTCCCCAACAGTTTAGGAATTAAGGGCCGAATAGCGCCCAAAATAAGTATTTTTCTTGGTTTTTGCTCAATAACTTAGTACAAGTAAACAGAAATCTATGAAATTTTAACACAAGGTTTATGACCACAAAACAAAGGTTTGGATTGATTTTGGGAGTTTTGGTCCCAACAAATGAGGGGCCAAAAGGGTCCAAAATTAAACCTTGTTTTATTTCATCAATAAATGAATTATTGGGTTTCTTTGATAAGACAAATCTAACGGTGTATTTAGATTCTTAATTTTTGGTCCTGTTTTCAAATTGGTCTACATTAGGGTCAACAAAAGAGTGTTTGGTTGGTGGGTTCTTCCATCATCAAACATGCATTTGTACATGCTAGAAAATCTGTCGATGGTGTAAATTTAGGTTTGGAACGAATAAAAACTACAATATGGTGGCAAGGAAAAAGTGGAATGAGGATTTGTGAGATAATACCCAAAGTCAAACATTTGCTTACATTTGAAGAACCCCCGCAAGTATTAGTATTTTACTGTGGTGGAAATGATATAGGACAAAAAGTGTCATGTGTATTAGGACACAATATTTTAAAAGTATTTGATTGCCTTCGGGTCTTATTACCACAGTCAAAATTTTACCCAGATTGAAATACAGGAATGAGATTGTTCACAGATCTTTGAACAGAACTAGAGTTAGATTAAATAGTTTAGTAGCTATATATATCATCAGAAATGTCGGTACTTATATTAGATATCCAGAAATATCTGACGACAGCCCAGATTTACTTTTAGACGGTGTTCATTTATCAGATATGGGAAATGATTTGTTTTTGTATAGGTTACAGCAAGGTTTATTTGATGTTAAAAAAAATCACATACAATTTGTCCACAAAACGGCGAAGCAGGTCCATGGCTTCGGGACACTTGCCAACAGATGATTTGATATTGGAGAAGTTACAGTTTGCAAGGAAGCAGAACAGTTCAAGTGTCAACTGAAAATTGTACAGCATGTTAATAAATTGAAACAAGAAGTTATGAAAACAAAATATGAAACTCATATTAGCCAGTCCAAACTGCAAGGTGAACAAAAGTTACAAACTATTATAAAACTTGACAAAGAAGTATTAAAATTGGAAGCCAATTTAACTGAGCAAGAGTCTAAAACTCAGGTACTGGAAACTCAACATAAAGCATTAAATAAACAATTGGAAAACAAAGAACAAGAAATACTTAGTCTTAAAATTCATAATTGTAGAGATGAATCTGGAGGTGATTTCACTTCTGTGCAGAGTAAAAACGAATCCGGGGGAAATACTACCAGAAACACCCAGCCTATTCCATCAGTTACTATAATAGGAACTTCAAACACGAAAGGCATAGACCCACAAGGAATGTCCTCTCGTTAGTTGTTGCATATACTTTGAGTGAGACCGACAGTAAAGTTTCAAGTTTAACAAATGTATCAAAAGACCTGGTATTTCACTCGTTAACCAATGACATTAAAACTTGTCATCCAGATGAATGTATATTTAAAATGGAAACAATTCTCAATGCATCACTGGAACTTTTTCCTGATACTAAAATAGTTTTGTCATTACCAACCCCAAGAGCTGACAACCATACATTTAACAATAGAGGATCATTGATTAGTGCAAAAATTCAATGATAACAAAATGATATCATTCTGTGATAACAGTAACCTCTCGTACAAAAACGAACCTCTCCAAAAATTCCTAGACACGAGGGACGGCGTACACCTAAATGAAAGTGGAATCAGAGTTGTTGCGTCAAATCTGAGAGACTGCATAGACAATATTTTGGATCTTCTCGGTAGACATTCATATAATTATGGCAATAAACATCCGTATGATGGACAACGAAAAAACTGATATGGAATATGGATGAATCTGAAAAATCTTTCGAACACAACCCTGTAAAGGTGGTAAGAAAGGGGGCAAAAAATATATCAGGACGCACAAGAGCTATCAACACAGATGTGTCCATAGTTGCTTGTGACAATGCTACATGTATAGGAGATAAGATGAGTCCTTTGTTGGTTGTTAAAGCTAAAACAGAAAGATCGATATTTGGTTTCAATACACAAGAGGCTCTCTGGTACGTTATAAGATATATCCTCAAACGGTTTTTTAACAGTAGAAGATATAAAATAGGATCTGGCTGATAAATTAAAGATACTTTATTCAATGTAATAGTTATTACAATGTTTGCAACCCCTAACGTTACAAAGTACCGGATTGTTTTGTTATGATGGTTCCGTTATCTCAATAAATAAATCTCTGAACAGATATCTGCTAACAAACGGGTTTCAGATCCAAGAGCATAAAAGGAATATGAAGATATTAAGAGACTCTAAACAAAAAAACAATGTTTACCGCTTTCAATTATATATTTTAATACTAAATTCTTTACAATATTGTTGTTATCTGCTTAATTTTTTAAGGTTTCATTCCACTAGTCTATGGCTACTTTGCTTACTATATAAAATTCAAGGCACTCAATGCTTTTTCGTCCTGTGTGTCTAGTAGTAAAAGATTAATATTTCAAAAATATAAGTAGGAAGTTATACACTGCAGAAACTGTGCCTACCAATTCATGAATAATTTTTCTTCCTTATTCATTATATTATCTTTGAATACATTTTAGCTTATTATTAGTCTTGACTCTGTTGACGTTTTTCTTAATCGATCTATAAAGTGTGTAATCCATGATATCATACGGATAAAATTTATCACTTCAGATCCCATAAGGCTAGAGTAAGTCTAGTCATAGAAAACACAAGATTGCACTTTGAAACTCTATTACTAACAACTTGATGAATATAAATAGCGACAGCTTAAGCACTTGCAGAGGCGTCACAAAAACAAAGTGAATTATAATTCCTTATATGTGGCAAGCTATCCATTGCAATACTTCTAGGAATCTCACAATGCCGATATTAAGAGTGAGATAATTGCCCTTTATGAGTGAAACACTTTGAACACTGTCCCTTTCGATAGGGAATTGGTGGCTCTGTATCACACATTACTACATTGTGATGTGCTTACCAGTAACTTAACATTACATTTTAAAGAGGTAAAAACAGTGCTAGCTTGCTATTTATTAGCAGAAAAGGCTAAATTAAAAAAAAATAGTTATATGGAATACTGATTATGGTGATTGCTGATGGTATACTCACTTAGAGATGACTTAAAAGATTATTTTTTAAGAACTGAGGTTCAATCAGGATGTTATCACACTTAAAAAGAAATATGAAAATGAATTATAAAAAAAACATAATTTATAGTATATTACCTTAGAGAGATGCTGTTAACCCCAAAATCCATACAATCTGACGTTTATCCTAAAAACACATATTTATATTTAAATTTTAGATTGGGATCACTCTCACCGTTCTTGACTGATGATCTTTAACCATCCAGGGCATATGTTACAACAAACAATTTACTTGAATCTTTTATCATTGAAGGTTCCGGTGATCAGATTTGAATGTCATTAATAAGAATCGAAAATGCTGTGAAGAAAACAGTGAAATGCTGAGAAGACTATGTAAGAGAAATACAAGCTATTGTGATACAGATCTGGGTGATTTGGTACCAGTGTCAATCAGTAGTTTTCATTGAGTTTATGCTAAAGGCTGATAGTAAGCAATTATATTATCCGTCTCACACTCAACACATCTGCGTTGAATGCAATCAATTCTTTGGAATTTTGATCACCTTTTTCACACATTGTCAATTTTACAGCTTCATATTTATCTTTAAGTGTCAAACCATTTACTTTTATGTTGCTGTGCTTAAATATGCAGTGGTTTTAATTTAAGCTCAGTATTGGTGCACACTTTATATAAACAACAATACTTGTATCAACAATATTCATAAAACATTAGCATGTTCTCGTCCTTAATATATGCATATGTATTTGCCATTGGACGTTAAGCAGCCATCCTTTACCATATTTGGTCGGGTTCTTGTCTCTTTGACATATTCCCCATTTCCATTCTCAATTATATCATCAAATGAAAAGTAAAACAAGACAAAAAATGTTGCCTGTCTGTAAATGTAGGAGCTCAGTTTCACAAACAAATTTATATTCTCAGCTCTATCATTCACCGAAATCAACGGAATACCTATTTGCTGTGACGATGCTTGATATTATACAAACTATAGGCATGTAGAACAAAATCAGAAGTTTTTTCATTGCTTTTAATTTTTTTTCTAAAATTTGACAATGGAATTTGGTACACAAATCCGAACATTTGAGTTTAATAAAGCATATTACACATAGAGTTTGTTCTAGAACGGGAACCTGTCGTGAATTTAAAAGCACACTTCTACTGATGTCAATCGAAATAAAACCGATAAATATTTCAAACTAAACACTGTTGTTGTAACCTTAAGTAATTATGGTTTATTTCATACATCACAAACGATGAATTTATTCTTCAAAATAATTTCCAGGTTTTCCTTTTAATGGGCCGTGACATTTTTGAGAAATAACAAAGGCCAAAATATTGGCCATGTGGCACAGAACTTGTTAATACCATAAAAGTCAATGAGGCTATCAGGTTTTACAAATACTAATAAATTGCAATTAACACCAATTAAAAGACTGACCAAAATAAACAACATAAATGCAGTTAAAAAATTCGAGACTTGAGAGTGATAAATCAACGTGCAGACAGCTGTGGTGTCATCAAAACGAACAATCACATGCAGGTACCATGCACAATAGCGTGACGTTATCAATTGTTGTAAGGGTTGCCATGGCGCTGTTTGATAACGTACGAAGCCGGGCCGATTCTTAGCAGTCAAAGGTAGAGCGTTTTCCAATGTCATGGCAGTCAAAGGGTTAATTAACATTCCTCATGGAACATTAGCAGAGAAAGATTTATTTCAAAATGACTTAGAAAATCTTAAACAACTAAGAGATACATGGCTCTAGAAATTCCATCAGCATACCCTTATCCAATGCCATGATTAAAATGTCATATGCCGTACATCAATATCAGGTAACTCTTCAGTTGAGGTCCAGTACTTCGCTAATGGTTAAAGCAGACTAGATATATTTAGCTTCTGTACAAGTGAAAACTGTATAGATAACTTAGATTTGAAGAAAAATTTAAAACCAGAATAACATAAAGACTAAACTGTGGGAAACTCGAGGTTACTGCATCCTATAAGAAAGTATATAGACTAAGAGAAATAGATTGATCATTCTAGCATTTTAATGAATAGAAAGAGTTTATAGCTTTTCAGAGCAAAATGCCATAATAAAGACATGTGATGTCGAAATAAAAGACTTTAAAAACTTTTCGGATACCATGGAGGTATTAAATGAGGAATACATGTATTAACCAGATCCAAATACCATGTAATCCAAATACGAAGATATAGGTAGTTCATTGCTGACCTAGAAATGGCATTTACGGGCTTTGAAGGGTTTTGTGATGAGCCCTTGATACAGGAAGAGGTGCTACTGTAAATCTAACCTTGACATTGGAAACACAATCATGCCTACACCCTCGTATAAATACATATTCAAAAAGTTGTTGCAAGGGTTCTTAACTTGCAAAGAGCGTGACATCCTCTTTACACGATACATCGGATTTAACGTCACCCATTCTGACCGGACGTGACAGCGAACTTCCCTCACAGCCAGACGGACGTTCCACTTTAGAAATCGTTTTACTGCCGGTTTGGAAAAGACCAAGTGAAAAAAACTACTGAAATTTGTTTACGATTCAATATTTTGAATAAAAAAAGGACATGCTTGCACTCTAAATTAATGCAAACAAAATGTTTAAGTCATAATGATAAAATATTGCTATCTTTTGTATTATACAATGAATTATTACATGAAAATATAAGTCATTTACTATGCGGCTATATAGATTTACATTATAAAGTGCTTATATGGTCAGTTTTGGTTGTTGCGGACAAATAATTTTATAATACGAGTTAGTCTGAGGTATGAAAAGTACTGAAATTTGTTTGAGATTTAATATTTTGAATTTAAAAATCACATGCTGGCACTCTAAATTGATGCGAACAAAATCTTTTAGTCATATTGTTCAAATTTTGCTAAATTTTGTATTATACAATGAATCCTTACATGAAAATATTACTCATTTACATATTTATATAATAAAGTACTAGTTTGGTCAGTTTTTGGTTGTTGAGGACAAATAATTTTATTATACAAGTCAGTCTGCTGTAAGAAAACTACTGAAATTTGTTTACGATTCAATATTTTGAATAAAAAGAAGTCGTACTGGTTCCATAATTGCTGTCAATTGTATTATACGGTCCACGATGACATAAAAATATAACTGAATTACTACTATATAGATAACTTGATAAAGGGTAAATATGGTCAGTTTTGGTTAAAGAGATCAAATAATTTTGTTTTACGAGTCGGCCTGTCTAAGATTGTTTAAGATGAGAAAATTGTTTGATTTTGGTGATGATTAAATTATTTGAATGTAAATATACTTGAAGTCTTTATTTGTGAAGAACACGAAAGTTACTATAAATAATTTTCAATTAATTACAGATGTGTGATAACATTTTTAATTAACTGTAATCGTCAATATGCCAATCGGAAATATCAAGTTGGTCATTTAATTTTGATGTACCTTATCATTTGATATTTTAGGTCAGTGTATCCAGGATACGATGACAATCTGCGTTAACGAACGTTTACTACATACAGTAAACGTGCGTTTACTTTTGACGAAAATAGAAGACGCACATTTTTTCACGTTAACGCGGAGGTAAACGGGAAAGTAAACGCCCGTTTACTCTTCACAAAATTAGAAGAAGCGCCCTTTTAGCGTTAACGTGGAGGTAAACTCGAAAGAAAACGCCCGTTTACTTTTTATGTCTACTGCAATTTCGAAGTTAACGCACAGTTAAAGCGGCGTTAACATGAAGTGCACGCGAGTAAACGCCGCGTTAACTTTTTCGACCCTTCTACATGTAATGCTTGGTCTGCATCCAACTGGAAGCATGTAAGAATTTGTTTCTCAATGTTTATTTAATTAATAAAACATCATCCCTTAATAGATTAATCCATATTTCTGATTTCTACATGATACACATACAAATGATTCTGCAAACTATATCTATTCTGAATAACAAACATTTACAATAGTCTGTTAAAATAGCTGGCCTATTTCACATGTAAAAAAAGGGGGGATACCAGAGGGACTGTCAAACTCATGGATAAAAAATAAACTGACAACGCCATGGCAAAAAATAAAGACAAACAGACAAATAATAGTACACAAAACACAACATACAAAACTAAACGCCAAGCAACACGAACCCAAGCAAAAAAAAACGGGGGTGATCGCAGGTGCTCCGGAAGGGTAAGCAGATCCTGCTCCATCTGTATAAATCCGGTAAATAGTCTAATAAGGTAGGTCACATTCGTGAAAATGGAAGGGTAACCTGACATGATTGAAGGATAATACAGTTCATGTGTTATTTTTTTTTCGCTTTTGAATTATTATCAAAAGGTAAGATATCATTTGTTTTGTGTTAGTGTAACAGAAATGTATTCTTTTTCACACTTGTTGTGTTAATTTTTGTATTATGATTTAAAGTTATAGAATAAGTGTATTTTAAGGGATGTAATGGACGCTGATGTGTCAATTTAAATGTTGCATGTGAAGTATCTCATTTTATAGATACATGAGTTTTTATAATATACGCTACGTATCAATTATATGTCAATTAATTGTTTATATATCTAAACCTTAAAAAAATATATATGCAAATTAGATTACTTTTGCGTTTTTTCACATATCTGTTAACTTCTAAGTATAATTCCAATTCAAAGATATCAAATATGTCGGCGGGTTTTGTTCTCTGTTCCGATGCGTAAAATGATCAACGTTATAATAGGAAACTAGTAAGTATTTCTGTTAATTATTTTTTTTTTGTATCTCTGGTAAATGAGGACTAAGATGAGTTGCATATCCAGTTCTCTTTTGTTTTCAGTTCACTCAATTTGATGTATTTTGTGTGATAATAATGTCTTGAAAGCAAAATAATTGTACCGTTTAAAATTCTCTTTTCATTATTAATTTTTCTCACACCTTGTTATTTAAATGTTTAAACGTTGGCCACCATTGCTCAGAATGTAGGGTTAAAATGCAGTTTTTGGCTTGATATGTATAATTTCAACCATAGTAGGTTCAGGTGAGCCTCACTGGCTCTGGAGAGCCTGTACCGAACATTGCGACAGAAAAAAGGTTAAGACTATATATCTTGATTTTTATATTTCAGATTGTGAATATATGTTGTTACAATAACAAAGCTACAAAGTTACATTTTTTATTGGCTTAGTTTAGGCCGTCGAGACCCTTCCTCCTTTAATAGCAGATTGATTGATTGTTTCTGGACGTTAAGCAACCAACAATCAATCAATTTATTATTTCATATGATATCTAAGTCATTTCCAACTATGCAATCCGCAAGGTTTAGTTTCTCAAGTAGAAACGCATCGTGTAAGGTGGTAATTGCTATATTTGATAGTTGTAACTTACTAAGACTTTTGACTTTGTGTTTTGGAGCGAAAACAATCAATTGAATACTATTATATAGTTCCTACATCTTTAACTATATAGGTTTTCTACATCTTTAACTATATAGGTTTTAGATCAATTCTTCAGCGATAAGAAAAAGGCATGGCAGGAGCCAATAAACCGGAAGTGAAAATGAAAGAACGTTCTTATCGTACCTAGGATGACAGCGTGTTATGATTAAAAAATATTGACGCTGTGAGTACAAAGGAGAACATATCGGCAAACTCTTTTAAATCATAGAGATTGCCCTTCACATCACAGAAATTATATATACTATGTACATTGCAAATGCCCCAGTGTTTAGTCACAATGGTTATTAATATACATAGAGTTGCATATTGTACATTTACCATTCAAAAAATGTAACCGTCTGTCATCTTCCGTTTGGGTTCTCTCGTGACTCTTCTCAGTGTCACCATGTCTCCGAGGGTCTCTTCGAGTAGCAATTTTCCAGGTTGGGGAAACTCAGGGCAATAACACTACGCCCCTCCATATTTAAAAGGAGGCACAACAGTTCCGAGAAAAAATAACCATGAAAAAAAACAGGGCTAGACTGGTTACGTCTCTTACTGACTGACTAATCTAACTATGTTTTATTCTACATTTGATCTTTTAGCCTTTTCTGTATGTGAGCTTGGTCTTCCTGCTCCAGTAATATTAAGGATATTGCTGATGTCACTTTCTGTATTACCTTCTAGCAGACCTTTTTGCCTTCGAGGTGTGGCATTCTTAATGATATGTTTCATGGTACTAGCCCATGCTGTAGGGCTTTCTGGAAGAATTTTCCTTGCTCTTTCTGCACGCTTTCTTAGTGCAGGACCAGAGGAATAGTTTCTCACCCGACTTTGCTTAGGGTCTTTTGTCTCTGTATTGGTATTAGTGCAACCTTCTTTCTTCTTTTGTTCAGCTCTCCTTTTTCTACTTGCTTGTTTCCATTTTCTCTGTTTTATTTTAAAGTCATCATTAAATTCTGCATCCAATATTCTTTTTCTTTTCTGTTTTTCTTTGTAGGCTTTGTTTTGATTTTTCTTTTTTTCTGTACCTTTTCAAGTTTTCTTTGATTATTTTGAATTCTTTGCCGGTATTGTCTAGTTCTCTCTTTTGATGTCTGTTTTCCATTGCTCTGGTTTTGGTTGGGTCTATTTTGTACCAGTCTTGTTGATTTTCTAAATGCTGGTAGTTTCACTATAAGCTTCTTCATCATTTACATTAACTCATACTGAAAAAAATGCAAATGGTTATCTCCTTTCCTATTTTGTCTATTTTATGTCAGGAGTGTGACAAATTATGCCTTAAACAGAATTGCATTTAAAAGCTAAATTTGTATAAATTCCAAAAGAGATGATTGTGTACCAGAAGGATATTGACATTTCCTTAAATATTCAAGCTATTTTTAATCTATAATTTACATTTTTCATTTATATATTGAGATAAATGTCAACATGTTATGGTGACAATTAGTTTCATAAATGAATTATTACTAAATAAATATTATCCATGTGTCTTAGAAATCACAAAACATGTTTACTAACCTTCTTCTATCAAAATTTTGACACCAAGTAACAATGGATCATTTTTTTGAATATGTAATTAAAATTTAAACAATGTCATTGAATGTATAAAAAAAAGTGTCACACTCCTGACATCTAAAAATCAAGTGTGTAGATTCAACATATAGATTATCACAGCTGCAATAAATGTTTTTCTTCTCTATGGAACAGGTGCTTCTGAAAAATAAATAACAATGTAAGATGAAAAGCATTATATAAATTTGGTACAAGTTTAAAAACAGTTGTCACACTCCTGACATTTTTTGGTGCTTGTATAGAAGTTAATCCAATATGTGAATTATGCACCTCAGGATGTCTGTATAGCCTTTTATGGATAGCTTATACATGTATACAATAAATACTTACCAGTTTTACACACAAATACTCCTTTGAAATACAACCATAACACTTTAATTTAGAAATTATCAAATTTTGCCAATATTAATTTTTGGTACATACCTTTTCACAATGTATATTTATTTACATAATATTTGTGCAATGATAACACCAATCTATAATCTACAAAACCTAGTATTGAAGAATGATTATAAACCATCTTCATATACATGCATTCATCATAATAATTTTTACTCAACATGTAAATTATTAAAAAAAAATCCTGTCACACAAAAAGCGTCACACTCCTGACAAATTTGACATGTTTTTTTAATAAAACTTTTGGCTGGTACAAGATATCTAAATGAAATTTGGCTGCAAGTTAGCTGGTATTGAACTTGTTGGTTTGACATTTAATTTACTTTCCTAAATATAATGGGGGAAACAATATGCCCCAATATGTTAAAATCTTCATTTTTCTGATTCCACCCTAGAGTCTTATTAACACTCGATTCTCGCTTAGAAGTAAGTAAACAAACCAACACGTGTTTTTCTATAAGAGTTATTTGTTCTTGTTTTTCGTAGGCGTTCCTCACCTCCAACCTAGGAGATCGAGGATATTTGAGTTATCCTTTCCTGATTTTTGTGACGTCACCACGAGATTCAATATGGCCGAACAAAATAGGCGGAGAATGTATACAAATGGAAATAATTAGATAATAGTGTTAAGGAAATGAATATTCAAACATAAATAGGTACGTCATATCCTAGAAAAATATCTAACGAAACGAACTATATATATTGACATGCTTTGCATTGATTATAAAGAATAAATTTTTGGAAAATAAGTGCGACCTGAACATGGGTCGCAATTCCGAACGTTTTGAAATAGGAAAAATCCGTAGCTCTATGGTCCGCAAATAGTCAAAAAATAGCATAAGGACCTAAGAGCTACGGTTCCGCAGCTAATTTGAGGTATAGGATTTTTTTTTGTAAAAGAGATGTTGGCCTCACGTTTACAATTTCCGTTGCGCCTAGCATATGCAATGACCTCAAGGTCACAGCGTACAATTTTTAGAAGTTGACTGTTGACATTTTTTAATTTACACCAACAAATCTTTCATTTCTAGTTTAAACTTACACAAACATATGCCAATTTGAGGCGTTGATTTGTCTCCTAAATCTGAATGGACATTCTATTCACATTTTGATTTACTACGTCATCTGAACCGTCTAACATATAGTGTATAATTGTGTATAATAAGTGGAATAATATTAATAAGTGTGATAAAGGTTGACGAATTTGCACGTATTGCTCCCGTGTGTATCATGTGTGTAATAGCGCTAGGTGCGTCTTTCAAACGACTGCATAGTGATATAAAATGTTGTACTTTAAAATGTAAAACTATACTGTAATTATATCTCTGATCAAAGCCTTAGTCTATGTGCATAAAAAAAACAAGGGACACAGATGGACTTATGACAAAATCATGTTTTGGTGATTGCGATGTGTTTGTAGATCTTACTTTACTGAACATTTTTGCTTCTTACAATTTTCTGTATCTTCATTAAACTTGGCCTTTTAGATACAAAGGAAAATATTTTGTAAAAATTTAAAAAATCTTACCAGATAAAAGCTATACTCGGGATACAAATGATCTTCTGGTACTGGCATTGATTGTGGAGTTTTTCCTTTTCCGAAATCTGAAATAATTAAAAAAAATATTTATCAATATTTAATATCCAATTACCACTCAACTAAACCGAAAATCCCCCGTCTAGATCACCATTATCATTACAGTTATGTTGTTGGATTGCCATTTCGGTTCGATTTTCTATTATTTCTTTGATTGTTTGTAACAAATATAAATGGCCCTTCTTCAAACACCCTTTCTTTTATATGTTTGTTAATAAAATTCTCCAATTCCTCCATGTTAGCTTCCTCATCTTGGAGACGTTTCAAACCTTTTTAATCTTTACATCAATGTCTCTAATGCTAAAGTTGTGAAATGATGAGTATTCGGCCTGCTCTACATAAGTAAAAAGTAAAATCACAAAAATGCTGAACTTAGAGGAAGATCAATTGGGAAAGTCCATAATCACATGGCAAAATCAAATAACAAAACGCATCAAAAACGAATGGACAAGAACTGTCATATTCCTGACTTGGTACAGGATGTTAGTAACATATACAGGGAAATCTAATATTGGATCAGATGGAGGTTCCTGTTTCAGAAGCATGTATAAAATTCAACGATCGTTTTCTCGGTATATTTTTAGCTCATTAGTATATTCAAAACGTCTTACAATATTGTGTGGAGCTTAAAAGGATGGATGCCGCTTTACTAGTTGTTGTCTGTAGAAATATTACAAAATTCTCATGAGAGCATATGTTCCTCCACATCAAAATGTATACAAGAGTAAAGTTTAGAAGCTGCCCTCCTCTCTCCTGTAAAATAGCACTTGGTAAAGTGCTATACCTTGCTCGGCCGTAATCCATGGTGCTTAAAAGATACGAAGAGAATAATAAGACAAATAAAACATGGTATGTCAATGTTGTCTTAATAATCACTCGACCATTTCACGTTGGAAGCCTATTTAAAAAGTTGAACAGAAATTGGCGTATATCCTTTTGCACAACTGCATGTATGGACATATGTTCATATGATGAAATCATAATCTTTCAGTCAGTTTAATTGAAGTCTGGAGCTGGCATGTCAGTTAACTGCTAGTAGTCTGTTGTTATTAATGTATTATTGTCATTTTGTTTATTTTCTTTGGTTACATCTTCTGACATCAGACTCGGACTTCTCTTGAACTGAATTTTAATGTGCTGCGTATTGTTAAGCGTTTACTTTTCTACATTGGTTAGAGATATAGGGGGAGGGTTGAGATCTCACAAACATGTTTAACCCCGCCGCATTTTTGCGCCTGTCCCAAGTCAGGAGCCTCTGGCCTTTGTTAGTCTTGTATTATTTTAATTTTAGTTTCTTGTGTACAATTTGGAAATTAGTATGGCGTTCATTATCACTAGACTAGTATATTTTTGTTTAGGGGCCAGCTGAAGGACGCCTCCGGGTGCGGGAATTTCCGCTAAATTGAAGACCTGTTGGTGACCCTCTGCTGTTGTTTTTTATTTGGTCGGGTTGTTGTCTCTTTGACACATTCCCCATTTCCATTCTCAATTTTATCACTAGCAATCAACCCTACAACAATCATATAAATAAACCATGTTTGTCAATAAACTTTATAAAGCCAATGCTGTACAGCCTGGTTTATATGAAAACAGGCAGTCTTATATGATCATACTGTGATACAGCAGACCAATGACGGCATTTAGACCCGACTTAATACAAACTTTAGAGTATCAAGTCTTATACTATAATACAGAATATGCATGATAAAAAAGAAAAACAGGGCTACATTTAATAAAATTAACAAAACAAACTTGATAAAAAATTAACAAAACAAACTTGAAAACAAATCAACTGTTCAATGTTCAAATGTTTTAATCTGCTGTCTGTCTCGTATTCCTCCTGAAAAAAAGTTTTAAAAAATATAAATAAATTGAATACAATTTACTCACATTCTGTTCATATATCATGTTATTCAGGTTTCACATAATTTGAAAAAAGGTATACAGAATAACATATTAATTTACACTACATTGCATTGTACAATTGTTGAGAACACATCAAACAGGAATTATTTTACAACGGTATGATCAGGAGCAATATAGCAAACAGGTTACCTTCAGAGAAGTTAATAAACTTTCGTAACATATACACATGTCTTACGTTTAAACCATAATACCCTGTCCAATTGAAATCTAATTCACTCAAATGCCTTTTAACTGAAAAAGCGTAATAACAGATCGCAAATGCAAATGCTGACCGATGTCAAACACTGAACATTTGTAACATACATAACAAATAATAATATCAAGATCGACACAGCTTTAAGTGGCGTTTGCCTGATCCCTCCAGAGTGTAACCTCAACCTCTGCTGTTGAATCTTTCACGGTTATTCTTTTTTGAAGGACCATCTCTTTGGTTTTTGTTTGTTTTGTTGTTTTTTCCTCCTCCTGAAATAATTATTTAGTATTAGTGTTACCATTCCATGCTTCCATGAGATACAAACATTGAAAACTCCATTATGCTATGTATTCAACATATGTATGTGCTCAGTTATATTGTAATTGTTATTGCTAGATGTTTATAATGCTTATTAATTTATCAAATTCTGATTAAATTTAATCATTCCATTTAACTGCATGAAATTGGGTATGTACATGATTTCCATATGAACTTATTTTATTTATATAATTAACTCATTTCAGTAAGCATTGACATCAACAGTAAATATTTAACAGTAACAGATTATGATTGTGTTTTTCGTTTGGTAAATATTTCATGCATATAATGGACAAGGAAACAAGGTGTATTAAGTAAGTCATCTTATATTATTGGTTAATTCTAATATATATTTCTTACTATTGGATATAGTTTACACATGAAGCAACTTTAGCACGACATGTAATTTGCGGTTCACACTCCCCGTTTTAAAACTTCAGGATCTAAACTTGTCTATACAGGTTGTGTGTTTCAATGTGGTTTTTAATAAACTGTGTATGTGCATTTATATATTCAATTGTCTTATTGGCAAACATACCACAACTTTATATTTTCATAAATATGTATATATATTTAGTTTTTACCTTTGTAACTTTACCCATTATGGTAACTGTGGTTCCTTCTACTTTAACAGCATCTATGATTTTCACGGCCTCTGGTAAAGCATCAATGTGTTTTTTTGCTTCTGCATTGGTCACGTCACTAACAGTGACAGCACTGGTCAATGACACCACAGTCGGCCTGTTTATCACAATTGTGTTGTCTGCCTTCTTTATATAATTCCTGAGCATCACGCTATTGTCAAGTTTTAACATAGACATCTTTGCACTGTCATAGCAGATGGCTGTTATGTAACCAGTACCATCTGCTACTGCTATCTTGGTGGAGGTCTTCTCCACCCATCCCTCTGGTACTTGGTTGTTGCAGAGACTGCAACAACCTTTACCCTGAGCGGTACATGGTATGGTGTGTTACCAGGCAGTTTCATAAATTTTTCTATGTTATTCATGGTCTATGTATATATCAAATGTATAAAAACAATGATATAAAATCTAGATAAATGTACATAAAATGAAATTTGGTGATTTGTTTTGGCTGCTATTTACATTTGGTTCTGATAATTCTTATTTAGACTGCAAAATCTGCCATGTCTACTTTAAAATGTGTTGGTACTGAATTCTGTCAGAACTATTATTAAAATGTACAGTATTGTTACATTATATTAACTAATATATCATATATGACCTGTTTTGACATTTAACATTTTAACTAAGTGACATAAATATATACATGTATACACAATTTCATACAAGCAATGACTAACTGAATGCATGTGTTGTATGACAATTTTCATTTTATTTCTAAAAGTGACTATTATGATCAAGCATTTGAAAATTAAAAATAAGGTATCCAAATTCCATTCCTCGGAGCTAAATAAATTTGAGTAGAATTTAACTTGTTCATTTAGTATTTCGTCTATATTGTATTTAAAATATAAAAAAAGAAGATGTGGTATGATTGCCATGGAGACAGCTGTCCATTTTCTGTTTTAATTCGACTTCATAATTTATTTTTTCCGTTTTGCTTTTCGAGATTGAAGAAGTAGCTCGACGATTTTTCCCCTTCTTCCGCCCATTTTACACGCGCCCTTATTTTAAACGCCTCTGATTTGTTCTCATAGTAATTTTTAATTAGGCAGCAACCATTTGATTTTCTGGGGAGGGCTATGTTTTTTTTTTTCTGGACAATTTATTTTTTTTGCGACAAGTCGAAAACAATTTTTTTCTTTCAATTTTAGCATTACATGAAGTGGCAGCTGAGGGTGAAACAAACAATTTTTTTTTTCTCAGAATCAAAAACAAATTATTTTTTTCTCCAAAAACTGAAAACAAATTTTTTTTTCCAAAAAAAACATAGCCCCCTCCCCCCCCCCCCCCCCCCCCCCCCCCCAGAAAATCAAATGGTTGCTGCCTTAGTAATTCTATTTCTGATATCTTATTTTCAACCTCCCCCGAAGTGACCGATTTAAAGCAATATCAAACACATTTATCAAAAAATTGTCCAATTTACATTAAAATGTGGAAAACATTATCAATACACGTTTGCAGGTTTGGCGTATATCTATATCGATTTCCAAAATTATCAAATAAATTGTAAAATTAACAGTCAAATGTATAATCACCTCATCCACAGACTCTTGTACCTCTGGGACTTCTGAACTGCTGGGCCCAGACACATTTTCCTCTTCGGCTCTTTTAAATTTCTCTTCCTGCGTGCCACATGTTTCGATTTTCTCCCTGGAGGTATAACCAGGTAAGCGTCTCGGGACAGATCCCTAGCTTCGTCTACTGTTTTCGTGTGAGTACTCTGAAGATGAATAAGAAAATACTCCCTTCGGAAAAATATGCGGTCACAGTTTGGCTCGTTACAACCAACATACCTCACATTGCTGTTATGTACAGCATTTATGTGTCTTTTCAAATTCCTCCTACTTTGAGTCACAATAAGTACAAAATCACTTCTGGCATTTTGAATAAAGAATATCCAAAAAATCTCTTAGGTTTGTTAATAGTTCTGGTTCTCGTATTTGTTGATGCGGAAATGGTCATGTGATTTCTAATTCGCGTTTTGGTCAGGCTGGTCGGGTACCTGATTCCGGGATTCCCAAATTAGTCGGGCATGTATCAGAATGATTTTCGCCATCATTTGCCGAAACCGGTATTATTTCAAGCGGACATATTTCTCTTTCTCTAATAATTCTTGGTAGATTTTCGCTCACAGAACTATTTTTATCATCGACATCAGCTGTAAATTTGGCTAAATCCGGAAATTCAACAGGCTGTTGCTCGGACATATCAGGACGGGCGTCTTGTTGATTAAACCAAACCATTATTTTAGATCCCAAATATGGTTTTAAAATATCACCATGAACAATTACTTCTGGAGAATTCTTAGCACACTTCACTTTAAACGATATGTCACTAAGCTTTTCAGTTATTACTGAAGGTCCAGTCCTATGACGAGCAATTTTGAGCTTAATCCCTGGAACTTCGGTGTTGACATGAGTATCAATAATGTGGTCATTTTTATAAATTTCATGTTAACAAAACTTTTGAATTTTTCGAAAAAGTAAGGATTTTCTTATTCCAGGCATAGATTACCCTTAGCCACATTTGGCACAACTTTTTGGAATTTTGGATCCTCAATGCTCTTCAATTTTTTACTTGTTTGGCTTTATAAATATTTTGACATGAGCGCCACTGATGAGTCTTATGTAGACTGGCGTACTACATTTTAATCCTGGTACTTTTGATAACTATTGATAAATTAAATCAACCAAACTTACCACTTTCCCCAAAACAATTTGTGAAAGGAATTATAAATCCCTAATGTAGGTTTGAGTGCTGAATATTAATCTGTATCATCTCGTTGAGGCGTTAGTGCCATTTTCACGCTTTCATACCAAACTGACATTGCACGATAGTTTTAGAGTGCTGTTTTGCCCTCGTCAAATATTCTGCATCATAGTGCCTGCATGCAAACATCATCTGAATAAAGAACATTACATGTTTTAAGTTAATCCATACCTTCGATGCACCTGAAGAAAATTTAGAGAATATGACTAAGTTACCAATATTGTAGAGCACAATAAAACAGTTTTAATTTGAATTACTCTCCACAAAGAACATTCACGATAATAAAATAAAATAAGATGTACTTAATAGGTGAGGTTTTGGGATATGTGTCAAATGTTCGGACTCCTTTGTGTTTTCCCTACGATACAAGGTAAAATATTTTGCCTCATAACACATATTTATTTTTGAACAGAAGACTTAATAACTCAATAAAGGTTATTTGACAAAATTTATTTACTTTCTTTTGATTTGAGACCCAAAATATACCAATGCAATTATAAGGTAAAAGTCAGAATCAGCCTTTTCCCGCCATATTTGATAAATCAAATATCTCCAAAAGGAGCTCCATGACATATCAATAGTTTTAGCTTATTTTTATCCTTAACTTCCAGGCTTAAAGTATAAATTTTGAATTCTTGATTTTTTTTTAAATTATACATTAGATCACCCATTACAGTATCTTTAAAATATGGTCGATTTTCGGTCACTTCTAATATAATTATCCTATAAATGGTTAAATCAAATAAGAAATGTAATTTTTAAACACAGCTGTGTTTGGTTTATGTTTATCTATAAGATAATTGTCACAACATTTAAGAAAATTATCTTGATCAATGACCGATTTCACGTAACATCAAAAAAAAAAGGCCAAAAAAACAATATGTGTGTTAACGGTCAACCGATCGACCCTAACATTTTTTTCGGCAATTTTCTGAAATTCCGGAAGTTCCCGCCTTTTTCGTCACCGGTATGTATTGTATTAAACAACCAATGCATACAAAATGTGAGATATTTAATTTGATGAAATAATTTAACATAAGGGGTCCAACAGATTGCAAGCAGCACAACAAACAACAACAATATCATCACACACAGGCAAACACGAAATAGGGATTTCGTTTTTCAAAAAAACGAAATGTTTTGAGACGTCCAATTGCTTGCTCAACATAAATCCTAACATTTGCTATTTTGGAAGTTTCAAAAACATCTGAAGGCATAGACAGTTTACCACAAGTGCTTAAGTCTTCTTTTATCTTAAAACCCCTGTCCGCCATAACTTGGTCATTTGGTTCCAAGTTAAAAATAAAGGCACAGTTGTTAAAGATAAATTTGTCGGACGCTCTGCCACCGTAGCATGGAGAAACATAGAAAAAACATTCCATTTGGAGTAATGGCAACTAAGAATTTAATTGTGCAGTGGTGTTTATAGTCAGACCAACACTGAGCCTGTGTGTCAAGGCTTGAAGGAGTTTCAATAAAAATCTCAGTACAATCAATGATGCATCTGACATTAGGGTAAAGAGTTTTAAAGCATGATGGAAGATGTTCTTTAATAACATTTTTTGAAGGCCAAACTATAAGATGGCATAACTCCAACCTCATCAGTTTACTCCATGTTATAAATATGGAGCTGACAAGTGCCTCTTAAATTATCTATCTATCTAAGTGTCTTATGAGAGTAGTGATCATAGGCAGATCCAGAAGGGGGGGTCGGACCCCTTTTTCTTAGGAAAAATTTGGTTAAGTATACAGGGAATGACTGGAGTGGCCCCTCCCCCTTATGTAAGTCAGCACCCCTTCCCCCCCTTTACAAAAAGTTAAATTTCACTGCACACAATTCAAACCAAACCTGAATTATTTTATTGCTGTACAATCAATTTGATATTTTGAATTACAGGTCACTGTTCCATGATTGGTACAGAAACAGAAAAAAAGTTTTAGGCCTCCGTGTCCGCAGTACTGTATTGTAAAATGTGTGATGAAGCAACCAGAAAAGGAGTACAGGCAAAGACACATGACTGCAGAATGAACTGGGATGGCAGTGCAAAGGCAATGGAGCAAGACATGGTGGTAGAAATGGTCCAAAGTATCAAAAGCAAAGGAACTAATGTTGGTACAATCATAGCCGATGATGATACTACTACAATAGCAAGATTAAGAAAATCTGTTGATCCCAATATCAAAAAAATGTCTGACAAGAATCATGTTAAAAAGAATATAGCAAACGCACTTTACCAGCTTAAAGCAAAACATAAGAAACTTACACCAAAGGTAATTAAATATTTTATTAACTGCCTTAACTACAATTCCTGTGCCAAAATCAAGATAACTCTAAAGGAGTAGAGAATGGATTGGAGGCGGTAGGAAGACATCCTTTTGATTATACCTCTTCAGACTGATTTGATGTACCAAATGAAAGTATATAAGAAACAGAGCCAAAAGTTGTCAAAGCTATTATTGCTGGTTAATCCACAAAAACGACCGCTGAAGACTTTTTCCTGTCCCATTATAGAAATAAAAAAACCAGAGGATTTAGCTGTAAACAGACAGAATACTATAACTTAAAAAATCCAAAGCTTAGAATGGAAATAGCTATTTTTCGTTCACAGATGGACAAGCATGAATTGGCTTCATCAGTGTTAGATCTGTTTGGACTTAAACTTTAAAAGATATTCTCTCGTGTATGTGTGTTCATTGGTTAATTTACATGTTTCAATTGTACAACACAATTTTACAAAAAAAAATATGATTTTTTATGATATTTTATTTGAATTTTACTGGCTATGTGCTTGTTTAACCAAAGAATGCTCTGCAAAGGTGGTCACGTACAGTACGACCTTCCTCTAAAGGGTATGTCTGTACACGGATCATCAACCTCATGAGCACCATTCATTGGTTCTATCAAGTCTATGGCGATGTTGTGGAGTACCGAAGATGCCATAATCATAGTGCAAGTCTTTTCTGGGTGAACACGTACTCCAGAATGTAAACAGTTGAACCTTTTTTTCACCAGCCGAAAGTCCTTTCAAGACAACATCTGGTCTTGGTATTTTCTCTATTTAACCTTTCATGGCAATCCTCTGTCGGTCTTATGAACGGTGTCATCAAAAAGCTTTTGCATCCATAACCGATATCACCTAGACTATTCCAAACTCAACACACCTATGTGTTAACTCCAAATGTCGCAGAATTTTCGAGCATCTTAAGATGTGGCTGTCATGCACACTGCCTGGCCATCTGGCTATCAGATTTGTAAAACGCCTTGAAAGAGTTTTTGTTTATGGATTTTTGTTGGTTAATTCTTAAAACAAGTATATTATAAACGGGAGGGAAAGTCTTTTAGTTGACTAACTCACTAGGATAAATTAGGTACTCCCGTTTCCTGGTACCTTTGATAACTATTAACACCACTGGGTCGATGCCACTGCTGGTGGACATTTCTTAGTATTCCATATAAAAAAGAAGATGTGATATGATTGCCGATGAGACTACTCAGCCAAAAGAGACCAACTGACACATATATTAAGAATTATAGGTCCCGTACAGGCTTCAACAATGAGTGTGTTCCATACTGTAGTCTTCAATTCTCAAAATAAAAAATGTTACCAAATGAAAAATCTAGCGGTCTGATAACTGTACAAAACAAATAAGGAAAAAAAAATAAAGTATATGAAACAAACGACGACCACTGCATTACAGACTCTTGACTTGAGACGGACACATTTAGAATGTGGCGGGGTTGATCTTTTTAAGGGGGTGCAAACCCTCCCCTAACCCAAGGCAGTGTCTACCAGTTCAACAAGCTCTATCATTTTTATTTTTATCAACCGTCACAAGACCTGTTTTGATTTTTCTACACATTTCGCTCATGGACACAAGTCTGTACATGAAAGCTTCTGCTTAAAGCAATTACGAACTTTTGAGCACACAGATTTTCCGTTACATGTACATACAAGGTATCTTAGGAAGTCTGAAGATATTTGTCGCCTTCAACCATCCCTATCGATCCATCTAAGATTTAACGGAGATCTATTAGGAAATACACTCTTTGCACGTTAAGAACCCTTGTAACAACTATTTGAGGGCCCGTAGGTGGCCTGTTGCAAGGCCAAATTTCTGTCCCTATCCAATATGCCCTAATTTTCCAGTGGCAGTCCAAATTTCCCCGACCATCATCCCAAATGGCCTCTATTATGACAAGACCTACCTATTGTAATTTTGTGAACTTGTTCTCGTCCTGAATATGCATGAAATATTTGCCACTGGACGTTAAGCAACCAACAATTAATCAATCTAATAGGAAATCTAATACTAGTAGGTGGTTAAGGAAGGTGTGATGACATGCATTTCCTTGTCTGCAAAGATGATTGGGAAACCTTATACGGGACGTACACACCATCTTGAATTCGTTCAATGTCATGGTTGGCAACATTTATTAGATAGTATAGCACTTCACTTTAGGAGGCACAAACTTCATTGCCATTCAATGTTTCAACAAGGTGTTTTGAACCAACTCAATGTGAATTTTTAAAGCCAATTCTAAATATAACCGATTCACTTTCCTATTGCCAAACATTCACACAATGTCTCTTGTGCCAATTTCTGAGTGCAGTATCATCGATTAACCGTAAAATGAATTGCAAAAAAAACCCGAAGGCATTGACTGAATTAAAGAAGGAAGAGACAATTCATCTGAAGTTGGGTATTCTTCTGTTGAAATTTGTAGTTTCGATGTGTATTCTAAGTATACTTGCAGCGGAATGCAATATCTGTCCGTTATTTCTTTCTATTACTGTTGACATTAAGATTTTGAGTTCAGTTTTAAATTGACTTGCAGCTGATTTGGAATCGCAAATAGTTATGTTGCTACTGAATATTATGTTATATTTGCCTTGAATTTGTTGAAGTTGTATGCTAAATGAATTCTAAAGATGTCAATGACTTTAGACTGCATTTTACAAGTAAATATTTTAAATTAAAATCAGTAGGAAGAAAAGGTCCCTATCTATCAAGTAACGTTGTCATGGGGAATGTTTTCCCCCATTTAATCGTTGCCAATATCCCATTTTTTTTTAGTAAAAGTAGTATCGTGATCTAAGATTTCTACTTCCACGGACCCCAAGAGCTATGCCAACTGGAGCTTCGTCTCCTGGTAGGGTTACCCATGCTGGACAGGTCGAAGGGTAAAGACCAGACTAAAGTGATCCGAACATCGTGAGATGCCCGATGTTTTAAACAAAAGAGGCTCTCCAACCCGTTTGCCGTGGGTTGCTACCCGTGTCGGTGGTTGACGCGATCCTTGTGGATGAGGGCTATAGCCAGACTCCTTACGGTCAGAAAATACCCGGACGGACGAGACTATATTTCAATAAGCTGCTTTGGCTTCGAAATCATCTAAACGGGAGGTCGGATGGACCCGGTTCGATCAATCGGCTGGTCATGTCGAGCCCTTCAGTTAATCCTCAACAATAAGCTTTCTTGTAACAATTTTCATAATATACACATGTATTTTAAATTAAGCTATTTATATTTTGGATAACTGAAGAAGGCGATGGCTCATGGGTCAATCAAGTGGTACGCTTTCTTTTTCGCTTGATGGATACGCTCTGCTTGAGTATACTATTCTTGGAACATCTGGTGCTTTCCGCAGTGGATCTTGGGTGCTGATTTTGAGGACCAGCTACATCATATTTGGAGCTCGTTTTCAGCATTAGCACTCGATCCCGGTTCGCCACGGAAACACAGCATCGCCCTTGTAGGCACTTCGAGGTGGGTGGATGGCAAGAATGGTGAATCTTTCTCCTTTCATATGGCACAACAAAACAAACCCTCTAAATCAGCTTTAATACATAAGAAAAGAAAATGTGATGATTCAGAGCCCTATCGGGAAGATGACAGTTGGCCCAGATATATTGTAATAAAAGGAACAGAAGAAAAACCAATTTCAAAAATATCGCCCTTTGTAATTCACAAACAAATTCAAAGCGTTGCTGGTACTGTTAAAAAAGTTTCAAAAATGAGATCTGGCAATTTGTTGGTTGAATGTTCCAACAAAAGTCAATCAACAAATTTACTTACAATGTCTACAATATCAAACTTTCCTGTTTCTGCCTCTCCTCATAACAGTTTGAACAGCTGTAAGGGGATCATTCGAGACAGAAGTCAATACCTTGGTGACCTTACTGTGGAAGAAATCGGTGAGGAACTTTCAAGCCAAGGTGTAACTAATGTTATTAGATTTCAAATTAAAAAGAATGGAAATATAATCAAATTAAATACTTATCTTTTGACCTTTAGAACTCCAACTCCTCCTCCATCTATTACTTTAGGTTGCTTCGGAATCAGAGTTGACATGTTTATCCCAAACCCACTCCGACGTTACATAATATTGTATGTTCAACCGTTATTTTTTTAATAGGAATTGTCAACTTATTATGTTGATTAATGTATGTCTTCAACCCCATTGGGGTATAAATGTGCATCATTATTTAAAGAGAGGGGGGGATGGAATATCAACTTGTCTAAAATTTAATTCAAAGAGTTATTTTGAATACCTCTATTATAGACCTGGCTATCGTTTCTCAAACAGTCGTAAGATCTACGTTTACGATAAAACGTACGCTAAGCGTAAGATTTTAGCTACGAGTGTTTCACAAAGGTGATCGTAAACGTAGACTTACGTACGTTTACGTTTGTCTTAAGATAAGCTCTCTAGTGAAGGAGAGGAAAATTGTGCGTTGACTATTGTAACATCCTGGAGTCTGTTGTTCAACGACTCGTTAAAATTTCTTAATCATTCGATTAATCATATGATTAGTGTGTTGTTCAATTTGTCGTTTATTTTAACGCGTCGTTAAAAATGCTTACACTGTCGTTAAACTTAATCGACCTCTTTGAGGTGTATTAAATCTTAATCATATGATTAAGATTGATTAAGATATCAAAAAATGGCTGCCATTGATATGTTTCTACCAAGAGTTAGAAGAGAAAAGCATTACAGAGGTTTTAATCCATTGAATACAGATTTTAGTGATGAGGAACTACGACAAAGGTACAGGTTTGGACGAGAAAGCATGATTGCCCTTCGTTTTTATGGGAGTGGAAGCCAGCTGTAAGTGGTCGGAGATACTATGGGCTATGACAAGTCTACTGTGTCACGAGTAGTCAGAGATGTTACCGACGCCTTGGTAGATAGGAAAGACCAGTACATCAAATGGCCTACAGAAAAACAGAAAAATATAAACAAACGTGCTTTTTATGAAAAAGCTGGGTTTCCTAATGTTATCGGGTGTATCGATGGGACACACGTACATATACAAGCACCTACCGAAGATGAACCTGCTTATGTGAACAGGAAAGGGTTTCACAGTATCAATGTCCAGTTTATTTCTAAAAACAAAACAATTATTTATCTTTATATGTCATATTTTTCCTTTTTTACTCTCTTGAAATTAAAAAAAGAACAAGTATAAGAATAATATTTATGATACAAAATATGTGCACCAGACCAAGGATTTGAAGTGACACTATACAATCCTTGACTGGACACAGACTATCTTTTATTAAATTATACGATATAAAGAAACAACTGAATCATCTTAATTGTGTCGAATTAAATTCGTTATTGATTTTTAGTGTGGCATATCAATTGTGTGTAATTTTTAAACAATTGGTTAATGCAATGTTAAGCATGAAAAAGAAACTATTTTTTTTTATAATATATTTGTAATATGCATATTTAATATGACGTCCATTACCATACAATATTAAACTGTGTTCTCTAAAGGTTCATCATAATAAGTAGAAAATATGGCCGTATTTTCACTTTCTCTGTGTACACACTTAGCTGTGCAGTTTCGAAAGTTTTCAGGCCTGGCATCACTAGTTATGTAAAAGTTTAATGTATTTTGGGATTTCAATGGGCATTTTTTTTTTTTTTTTGTGAAAGCTGTAAAAATAATTTTAAGTTTGGAATCAACTTTGTGATGCTCCCTCTCATGTAACACATGGTTTGCATTGTACTGATTGTCATGGGCAATATATATCTACTCACTCCTAGGCAAGTTGAAGGTATTAATAGAGTTGACAGTATCAAAAGCAATTCAGGAGTTACTTTATTTTTACACCTTTTTTCCAGGAAAGAAAAATGCCCTTCAATATCTAAATAAAATTTTATCTTGCTGAACCACAAAATGCATTTACTTCAAATTTTCCAAACTGTACAATTAAGTCTGTTCCCAGAATTGTTTTAGCGGTGGAAATAAACTCATCATAGATACCAGGACGAAATTTTGTATACACGCCAGATGCGCGTTTCGTCTACAAACGCGTCCACATTTGCATATTTGTTAAAATGAAGCCTTAATATTAATTTTTAAAAAATACCGTGATCAAAGATGCTTGAATTTCCCCGTTGGCGGCTGGCACGATGCTATGTTGGTACAAGTATTGTTTAAATGTGTCACTGATGAATTGAGATCCTTATCAGTTGCGACTGATCAAGTCAAACCATGCATTTTGTCCAGAGCATCAACTACCGGCTTTGCACTTGTACTTTAACTTATGATTGTCACCCCACTTTCTTTACACGTGGCATCGGATTGAACGTCACCATGAAAAAAAAACCAACAACATATTAATAACATGAATTTCATTGCATATGTGTGCTTTCCATCTGTGATATCGGGGGGAAATAAAGGATGAAGGATAAGGTTTCTGTAAACAAAATTGTTTTTGGATAGATTAGAACGTTTTCTAAATCTTTACTTAGGCACCGGCCTCCCTAACAACACGACAGGTTAGCTTCTGTTACTAAATAAAAATTAGGTAGCACAATACAAAGATTTTGCATCCCAAATAAGGAGATTCAAGAAGAGGTCAAGCTGAGTTGTACAAGAATCTTAAAATATTTTGGGATGCTATGAAGAACAAAGATATATAAGTCAATATGATTGGAACTGTTCTTACAAACTTTCCACGTATTTCGATCCTTTTGTGGCTCTTACAAAGTTGAATTTCAAAATCAGTTAAGGACGACAGGATGTCTTTGTCCAGAGCATTGGATGATTTTCCTTTCAGGTAACCAGCTACGGTTAGTATTTGCACTTCTCCTCCCCTCTTTCTGTTAAACAGTGAAACATCGCAAAGAGTAAATTGTGCGAGGTCCACATAGCAGTTCTCCTTTCTAACCCTTTTCACAAATCGAAAAAGCTATTGAACGTCACCGCATAAAGGAAGAAGTTTTTGCACATTGCATTTATTTTTCTGGGACGTCTGTCTGGCTATGCTGGATATTCGACTGTTCCATTCAGCATCGTAAAGGCTACTGAAATTTTTAGCGTTAGTAATTTTAGATTTGTCATTTGCCGAAATGCCTGCACTTTTATTGATTTCTGCGCCTCGGCGCAAGCAGTATCCGATTTTTACCGGGAGTGTAGGGATGCCGTATGATCTTTCAATCGGGTCGTAACCTGCCAGTTTCTTTACTGTACACAAAAGGACTTCGAAATTTGCCGGTTTAATAAGATCTGAAATAGAATTAAAAGCCATTCCCTGCTACTTTAATCAACAAGCCTTCCCAGATGCCTCAGTTTTTGCCTGATCGTATTCGGCGTTTGTTCCTCGACATCCATCCTCTCATACAGTCTTTCACCAAATGTCATTATCAAGGCATCAGTCATCAGGCATGTCTTCACTGTATCATCCTTCATGCCCATGACAATTACTTTATAAAAACTGGAGCACATGTTTATTGGAACTAGAAGAAGATCCTTGCCAGTTCTTACAGCCGTTGCAGGTGCATTGATTTCTTTATTATGATTACATTTCGTTGTATGTGCATTAAGGTTAGACTTTACAAACATTCCTTTACAAAACTCGCAAGGAAGATAGTTGCTAGTTGACAAAGAGTTGGTAGGCCTGTATCGGGGAATTATAGTACCTTTTTGGTTTTTAATAACTTAAAATTATGTATGTAGTTTGCCTCATTTCTCAAAACTTCCCATTTGTCCTTTCTTTGTTTTGAAGGAGGATTTTTGCAACTCGTTGTTCTGTATTGTGTTTATCCTCATAGTGTCTTGCTATTGTATAATACAAGTTTTCACAAAATAAACAAGCATGCTTCTTGTTCCATATTTGTTTTTTTTTATCTTTATCTGTGTTGGTGATTTGTATACACAGTTCTTGTTGTTCCTTTTCAATAGCTGAAATAAATATTATTTTTAGAATTCTAGACTTTTTACATAAATAAGGCCGAAAATCTTAGGCTGCAACTAAATAAAATTGACGACTTGATTAAAATTGGAGCGGATGTGAAAAACATCAATAACTGGTAATTTAAATAATATTGCAAAATCCAAGAAGAGCGAAGCTGCAATGTTTAAATTAAATTTCGGCGTCTCTTTAAAACAAAATTCCTCTGACAAAGCCATATTTGTATTTTCGATTTAAGGAAGGCCATAAGAACTTTGCGAATTATTAGAAAACTTACAAATTTGTTAATCCAAAGTGGATTCAATCTTTTTAATGTAACAAATATTTACCTATAAATAGTTCAAATATTAAAAGCTAGATTAAAACGATGGATTTTTTAATTTTTTTAATTATGCATTGAAATTTAAATAACATAAAATAAAAGATATAAAAAGTCAAGGTAATTCCTGTTTTTGTCAATTATAATAATATTTATTGCAAAATTACACCCGTGAGGGTCAAGCATTACAAACAAACAACAATTTTATACTAAACAATGCAATACAGTGAAATACAATGTAATACAATGAAATACAATACAATATATAGAATAATAAAACATTAGAGTTCAATTATAAATGTATGTAAAAAACACCATCATAACCTTGCCTGACACGGGTTTGACTCCCTCAGTTCTGAAGACTCCAATATGACAAACAAGTTCAGGGATGGGGTTTAGAATGTGTTTAAGTTTATTGAATGCATCAAGATGTTGAAATAATGGTACATAGTCTTTTAGATAAGCAAAAAGATTAGAACGCAAAGATAAGTTAATGTCACAATACAAAAAGAAATGAAATTCATCATCTAGGACTTCACATTTTTTACATAATCTTTGTGATCTTGGAATGTTTCTGTACCTTCCTAATTCAATGCCTAGGGAATGATCACTTAGTCTAAATATAAGTGGTTTATTTCTTAAAGACCTTTAGGTGGACATAAAGAAAAGATATCATCCCAACATTTTGTAAAATGACTTTGAAAGCAAAGGAGATCTGTGTTGAAGTTTGTTCAAAGGAGAAACTTGTGATCGCCAAGAACTATGAAAAAACCGGCTGCAATTTGCAAGTTTTTATGCTTGAACTGATATTTTCTTAATAAAAATGCTCTCTAGTTCCCTTTCAGCTCAGGAGTTTGAAGTGGTTTGCCGTATGCAAGGTAACTTACTGAATTTTGACAAAGGGTTTTCAAGGAAGACACACCACTTGGAATTACAGAAGCTATGGTCACCAAAAATATGTCCTACCATTGCTTTTAATCGAATTGTTACACCTTCTGCGTTTTTTTTTAATTTTTATTATAAACCATATATAAAAAATCATGCATTATGTAATTGATGATCCTTTGAGACAATTCTTTGTATTTTTTATTTACTTGGTATGGTTTTTGTTTTATTTAAAGAATTTTTGTGCCATTTGAAAACATGTAGTGTCATCATCACCAGCAATTTCTTTTATATCAACACCCTTATGTGTTACATCTTTTATCATATCAACCACTAAAGCTGGCTCCATGCCTTTAGATGAGCCTGTATGGTTTTTGTTGCATTTGTGCTCTTTTGGAACTATACCTTTTCGTTTAGAAACATACCAAGTCCTGCATTGTTTTATTTTATTTAACATTCAATACCTCTCCGGTCTTCTGTCCAATCAGTGATGTACATCCTAAAACATACCACTTCTACACCAATGTCTGTTTCATTTATTTCAGTCGCGTCCCTATTTTTGGAATATGCAATTAAACTATCCCTAGTTACTTTTACTGTGCCATCAGCAAGTGTCGTTGTTTTTTTTTAAATTTCTAATGTTATTGATTTTGTTGTTTCGTCTATACAATCCAGTATTATTTTCGGTAATCGTTCTGTATCGTAGGCGTGCTGTCCTGTATTTTGAATATGTTCCGGTGTCAAGGTAGAGTCACTAAAGTGGATGGTATGCTTGGTTGTCAATAAAAAATGAATAAAATACCGCTGGATTGACAACAACACTTAAGTGAGCTGCAAGTTTTATTGGGTCTACTTGTTTCGTCGATTAGATCGGCGTCTTCAGGACAAATTATATTGAGATTACAATCTCTATAGTATAAAAAATGATATCTTATTTTAACGTCATAAAGTATTTACTCCATTGTCTTTGTTGTTCCTGGTTACCTATGTATGAATGAAATAAAAATAAATACAAATGTATGTACGTAAATAAATGAAATAAATTGAAATAAAAACTTAAATGTTATTGTCATTGTTTTTAAATACTGTAAATGTTGTGAATTTCCTTGACTGTTATTTAAAACAAATTGAAGCACTCGAGGCTGATGTACGTAAACTCAAAACTGATCTCGACAAGAAAGATGAAATTATATACTCATTCAAACAACATAACAATCATGAAACTCGCAAAAACAAAGATGAAAATATTCCGATGGGTCATTTATTGGATGATTCTGTCGGTGCATCTGACGTCAAGCGCGCCTTGGAATACTTAAAGGAATCTCGAATTCCTCTCCAACTTTAACTGCTTTCTCAAAAGTGCTGTCCGTACCTTTTGGTCAGTCCGTTCATTATCTAACCTGTGGACTACTATACGAGCTTCCTGCACAGCGCCTTACAAGTTGATATCAGTTTTTTGAAAATAATTTGTGAGAGCAACTGTAGCACTCGGGAGATGTTAAGTTACCACCAGTACTATCATAAAATCGAATTCAAAAATTGCGTTTATACATTGTGCCGCTTTATCAATCATCTCTGTCATCCTTCAAAACCTCCCAAGATGACAACAACAGGAAAAACATTGAGAAAAGTATACAGGGAGTTTGCTTGACTCGACCATCTGGCTTCGCAAAGTGTGCATAGCTTTGTGCGTCAGTCAAGTTGTTTTTTAACGTTATGATTATCTGATAATTCCCCAGAAAAAAATAGAAGTCGTTTTGTAGAATATTCAAACGAAAAGGCGATTTCTTGTACAGTTTGCCCCACAGGGGACTGGGGAATAGAAATATGGTCATTTGGTCTTCTCCCGACCGGCAGTAAAACGCTTGCCGAAGTGGGGCGTCCGTTTGGCTGTGCGGGATGTATTAAGTTCGCAGTCACGTCCAGTCAGAATGGGGACGTTAAATCCGATGTCTCGTGTAATGAGAGTGCCATGCTCTTTGCACGCTAAAAACCCTTGCAACAACGCTACTACAATTATCTCTATCTATGATGAACTTGGCCCAGTAATTATAGTGGAAAATATTTTCTAAAAAACAAAAATTTATGAAAAATGTTAAAAATTACTTATAAAGGGCATTAACTCCTTAAGGGATCAATTGACTATTTTGGTCATGTTGACTTATTTGTAGATCTTATTTTGCAGAACATTATTGTTGTTTACAGTTTATATCTATCTATAATAATAGTCAAGATAATAACAAAAAACGGCAAAATTTCCTTAAAATTACCAATTCAGGGCAGTATTCTAACAACGGGTTGTCCTATCCATCTGAAAATATCAGGGCAGATAGATCTTGACCTGATGAACAATTTAACACAGTCAGATTTGCTTTAAATGCTTCGGTTTTTGAGTTGTAAGCCAAAAACTGCATTTTATCCCAATGTTCTTTTTTAGCCGTGGCAGCCATCTTGGTTGGATGGCCGGGTCACATTTTTTAAATAAGATTCCCCAAAGATGATTATGGCCAAGTTTGGATTAATTTGCCCCAGTAGTTTCAGGAGAAGATTTTTGTAAAAAATTACTAAAATTTACGAACAATGGTTAAAAATTGGCTATTAAGGGCAATAACTCCTAAAGGGGTCCACTAACCATTTCGGTCGTGTAATCTTATTTGTAAATCTAACTTTGCTGAACATTATTGCTGTAAACAGTTTATCTCTATCTTTAATAATATTCAAGATAATAACCAAAGACAGCAAGATTTCCTTAAAATTACCAATTAAGGGGCAGCAACCTAACAACAGGTTGTCCGATTCATCTGAAAATTTCATGGCAGATAGATCTTGACCTGATAAACAAGTTTACCTTCAGTCAGATTTGCTCTCAATGCTTTGGTTTTGAGTTATAAGCTAAAAACTGCATTTTACCCCTATCTTCAATTTTTAGCCATGGTGGCCATCTTGGATGGTTGGCCGGGTCACTGGACACATTTTTCAACTAGATACCCCAATGATGATTGTGGCCAAGTTTGGTTTAATTTGGCTCAGTAGTTTCAAAGGAGAAGATGTTTGTAAAAGTTAACGACGACGGACGCCGGACTCAAAGTGATGCTAAGGTGAGCTAAAAAATAACATGGTGCTAATGTTTCTGAGAATCCAACAAGACCAGCTATTTAACATATCTTAGCAGACAAAGGAATTCACACCAGTAAGTCAACTGTGAGAAAAGTCATTGATGCAGCCGGATTCACAGCTTCTAAACCCAGATACGGTCAAATGGTTAGAGACGTAAATAGTTATCAAAAGTACCAGGATTATAATTTTATACGCCAGACGCGCGTTTCGTCTACATAAGACTCATCAGTGACGCTCAGATCAAAATAGTTCAAAAAACCAAATAAATACAAAGTTGAAGAGCATTGGGGACCCAAAATTCCAAAAATAATCAAGCAGAAACGGGTCCAATTTGCCAGAGAGGTCTTTGCAAACGACGATCATTTTAACAGATGAGTGCTCCGTGCAGTTGCATAACAACAAGATAGTTATATATCGAGAGAAAGACTCTGTAGCACCGGTTTTACCAAAACCTAAACATCCACTGAAGGTTCATGTGTGGGCGGGTATCAGTCGAAGAGATACAACACGAATATTTATCACTTGATTTAAGATAAAGATGTTATCTTTCCAAAAATGTTTTTATAGGCGACTAGGAAAACGCAAATTCAAAACAGCGCGAAGTGAGATTGTGTTAGTAAATCGCGAAATAAAGACTGCGCGAAAATTTCCCGGTTTACAGTACCTACAAGTAAGAGGTTCCGCTTGATGGAACACGAGAAGAATGTTCACAGATATATCATGAACCCCAGAACTAAAGACAGAGAACTCATAATACCAGAAACCCGACCAGAAAACCAGTGCCAACCAAGGCAAAGCTACACTATCACTAGGCCAAGAACATCGCCAACAACACCAATACTGACAAAATCTGTAAAACCTATTTCGCCACTGTCCGAAATATCCCCTTGCAGTATTTCTTTGGGAATTGATGATTATAGCTCCCTGTCACCAGTTAAGAAAATCCTAGTGGATCTATTTGACTCGCCTTCTAGACAGGCTGTGGAAGAGCTAATAGAAGAACCCATTATGGTATCCGAGCAACCAACTCCAGAACCATCCACAGCTACTAGTATTATGAGGGCTTGGATTTTTAATTGCCTGCTATTGTGGATGAAGTCTGTCCTAAAGACGGATTTCAGTCCCCACCCTCCCGCTTCCAGTGTTCCTATGAAGCTTCCAAGTGCCTGTTAGTAGCTGAGAAGGCAAAGAAGACTGGAAAGTATACAGGCAGTGTATTGTCAACAGGATATGGTTGTGTAAGGAAAGAAGAATCGTGTATTCTGCCCGATGGAACAGTATACAAACTGTCTGCTACATGGATACCAGATCCATCTTTCACAGTTTGAAGTCAAAGGACACAGAGATTGATTGATTGATTGTTGGTTGCTTAACGTCCAGTGGCAAATATTTCATGCATATTCAGGACGAGAACAAGTTCACAATAACTACAATAGGTAGGTTGATACAATAGAGGCCATCTGGAATGATGGTCGGGAAAATTTGGACTGCCACTGGAAAATGAGGGTATATTGGAAAGGGACAGACATTTTGCCTTGCAACTAGCCACCTACGGACCCCTCAAATAGTTATCAAAAGTACCAGGATTATAATTTTATACGCCAGACGCGCGTTTCGTCTACATAAGACTCATCAGTGACGCTCAGATCAAAATAGTTAAAAAGCTAAACAAATACAAAGTTGAAGAGCATTGAGGACCCAAAATTCCAAAAAGTTGTGCCAAATACGGCTAAGGTAATCTACTCCTGGGGTAAGAAAATCCTTAGTTTTTCGAATAATTCAAAGTTTTGTAAACAGAAAATTTAGAATTAGATCTGAACATAGAAGAAACGTACATGGACTTTTATCATTAGAACAGTTTTTATATTCGGACAATTATAGGCTTTTAAAAATTAGTTATATTGTAAACATTTATATTTAAGGTAGAGTAATTAGAAACATGTGTTGATTGATTGATTGTTGGTTGCTTAACGTCCAGTGGCAAATATTTCATGCATATTCAGGACGAGAACAAGTTAACAATACATACAATAGATAAGTATTGGCATACTAGAGGCCATTTGGGATGATAGTCTGGGAAATTTGGACTGCCACTGGAAAATGAGGGTATATTGGATCGGGACAAAAATTTTGCCTTGCAACAGGCCACCTACGGAGCCCTCAAAGAGTTGTTGCAAGGGTTCTTAACGTGCATAGAGCGTGGCACTCTCTTTAAACAAGGCATCGGATTTAACGTCCCCAAATTGACCGGACGTGACTGCGAACTTGATACATCCCGCACAGCCAAACGGACGCCTCACTTCGGTAAGCGTTTTACTGCCGGTCGGAAGAAGACCAAGTGACCATATTTCTATTCCCCAGTCACCCTTGGGGTTGTTGTGTGTTGAGAGTATGCATATTTGTATATAAAATGCATTTATTTATTGTATTTATTTGAATCAATTTTGAAGACATGTGTATTATAAAGGTATTATATTCATTAATGCTAAAAATAAATTTAGTAAGTCAATTTGTCAGGTCGGACAACTTTTTAAAGAAGGGGACAATGTAACGGATTTCGGCGCCGTTGTTCAACAGTTTGTGTCCACTCCCCCTTTTAACTTTTTAACAAGTTAAATCTCTGTTTAAACCGTATTATTATAAATGTTTGAATATGTTTCTTTTTATTAGAATAAGTTATCTTAGATATTTATTATGAACAGTAACTTGAGCCATGATAAAAATAACGTCCCACCTGAAACTGAGTCGCCTTTCTGTTTATTTTTGTAAAGTGTAATTACAGAATTTCCTTATACTTATACTATTCTATTAAAATATCAATAAAGGTAACATCCGAATATCCAACAAAGCGGTAAAATTTACTGAAAAATGTATATTTTTTTTTAAAAGGCTGTGGTTGGTTTCAGTTTATTTCTAATAAAACTGTCAATACATATTACAAAATTATCTTGACCAAACCCTCCGGTGGATCGCTATCCTTGCCGTGGTCGGAGGGCTTGCGTGTCTCAGTGACCCAAAGAGCTATGCCAGCTGGAGCTTCGTCTCCTGGTAGGGTTACCCATGCTGGACAGGTCGAAGGGTAGAGACCAGACTAAAGTGATCCGAACATCGTGAGATGCCCGATGTTTTAAATAAAATAGGCTCTCCAATCCGTTTGCCGTGGGTTGCTACCCGTGTCGGTGGTTGACGAGATCCTTGTGGATGAGAGCTATAACCAGACTCCTTACGATCAGAAAATACCCGGACGGACGAGACTATAGTTCAATAAGCTGCTTTGGCTTCGAAATCATCTAAACGGGAGGTCGGATGGACCCGGTTCGATCAATCGGCTGGTCATGTCGAGCCCTTCAGTTAATCCTCAACAATAAGCTTTCTTGTTACAATTTTCATAATATACACATGTTTGTATTTTAAATTAAGCTATTTATATTTTGGATAACTGAAGAAGGCGATGGCTCATGGGTCAATCAAGTGGTACGCTTTCTTTTTCGCTTGATGGATACGCTCTGCTTGAGTATACTATTCTTGGAACATCTGGTGCTTTCCGCAGTGGATCTTGGGTGCTGATTTTGAGGACCAGCTACATTATATTTGGAGCTCGTTTTCAGCATTAGCACTCGATCCCGGTTCGCCACGGAAACACAGCATCGCCCTTGTAGGCACTCCGAGGTGGGTGGATGGCAAGAATGGTGAATCTTTCTCCTTTCATATGGCACAACAAAACAAACCCTCTAAATCAGCTTTAATACATAAGAAAAGAAAATGTGATGATTCAGAGCCCTGTCGGGAAGATGACAGTTGGCCCAGATTTATTGTAATAAAAGGAACAGAAGAAAAACCAATTTCAAAAATATCGCCCTTTGTAATTCACAAACAAATTCAAAGCGTGGCTGGTACTGTTAAAAAAGTTTCAAAAATGAGATCTGGCAATTTGTTGGTTGAATGTTTCAACAAAAGTCAATCAACAAATTTACTTACAATGTCTACAATATCAAACTTTCCTGTTTCTGCCTCTCCTCATAACAGTTTGAACAGCTGTAAGGGGATCATTCGAGACAGAAGTCAATACCTTGGTGACCTTACCGTTGAAGAAATCGGTGAGGAACTTTCAAGCCAAGGTGTAACTAATGTTATTAGATTTCAAATTAAAAAGAATGGAAATATAATCAAATTAAATACTTATCTTTTGACCTTTAGAACTCCAACTCCTCCTCCATCTATTACTTTAGGTTGCTTCGGAATCAGAGTTGACATGTTTATCCCAAACCCAATTCGATGCTTTACTTGTCAAAAGTTTGGTCATGGAAGCAAACAATGTCGTGGTAAGCAGAGATGCTTCAAGTGTTCTGACGAAGGACACGAGGGAATAAACTGTCACTCTGAATCTTCTAAATGTGTAAACTGTGGTGAATCCCATTTTTCATCGTCTAGGGACTGCCCTGTTTACCTTAAAGAAAAAAATATTATTAAAATTAAAACAGAAAAAAACATTAGTTACCCAGAAGCTAAACAGATAGCTTCTGTTTCGAATGATCTCCTTGTTTCAAACAGACCATCGTACGCCAGCAAAGTTGTCCGCTCATTCAGTCACGAGAATACACAAACTCGCATGACTTGGCCAATTGATGCGGACAATTTTAAAATGCTGCCTGTTGAAACAGAACCTACCGATAGAATATTAATTCCAAAAAAAACAATATCTTCCAAAACCAGTACTCAGTCAACTCAATCTTCCCTACAGAGCTCACTATCATCACCAAAACAAAATGAGAAAAAAAAGAAAAAGAAAAAAGAAACAGTAGAAATACACAATTGGAGCGGTGAATCTGTCTGGGATCTTCCCAGTGACATAGATGATTCTTCCACCTCCAAAAGTCTTCCTTCATCTGCATCCAAGAAGGTATCTTCTTCGTCCAGTACACAGTCTACCAGAGCCCCATCTCCTCTTCGTTCTCAAGAAAAGAAGGATGTCCAAAAGAAGCCAGGAAATACATCCTCTCAGAAGTCTTCTGATTCGAGGTCGCGGGGTAGGGGTCGAGGCGGAGTAACACCAGCTGCGCGTAGTCCTGGAGATCGACGACTCTCCTCGCACAACAGATTTTCAACACTTATCATCGAAACTGAAATGGAAACTGAAAGTGTTCCGCCACCCGAAAGATCACGATCTCAGGGTGAGCGAAATAAGAATGCTGGAAAACTCGACAGCATTCGCCCTTCTTTTATTAAATAATGACAAATATAATCCAATGGAATTGCCGAGGTCTTAAAATAAATCTTCTCGAGTTAACACTTCTAGTTCAGTCTTTTTTACCTATTGCATTTTGTCTTCAAGAAACTCATCTAAAAGAAAGTGACAACGTATCTTTAAAAGGATACAACATGTATAGTACATTTTCTAAGGTAGATGAACGTGCTGCAGGCGGATCATCCATTTTTGTGAAGGACAACGTCATTCATAGCACAGTCCAACTCACAACGGATCTGCAAGCAGTTGCAATTCGTTTATCATTAGACAAAACAATTACATTATGTTCGATATATATTCCACCTAATTCAATTATCGATAAAGCAAAACTCAAAAACCTCACTGATCAATTACCCTCACCATTTATACTTATGGGCGACTTCAATGCCCACAATCCATTATGGGGTAGCAAGACTCATAATGCCAAAGGAAAGATCATTGAGGACTTTGTCTCCCAAGAAGGATTGTGCATTTTTAATGATGGATCTAATACGTATCTTCATCCTGGAAACGGGTCTTATTCTTCTATTGATATCACTATATGCGATCCCTCTCTGCTTCTGGATTATTCATGGCGTGTTCATGATGATCTATGTGGAAGTGATCATTTTCCAATAGTACTTGAACATCTTTTTAATTCTGCCCAACAGCGAGTACCACGTTGGAAACTTGACAAGGCGGACTGGTCCTTGTTTGAGAATCTCTGTCGAGCGGAACTTCAGTCAAAGATGTTTGAGACTGTGCAAGATCCAATTTTAACTTTTAATACAGTTCTAACGTCAATTGCTGACAAAACTATTCCTAAGACCTCGGCAAATCCAAAACATCCCAGTAAACCATGGTTTGATGACGCATGTGATCAAGCCATAGGTGACCGTAAAAAATCTGAAAGACGGTTCAATCAACAACCAACGACGGAAAACTTGAGTAATTTCCGTATTTTTCGCGCTAAGGCACGGCGGACTTGTAGGCAAGCCCGACGAACATCCTGGAAAAAATTTGTCTCGGGGATTACATCTCGCACTCCGATGACAAAAGTTTGGAATATGGTAAATAAAATAAAAGGTAAAAATTCTAAAGCCACTGTAAAACATTTGAAAGACGGCAATAATTTATTAACATCTGAAAAGGATATTGCAAACAAACTTGGTGAAACTTTTGCAAAGTCTTCTTCTTGTAACAACTACAGGGAAGACTTTAAAAAAGTTAAAAAAGAAAAAGAAAAAATTAAATTAAACTTTAAATCAAAAAATGGTGAAAATTATAATAAACTATTTTCTCTTGAAGAACTTAAAACATCTCTGTCAAAAGCCCATGATACAGCTTGTGGGCCTGATAATATTCACTACCAACTCTTAAAACACTTGCCAGATTCCTCGCTAGAAGCTCTCTTGCAGCTCATGAATAACATCTGGGAATCTGGTGATTTACCATCAATCTGGAAGCTTGCAACCGTCGTGCCTATTCCTAAACCAAGTAAAGATCATACGGATCCTATTAATTATCGACCAATTGCTCTTACCAGTTGTGTCTGTAAAACACTCGAACGGATGGTCAATGATCGCCTTGTTTGGTTCCTGGAATCCAATGGGCTATTAGCCAATATCCAGTGTGGATTCCGACAGGGTCGCAGTACTCTTGATCATCTTGTTCGATTCGAATCATTTGTCCGTAATGGTTTTGCGAAAAATGAGCATGTGGTGTCGGTCTTTTTCGACCTTGAGAAGGCCTATGATACTGCATGGAAATATGGTATTTTAAAAGATCTATTTGATATGGGGTTGAAAGGCAATATGCCTAATTTTATTTCTAATTTTCTCTCTAACAGACAATTTAATGTTAGAGTTAATTCGACCATGTCTGATCTTTATGATCAAGAGATGGGTGTCCCTCAGGGCAGTATTTTATCTGTTACATTATTTAGTCTTAAAATCAACAGCCTTGTTGAAGTTTTAAAAAGTAATATTGAAGGTTCATTGTACGTTGATGATTTTTTAATATGTTACAGAGGCAAACATATGAATAACATTGAAAGACAATTACAATTATGTCTTGGAAGAATTGAAAAATGGGCCTCGGAAAATGGTTTTAAATTTTCCACTTCAAAAACGGTTGGGATGCATTTTTGTAACAAAAGAAAATTGCATCTTGATCCAGAACTAACTTTGTACGGCAACCCAATTAAAATGGTTGATGAAACTAAATTTCTTGGTTTACTTTTCGATAAAAAGTTAACCTTTCTACCCCATATCAAAATGTTAAAAGCGAGATGTTTAAAAGCTTTAGATATTTTAAAAGTTGTCGGCAGCACTGACTGGGGTGCTGATCGCAACATTTTACTCAATTTATATAGATCTCTTGTTAGATCTAAACTAGATTATGGCTCTATGGTGTATGGCTCTGCAAGGAAGTCCTACATACAGATTCTCGATGCTGTGCATCACCAAGGTTTGCGTCTCTGTCTTGGCGCATTTAAAACCTCACCAGTTGAGAGTCTGTATGTAGAGGCTGATGAGCACTCACTCACTGACAGACGTTTGAAGCTTGGACTTCAATATGCTGTCAAACTAAAAGCGCATTCAGATAATCCTGCCTACAGCTGTGTTTATAATCCGATTTATGAAGATATTTTTGCAAAACATGAAAATAAAATTCCTCCGTTAGGTTTACGTTTAAAACCACATTTAGCTTCTTTTGATTTAAAATCTGTTGCTCAAGTTCAAACTTGCAAATGTCCTCCATGGGAACTTCCCAAACCAAAAATGATATTTGATCTCCGTGAACACAATAAAAATAAAACAAATCCTCTTTTAATTCAGCAACACTATGCTGAAATTAAAGCCGATTATCTCGATTTTTCAACTGTCTATACTGATGGATCAAAAGATGGTGATAGAGTTGCATCTGCTGCTGTCTTCAGGGACAGAGCTGCAACCCTCCGTTTGCCATCTGATGCATCCATCTTTACTGCTGAAGCAGAAGCAATAATTTTGGCTTTGAAATTTATTGCTTTTTCAGATAAATCCAAATTTATTATATGTTCGGATTCACTTTCATGCTTACAAGCTATACGAAATACTAAAATTAAAAACCCAACAATCCTGAAAATTTTATATGTAATGAGGAATTTAAAAATTCTTCTGAAAGAAATAATATTTCTTTGGGTTCCGAGTCATGTTGGAATCCTGGGAAACACAGCTGTAGACCTTGAGGCAAAGAATGCCCTTGTTGACCCTCTATCTAACTGTGATATACCATATACTGATTTTAAATCTAATATTAGAGAATATGTTTTTAATATATTGAAAAATAAATGGAGTAAAAAAGACGATAATAAATTGCATGAAATTAAACCTAATTTAGGCAAACCTTTTGATAATATTATGTGCAGAAAAGATCAGTGTGTTATTACTAGATGTCGTATTGGTCATACTAGAATAACACACGAGTATCTTTTAAAAAATGAAGATGAACCACAATGTGTTCCTTGCAACTGCAAGTATACTATTAAACATGTTTTAATTAATTGTATTGACTTTGCTGATATTCGTAAGAAGCATTTCAATGTCAATAATATGTATGATTTATTTAATAATGTTCCATTTACAAATATTGTTGCTTTTTTAAAAGAAATTGGAATTTATTATAAAATATAAAAATGTTATTATATTTAAATCGATTTTAATTTTTATCACGTTATTTTACTGTTGATTTTTATTTGTATATAGTCAATTTGCTTTAGTCAAGAATTTTAGTGTATTGAAGGACCTTTTGTCTTATTTTAAAAATATGCTTTAAATTGTAAGAATATTCGAATTAGCTCTCGCCGCGATATAGCCTTTTTGTGCTAATGCGGCGTAAAGCAACCAACAATCAATCAATCATATCTTGACCAACTGACCGATTTAATGTCACATTATTACAGTTATTGAAATAATTGTCAAATTGACAATAAAATCTAAAAAAAATATCAATAAAGGTAACATTCGAATGAACATCCAACAAAGTGGTAAAATTAACTGAAAAATGTTGCATTTTTTAATAAGGCTGTGGTTGGTTCAAGTTTACTTCTTAAACAATTGTCAATACATATTACAAAATTATCTTGATCAAATGACCGATTTAATGTAACATTATTACACTTATTAAAAAAATTTCAAATAGACAGTACAATCTGAAAAAATATCAATAAAGGTACTATCCGAATGAATATCCAAAAAGTGGTAAAATTAACTGGAAAATGTTGCAATTTTTTAAGACGGCTGTGGTTGGTTCAAGTTTACTTCTAATACAATTGTCGATACAAATTACAAAATTATCTTGATCAAATGACCGATTTAATGCAACATTATTACAATTCTTAAAAAATTGTCAAATTGACAGTAAAATCTGAAATAATATCATTGAAGGTGTTATCCGAATGAATTTCCACAAAGCGGTAAAATTTACTGCAAAATGTTGCAATTTTTTAAAAAGGCTGTGTTTGGTTCAAGTTTACTTCTAATACAATTGTCGATACATATTACAAAATTATCTTGATCAAATGACCAATTCAATGTAACATTACTACAATTATTAAAAAAATTGTCAAATTGACAGTAAAATCGGAAAAAATATCAATAAAGGTATTATCCGAATTAATATCTACAAAGTGGTAAAATTTACTGAAAATGTTGCAATTTTTTAATAAGGCTGTGGTTAATTCAAGTTTACTTCTAAAACAATTGTCGATACAAATTACAAAATTATCTTGATCAAATGACCGATTTAATGTAACATTATTACAATTATTAAAAAAATTGTCAAATTGACAGTAAAATCTGAAAAAATATCAATAAAGGTATTATCCGAATGAATATCTACAAAGTGGTTAAATTTACTGAAAATGTTGCAATTTTTTAATAAGGCTGTGGTTAGTTCAAGTTTACTTCTAAATCAATTGTCGATACATATTACAAAATAATCTTGATCAAATGACTGATTTAATGTAACATTGTTACAAGTTTAAAACAAATTGTCAAATTGACAGTCAAATCTGAAAAAATATCAATAAAGGTATTATCCGAATGAAAATCCAAAAAGTGGTAAAATTTACTGCAAAATGTTGCAATTTTTTAAAAAGGCTGTGGTTGGTTCAAGTTTACTTCTTAAACAATTGTCAATACATATTAAAAAATTATCTTGATCAAATGACCGATTTAATGTAACATTATTTCACTTATTAAAAAAATTGTCAAATAGACAGTACAATCTGAAAAAATATCAATAAAGGTACTATCCGAATGAATATCCAAAAAGTGGTAAAATTAACTGAAAAATGTTGCAATTTTTTAAGAAGGCTGTGGTTGGTTCAAGTTTACTTCTAATACAATTGTCGATACAAATTACAAAATTATCTTGATCAAATGACCGATTTAATGTAACATTATTACAATTCTTAAAAAAATTGTCAAATTGACAGTAAAATCTGAAAAAATATCATTAAAGGTGTTATCCGAATGAATATCCACAAAGTTGTAAAATTTATTGCAAAATGTTGCAATTTTTTAAAAAGGCTGTGGTTGGTTCAAGTTTACTTCTAATACAATTGTCGATACATATTACAAAATTATCTTGATCAAATGACCGATTCAATGTAACATTATTACAATTATTAAAAAAATTGTCAAATTGACAGTAAAATCTAAAAAAAATATCACTAAAGGTATTATCCGAATGAATATCTACAAAGTGGTAAAATTTACTGAAAATGTTGCAATTTTTTAAGAAGGCTGTGGTTAATTCAAGTTTACTTCTAATACAATTGTCGATAAAAATTACAAAATTATCTTGTTCAAATGACCGATTTAATGTAACATTATTACACTTATTAAAAAAATTTCAAATAGACTGTACAATCTGAAAAAATATCAATAAAGGTATTATCCGAATGAATTTCCAAAAAGTGGTACAATTAACTGAAAAATTGCATTTTTTTAAAAAGGCTGTGGTTGGTTCAAGTTTACTTCTAATACAATTGTCGAAACATATTACAAAATTATCTTGTTCAAATGACCGATTTAATGTAACATTATTACACTTATTAAAAAAATTTCAAATAGACAGTACAATCTGAAAAAATATCAATAAAGGTATTATCCGAATGAATATCCAAAAAGTGGTAAAATTTACTGAAAATGTTGCAATTTTTTAAGAAGGCTGTGGTTGGTTCAAGTTTACTTCTAATACAATTGTCGATACATATTACAAAATTATCTTGATCAAATGACTGATTTAATGTAACATTGTTACAAGTTTAAAAAAAATTGTCAAATTGACAGTAAAATCTGAAAAAATATCAATAAAGATATTATCCGAATGAATATCTACAAAGTGGTTAAATTTACTGAAAATGTTGCAATTTTTTAATAAGGCTGTGGTTAGTTCTAGTTTACTTCTAAATCAATTGTCGATACATATTACAAAATTATCTTCATCAAATGACCAATTCAATGTAACATTATTACAATTATTAAAAAATTGTCAAATTGACAGTAAAATCTGAAAAATATCAATAAAGGTATTATCCGAATGAAAATCCAAAAAGTGGTAAAATTTACTGCAAAATGTTGCAATTTTTTAAAAAGGCTGTGGTTGGTTCAAGTTTACTTCTTAAAAAATTGTCAATACATATTACAAAATTATCTTGATCAAATGACCGATTTAATGTAACATTATTACACTTATTTAAAAAATTGTCAAATAGACAGTACAATCTGAAAAAAATATCAATAAAGGTACTATCCGAATGAATATCCAAAAAGTGGTAAAATTAACTGAAAAATGTTGCAATTTTTTAAGAAGGCTGTGGTTGGTTCAAGTTTACTTCTAATACAGTTGTCGATACAAATTACAAAATTATCTTGATCAAATGACCGATTTAATGTAACATTATTACAATTCTTAAAAAAATTGTCAAATTGACTGTAAAATCTGAAAAAATATCATTAAAGGTGTTATCCAAATGAATATCCACTAAGTGGTAAAATTTACTGCAAAATGTTGCAATTTTTTAAAAAGGCTGTGGTTGGTTCAAGTTTACTTCTAATACAATTGTCGATACATATTACAAAATTATCTTGATCAAATGTACAATTCAATGTAACATTATTACAATTATTAAAAAAATTGTCAAATTGACAGTAAAATCTGAAAAAATATCAATAAAGGTATTATCCGAATGAATATCTACAAAGTGGTAAAATTTACTGAAAATGTTGCAATTTTTTAAGAAGGCTGTGGTTAATTCAAGTTTACTTCTAATACAATTGTCGATACAAATTACAAAATTATCTTGATCAAATGACTGATTTAATGTAACATTGTTACAAGTTTTAAAAAAATTGTCAAATTGACAGTAAAATCTGAAAAAATATCAATAAAGGTAACATCCGAATGATCATCCGACAAAGTCGTAAAATTAACTGAAAAATTGCATTTTTTTAAAAAGACTGTGGTTGGTTCAAGTTTACTTCTTAAACAATTGTCAATACATATTACAAAATTATCTTGATCAAATGACCGATTTAATGAAACATTATTACAATCATTGAAATAATTATCAAATTGACAATAAAATCTGACAAAATATCAATAAAGGTAACATCCGAATGAACCTCCGACAAAGTCGTAAAATTAACTGAAAAATGTTGCATTTTTAAAAAAGAAAGGCTGTGGTTGGTTCAAGTTTACTTCTAATAAAATTGTCAATACATATTACAAAATTATCTTGATCAAATGACCGATTTAATGAAACATTATTACAATTATTGAAATAATCGTCAAGTTGACAATAAAATCTGAAAAAATATCAATAAAGGTATTATCCGAATTAATATCTACAAAGTGGTTAAATTTACTGAAAATGTTGCAATTTTTTAATAAGGTTGTGGTTAGTTCAAGTTTACTTCTAAATCAATTGTCGATACTTATTACAAAATAATCTTGACCAAATGACTGATTTAATGTAACATTGTTACAAGTTTAAAACAAATTGTCAAATTGACAGTAAAATCTGAAAAATATCAATAAAGTTATTATCCGAATGAAAATCTACAAAGTGGTAAAATTTATTGAAAATGTTGCAATTTTTTAATAAGGCTGTGGTTAGTTCAAGTTTACTTCTAAATCAATTGTCGATACATATTACATAATAATCTTGATCAAATGACTGATTTAATGTAACATTGTTACAAGTTTAAAACAAATTGTCAAATTGACAGTAAAATCTGAAAAATATCAATAAAGTTATTATCCGAATGAAAATCCAAAAAGTGGTAAAATTTACTGAAAATGTTGCAATTTTTTAAGAAGGCTGTGGTTAATTCAAGTTTACTTCTAATACAATTGTCCATACAAATTACAAAATTATCTTGATCAAATGACCGATTTAATGTAACATTATTACAATTATTAAAAAAATTGTCAAATTGACAGTAAAATCTGAAAAAATATCAATAAAGGTATTATCCGAATGAATATCCACAAAGTGGTAAAATTTACTGCAAAATGTTGCAATTGTTTTAAAAAGGCTGTGGTCTGTTCAAGTTTACTTATAATACAATTGTCAATACCTATTAGAAAATTATCTGGATCAAATGACCCATTTGATGTAACATTATTACAGTTATTAACAAAATTGTCAAATTGACAGTAAAATCTGAAAAAATATCAATAAAAATCTTATCCAAATGTATATCCAAAAAGTGGTAAAATTTACTAAAAATGTTGCAATTTTTAAGAAGGCTGTAATTGGTTCAAGTTTACTTCTAATAAAATTGTCAATACATATTACAAAATATCTTGATCAACTGACCGATTTAATATAACTTTATTACAGTTATTGAATAATTGTCAAATTGACAGTAAAATCTAAAAAAAAAATCAATAAAGGTTACAGCCGAATAAATTTCCAACAAAGTGGTAAAATTAACTGAAAAATGTTGCATTTTTTAATAAGGCTGTGGTTGGTTCAAGTTCACTTCTATTGCAATTGTCGATACATATTACAAAATTATCTTGATCAAATGACTGATTTAATTTAACATTGTTACAAGCTTAAAAAAAATTGTCAAATTGACAGTAAAATCTGAAAAATATCAATAAAGTTATTATCCTAATGAAAATCCAAAAAGTGGTAAAATTTACTGCAAAATGCTGCAATTTTTTAAAAAGGCTGTGGTTGGTTCAAGTTTACTTCTTAAACAATTGTCAATACATATTACAAAATTATCTTGATCAAATGACCGATTTAATGTAACATTATTACACTTATTAAAAAAATTGTCAAATAGACAGTACAATCTGAAAAAATATCAATAAAGGTACTATCCGAATGAATATCCAAAAAGTGGTAAAATTAACTGAAAAATGTTGCAATTTTTTAAGAAGGCTGTGGTTGGTTCAAGTTTACTTCTAATACAATTGTCGATACATATTACAAAATTATCTTGATCAAATGTACAATTCAATGTAACATTATTACAATTAAGAAAATTGTCAAATTGACAGTAAAATCTGAAAAAATATCAATAAAGGTATTATCCGAATGAATATCTACAAAGTGGTAAAATTTACTGAAAATGTTGCAATTTTTTAATAAGGCTGTGGTTAGTTCAAGTTTACTTCTAAATCAATTGTCGATACATATTACAAAATAATCTTGATCAATTGACTGATTTAATGTAACATTGTTACAAGTTTAAAACAAATTGTCAAATTGACAGTAAAATCTGAAAAATATCAATAAAGTTATTATCCGAATGAAAATCCAAAAAGTGGTAAAATTTACTGCAAAATGTTGCAATTTTTTTAAAAAGGCTGTGGTTGGTTCAAGTTTACTTCTTAAACAATTGTCAATACATATTACAAAATTATCTTGATCAAATGACCGATTTAATGTTACATTATTACACTTATTAAAAAAATTGTCAAATAGACAGTACAATCTGAAAAAAATATCAATAAAGGTACTATCCGAATGAATATCCAAAAAGTGGTAAAATTAACTGAAAAATGTTGCAATTTTTTAAGAAGGCTGTGGTTGGTTCAAGTTTACTTCTAATAAAATTGTCGATACAAATTACAAAATTATCTTGATCAAATGACCAATTTAATGTAATATTATTACAATTATTAAAAAAATTGTCAAATTGACAGTAAAATCTGAAAAAATATCATTAAAGGTGTTATCCGAATGAATATCCACAAAGTGGTTAAAATTTACTGCAAAATGTTGCAATTTTTTAAAAAGGCTGTGGTTGGTTCAAGTTTACTTCTAATACAATTGTCGATACATATTACAAAATTATCTTGATCAAATGACCAATTCAATGTAACATTATTACAATTATTAAAAAAATTGTCAAATTGACAGTAAAATCTGAAAAAATATCAATAAAGGTATTATCCGAATGAATATCTACAAAGTGGTAAAATTTACTGAAAATGTTGCAATTTTTTAAGAAGGCTGTGGTTAATTCAAGTTTACTTCTAATACAATTGTCGATACAAATTACAAAATTATTTTGATCAAATGACCGATTTAATGAAACATTATTACAATTATTAAAAAAATTGTCAAATTGACAGTAAAATCTGAAAAAATATCAATAAAGGTATTATCCGAATGAATATCCACAAAGTGGTAAAATTTACTGCAAAATGTTGCAATTGTTTTAAAAAGGCTGTGGTCTGTTCAAGTTTACTTATAATACAATTGTCAATACCTATTAGAAAATTATCTGGATCAAATGACCCATTTGATGTAACATTATTACAGTTATTAAAAAAATTGTCAAATTGACAGTAAAATCTGAAAAAATATCAATAAAAATCTTATCCAAATGTATATCCAAAAAGTGGTAAAATTTACTAAAAATGTTGCAATTTTTAAGAAGGCTGTAATTGGTTCAAGTTTACTTCTAATAAAATTGTCAATACATATTACAAAATATCTTGATCAACTGACCGATTTAATATAACTTTATTACAGTTATTGAATAATTGTCAAATTGACAATAAAATCTGAAAAAAAACATCAATAAAGGTAACATCCGAATAAATTTCCAACAAAGTGGTAAAATTAACTGAAAAATGTTGCATTTTTTAATAAGGCTGTGGTTGGTTCAAGTTCACTTCTATTGCAATTGTCGATACATATTACAAAATTATCTTGATCAAATGACTGATTTAATGTAACATTGTTACAAGCTTAAAACAAATTGTCAAATTGACAGTAAAATCTGAAAAATATCATTAAAGGTGTTATCCGAATGAATATCCACAAAGTTGTAAAATTTACTGCAAAATGTTGCAATTTTTTAAAAAGGCTGTGGTTGGTTCAAGTTTACTTCTAATACAATTGTCGATACATATTACAAAATTATCTTGATCAAATGACCAATTCAATGTAACATTATTACAATTATTAAAAAAATTGTCAAATTGACAGTAAAATCTGAAAAAATATCAATAAAGGTATTATCCGAATGAATATCTACAAAGTGGTAAAATTTACTGAAAATGTTGCAATTTTTTAAGAAGGCTGTGGTTAATTCAAGTTTACTTCTAATACAATTGTCGATACAAATTACAAAATTATTTTGATCAAATGACCGATTTAATGAAACATTATTACAATTATTAAAAAAATTGTCAAATTGACAGTAAAATCTGAAAAAATATCAATAAAGGTATTATCCGAATGAATATCCACAAAGTGGTAAAATTTACTGCAAAATGTTGCAATTGTTTTAAAAAGGCTGTGGTCTGTTCAAGTTTACTTATAATACAATTGTCAATACCTATTAGAAAATTATCTGGATCAAATGACCCATTTGATGTAACATTATTACAGTTATTAAAAAAATTGTCAAATTGACAGTAAAATCTGAAAAAATATCAATAAAAATCTTATCCAAATGTATATCCAAAAAGTGGTAAAATTTACTAAAAATGTTGCAATTTTTAAGAAGGCTGTAATTGGTTCAAGTTTACTTCTAATAAAATTGTCAATACATATTACAAAATATCTTGATCAACTGACCGATTTAATATAACTTTATTACAGTTATTGAATAATTGTCAAATTGACAATAAAATCTGAAAAAAAACATCAATAAAGGTAACATCCGAATAAATTTCCAACAAAGTGGTAAAATTAACTGAAAAATGTTGCATTTTTTAATAAGGCTGTGGTTGGTTCAAGTTCACTTCTATTGCAATTGTCGATACATATTACAAAATTATCTTGATCAAATGACTGATTTAATGTAACATTGTTACAAGCTTAAAACAAATTGTCAAATTGACAGTAAAATCTGAAAAATATCAATAAAGTTTATCCTAATGAAAATTCAAAAAGTGGTAAAATTTACTGCAAAATGCTGCAATTTTTTAAAAAGGCTGTGGTTGGGTCAAGTTTACTTCTTAAACAATTGTCAATACATATTACAAAATTATCTTGATCAAATGACCGATTTAATGTAACATTATTACACTTATTAAAAAAATTGTCAAATAGACAGTACAATCTGAAAAAATATCAATAAAGGTACTATCCGAATGAATATCCAAAAAGTGGTAAAATTTACTGAAAAATGTTGCAATTTTTTAATAAGGCTGTGGTTGATTAAAGTTTACTTTTAATACAATTGTCGATACAAATTACAAAATTATCTTGATCAAATGACCGATTTAATGTAAATAAAGGCAACAGTAGTATACCGCTGTTCAAAACTCATAAATCCATGGACAAAAACAAAATCGGGGTAACAAACTAAAACCGAGGGAAACGCATTAAATATAAGAGGAGAACAACGACATAACACCGAAACGTAACACACACAGAAACGGACCAAGCATCAGACAAAACACCACGAGAATAACAAATATAACATGAAAACCAAATACATGAATTTGGGATAGACAAGGACCGTGCCACGTCTTATCTCAATTTCTCAAAAATAAGAGAAAACACAAACGACTCAACGTTAAAATGCAACACACACAGAAACGAACAATAATATAACAATGGCCATCTTCCTGACTTGGTACACGACACTTTTAAAGGGGAATAAAAGTGGTGGGTTGAACCTGGTTTTGTGGCATGCCAAACCTCGCACTTTAATGTAAGATCATTACAATTACTAAAAAAAATTGTCAAATTGACAGTAAAATCGGAAAAATATCATTTAAGGTGTTATCCGAATGAATATCCACAAATTGGTAAAATTTACTGCAAAATGTTGCAATTTTTTAAGAAGGCTGTGGTTGGTTCAGGTTTACTTCCTATACAAATGTCGATAGATATTACAAAATTATCTTCATCAAATGACCGATTTAATGTAACATTTTTACAGTTATTAAAATAATTGTCAAATTGACAGTAAAATCTGAAAAAATATCAATAAAGGTAACATCCGAATGAACATCCGACAAAGTCGTAAAATTAACTGAAAAATGTTGCAATTTTTAATAAAGAAAGGCTGTGGTTGGTTCAAGTTTACTTCTAATAAAATTGTCAATACATATTACAAAATTATCTTGATCAAATGACCGATTTAATGTAACATTATTACAGTTATTGAAATAATTGTCAAATTTACAGTAAAATCTGAAAAAATATCAATACAGGTATTATCCGAACGAACATCCAACAAAGTGGTAATATTAACTGAAAAATGTTGCATTTTTTAATAAGGCTGTGGTTGGTTCAAGTTCACTTCTATTGCAATTGTCGATACATATTACAAAATTATCTTGATCAAATGACTGATTTAATGTAACATTGTTACAAGCTTAAAAAAAATTGTCAAATTGACAGTAAAATCTGAAAAATATTGATAAAGTTATTATCCTAATGAAAATCCAAAAAGTGGTAAAATTTACTGCAAAATGCTGCAATTTTTTAAAAAGGCTGTGGTTGGGTCAAGTTTACTTCTTAAACAATTGTCAATACATATTACAAAATTATCTTGATCAAATGACCGATTTAATGTAACATTATTACACTTATTAAAAAAATTGTCAAATAGACAGTACAATCTGAAAAAATATCAATAAAGGTACTATCCGAAAGAATATCCACAAAGTGGTAAAATTTACTGCAAAATGTTGCAATTTTTTAAGAAGGCTGTGGTTGGTTCAGGTTTACTTCTAATACAATTGTCGATAGATATTACAAAATTATCTTGATCAAATGACCGATTTAATGAAACATTATTACAATTATTAAAAAAATTGTCAAATTGACAGTTAAATCTGAAAAAATATCAATCAAGGTATTATCCGAATGAATATCCACAAAGTGGTAAAATTTACTGCAAAATGTTGCAATTTTTTTTAAAAGGCTGTGGTTGGTTCAAGTTTACTTCTAATAAAATTGTCAATACATATTACAAAATTATCTTGATCAAATGACCGATTTAATGTAACATTATTACACTTATTAAAAAAATTGTCAAATAGACAGTACAATCTGAAAAAATATCAATAAAGGTACTATCCGAATGAATATCCAAAAAGTGGTAAAATTTACTGAAAAATGTTGCAATTTTTTTAAAAAGGCTGTGGTCTGTTCAAGTTTACTTCTAATACAATTGTCAATACCTATTAGAAAATTATATTGATCAAATGACCGATTTAATGTAACATTATTACAATTATTAAAAAATTGTCAAATTGACAGTAAAATGTGATAAAATATCAATAAAGGTAACATCCGAATAAATTTCCAAAAAAGCGGTAAAATTTACTGAAAAATGGTGCATTTTTTAAAAAGAAAGGCTGTGGTTGGTTCAAGTTTACTTCTAATAAAATTGTCAATACATATTACAAAATTATCTTGATCAACTCACCGATTTAATGTAAGATTATTACAGTTATTGAACTAATTGTCAAATTGACAGTAAAATCTGAAAAAATATCAATAAAGGTAACATCCGAATGAACATCCGACAAAGTCGTAAAATTAACTGAAAAATGTTGCAATTTTTAAAAAAGAAAGGCTGTGGTTGGTTCAAGTTTACTTCTAATAAAATTGTCAAAACATATTACAAAATTATCTTGATCAACTGACCGATTTAATGTAACATTATTACAGTTATTGAAATAATTGTCAAATTTACAGTAAAATCTGAAAAAATATCAATACAGGTATTATCCGAACGAACATCCAACAAAGTGGTAAAATTAACTGAAAAATGTTGCAATTTTTTAATAAGGCTGTGGTTGGTTCAAGTTCACTTCTATTGCAATTGTCGATACATATTACAAAATTATCTTGATCAAATGACTGATTTAATGTAACATTGTTACAAGCTTAAAAAAAATTGTCAAATTGACAGTAAAATCTGAAAAATATCAATAAAGTTATTATCCTAATGAAAATCCAAAAAGTGGTAAAATTTACTGCAAAATGCTGCAATTTTTTAAAAAGGCTGTGGTTGAGTGAAGTTTACTTCTTAAACAATTGTCAATACATATTACAAAATTATCTTGATCAAATGACCGATTTAATGTAACATTTTTACAGTTATTGAAATAATTGTCAAATTGACAGTAAAATCTGAAAAAATATCAATAAAGGTAACATCCGAATGAACATCCGACAAAGTCGTAATATTAACTGAAAAATGTTGCAATTTTTAAAAAAGAAAGGCTGTGGTTGGTTCAAGTTTACTTCTAATAAAATTGTCAAAACATATTACAAAATTATCTTGATCAACTGACCGATTTAATGTAACATTATTACAGTTATTGAAATAATTGTCAAATTTACAGTAAAATCTGAAAAAATATCAATACAGGTATTATCCGAACGAACATCCAACAAAGTGGTAATATTAACTGAAAAATGTTGCATTTTTTAATAAGGCTGTGGTTGGTTCAAGTTCACTTCTATTGCAATTGTCGATACATATTACAAAATTATCTTGATCAAATGACGGATTTAATGTAACATTGTTACAAGCTTAAAAAAAATTGTCAAATTGACAGTAAAATCTGAAAAATATCAATAAAGTTATTATCCTAATGAAAATCCAAAAAGTGGTAAAATTTACTGCAAAATGCTGCAATTTTTTAAAAAGGCTGTGGTTGAGTGAAGTTTACTTCTTAAACAATTGTCAATACATATTACAAAATTATCTTGATCAAATGACCGATTTAATGTAACATTTTTACAGTTATTGAAATAATTGTCAAATTGACAGTAAAATCTGAAAAAATATCAATAAAGGTAACATCCGAATGAACATCCGACAAAGTCGTAAAATTAACTGAAAAATGTTGCAATTTTTAAAAAAGAAAGGCTGTGGTTGGTTCAAGTTTACTTCTAATAAAATTGTCAAAACATATTACAAAATTATCTTGATCAACTGACCGATTTAATGTAACATTATTACAGTTATTGAAATAATTGTCAAATTTACAGTAAAATCTGAAAAAATATCAATACAGGTATTATCCAAACGAACATCCAACAAAGTGGTAATATTAACTGAAAAATGTTGCATTTTTTAATAAGGCTGTGGTTGGTTCAAGTTCACTTCTATTGCAATTGTCGATACATATTACAAAATTATCTTGATCAAATGACTGATTTAATGTAACATTGTTACAAGCTTAAAAAAAATTGTCAAATTGACAGTAAAATCTGAAAAATATCGATTAAGTTATTATCCTAATGAAAATCCAAAAAGTGGTAAAATTTACTGCAAAATGCTGCATTTTTTTAAAAAGGCTGTGGTTGGGTGAAGTTTACTTCTTAAACAATTGTCAATACATATTACAAAATTATCTTGATCAAATGACCGATTTAATGTAACATTATTACAATTCTTAAAAAAATTGTCAAATTGACAGTAAAATCTGAAAAAATATCATTAAAGGTGTTATCCGAATGAATATCCACAAAGTTGTAAAATTTATTGCAAAATGTTGCAATTTTTTAAAAAGGCTGTGGTTGGTTCAAGTTTACTTCTAATACAATTGTCGATACATATTACAAAATTATCTTGATCAAATGACCGATTTAATGTAACATTATTACACTTATTAAAAAAATTTCAAATAGACAGTACAATCTGAAAAAATATCAATAAAGGTACTATCCGAATGAATATCCAAAAAGTGGTAAAATTTACTGAAAAATGTTGCAATTTTTTAAAAAGGCTGTGGTTGATTCAAGTTTACTTTTAATACAATTGTCGATACAAATTACAAAATTATCTTGATCAAATGACCGATTTAATGTAAATAAAGGCAACAGTAGTATACCGCTGTTCAAAACTCATAAATCCAAAATCGGGGTAACAAACTAAAACCGAGGGAAACCCATTAAATATAAGAGGAGAACAACGACATAACACAGAAACGTAACACACACAGAAACGGACCAAGCATCAGACAAAACACCACGAGAATAACAAATATAACATGAAAACCAAATACATGAATTTGGGATAGACAAGGACCGTGCCACGTCTTATCTCAATTTCTCAAAAATAAGAGAAAACACAAACGACTCAACGTTAAAATGCAACACACACAGAAACGAACAATAATATAACAATGGCCATCTTCCTGACTTGGTACACGACACTTTTAAAGGGGAATAAAAGTGGTGGGTTGAACCTGGTTTTGTGGCATGCCAAACCTCGCACTTTAATGTAACATCATTACAATTACTAAAAAAATTGTCAAATTGACAGTAAAATCGGAAAAAAATATCATTTAAGGTGTTATCCGAATGAATATCCACAAATTGGTAAAATTTACTGCAAAATGTTGCAATTTTTTAAGAAGGCTGTGGTTGGTTCAGGTTTACTTCCTATACAATTGTCGATAGATATTACAAAATTATCTTGATCAAATGACCGATTTAATGTAACATTTTTACAGTTATTGAAATAATTGTCAAATTGACAGTAAAATCTGAAAAAATATCAATAAAGGTAACATCCGAATGAACATCCGACAAAGTCGTAAAATTAACTGAAAAATGTGCTGACATGAATTATCATTTATATGGTTATATTTATAAATTAACTGTTTACATAGTAGGTCCTGTATACTAAACAGAGTAGGATTAGTAATTCTGCAGGTCATCTGCATTTCTCGGCCTGCTCCATGCATAAGTGTCTTTTTAATGACAAAAGGTTTTTCTTTCAGAGAATCAAAAACTTTGTCCTGCATTATGGTAACCTCTGAGCCCGTATCAATCAATGCAGTTACTAGCTTGTCCTGGATTTTTACCTGTACTCTCAACAGTTGAGCAGTCCCAATTGTTCCTACCACTGTAAACCCATTAGATGGTCCCTCTGTAGCTTGGTCCTCTGGCAATTTCATGGTAACTGATTTGCGTTCTGTTTGCTTGTTCTGAGTTGGCGATTTGCTGCCAGGTGAGTTATTTAACTTTGGACAATCTCTTTTGAAATGTCCTAGTTCATGACAATAAAAACATGCCCCGTCTGGGGTTTGTGACCTTCGGTTACCAGTACGATTATTATAACCACCTCTTCTACCTTGACCACGTCCACGTGAGGTATTATCTGATCTATAGTCCCGACTGGGCGAAGTACCACTAGATCTGTTTGAATGTCGCATTTCCTCTGTAAGTGTAGCCATTGAGGACAGTAGGCTTTGCATCTGTTGCATGCTCTGTTGTTGCTCTTCTCGTTGTTGACGAAGCTGTTGCTCCATTTGAGATACTCGTGTGTCTATGTTTGATTTAGACGAGCCTACCCCGTGCACTGATGGTGTGTCACTAACTTGTGCAGTTGGTGTTGGAGCTGACGCCTGTTTGACTTCATGTGTTTTTCCTTGAGCAATGTGGGCTTGCACCGCCTTTCTTGAATGCTGATACCACTTTATTATATCAATTGCATTTTCAACCGATACTGGTTTAAATCCACATGCGTGTTGTCCAGCCTCTGGGTCGTTGCAACCTTGACAAAATTTCATTACTGCTTGTTTTGTCATGTACTCTTCAGAAAGGTCTTTGAAGGATTGTGTTGCCAGAGATAATACACGATCCGCCCAATCCGCCAGGGATTCCTCTGTCTTTTGGGTAATAGTCTGAAACTGTATCTGTGAAGTTTCTTGTGGTTCTTGAAAACCAAAGCGTTTCACCATTTTAGTCACTACTGTACTAAAAGCAATGTCTTTGTTGGATTCCAGTAGCACTGTATAAAAATCACTAGCTTTGTCCTCCAAGCACCAACAAAGCTGTTCTCGTTTTTGTTTGTCCGTCCAACCGGCAGCCTCAGCGTACCCGGTGAACTTTGTGTAAAATGCCTTCCAGTTGCCTTTCCCTGTGTACTTAAGGTTCTTGGGCACCGAAAAGAAAAATTTCTTGTCCTGTTTCATTGGAGCTGGCTTCGCTCTATGACGGTTGCTTGAGGAATGGTGACCATCCGTTTCCGACTGACCATGTCTGTCTGACCTCCTTTTGTCATGCTTCTTGCCTGAATTCTTTCGGTGTGGCGATGAGTGTTCACTAGCCTCCTCCTCCACTGGTGAAACATGTCTGCTTGATATATTGAGTCTAGAATGTGTTTTGTTGCTTCTACTCTTATGACGACTCCGACGATACACTACCCCTGATGTAGAACTAGATGAATCAGAATCACTATTTGAGCAGCTCGTAATACTAGACATACTGCGTTGATCCTGAAACTGAGTGTGTGGACGGTTATTGTACAGCTGTTGTTGTGGGTACACTGGCAAGTGTGGAGCTGTGTCATAATACCCTGATTGAGTCATTCCTTGTACAAGATTTGGTGCTGTTGAAGGCTGATAGGGCCTCCCTTGCTGATATGGTATATTTCCAAATGGCTGTTGAGTCTAATGTATAGGTGCAGTAACATTTTGGAGATGTTGCACCGGTTGTTGCGTGTAAACTTCCTGTTGGTTCTGTATGGCCTGAGGCGGTTGCCCCTGCTGACCCATTGTGTTGTTGAGTGGTTGTTGAAAACCTGACTGGTTGGTGTTAGGTTGGTATAGACCTGTTCTGTTAAATTGTTGTGTCGGTGGAACATGGCTGTTGATATGTGGTATATTAACTGGATGGCTGATCGGTGGTTGATGTTGTTGATTATCAATCACTCTGTTTTGTTGTCCGGCTGTACCGACTGGAAAGGTATAGTTTTGTTGTCTAGTTGACTGTAGTTGACCTGTTGACCTGGGACAGGGTGGTTGATTGGCCCTGTTGGCGGTCTGTGGAAGTTGTTGATAAGGTTCCCTTTCCCTGACGGGTGGAGTAGACCTAGGTGCAGGTAAAGGGTTTGACCTGTTGATGTTGGGTTGAGGTGGTTGTTGACCTGTAGCCCTGTGGTTGATTGGTTGGTTGGCAACAGTCGGAGGTGACCTGTTGAAACCTTGTTGAGTAGGCAATTGTCCGGTAAGCACGGATGTGCCGTGTGATTGATGTGGTACGTTGCTAATGGTATGCCGGGTTGATTGTTGAATTGATTGTTGAATTGGTTGTGTGTTGGTGACTGTATGATCACCAAGTAGATGAACGGCTCTAGTATTGGATCGCGGGTAGTTGTCATTATGTTCAACAGGGAGTTGAACAGCTTGCTGTCTTTGTTGGTTGTGGTTGATGACCTGTTCAACAGGTAGTTGAACAGCTTGTTGACGCTGGTTGATACGTTCAACAGGTAGTTGAACAACTGGTTGAGGTTGTTGGTTGAAGTTGACTGTATGTTCAACAGGCAGTTGAACAACTGGTTGAGGTTGTTGGTTGAAGTTGACTGTGTGTTCAACAGGTAGTTGAACTGTTGGTTGTGGCGGTTGAATATAGTTGACAGAATTTTCTAACAACCTACTGCGCTGATTGATTGGTTCCCTAGTCTGGCTCTGTTGGAACCTGTCGTTGAGGTGGGTGTTCTCGAAATGTTGCTCTTTCATAGCAGTTGACGACTCGTACTCTGTACAATGTTCACCCACTAACCTTGGTTGTTGATTCAGCTGAACCTCTATCATAGTGGTGCTATCATGCTGAATACTCATAGACCGATCTAGACTTGGCAAATCTGGCTTATCTGACGGTTCATATTCTACATAATGTGGTCCGTATGCTGGGTCAATTACTTCTGGTTGTAAAGTTCGGCTGGGAAGTAACGATTCCTCACTACAGGACAGATTATCGTCAAAAATTCTGCAACGGTCCATCTCCTGGGTTGGATATTCATTTTCCTCGATGCATGAGAGCATGGATCTCATTGACGTGCGATCAACCTGCGAATTCCACACTGTATCCATGGCAATCTCCGAGTCAGAAAAAACCGGTTGATTTAAATAAGGTTTTTGATAAATTTCGACCCCCTGGACAGGTGCCTGTGTGGAACCGTGTTGGTCTATCCACCTCTGTGTATCGGTGTTAAATTCTTGCAAATGAGCAATTTCCCGTCTAATAGTACCCGGGGTGAAGGGTGTGGACACAAAATTTGCTGCCCCTCCCTCGTGTGATTTTACATGTGTATCTGTCTCATAGTCTTGTGACTCATGTGGCTGACCTTGATACCTGACATCAACATTGTCCATGTCATTGAATTCACAAGGAGAAAAATCAATCATATCGGACACAAGGGACATTTTATTTTTCATATATGGTATTTGGGCCAATATTTCTGGTGTAATTGTTATGCCATTATTTTTCATTACTATAATTCTACGAGCAGTAGCCGTACCAATGCCAGGTACATGTAGGAGAACAGACTCCGGACTGGAGTTTATTTTGATTTTAAACCCACTCATTGTGCTGAATATTAACCTATAGTCAGTGATACTTTCACTATAAATAAATGACAAAACAATAACAAAATAATAAACAAGTCTTTATTGATTTAAATCCCGTTTACAAATAGCAAAGATGTGTATTGCATATGTAAACAAATCACGGAAATCACTTCCGGTATTGATCTCAAGTATCGCTGTTACCTGGTAACACGAAATCACGCGAGACTCAATCTGAAAAAATCAATGACTTGAACAAAGTTTGAAAACTTTCACAGACAGTGAAAAACTTATCTTACAACGCTTTTCTCAATAAGGTATCGCTTCTAAAGCCTTTCTTTTAAGCCTAATCCCAATTGCAAAGTCTCAGAATAGCCAATTTAATTCTGCCAATCACGCTTGATTGCACCTGGTCAGAATCCCCTGACCAAAATGGCTAACTAGGTCACACCATGTGTGTTCGAACCACCCGCAACTACCAATAATGTGGTGTTCGTCTTGGGGAAAGACTATTTCCCTTGAAAGGACCCGACCTGGACTTTATATATATAGAAGGACTTAGGCTTAAGTACTGTAATTACCTATTACTCGGGCGTTGTTACTGTTTCTTCGTGGTTAACGTCTAACCTCGTTGACCATTAGATTTGAAGAGGGCGCTGCAGGCGTGCGCAGGCTCTGACATCCGCTGTATCCAACCAGAGGCCCATTGGTGTCCATCGTCTACTCCTGGCAGGGAGAATGGTATCAGTTGTCTACTCCTAATAGGGAGAACCCGGGCTTAGGGTAAAGATACAACATTCCAAAACACCTCGTGCTGAGTCACTAAAGTCGAGCGCACCCTAAAAGGCGTACTTGATTTTGGCCATATTTATACTTGTCTTAACCAATAACTACATTTATAAACTTGATTTAAGGAAATCAATGCTAGCACTGCATGCAATAATCCTATATCTATCAGTCATCAAATTGCCAAATATGAGAGTATAAGGATAAAGGCTGTGGATTTTCTATAAAAATCTTGATTTATTTGCCACAAAGTCCTCTTTTTCTATAAAATGCAATGGAACAGTAAAAAATAATGCTTTGCATCAAGTTTCCCCTTGGAATATATACAAAATGGCCTATCTCTATTATTCATTATATCTGTAGTTTTGATACAATTGAAGTTTGAAAAGTTCGTACAAAAATGGCTTCAGAAGGGTACATAAACCTTAATAACAACATTTTCGTATTATAACATCTTTTATCAGTACCGTTGTGCAAATCTTTAGACTGATATAATTTTTTCCTTATCTGCATAGTATCGCCTATTCTAGACGAATGTAGGACAGAAAGTCACAGGACAAAAAGTCACAGACAAAAAGTCACGGACAAAAAGTCACAGGACAAAAAGTCAAAATTCATTTTTTTCTGATTATTTTCTTTGAATAAAAAACGTTTATTTCTACAAAAATATTTTGGGATTTTTATTGAACTATTGTATATAAACCAACTTTGTAAACACAATATATCAAAAAAATATCAAAGATGATCAAATAATTGTTAAACAAACAATATGTCAAAGTGACTTGGCACTTAAAAGGCTTCATGGTGCCTAGAAATCTTTCTTTTTCATGATAAGAATTAAATAAATCTTCATTTTTCAAGTATGATGACACATTTCCGAAACTTTAATATGAATATATGTATTAAAAAGTAAATATTTCAAGATATTTTCTTGTATATTAAAACAATTGTCAACAAATTATTTGTGACTTTTTGTCCTGTGACTTTTTGTCCTACCAAATTTGTGACTTTATGTCCTGTGCCTTTCTGTCCGTTTACCTTCTAGACGATCCGGTACATAGTAAATTTGCTGGTTGGTCGTTTTTATAGACTTATATATATATATTAATAAACTCATCATAGATACCAGGAACAAAATTCAATATGTACCCTAGACGCGCGTTTCGTCCACAACAGACTTACCAGTGACGCTCGAAACAAACATGTCATAAAAGACCAAAGAAAGTACGAAGTTGAAGAGCATTGAGGGTAAAAAAATCCTAAAAGTTTTGCGAAAAACAGCTTATAACCTATAATGGTTTACTTTTTAAATTGTTATTTGTATGGAGAGTTGTCTCATTGGCACTCACACCACATCTTCCTATATCTATGTAATATATTCCTGAGGCAGAAAAGCTTTAGTTAAGATCAAATAATAGTAAAAGTGATAAAACTACAAATACATATATAACTGGAAAGCTCTAAGGGACCACACTGTTTTCAATCATTCAGAAATAAACTCATTGAAAAAGTAGCTATACAACTCAAACTTATTGAAAAGTGGCTATACAACTGTGGCTATATATAATTTATTGGGTAAAATACAAAGATCTATTGTCATGACAAGCTACTGCACAAATATTTGGTAGGACAGGCTGTACTAACCCTGCATTACAAATGGTATTTTCAAGTATTCATTGTGATTTGAACTATCAAATACAAACACTGTTGTCTTAACTAAACCGTTAAGCAAAACAATGCAAACATTATGAGGAACAATACGAAAAATGCTGTTGGGAGGGAAAGTTGCAGGAGGTATCATCTTTCAATGATGAGTCTTGTGAAGACGACACGCGCGTCTGGCATACTAAATTATAATCCTGGTACCTTCGATAACTATTTACAACTTTGATTACTCTTTACTTATTTCTTTTTCAATACCAATGTTTTGCTTTTGGCACAGTTTATAAAAATACACATGGCAAGTGGTTCCATCCCAGATAGGACGAGCACTTAACATTAGTTTTCACAATTCCAATCCAAAGAGCATGCATTACCGTTGTGAAATGAGTTTTCATTGATTTTCTTAACTACTCATCACATCAATCATTGCTTCTTTTGTAAAAAACTGTTCAACAATTAAAAGGTCTACACAGTCATCAATAAGAGCACTTGAAAAAGCAAGGTCCCGGACTTCGTTTTGAAATACTTTTTTCTTTATCATCAAAAACTGTTCTTCCTTTTTAATCTCCAAGAATCCACTGTAATATTGCTGTTAAAGAGAAAAAAAATCATGTAAAACTTATTAAATAAAATATTGCTTTTCATAACTAACATGTACGCAAAAAAAAAAATGAAAAATTTATTAAGATAATTACCTTCTTTGTATTTGAATTACTGAAAAACTGCTGAATATGCATTGATTTGATCGAAAGGCTTGTGAATTTCTCTGGTGGATGTTTTATACCATTTTCAGCACATGGTTTTAAAAAGTGTATCTAGAAGACATAGTTCGTCTGAACCAGATATTTTGTCAAAGTATTTTATTACCATCTCATTTCTCTGACATGCCGTAATTTAATCACTACTATCAAATATGTGGTAGATGTCTAATAAGTTGTCCTCTTGTATTAATGAGTTTAGCAACGATTTCTTATTAATCTCAGAATTCTGCTGAAAGAATTGTTTAACAAGTTCTGTTGATTGTCCAACATATAATCTTTGGAGAGACTTGAGAGACACTTTTTTAATTGCGTCACTTGCAGGTGATAAACTGGTAATGTGCTCAGGTTCCAGGAGTCAATAGACATTATTGACCTCCCTGATGTCTTTGTAATTGTGAGCATCTTCAGCTTCTGAAAATTGTTTAATTTGGTGATTAACTTCCCTGAATCTGCATATTGTAGCTGTAAAATTATGGAAAACAAATGTATAAAGTTTAATGTTAAGAGTCAATAAATTAAATGGTAGGTCAGTTTTGTTTCTTTTTTAAGTGGTGTATGGAAACAGATTGAAATCGAACAGTGTGTTGCAAACTTATGGCAATTGTTCAAGGGATTCATCTGATTTACTGAAAGAAACAATTTGAATACTGACATTTCTTTCAAACTAGGTTGTGCATTTTTCTGTATTGTCAGATGATCGTCCTGATAAATAAATTGTAAGTCATAACTGTAATGCTGTGTTTTAATTTGGACAAACATATAAAGTCTAGGTAAGTTGTTTGTACATTTTAAGATTTGTTGACAATGTGTGTAACTAACTTTACTAAAACAAAGCATGTTTTTGTTCCCAGTTGGCATGTCATACTTGAAAAACTGGAGAAAATATCATTCAGAGGCTAATATTCCTGCTCATTCCAGTGAAAGTGAGAACAATGAACAATCAATTGAAGTTTTCATAAAAAATGTTGAGCCATCAATCAAAAATAAAATTGATCCCGTATTAAAGTTTATTGTAGTAACAAATTACTTAAACTATCATTTTTCTTTCGACATTACGTTCCCCGCTGGAGCCTCCACATCTATTTATCAATGTTCATACCCGCAAGTTAAAACCAGATTCCGCGTGCTTACTTAGTATTTAAACTTATTTTCCGTCAACCTTTAAAACAATTACCTTTTTATAACAATATTTATAAAGCCGTGAACATATTTTGGATTCTAGTATTTATTTTAAAGTTTAAATAGATGATTGTAGTATTCTAAAGTTTAGGCAACAACCATTTTCTTATCTGGGGGGGGCCTGGGATTTTTTTGAAAAAAATATTTTGATGGCCTAGCTGACCGAAAAAAAAATTATATTTTGCACTGAAGCTGAAAAAAATTTAATGCTGTCACCTGCTTGAAATGTTTTTGTTTTGCACTGCTGAATTTGAGAATGGTGAAACTATTAACAGACGAGACAGTGAAACAGCAGATTAAAAACATCTGTCCAGTATACAGATTAAGCTAAGATTTCTATTTATAGATCTTTATACCTTATCACTTTTTGTATGTTCCTATATTAGTGTTTGATCCAGAAATATTTATAAGAATTCCAAATCGACCGCATATATATGTTACTACTATAAACCATACTTAAAACTGCAACTATTATAAACATGAAATGGTCATTTTATAACAGAACATGATATGGTATCATAAGCAGTCTTTTAAGATAGCCCTGATTGTGTATGACACAGACTTGTATACTGGTAGTATTTTCCGTTTGTATCATTCTTTATACCACTTATTTCAATAGAATGTCAATTATCATAGTTGGAAACAGTGGATTTTATAAGTTGGAGCTACTCACTATTTTCCATTACATATGGCAATGGTGGCCACTTCAATTGCAGTATTAAAATTTAAGGATACCTGTATGACGGACTCTGAGAATATCATAATGTAGAAAGTTGGCTAAAAAAAACAACTGAGACAACAGCCAATGCCAGATATAGACAGAGCCATGCACTTTACATTTTACATCAATTAAAAAATTAAAATGAATTTTATGTTAATTTTATGGTTTTGTGAAAAAAAAAAATTGCTTTCCTTCTCTTAAAAAAAAAATTTTTGTCGGATGAAGGTTCTGAAAAAAAATTATGAACACAATAAAAATCCCAGATCAGATTAGTCAGATCACGCGTGCTTACTATTTAAACAATTTGTTTATTTATTACAACATCTTAAAGCCGTGAACATTATTTATAAAAAATTAAACAAACTTTTCTAAATTTACATATAAAATAAAATTGGTACTTGATACTTATTAAACAACAATTGTTAGACTCTTTTCGAACAATATAAGTAGCCCTTAAAAGGGCTGTTTTGAATTGATGTAATCTTGCATTCATCTTCATTTCAGCTTCATGCCCACGACTTACAGTTGGTACTCTGGTGTCTTCAGCTTATCATCAAAATACTAGAGAGACTTGCCTCTGGGAAGATCTCCTGTAGCTCGCCCGTCTACTTGAACTGCTATCGGCAGTACTTTGAAGATATGGTCGATGAAATTGTTACAGATGCTTATGGTCATATCTTCTCTCCAAACAGACTTGATACCATTGATGAGATCTTTTGTTCTTGGTTCTTTTTTGGACAATCTAGACTTCATCATGCTCCACACCATCTCGATTGGGTTAAAATCGGAACTCTGCTGGCCAAACATCCCAAACGTGTACCTTCAGTGGGTGCTTAGGTTTAGGTAGAACTGGAGCAACGGAATCTTTTTCTCGGTAGATGATAACCTTGTTATCGTGCAGTTGCACGGAACATTCGTCAGTGAAGATTATATTGTCAAAGTTATCGTTGTCGGCAATGGCGGCCTTAGAAAACAGAACCCATTTTAACTTGTTTGGTTCTCGAACCATCTGTCCATATCTAGGTGAGGAAGCTGTATAACTGGCTGCTTTAATGACTTTTTTGACAGTTGATTTGCTGGTGTGTGTACCCTTGTCTGCTAAAAGACGCTGAATGTTGGTAGACGTTTGAGTAGGTTTTTTTAGCCAAAGCATTCTTTACAAAGTTGACATCATGATCAGTGATATATTTGAAAGTTGGTAATTTGTCTTCTTCCTTGCTCAAATTTTCGTAGCCTATCTTGCCGCTTTGGTATCTTTTAATGACATGTTTAACGGTACCCCAGGTAACATATATGCTTCGGGCGGCTAGTTTATTTACAATGGCATGAACTGGCCAGCTCTGTCTATACAAAGCGATGATTTCTAGTTTGTCGTGATGTGTAAGCTTAAACTTCGGCATGGTATGTGAAGATATCGAACTATACTGATAAGTTAAATTTACAAATGCTATTTAAATGCATCCCCTAACATGGCTTGTGTATTGCACGGGAATTGACCAGGAGTCGACTTGTCTGGGTGAACACCTGTAGACCATCATCTGGTTACATTAATACACATGTCAAATTAATCGTGAGAAAGAAAGTTGAAACTTCAAATCGTGTGTTACTCACACTAGCCCCATACGGCTTTTGTAAAAGAGCATTTCATATCAATTAAAGAAGCATAAAAAACGGATACACAACAAAACAACTAAATATACTTTAAATAAAATAATAAACTAATGAGTGGATGTAGATATTTTACTCATAAATCTATATTGTTTTCACTCTTAATTGATCATATTAATTTCAGATCATTAAGATATTAATTACCCATCATCTTAACTTAAAAGGCTTCATTTAATCCGATTTCGTTAAAATATTTCTGAATTTAAAGATTACATTTTCAACATGAAGACAAGAATTTATCTTCAATAATTGTTTAGCATATTTGTTAGTATAAATTAAACACATGAAGTATTAGATTAGAAAGATACTTTCTATGTATAATTTATAAATATATATATATATAAAAACGGGGAAAAACAAAAAAAAAGAAATAAATAAAAAGAGATTCTGAGAATAATGAGGTCCTTAAATATAAAGAATAAAGAATAATGGACAAAAAGTTTAAAGAATAGTGAAAATGAATACTAATTTAATAAAATACAAAATTAAACCGAAGGACCTCCATTTAGACCCCCATAAATACATTGCATAAGTTTTGTCACTGGCGTATATTAAACGCTGAAAATTATTAGCAATTTACCTACTTCGACAATAAAATGAAACAATTTCCATATATGGTTTATTAAATGAGGTGTTACGAATATTGACCTGAAATAATAAATACTTAAAATAATTAATAATTAACTTTTGAAATTTAATTGGAAATTAAGTATTGAATAATAGTATAATTATATCAAAGGAAATCCACACAAGCTGTGCAATTGTTTGATGTCCTGAAATGAACTCATAATTTTATTCTGACTTCAAAGAATGTTTTTATTTCAAAGATTGTTTATTTTTTCCTCAAAGACTTTATTTTACTTGAGCTGTTTTCATTAATAAAATTTATAATAATTTAATATAAATATAAATATAACTATATTTTTTCATTAATCATTATAATCAGTATGGCTATCAGAGCTGCTACACGAGAATTCAGTTTCTTGTAAAGTATGATGATGACACTATCCACACAGGTCCTAGAATAAAGATTGTTACAGAAGGCCGTGACCGCATTGACGAGCGGTACCCAGTCATTTACGGCACTAGCTACGACAACCCAGAAACAGCTGAGGTATTAGACACGGAAGATTACATCCTTATGAAACAGAAAGAAACTGAGTATGCAGTTGCTCCGTCATCGCCACTATCACCACCAGAGTCGCCAGCTAAATCAGCTTCATCACCTGACTCGCAACCAGATACAGAATTTACAATACGCAAAAAAAAACCGGGTGATTCGTCGTGCACCTAAGGTTAAAAGAGTGAAGCAACTAGCTGTCATGTAAAGCACAGGAGAGGGGACCAGCGACCCGTATTAGTTCAGGTCGCCGTCAGTTTTGCCGGAACTTCCACCTCATCTTTCTGCTCCAACACCACCTTCACCAACTACTCCAGCACTCCGCCACCAGTGTGTAAAGCAGCTACTACTCAAACAACACCAACAAACAAGGACCCACCTGCTTTTTCACTACAACAGTCTCTTCAAGCTATTGAAAAACAGATGCAACTCTCCAACACCAGAATAGCCGAGATGGAAAGACTAATGATAAACCAAGGCAATATAATTAAAGAGCAAGGCAATATTATTAAAGAGATAGCTTCAAAACAGAAAACTGCCCATCTTACGCCTTTACCAATAACTCCAATCAGACTACCAAATACTCTAGCTACACCCACAACTCCGAGAATTCCTCAACCTCTACCAGATTTGCCACAAACACCTACATCATCTTTACCAGACTCGCCTCAACCTCAGCCACTTATGCAACGCCTAGACATTCCCAAGCACCTGCGTCTAACAGAAGATGACTTGAGCAAGTATTCCAACTGTGGAACAAACCCTGAATCGTTTGGGGTTTTATTGCTGAAGCACTTTTTCCCGGAATTATTCACATCAGATCAACTCCGTATCCATTATTCGTATAGGGGCGGTGGTAAACTCAGCAAAAGGCCATTATAAGACAACAGAAAGAATGTGATTAAGAGGTATGTCACTGCACTCTTCCCATCAGTCAACACAGAGTAAGCCTATCATGCTTTAGTTGTTGGGAAGTTGAACCAGTATCTTCGTCGACCAGTCCAACCAGCCACCAGGAAGTGTTAAAAACGTTTATGTGCGACATTATTAAATAATAAAATGTTTTATCTGTGTAATATATCATCATCATTACATGCTATACATTTTGTTTTATTAATGAATTAAATCTCATATTCACTTGTTCCATTCTTGTTCTGCAATTATTTAAATAGAATATTTACATTTCTACCGACGGCAAAACATAGAAAATTACAACATAGGAACAACAAAAAAATCAGATCATCTATTTCATATTTAAATACATTTTAATTAGTCATTATTGGGCCTTGAATCGTAATCTTCTTAAGTTATTATTTGCGTTCTATTCAGTAATACTATACCATCAACCTTACACCGGCAGACACACAAAAAAAGGAAGGAAAATTCACAACTTGACTATTAAAGAAACATCAAACTATACAAGTATCACTGTATATTTCCCGTTAATCTGTTTGAAACCATCTTTTTTTTTAATACAATTAAAATAATGTACGCCGTGTTTATTCCGAACTTTAAAGCAGATCTCCAAATATATTATTTCAATGGGAATCTGGGAAATGACTGATAAATATAAACATAAAATAGTTAAAGAAGACTACAGCTACATGAATGTAAATGGATTAAATTTCTAATCTGGTAAATCAATTGTTAATGGAGCTCGATCAAGAGCCCCAGAAACCGCACAATACTGTCAATCATTCCACATCAAATTTAATCAGGAATGATTTTCCCACGGTCGTTCAGTAAGGTCACCTGGGTTTACTGTTACGATATTTCCCGCCATATAAAAATCTTGTGCAATGGACAAAATCGATCTTTAATATGTCCATTTTTAACCGGATTTTTGTGACAAAAATGTCGGTTATTGGTTTGGGGATGTACGGCGGGCGGTCGGGCAGTCGGGCGGGCGGCAATCAAATGTTGTCCGTGCATTAACTCATGAACCGTTCAGCCAAAGCTTTTAAAATTTTAATATGTTGTTACTGACAACTAAATGAAGGTCAAGTTCAATAATGGCGATTTTGACTTTTACCGTTCAGGAGTTATGGTTCTTGAAAGATTGAAAAATGGAGTTTTCAGTCGTGTCCGTGCATTTACGCATGAACTGTTCTACCAAAGCTTCCCAAATTTTAATATGTTGTAACTGATGACACAATAGAGGTCAAGTTAAATAATGACGATTTTGACTTTTACCGTTCAGGAGTTATGGTTCTTGAAAGATTGAAAAATTGTGTTTCCAGTCGTGTCCGTGCATTTTCTCATGAACCATTCAACCAAAGCTTTTGAAATTTTTATATGTTGTTACTGATGACAAAATAGAGGTCTAGTTCAAAAATGACGATTTTGACGCTTACCGTTCAGGCGTTATGGTTCTTGAAAGATTGTAAAATGGCGTTTACTCATGAACCATTCAATCTAAGCTTTTCAAATTTTAATATGTTGATACTGATGACAAAATGAAGGTCAAATTTGATATTGACGATTTTCGCTTACACCATTCATCTGTAATGGTTTATGTGATATTGCCAGGACACAAATAAATATTAATAAATCCGGTTTGCTGTCGTTGTGACAGCCTCTTGTTAGCATTCAATATTGTGAGTAAAGTCAAGTTAAAGTTCAACCACGTGGACACGCTGTTGATCAAAAATATATGTTTTTCTTTTCACGGCAAATATTTTTTTAGATTGCTGTCAAAGATTTAACATACAAGTATACATGGATTGTGCGTAAATTAATATTATGAGTCAATACTATACAGCACCGTTAAATTATTTAAATGAGAGGAATTGCATTACTTTGCAATATTTTGCATGTACTGGGTCAAACTAAAACGTACGCAGCAGCACTTTGCACATCATTCTGCTTATCAATGGGATGACATGGGAAATAAATCAGTTAAACAAAAATAACCTTATAGAATAAAAATATATTTAAACTTTTTTATGCAAACAAATAAGAAAAAGATCCAAAGCAACAAGGAACATAAAATAAAAATAATTTTGAGAAAAAAACAAAGATTGATTGATTGATTGTTGGTTGCTTAATGTCCAGTGGCAAATATTTCATGCATATTCAGGACGAGAACAAGTTCACAATAAATACAATAGGTAGGTTGATACAATAGAGGCCATTTGGGATGATGGTCGGGGAAATTTTGATTGCCACTGGAAAATGAGGGTATATTGGATAGGGACAGAAATTTAGCCTTGCAACAGGCCACCTACGGACCCCTCAAAGAGTTGTTGCAAGGGTTCTTAACGTGCAAAGAGCGTGGCACTCTCTTTACGCGAGGCATCGGATTTAACGTCCCCTTCTGACCGGACGTGACTGCGAACTTGATACATCCCGCACAGCCAAACGGACGCCCCACTTCGGCAGGCGTTTTACTGCCGGTCGGGAGAAGACCAAGTGACCATATTTCTATACCCAGTCACCCTTGGGGTTTAAAAAAATATATATATAGCAGTTGCAATATAAAAACCATCAATAAAAAAATGCGCTATTTTTATTAAAACAAAGTGTTCTCCAGTACTTCACCTGTAAAAATATTTTATGTCAAATACGATGTAGAACTTATATAATCAATAAAGTGACTGAGTGGTTAAAATTACAGGTAACCTAATTCTGAAATCAGTGAATCGTAATTCTAGTAGCACGGATTAAGAGGAAAGGAAAAGTATATTACCATTCACACCTGGATCTGTTGATTAATGACCATACTACCTACCATAAAAATGTCTGATTATTCATATCCGACTAGACGGATTAAGACATCCATAAAAATAAGTCCCTACCCGTACTGTACGGAAACCAATATTTCATAGGTGTTCAAGTCATAATGACCAGATTTATGCACGGTTGATCACATTTGCACTTGACATGCCATTTGTGGCAATAATCATTGTTTATGTGTTTATAACATTTAGTAACAGACAACTTAAGTTAGAGAACAGAAACAAATATTACTGTAATTTATCCATTGGTACAGTAAAGTGAAGCTAAAAACAAATCAAACTTCATCTGTGTTTTGTGGTTATATGCATTGATATGGCAGGGGCATATAAATCATCTGCTCGTAGTTTTGTGTTTCCTCATAATCAAATCTTACAGTGAAATTTGGAGACTGAATAGACATTCTTGCAACCTGAAAATGATTATATAGGAATGACTTGTGACATTTACCTTTACAAATGTAGTTACCTATCATAATCAGTTTTGCTAAATATGAACTGGTGACCAAAAGGGATTTATAAATAAATCCTTCCAATCTCAACTTGATTTTGTATCATAATAAATGCATGTTACATAACAAAAAATATAAATAATAGCTCTGTTCTGTTGTATCATCACAGAAAGGAAATAATTACCCTAAATTCAGGAAACTTCAAAATTGTTCGAATTTTAACAGCTGCATCACATCCACTCTTTTTACTGTTCTGTACAAGGCAACGCCTTTTACCACTGCTAGCTGTGTAATCATGGTCTATGTTGGGTGTTGTCTTAAAATTAGTAATATAATTAGCATTCAAAATTAGTGGACATCAATTTTTAGTTAAGTGAATCAAACTAAACAATTCTTTAAATTTCTTCTATAAAAGCATGCAAAACAAAACATTGATCAACTTGCTTGCTATGTTTGCTTGGTTGTTTGCAAACAATTGGTAGGCGGAGTTTATGTGTGTTTTTAGCTCACCTGGCCCGAAGGGCCAAGTGAGCTTTTCTCATCACTTGGCGTCCGTCGTCCGTCGTCGTCCGTCGTCCGTCGTCCGTCGTCCGTCGTCGTCGTCGTCCGTCGTCGTTAACTTTTACAAAAATCTTCTCCTCTAAAACTACTGGGCCAAATCAAACCAAACTTCGCCACAATCATCATTGGGGTATCTAGTTTAAAAAATGTGTGGCGTGACCCGGTCAACCAACCAAGATGGCCGCCACGGCTAAAAATAGAACATAGGGGTAAAATGCAGTTTTTGGCTTATAACTCAAAAACCAAAGCATTTAGAGCAAATCTGACATGAGGTAAAAATGTTTATCAGGTCAAGATCTATCTGCCCTGAAATTTTCAGATGAATCGGTCAATCGGTTGTTGGGTTGCTGCCCCTGAATTGGTAATTTTGAGGAAATTTTGCTGTTTTTGGTTATTATCTTGAATATTATTATAGATAGAGATAAACTGTAAACAGCAATAATGTTCAGCAAAGTAAGATCTACATATAAGTCAACATGACCAAAATGGTCAGTTGACCCGTTTAGGAGTTATTGCCCTTTATAGTCAATTTTTAACCATTTTTCGTTAATTAAAGTAATCTTTTACAAAAATCTTCTCCTCTGAAACTACTGGGCCAAATTAATCCAAACTTAGCCACAATCATCTTTGTGGAATCTAGTTCAAAAAATGTGTGGCGTGACCTGGTCAACCAACCAAGATGGCCGCCACGGCTAAAAATAGAACAAAGGGGTAAAATGCAGTTTTTGGCTTATAACTCAAAAACCAAAGCATTTTGAGGAAATCTGACGGGATAAAAATGTTTATCAGGTCAAGATCTATCTGCCCTGAAATTTTCAGATGAATCAGTCAATCGGTTGTTGGGTTGCTGCCCCTGAATTGGTAATTTTGAGGAAATTTTGCTGTTTTTGGTTATTATCTTGAATATTATTATAGATAGAGATAAACTGTAGACAGCAATAATGTTCAGCAAAGTAAGATCTACAAATAAGTCAACATGACCAAAATGGTCAGTTGACCCGTTTAGGAGTTATTGCCCTTTATAGTCAATTTTAACCATTTTTCATAAATTAAATTAATCTTTTACAAAAATCTTCTCCTCTGAAACTACTGGGCCAAATTAATCCAAACTTGGCCACAATCATCTTTGGGGTATCTAGTTTAAAAAATGTGTGGCGTGACCTGGTCAACCAACCAAGATGGCCGCCACCGCTAAAAATAGAACATAGGGGTAAAATGCAGTTTTTGGCTTATAACTCAAAAACCAAAGCATTTTGAGGAAATCTGACATGGGATAAAAATGTTTATCAGGTCAAGATCTATCTGTCCTGAAATTTTCAGATGAATCGGTCAATCGGTTGTTGGGTTGCTGCCCCTGAATTGGTAATTTTGAGGAAATTTTGCTGTTTTTGGTTATTATCTTGAATATTATTATAGATAGAGATAAATTGTAAACAGCAATAATGTTCAGCAAAGTAAGATCTACAAATAAGTCAACATGACCAAAATGGTCAGTTGACCCCTTTAGGAGTTATTGCCCTTTATAGTCAATCTTTAACCATTTTTCATAAATCTAAGTAATCTTTACAAAATCTCCACTGAAACTACTAGGCCACAATCATCTTTGGGGTATCTAGTTTGAAAAATGTGTCCGATGACCTGGCCATTCAACCAAGATGGCCGCCACAGGTAAAAATAGAACATAGGGGTAAAATGCAGTTTTTGGCTTATAACTATGAATTCAAAGCATCTAGAGCAAATCTGAAAAGAAGTTAAATTGTTAATCAAGTCAATATCTATCTGCCCTGAATTTTTCAGATGAATTGGACAACTGGTTGTTGGGTTGCTGCCCTCCAATTGGTAATTTTTAAAGAAATTTTGCCGTTTTTGGTTATCTTGAATACTATTATAGATAGCGATAAACTGTAAACAGCAATAATGTTCAGCAAAGTAAGATCTACAAATAAGTCAACATGACCATTTAAATTGACCCCTTAAGGAGTTATTGCCCTTTATAGTCAATTTTTAACAATTTTCATTAATTTGGTAAATATATGTAAATTTTTACCAAATATAGTTCTCTGTTACTAATGGGCAAAGTTCATTATAGATATAATTGTAAGAAGCAAAATCGTTCAGTAAAGTAAGAACTTCAAACACATCACCATCACCAAAATACAATTTTGTCATGAATCCATTTGTGTCCTTTGTTTAATATGCACATAGACCAAGGTGAGCGACACAGGCTCTTTAGAGCCTCTAGTTATATATACTGGGATTTGATTAGACAATAAGATTTGACATGAAATAAATTTAATGTTTATTGTCTAACTCATATTCCAGTAAATAGTAAACAGACTGAAATAGACTACCTACATAGCAAGCATGTTAATCAATTGTTTCTTTTGCATGCTTCAATAGAAGAACTGTAATTCTGATGCATTGCTTTGTTCTTTATAATATATTGGTAATGCACATCAAATGAAAAAGGGATATACATTTATATATATTATGAAAAAAGTAGAGGCTTAGATGATAATGCTTTTCTTATTTTCTTATATAAAACTCTCCAATTTAGATGTTCAACAGATACTTTTAGTCTATTGCTTGTTTTGATAAATTCAAATACAATAAATCATGTTAAAGCTAAAGTTATATTATGTCTGTACTACATTTATTGATAGGGGCCACTTCATTATATAATCCTCCATAGATAGATAATCTGTAGGTGATTCTGCTAGCTGTAGTTGCAATTTAATTTTTATCCTTCCTTCCATTCCAAAGTGCCATCCCTTTCTATTTAAGTTTTCGAGTTTATATTGGTCACCATGTTGGTAGATGCTCTGCATTGACTAAACAAAGGCAACAGTAGTATACCGCTGTTCAAAACTCATAAATCTATGGACAAAAAACAAAATCGGGGTAACAAACTAAAACTGAGGGAAACGCATTAAATATAAGAGGAGTACAACGACACAACATTAAAATGTAACACACACAGAAACGGACTAAGCATTAGACAAAATCCTATGAGAAATACAATTATAGCATCAAAACCAAACATGAGTTTGGGATTGATAAGTACCGTGTCACGTCTTATAGCAATGTTAATTCACACTCAAAAGTAAGAGAAAACAAACGACACAACGGAACCACAACGTTAAAATGTAACACATACTGAAACGAACTAGTTATTGAATCCATGCATGAATTTTATAACATAGGATCAAGATGTAATGTAATGTATGTTTAATATAAAAAATATTCAATGAACGATTATCTACTGAATCTGAGTGCACTCCGCTTTGGGTTGATTGGTTGATGAGTAAATGCAATGACATGACTGGAAACAGCATTTTTCAATCTTTCAAGAACAATAACTCCTGAACGGTGAAAATCCAAATTATCATTAATGAACCCGCCCGACATTCATAACAATATATTTAACTGAGAAAAAACAAACAGAAATTTACTAGATGATCCCTTCCCTTCCCTAACAAAACCTTTTGTACAGAATTGTGCCTGTTTTTGCCGTGTTGGCATTCTGTAACTTCGTTTCCAAGGACAAAAAAGGAACAGCATCTGCTGGTATTTGTGGGACATTTTGATTTTCTTCCCACCGTATCCTATGACCATCTAAAGTTGATACATATGTTTAAATAAAAAAAAAATAGATCAATTATATTTTACTAAACAACTCTATGTTAGAAATAAAAGTTTTATACATGTCAGCCACTTTCTTCGGCTGTATTTGGTCAAAAACCATTTATTTTGTATTATTTTTTGTTGTTGCAATTATTTGACGCCATCTTGAAACTCGACTAAACCTGCCCCAACCCAGGGTTGATGTAGAGTTAACTCGGGTAGGTTCAAAAGGTCAAACTCGGGTGGTTCGGTTGTCAGTCGAGTAAACACGACAGACTCTATTAACCCGAGTTGGACGAATCGAAGTAGGCCCAACGTCTAAGGGATCGTTATTGTGCAGGCTAAACTAGAAATAATATTTGTTCTGTAGGTACTTAATCGCAATTCCCTAATGACAGCAGTGCAGAAAGACAATTCTGAGAATTCAATTTGCCGAATAATTCATGCAATGTAGCTTTATAGTTTTCCAACCACTCGCTCAACATGGGAACGGAAGTGACGACGATTCTAAACGCACGAATGATGTTCACTAAAACCAGAGTTTTTGACGGAAATGCATCGAACTCGAAAGTTGTCTTTTAATTTTTCATCAAGGTTTTCAAAAGCAATTCATATATCAATGTAAACGACCCCCATCTTCACCCCCTAGTCAATGATGTCACTCCATACCAAGTTTGGAATAAAATGACAGGTGATATAATACAGTTGGTCAAACACTCTTGGGCTTTACACATCTTGAAAGATTTATATGTTTTCTTTAAAATGAGCCATAAATGAAAAATATTATAGGCCAAGAAATAATTCAATAAATTATTAAAGTAAATTCAATTAACCGAGGCTAATTTTTTGCATCAATAAAAATTCATAATAAACAAGAAATAATTGTAACAGGATGCCATTACGAAGTCTCCCAAACAAAGCCCCCATAATTCGTCATTCCCATGGTCGCCTGACATTGGGTAAAGTCCAGTTCATATTGGTTATGTCTAGTAAAGTGATATGCATATGTGACACTAAGAAAATTTACACTGTATGTCATTCAAATCTTTTTGAAATGACGAACAGGAATAGATATGGTTAAGGTGTGGGTATCTCAACCATTTACAAGTTCTCAAACAGGAGGGGGTGGGTGACCCTAGGGACTCCCCCTATATTTCATTTGATTTATTTCATTATCCCATACATGAATATATATGATTTAGGGGTTGGGATCTCAACCATTTCCAAATTCTCAAACAGGAGGGGATGGGGTGCCTCAGGGACCGGGACCCCCTATATTTCATTTGATTTGTTTTATTTTTCCATACATGAATACATATAGCTTAGGGGTGGGGATCTCGACCATTTCCAAGTTCTCAAACAGGAGGGGATAGGGTGACCCCAGGGACTCCCCAAATATTTCATTTGATTTGTTATATTGTCCCATACATGAACATATATGGTTTAAGGGTGGGGATCTTGACTGTTTATACGTTCTCAAACAGGAGGGGCTGGGGTGTCCCCATGGACTCCCCCTATATTTCATTTGATTTGTTTTATTGTCCCATACATGAATATATATGGTTTAGGGGTGGGGATCTCGACCATTTCCAAGTTCTCAAACAGGAGGGGCTGGGACGACACCGGGGACTCCCCCAAAATTATTTTAATTTGATTTGTTTTATTGTCCCATACAAGTATATAGAGGTCATTTTCAAAAAATGTCGAATTTTGAAATTGAAAAATTTATTAAAAGTTACTTATTCAAACAACCCTCTACATAAGCAAATCAAAACAAACAGTACTTTAAGAACAACATATTAAAAGATGCAATTTTAATGATGTCGTACAAGAATATCTTGAAACATTTTTTTAATCGGTGGTACAATATTTTGTCTATCCTGTTACCATTTTCAAAAGAAATTTTGGGTTATTAAGAAAAGGTTTAGATAAAATGTTAAGCTTGTTTTACGTTACCAATTAGATGGTTTTCAAGACAATAAACTTCTATATATATTCATTCTGTAAAATAATAGATTATTTGCCAATTTTCTAGGTTGTACTGAAAAATGGCTCTAAAAATTGTTTTTCAAAGGTTGTAAAAATTACCACCAGTAATGCAAGTCTAAGATAGCAATTTATATTGTTCGGCCTGTTTTCAGCCTTTCAAATAAACCAAACATCAAGTTAATCCCTCATGAGTTAATTTACTGTTCTCTTTATTTCGTTGGTAACAGGAACGTACGTTTCTGATATATCACTATATAAAAGTCTATCCGATATCAGTATTGCACCTGCAAATGCTTAATTGGGAAAATTAAGACGTTATAACCTTAAGATGAGTTCAAACAATGAAATATTTCATTCGTTTTCCACCTACATGTTAAGATAAAAAAATTAACGACGTTTTTGACGATAATTGTCTATCCTGTTACTGTAACCATAGCAACCATAGTAACATGATAGACATAACAGGATAGACAAATTTCTTCGTTTTGATTGCTGTTGTGAAATAACTACTCCCTTTGGTGAAGTGATTATGGTTTTCTATTGTGAATTTGGTTTCCAACACGTTATTGTACTTTTAACAACCATACTGTTAGTGTAATTAATCAAAATGGTTGGTAACAGCATAGATATGAAAAAATGTACGCTCTATTTTTTTCACTAAATGTCTTGAAATTTCTTTTCTCTACACTGTCATTCAAGAAAACGAGGCATTTTAAATGTAAAGATTATTTTGCATGTTTGAAAACAACACTGACTGATTCAATATTCATAGGGAGAATAATTTAACGACTGATTTAAGTAGCGGTAACAGGATAGACATGAACCTCCTGTACGCTGATTGAATTTAGTTTGTAGATAATCTGTTACATACAATGATAAAGAATCTACGATTTTTCGTTAGAATTATAATTAACGTTCTCAAAAAGTCCCTTTTGCAGATATCAAGGCGATCAGAAAATTAATCTTATCAAAATATATGTAAGGTGTGTTTATTATTAATGTTCTGAATCACAAATCCGACAAGCTTTCATTTAAACCATTACAACAAAAAATTGCCATTAGAAATAAAAAAAATTAGCATGGGTGTACTGAAAATTCGACATTTTTTTGAAAATGACCCATATATTGTTTAGGAGTGGGGATCGTGACGGTTTACAAGATAAAAGTACATTTTCAAATTGAAAGGGGTTGGGATGACCCCCAGGGACTCGCCCTAAATATTGTTTTTTTTTTTAAGTCCTGTTCTCATGACTGAAAACCGTGTGTATAAGAGGAATCAAATGTGAGGTCTGATTGACCTGACTTAAGTAATTGTAAATGACCCACCCCCTCCAAGTAGATGATGGTACTCAAGATCTATACCAATATTGGTATAAATAAACGTTTGGAAAAACAGTCTTGGACTTTATTCTTCTTGAAAGATATATCTTTTTTAAAATGGGCCATAGATGAAAATTTGTTTTAGGCCCAGAAATAAAAAAAAATTCTGGTTTAGAAAAAATATTGTAAACATTGAAATGTCAAAGTCGGACCACAGGCACTTGTGTCTATGCATGGAAGACCCACTATCAACGTATATTTTGAGCTCCTAACTCTTCCCATGGATATGAACAAGGGCCTGAGAGTAGGACACTGGCTTCATGTCATGATCAAGGTAATGTTGACCGAGTTCTTTTATCCGCATGTATTTCCCATTCACATTTGCTCTTTTTTTATTTTCGCTGATTTTATACATTTTTCAGACATTCGTACCTGTATACAGTGATATATGAATGGGTTTTCTACATTTTCATGTGACTTTCTATTATCACACGATCTTTCTGAGTCTAAAATTCATATATATCACATACTACTGTCATTCTCGGTAAATTTGACATATTTACAAGGTCTCACTAATTACGGACAAGAAGCGTCAAGAAACGTTAAACGTTAGGGCTACTAAATGTAACATAATTTTAAACTTCACAAAACAGAAAATAATCAACTCTAATTAATCACTTTTCTATAAATTTATTATTCTTATAGTGTATAAACTTTCTTGTCTATAAATTTATCTTTTTGTCGCAAATTCGTTGTTACTGTCGCTAAGTGGCCTAAGTTTTTTTCTACTTGTCGCTTATTGTCTCTACAATTTTCTTGTCGGTAATTACTGAGACCTTCTAGATTTCCGGTTTTATTCTATTGTAAACACGTACCGTGCATATGTTGGTGCATTACTTCACAAGGTCATTTATATGTGAAAAACGGAGTAATATAAAAGAATGAAATTCAAATGTGAATACACAATTTATTAACACTCATCTCAAATAAAAAGAATATCATGATTAACAATAATTACCTTTCTATCATCAGAATTCTCCAAATTTAAAAGGTATGTACATTTCATCTTCAAATTTGAAATTGCCGCCAACATATATATAATAATTAATAGACTACTGACGTATTTAGTACGTATTGACAACAAACAATATTACCAGGACTTTTGCCATTTTAGGAAATATAAACGACTTGTCTTTAGAGATTTTCGGCGATTAAATATTTCATACAATTGTTCTTTGACATCTTAGCCAAAGGCACAGGGGAAAATAAACTACATAAGGATATCTATTGAGCACTACTTCCTATGTGCAACTTTAAAACTGTTGGGTGGTTCGCCGAACATTTAAGTTTTTTCTGGTCATATTTTTTGTAATACAAAATTAAAAGTATGAAAAAAGTGTCCAATTAGTTATAAATAACATAATAGCCAGCTAGATAATAACAATGGTACGTATTTCAGCATTTATTGGGTAGAACACAAATCTAGGGTGCTCGCATAAGGCAGCTTAACTGCCTAAAAATGATGTAATGGCTAATTCATAGACTTAAACTACCTTTCTGTTGTAGAGAAAGGAAAAACAGTAAAGTTCAAATTGAGAATGGAAATGGGGAATGTGTCAAAGAGACAACAACCCGACCAAATAAAAAACAACAGCAGAGGGTCACCAACAGGTCTTCAATCACTACAAACCATTAAAAGTCTGAAATGGCCTATATCTGTACTCGACTGTACTGATTTTTACTCGACCAGTCTGAATTCGTCTGAGATTTACTTGATAATACTCGACTGTAGTCTGAACCATACTTAACAGTCTGAATGTGTACTTGACCAGTACTTTACCATTTTATACGAGTCTGAACCGTACTCTACCTAGTCTGAACCGTCCTCGACCTAGTCTGAACCGTACTCGACCTAGTCTGAACCATACTCGACCTAGTCTGAAGCATACTCGACCAAGTCTTAACCAAACTAGACCTATTCTTTGTATTTATCAACTGAATTTTATCAATTTAGGATTTTTTTTTTAATAAAAATGAAATTTGAACAACAACTTGAAATTAAAAATGTATTCAATACAGTATTGAAATTAAAATTTCACAATAATCAATCATAATATAACTTCAACTCAATATTGATCAACACTTACATAATAATATGTAACAGCTTTTAAAATATAAATAAAACAAGCTGATCAAATAATCTAAAAAAAAATGAATTGTTACTAATATTTTCAATATTATTCAAAATGTTATGAATATTTTGGAAGTATTTTATGGTAACTGGACTATTTTCACCATTAACTTAAGCCTAGTATAGATTTATGGTGTCAGTTGAGTTCAGGTAATAATACAGTGAATGTTTATGTATTAAGATATATATAAAATAGTATATAAAACAACTTAATATTTTTTTTTTAAATGAGAGCTTAATTGTTTTGTTTTATTAAACCAAGAATTTAATATAATCAAGATAATAGAATTTCCATAGCAATCCTTAATAACCTTTTTAAAAAAGGAATTGTATTCCAAAGTAACAGTAAAAAAAATTCAATTAATTTAAGTATTTTTTTGTCAAATTAACATGCACTTTAATATGTTCTAATTACCTCAGTACATGTGTGTTTTACAGGTAAAAAGAAAGCCCTATTCTTAAATTCGTGTATTACTTATCTAGTACATACATGTATATTCGAAAGGCCTTGTTATTTAATTTAAACAGGATGTTGCAATTTTGAATTAATGTCATTTAGAATTTAATACCTCTGACAAGGTGTGATCTTATTTATGAGTTTGCCCCCAAGCAGAGGTTATACTTTATATTTCACCACTAATCAGAAAAACAATTTTATTTATTTATTTAATTTTATCCCTTTTTGATATAAGTTATATATAATATATTTTTTTTATCCTAAATATAATATATATTTTTTATAAATTTGGCTGTTGTTATATATGTCAGTTAAAAAGAAATTTATTTTAACAGTTAAAAAAGTAGAGGTTTTTTTGTCTAGTATGGTTCAGACTGGTCGAGTATTGTTCAGACCTTTGGTTAAGTATGGTTTAGACTGGAAAAATAGGTCGAGTACATGTCGAGAATGGGTTAAGACTGTTTCAGACAGGTCGAGTAACAGTTCAGACTATTTTCAACGGCAAAGATAAGGGTCAAGTACGATTCAGTACAGTCAAGTATGGTTCAGACTGGGGTCGAGTAATATCAAGTAAAAGTCAGACAAATTCAGACTGGTCGAGTAAAAATCAGTACAGTCGAGTACATATATAGGCCATTTCAGACTTTAATGGTTTGTAGTGAATGTAGCGAGAAATTCCCGCACCCGGAGGCGTCCTTCAGCTGGCCCCTAAACAAATATATACTAGTCCAGTGATAATGAACGCCATACTAATTTCCAAATTGTACACAAGACACTAAAATTAAAATAATACAAGACTAACAAAGGCCAGAGGCTCCTGACTTGGGACAGGCGCAAAAATGCGACGGGGTTAAACATGTTTGTGTGATCTCAACCCTCTCCCTATACCTCTAACCAATGTAGAAAAGTAAACGCATAACAATGCGCACATTAAAATTCAGTTCAAGAGAAGTCCGAGTCTGATGTCAGAAGATGTAACCAAAGAAAATAAACAAAATGACAATAATACATAAATAACAACAGACTACTAGCAGTTAACTGACATGCCAGCTCCAGACTTCAATTAAACTGACTGAAAGATTACGATTTCATCATATGAACATCAGGCACAATCCTTCCCGTTAGGGGTTTAGTATCATTCCATCATAACATATATGAGAAGAACATAACCCGTGTCATGCCAACAACTGTTTTTAGAATAAATGTGTTTAGTTCCGATGCAAAGACCTTATCAGTGACTCAATACTAACGCCAACATATGCAATCTTTAATGACTTGACAACAGTATCGTAATTATATCCCTTCTTAATAAGTCTATTCAAAGGTTTTGTAAGTTTCTGAGGTGAATACTGACACCTTTGGGCTTTATAATCTGTTTAGAATACCAAACATACCTTCTTATCTATTCTAAATGCTATCACCAGATTTTGTTTTACATTTTATCATATGAATTTCTATTCCATTTGTGCTTGTAACATCTGCACTGCTTCCTCCAAATCATCTTTTACACAAGAGGCTGTCACAACGACAGCAAACCGGATTTATTAACATTTATTTGTGTCCTGGCAATATCACAAGAACCATTACTGATGAATGGTGAAAGTGAAAAAACAGCTATTGCAACCGTTTACAATATAATTTAAGCAAATAAATACCGTATTCGTGATTCAATAATTAAATTGCGTCATATTGATATATTTTTTTCATCCGATTGCACACGAGTAATGTGTATTCATCAAATTATATCGATGGACGCTGCTTACGGAATCCGCCATTAATGAATACATAATGAGGTAATAGCGGAGTTACCTCCTCTTGACAAAAACTACTCGAAAATGCCTTAACATCGCTGCGTTCCAGTTGTTCACCAAATTGTTTGATGAATTTCTTTTTGAACTCAGATAAGGTCAGATATACGCTATGTAATCGATTTAATAACTAAATTAAGATAGAAAACATGCTATAATGTTGAAGGATGTTGAAAATGGTCAATTGAAAAGATCAGCACTCTCTTTCCACGAGACATCGGATTTAACTTCTGCATTCTGACCAGACGTGGCTGCAAATTTATATATATCCCGCACAGCCAAACGGACGTTTTACTGCCGGTCGAAAGAACACCAAGTGACCATACCTCTATTCCCCCAGTCACCCTTGGGGGTTCCACGTACATTATTAGCTCACCTGGCCTAAAAGGCCAAGTGAGCTTTTCTCATCACTTGGCGTCCGGCGTCCGTCGTCGTCGTCCGTCGTCATTAACTTTTACAAAAATCTTCTCCTCTGAAACTACTTGGCCAAATCAAACCAAACTTTGCCACAATCATCATTGGGGTATCTAGTTTGAAAAATGTGTCCGGTGACCCGGCCAACCAACCCCCATGGCTAAAAATAGAACATAGGGGTAAAATGCAGTTTTCGGCTTATAACTCAAAAACGAAAGCACTGACATGTGTGAAATTGTTTATCAGGTCAAGATCTATCTGCCCTGAAATTTTCAGATGAATCGGACAACCCGTTGTTGGGTTGCTGCCCCTAAAGTGACAGTTTTAAGGAAATTTTACTGTTTTTGGTTATTATCTTGAATATTATTATAGATATAGATAAACTGTTAACAGCAATAATGTTCAACAAAGTAAGACTTACAAAAAGGTCAACATGACTGAAATGGTCAGTTGACCCCTTTAGGACTTATTGCCCTTTATAGTAAATTTTTAACCATTTTTCGTAAATCTTAGTTATCTTTTACAAAAATCTTCTTCTCTGAAATTAATCCAAACTTGGCCAAATTAATCCAAACTTGGCTAAAATCATCATTGGGGTATCTAGTTTTAAAAATGTGTGGCGTGACCCTGCCAACCAACGAAAATGGCCACCATGGCTAAAAATAGAATATAGGGGTAAAATGTAGATGTTGGCTTATATCTCTGAAACCAAAGTATTAAGAGCAAATCTGACAAGGTATAAATTATAATTTTCAGACAAAAAAGACACCCTGTTGTTGGGTTGCTGCCCCAGAATTAGTAATTTTAAGGAAATTTTGCAGTTCTTGGTTATTATCTTGAATATTATAATAGATAGAGATAAACTGTAAACAGCAATAATGTTCAGCAAAGTAAGATCTACAAATAAGTCAACATGACCAAAATTGTCAAGTTACCCCTTAAGGAGTTATTGCCCTTTATAGTCTTTTTTTTACAATTTTCATAAATTTTTGTAAATTTGTAGAACATATTTTCCTACTGGGCCAAGTTTATTATAGATATAGATAACTGTAGCAAGAAGAATGTCCAGTAAAGTAAGATCTACAAACACATCATGATCACCAAAACACAATTTTATCATGTATTTATCTGTGTCCATTGTTTAATATGCACATAGACCAAGGTGAGCGACACAGGCTCTTGAGAGCCCCAAGTTAATTTAATTATTCATATTAAGTTTACATGAACACGTTTCATAACATGAGATCCGAACAGAATCCTCAATACGTCTTTTAAATGACACTTTTAACAACTGACTGAAGGATTTTTGTGTTCCATGTCTCGTCGAGTTAAGCACTGCCTTTTCATTTTTTATGTTTAACCACATTTGTCACATTGTTAAAACTCTGAAACTACACAAAAAAAACTTTTTTTTATATATAACTTTTGATTGAATTTAATTTGATTTAAATTCCATTAAACCTTATCCAATACAGCTGCACGAAACTTCTTCATCAGGGGAGGCTCCCATGAGAACAGAAATTATGTACAAACATATAGACCTAAATTGCCAATTTGAACATTTTTTGGTATTTTGTCAATGTATAATTGCCTAACCAAAGGTTCATTCCTTTTGCCAAAGTTCATTTCCTTAAAATATAATTGGTAGCTTATCATTAAATCTAAAATGACAGACATAATGAAACAAGGAAGCTTTTATCCTACCCTTCCTATTTGAAAACCAGTGGAAATATGCTCCTGTTTTCTTCTGTCCTCTCCCTCCGGTGGATCGCTATCCTTGCCGTGGTCGGGGGGCTTGCGTGTCTCAGTGACCCCAAGAGCTATGCCAGCTGGAGCTTCGTCTCCTGATAGGGTTACCCATGCTGGACAGGTCGAAGGGTAGAGACCAGACTAAAGTGATCCGAACATCGTGAGATGCCCGATGTTTTAAATAAAATAGGCTCTCCAACCCGTTTGCCGTGGGTTGCTACCCGTGTCGGTGGTTGACGAGATCCTTGTGGATGAGGGCTATAGCCAGACTCCTTACGGTCAGAAAATACCCGGACGGACGAGACTATAGTTCAATAAGCTGCTTTGGCTTCGAAATCATCTAAACGGGAGGTCGGATGGACCCGGTTCGATCAATCGGCTGGTCATGTCGAGCCCTTCAGTTAATCCTCAACAATAAGCTTTCTTTTAACAATTTTCATAATGTACACATGTATTTTAAATTAAGCTATTTATATTTTGGATAACTGAAGAAGGCGATGGCTCATGGGTCAATCAAGTGGTACGCTTTCTTTTTCGCTTGATGGATACGCTCTGCTTGAGTATACTATTTTTGGAACATCTGGTGCTTTCCGCAGTGGATCTTGGGTGCTGATTTTGAGGACCTGCTACATTATATTTGGAGCTCGTTTTCAGCATTAGCACTCGATCCCGGTTCGCCACGGAAACACAGCATCGCCCTTGTAGGCACTCCGAGGTGGGTGGATGGCAAGAATGGTGAATCTTTCTCCTTTCATATGGCACATCAAAACAAACCCTCTAAATCAGCTTTAATACATAAGAAAAGAAAATGTGATGATTCAGAGCCCTGTCGGGAAGATGACAGTTGGCCCAGATTTATTGTAATAAAAGGAACAGAAGAAAAACCAATTTCAAAAATATCGCCCTTTGTAATTCACAAAAAAATTCAAAGCGTTGCTGGTACTGTTAAAAAAGTTTCAAAAATGAGATCTGGCAATTTGTTGGTTGAATGTTCCAACAAAGGTCAATCAACAAATTTACTTACAATGACTACAATATCAGACTTTCCTGTTTCTGCCTCTCCTCATAACAGTTTGAACAGCTGTAAGGGGATCATTCGAGACAGAAGTCAATACCTTGGTGACCTTACCGTGGAAGAAATCGGTGAGGAACTTTCAAGCCAAGGTGTAACTAATGTTATTAGATTTCAAATTAAAAAGAATGGAAATATAATCAAATTAAATACTTATCTTTTGACCTTTAGAACTCCAACTCCTCCTCCATCTATTACTTTAGGTTGCTTCGGAATCAGAGTTGACATGTTTATCCCAAACCCAATTCGATGCTTTACTTGTCAAAAGTTTGGTCATGGAAGCAAACAATGTCGTGGTAAGCAGAGATGCTTCAAGTGTTCTGACGAAGGACACGAGGGAACAAACTGTAGCTCTGAATCTTCTAAATGCGTAAACTGTAGTGAATCTCATTTTTCATCGTCTAGGGACTGCCCTGTTTACCTTAAAGAAAAAAATATTATTAAAATTAAAACAGAAAGAAACATTAGTTACCCAGAAGCTAAACAGATAGCTTCTGTTTCGAATGATCTCCTTGTTTCAAACAGACCAGGGATGATTCCAGGTGTTTTCAAATGGGTCCCTTGAACATCAAATTGGGAATTTTTATTCTGATTGGGAATTTTATAAACATAAAATCTAAGACGAAATAACATTATTTTCCTGTAAACACGGAAAATGTATATTATTAAGTTTAACCTGTACACTGATGTTCATTTAAATTGTAACATTTTGAATAATTCTGGATGGGCTACTGTTATGACATGAATATCATTGAATATGATGCACTAGTCTATCATCTTAGCTATAGTCACCTAGGCCTATTACAAAAACATATATTTCAGCTAACATAAACCACTGAAAAAATCATTCATCGGGTATTTTTTCAACAGCAGGTCATCTCTAAAAATTTACCTTGATTCAAATGGATTTCAAATTGGACTGGTCAATTGTCGAATTCAGAAAAGCAATTACAAAAGTATACTTAATTGATAAGATATTTAAAGCAATATTGGACCAGTGTTCTTTAAAATTATTTTGAATCATCTTCAAAACTTTTGAAATAGTTCCAAAATGATGACATCGTATTTCATGAATGGTCTATCATCAACATTATTTTCAAAAAACGCTCAAACTTTTGTCCTTTGATGAAATAATTTCTTTTACAAAACAAGTTTTCATCATATTATATAACCGGCTCTGCTGGGCGATCTGCTTTTACGAGATCGGCACCCATTAAACTTTATCCATCAATGTTATATCAAAATTTGAATTTTCTCTCTGCCGAGGTCTGCTTTGACACCCATTTTTATCAACCTGCTGGGCGATCTGCTTTTACAAGATCGAATACTCCTATAACATATTAATCAATTGAATTCGGCTGATAAAATTTTATGCCACATTTTGACTGACATAATTAAATCGTTGTTTATAAATTGCGATCGTAAACATCTAGCATTCTTATCCGGATTTTAAAACGTTTTGACAACAAACTATGAAAAATTACAGTTGCCTTAATCGGTGACAGACACTTTTCCGGAAATATCGATTTTTATTTTATTTTCCTGAATTGGGAATTCATTTTCATGTACATTTTTGGGGGGCCGCTGGCCGATTTAAGGGCCGCTTAGCGGCCCTAAACTATATAGTGGAATCATCCCTGCAGACCATCGTACGCCAGCAAAGTTGTCCGCTCATTCAGTCACGAGAATACACAAACTCGCATGACTTTGCCAATTGATGCGGACAATTTTAAAATGCTGCCTGTTGAAACAGAACCTACCGATAAAATAATAATTCCAAGAAAACAACAATCTTCCAAAACCAGTACTCAGTCAACTCAATCTTCCTTACAGAGCTCAATATCATCACACACAAAAAATGAGAAAAAGAAATCAAATAAAAAAGAAACAGTAGAAATACACAATTGGTGCGGTGAATCTGTCTGGGATCTTCCCAGTGACATAGATGATTCTTCCACCTCCAAAAGTCTTCCTTCATCTGCATCCAAGAAGGTATCTTCTTCGTCCAGTACACAGTCTACCAGAGCCCCATCTCCTCTTCGTTCTCAAGAAAAGAAGGATGTCCAAAAGAAGCCAGGAAATACATCCTCTCAGAAGTCTTCTGATTCGAGGTCGCGGGGTAGGGGTCGAGGCGGAGTAACACCAGCTGCGCGTAGTCCTGGAGATCGACGACTCTCTTCGCACAACAGATTTTCAACACTTGTCGACGAAACTGAAATGGAAACCGAAAGTGTTCCGCCACCCGAAAGATCACGATCTCAGGGTGAGCGAAATAAGAATGCTGGCAAACTCGACAGCATTCGCCCTTCTTTTATTAAATAATGACAAATATAATCCAATGGAATTGCCGAGGTCTTAAAATAAATCTTCTCGAGTTAACACTTCTAGTTCAGTCTTTTTTACCTATTGCATTTTGTCTTCAAGAAACTCATCTAAAAGAAAGTGACAATGTATCTTTAAAAGGATACAACATGTAAAGCACATTTTCTAAGGTAGATGAACGTGCTGCAGGCGGATCATCCATTTTTGTGAAGGACAACGTCATTCATAGCACAGTCCAACTCACACCGGATCTGCAAGCAGTTGCAATTCGTTTATCATTAGACAAAACAATTACATTATGTTCGATATATATTCCACCTAATTCAATTATCGATAAAGCAAAACTCAAAAACCTCACTGATCAATTACCCTCACCATTTATACTTATGGGCGACTTCAATGCCCACAATCCATTATGGGGTAGCAAGACTCATAATGCCAAAGGTAAGATCATTGAGGACTTTGTCTCTCAAGAAGGATTATGCATTTTTAATGATGGATCTAATACATATCTTCATCCTGGAAACGGGTCTTATTCTTCTATTGATATCACTATATGCGATCCCTCTCTGCTTCTGGATTATTCATGGCGTGTTCATGATGATCTATGTGGAAGTGATCATTTTCCAATAGTACTTGAACATCTTTTTACTTCTGCCCAACAGAGAGTACCACGTTGGAAACTTGACAAGGCGGACTGGTCCTTGTTTGAGAATCTCTGTCGAGCGGAACTTCAGTCAAAGATGTTTGAGACTGTGCAAGATCCAATTTTAACTTTTAATACAGTTCTAACGTCAATTGCTGACAGAACTATTCCTAAGACCTCGGCAAATCCAAAACATCCCAGTAAACCATGGTTTGATGACGCTTGTGATCATGCCATAGGTGACCGTAAAAAATCTGAAAGACGGTTCAATCAACAACCAACGACGGAAAACTTGAGTAATTTCCGTATTTTTCGCGCTAAGGCACGGCGGACTTGTAGGCAAGCCCGACGAACATCCTGGAAAAAATTTGTCTCGGGGATTACATCTCGCACTCCGATGACAAAAGTTTGGAATATGGTAAATAAAATAAAAGGTAAAAATTATAAAGCCACTGTAAAACATTTGAAAGACGGCAATGATTTATTAACATCTGAAAAGGACATTGCCAACAAACTTGGTGAAACTTTTGCGAAGTCTTCTTCTTGTAACAACTACAGGGAAGACTTTAAAAAAGTTAAAAAACAAAAAGAAAAAATTAAATTAAACTTTAAATCAAAAAATGGTGAAAATTATAATAAACTATTTTCTCTTGAAGAACTTAAAACATCTCTGTCAAAAGCCCATGATACAGCTTGTGGGCCTGATAATATTCACTACCAACTCTTAAAACACTTGCCAGATTCCTCGCTAGAAGCTCTCTTGCAGCTCATGAATAACATCTGGGAATCTGGTGATTTACCATCAATCTGGAAGCTTGCAACCGTCGTGCCTATTCCAAAACCAAGTAAAGATCATACGGATCCTATTAATTATCGACCAATTGCTCTTACCAGTTGTGTCTGTAAAACACTCGAACGGATGGTCAATGATCGCCTTGTTTGGTTCCTGGAATCCAATGGGCTATTAGCCAATATCCAGTGTGGATTCCGACAGGGCCGCAGTACTCTTGATCATCTTGTTCGATTCGAATCATTTGTCCGTAATGGTTTTGCGAAAAATGAACATGTGGTGTCGGTCTTTTTCGACCTTGAGAAGGCCTATGATACTGCATGGAAATATGGTATTTTAAAAGATTTATTTGATATGGGGTTGAAAGGCAATATGCCTAATTTTACTTCTAATTTTCTCTCTAACAGACAATTTAATGTTAGAGTTAATTCGACCATGTCTGATCTGTATGATCAAGAGATGGGTGTCCCTCAGGGGAGTATTTTATCTGTAACATTATTTAGTCTTAAAATCAACAGCCTTGTTGAAGTTTTAAAAAGTAATATTGAAGGTTCATTGTACGTTGATGATTTTTTAATATGTTACAGAGGCAAAAATATGAATAACATAGAAAGACAATTACAACTATGTCTTGGAAGAATTGAAAAATGGGCCTCGGAAAATGGTTTTAAATTTTCCACGTCAAAAACGGTCGGGATGCATTTTTGTAACAAAAGAAAATTGCATCTTGATCCAGAACTAACTTTGTACGGCAACCCAATTAAAATGGTTGATGAAACCAAATTTCTTGGGTTAATTTTCGATAAAAAGTTAACCTTTCTACCCCATATCAAAATGTTAAAAGCGAGATGTTTAAAAGCTTTAGATATTTTAAAAGTTGTCGGCAGCACTGACTGGGGTGCTGATCGCAACATTTTACTCAATTTATATAGATCTCTTGTTAGATCTAAACTAGATTATGGCTCTATAGTGTATGGCTCTGCAAGGAAGTCCTACATACAGATTCTCGATGCTGTGCATCACCAAGGTTTGCGTCTCTGTCTTGGCGCATTTAAAACCTCACCAGTTGAGAGTCTGTATGTAGAGGCTGATGAGCACTCACTCACTGACAGACGTTTGAAGCTTGGACTTCAATATGCTGTCAAACTAAAAGCCCATTCAGATAATCCTGCCTACAGCTGTGTTTTTAATCCGATTTATGAAGATATTTTTGCAAAACATGAAAATAAAATTCCTCCGTTAGGTTTACGTTTAAAACCACATTTAGCTTCTTTTGATTTAAAATCTGTTGCTCAAGTTCAAACTTGCAAATGTCCTCCATGGGAACTTCCCAAACCAAAAATGATATTTGATCTCCGTGAACACAATAAAAATAAAACAAATCCTCTTTTAATTCAGCAACACTATGCTGAAATTAAAGCCGATTATCTCGATTTTTCAACTGTCTATACTGATGGATCAAAAGATGGTGATAGAGTTGCATCTGCTGCTGTCTTCAGGGACAGAGCTGCAACCCTCTGTTTGCCATCTGATGCATCCATCTTTACTGCTGAAGCAGAAGCAATAATTTTGGCTTTGAAATTTATTGCTTCTTCAGATAAATCCAAATTTATTATATGTTCGGATTCACTTTCATGCTTACAAGCTATACGAAATACTAAAATTAAAAACCCAACAATCCTGAAAATTTTATATGTAATGAGGAATTTAAAAATTCTTCTGAAAGAAATAATATTTCTATGGGTTCCGAGTCATGTTGGAATCCTTGGAAACACAGCTGTAGACCTTGAGGCAAAGAATGCCCTGGGTGACCCTCTATCTAACTGTGATATACCATATACTGATTTTAAATCTAATATTAGAGAATATGTTTTTAATATATTGAAAAATAAATGGAGTAAAAAAGACGATAATAAATTGCATGAAATTAAACCTAATTTAGGCAAACCTTTTGATAATATTATGTGCAGAAAAGATCAGTGTGTTATTACTAGATGTCGTATTGGTCATACTAGAATAACACACGAGTATCTTTTAAAAAATGAAGATGAACCACAATGTGTTCCTTGCAACTGCAAGTATACTATTAAACATGTTTTAATTAATTGTATTGACTTTGCTGATATTCGTAAGAAGCATTTCAATGTCAATAATATGTATGATTTATTTAATAATGTTCCATTTACAAATATTGTTGCTTTTTTAAAAGAAATTGGAATTTATTATAAAATATAAAAATGTTATTATATTTAAATCGATTTTAATTTTTATCACGTTATTTTACTGTTGATTTTTATTTGTATATAATCAATTTGCTTTAGTCAAGAATTTTAGTGTATTGAAGGACCTTTTGTCTTATTTTAAAAATATGCTTTAAATTGTAAAAATATTCGAATTAGCTCTCGCCGCGATATAGCCTTTTTGTGCTAATGCGGCGTAAAGCAACCAACAATCAATCAATCAATCTTCTGTCCTCTATTTTTGGTATTCCTGGCTATGTTCCTCTTTTGACACTTTGGTATCCCACTCTTACATTGCACAACACATGCATGATAACCAAACAATATTAAAGCAACATATAAAAAAGGTTGTGCTCCCTCCCAGGTTTTTCCAGGATCAAGGTATATGATTGAATGTGTCTCCAAACAAGAGCAATATTAAACTTTTTATAAAAAATGAAAATTCTGGATTATAGACTCACTTGAACGTTTAGGACAGAATTTTTTCAAAAACATTGATGTATGCAAACAGCATAAATGAAGTTTCAAAATTGTATAAAAACAACAAGTCTCTGGTTGGACAAAAAAAAATAGAGGCTATGTGTCAAATGTCTAGTGATATTAGAATTGTATTTACAACCACTGCATTATGAATGGGTATTGACGTAGTAGCCTGTCATAGCGTCATACTCATCGGGTCACCGAGAAGTATACTGGATTTAGTTTAGGAAATAGGACGAATGGGCCGAGACAATGCCAACTCTGTTGCAATTTTACTGCACAACTCCTTCCGTTTAAGAAGTGTCAACAAGGAAGTCAAGACATTAAACATATTGACACATGACAGTGATAGTAAGCATGCCATCTGTCTTCTCTGTTGTCATCAGGCCATTTGCTTTCTCTGTTGTCTACAAGCCATTTTCTGTTTCTGTTGTCTCTAAGCCTTCCACTTTCTCTGTTGTCACCATGTCATCTGATTTCTGAATTGTCCCTGTTACTTTTTTACTATGAAATATGTATTTATATCATCCTTTGTGGATATTAATAATTAAACTTATTCGTTAAAGTTATAAGAAACATTGGAACATTGTCAAGTTTGAAATTAAACAGAGCTAAAACTGAGGGAGTTTGGCTTGGGAAGAAAAAAACTGCAAAGATAAACATGAAAATATTAACTGGACAAATGTACCTGTAAAGAGCCTAGGTATATATTGGCCAGCTGAAGGACACCTACGGGTGCGGGAATTCTCGCTACATTGAAGACCCATTGGTTGCCTTCGGCTGTTGTTTGCTCTATGGTCGGGTGGTTGTCGCTTTGACATATTCACCATTTCCTTTCTCAATTTTATTTGGTAATAATAAAAAAGAGTGTCAAAGATTAAATGCTGAAAAACTTTTAGAAAAATCAGCAAAAATTATTCTTAATTGGAAAAAGAGAAATTGAACCATGATAGGGTGGATCACAGTTACTAAATCATTAATTATTCCTAAAATTACATTTTTAGCATCTGTCTCAACCAGAGATAAAGAGTATTTAAACCAGTTTAAAAAAAAAGAATAATATGAATTTTTATGGAATAACAAAACAGAAAAAGTTAAACGCTCTGTACTAAGTTACGACAAATTAAATGGGGGATTAAAAATGATTAATTTAGAGAAATACATAGAAACAATAAAAATAGGTTAGATTAAAAGATTAAATGCAGAGCAATTCTTAAACTGGATGGTAATACCAAAATTTTATTTAAACCAATTTGGAAACAATCTTCTTATATTGCAAATGAATCTGGATAGTATAAATTCAATACCAGATATAAAAAAAACTGCCAGAGTTTTATCTTGATATAATCAAAGTTTGGATTAAGAACAATAATAATAATAATAATAATAATAAATATCCCAAAAACTATAGACTAATCGGCCAACAAGTTATTTGGGGAAATCAGTGGATAAAATTTCAAGAAAAAACATTATTATTCCAAAACTGGATAGATAGCAACACAATATACATAAATGATATCATAGATGAATCTGGAAATATAACAGAAAGATTTATTAGACAAAAGCTTAATAAAAAGACAAACTGGATTACTGAATTTTTAAAATTAAAAAAGCTATACCAAAACAATGGGTTAAAATATTAGCTGAAAAATGTTCAAGAACAACTAATGTATAAACAGATAATGTTGTGTATATTTATGACAAAGATGACTTTAAACAAAATATAAATAAATAAGAAACAAGTAAAATATACAAAATATTATTAGAACAAGATAAAGAAATAGCAATTGGCTTTTACAAATGGAAGAGACTACTAAATTTTGAGAATATAGAAAATAAAGCTCAAAACACACTAAAATTTGTTCATAATTATTTGAAAGAAAATAAATTAAAAATGTTCAGATGGAAACTTTTACATTTTATTCTTCCTAACAAAGTTTTATTAAAACAATGGAAAATATGCCAAAACTCAGACTGTAATCACTGTAATATTACAAAAGATTACAAACACTTTTTTTTTTATTACATACCACTTTCTTGATAAATTTTGGAAAGACATAATTAATATGTTAGAAAAAGTTAAACTTGGAAAACACATTGTAACACTAAAAAATTTGATTTGGGGTTACAAAATAAATGATATAGAATATTATGATATTAATTTTTTTCTTAGTTATTATATTTTCAATTCACAAAATACACTATTTGTCAGAGTTTAGAACAAGGAATATAAATGTATTTTCTGTTTTTAAAACTGAGTTTAGAAATAGGCTCGTTCTACAAAACATTTTTTTTAACCATGAAAGAAAAGGAATATTAGGAAAAATATTTAAGTGTATTTGAAATGTTTGAACTGATAACATGGTTAGTAATGTTATCATTATGTATTAATTAATTCATTATCTAATTTTGTATTTATTTATGATGCTTGGTAGACATTAATTACAATATTTGTATTATAATCTGGTACGAGGCATTATACACAAAAAAACACAGCATAGTCGTTCTTTGATTACCGTACGACTATTATTCTTTCAAATTATAGCTGTCTTACCTGAATAATGATGTAAATAAAAGATAATTACAATCTTTTTCGATGTTGATTGAAAAAAAACCCGTTATCCGGAAACACATGGAAACTGATAGAAGTAATCCCAAACTAGGATGAATTATGAAATTCCGAAAATAACGCCAGATGATATAAATACTTTAATATAATTAGAATAGCATTATTTATCTATTGATGTAATATTTACAATATTTTGTAAACGACTAACAATATATGCAGTTTATCTACCTGAAGAATCCCTGAACTTCTGGTACTAATGAAACAGGGACCTTCACTGAGATAGCTGTGTCAGTGGAGTAATTGTTAACAGCGAGAAATAATGTTGTTGAATAAAAAAAAAGTTATAAGAAACACGTATATGTAAACTGCTATTTCAATAGTCCCTTCCTTTTCCCTTACAACAATATAGGTTTGTGCACTTTCACCGTTTGAAAAGCGCTCTCTTTTTTATTCCTTATCCAATGTTTGATAGCTCTGGATAGGTAAGTTCTTCTGATTTTTTTTTTGACAGCACGGCTTATAAAAAGAGACATATTGTTTTTGTTTTAATTTCATTTGCCATAATATATTTCATTAAAATTACTGCTGACCTGTATTATAAGTAACACAGAAAAACACAGAAATATATTTAGTCCTAAAGCCCATAACACAAATTATAACATGTTTTTATACTAGCTTTAATAAGGCAATAAAATACTTAGAAATCAGTTTTCCGGTAGTCTTTCCTTGAAATTCCCTCTGCAAATCCAAATCCTAGCATTTTACTTTTACCAGATCTCCAACGGCATTTCTCTTTCTTGGAATAGTTATGTTAGAAAAGTATAAAACATTAATAGTTTTTCTATAGAATATATGTGTATTGATAGCTGAAAATGCTATTGATCCATAAGTAAGTTATAACAGGGTCGTAAGTCTCTTAATTATCGAGGTGTTAAGGTAGTTGCCACAGAGAAGCTGTATTTAGTGCTAAATATTACCATAAAGTATATTAATGATTGTCTTTTGTTAAGAACTGTATAACTTCTTTTTTTTTTTTTAATATGCAACCTAATTTTTGTTTGTGTTCTTTTTTTAATTGTTCATGAACATTAACAATGTGTTAACTGTTGATATTTATAGCCTTTTTCTTCTTGCTGTGAATACCACTGTCACTCTAATATAATTATAATCAATTTAACTATTGTCAGCTTATTGTCTCAATTTTGTATGCCATAACCATTTAATGTAAATGTGTTTGTGCGAATAAAATATTGACGACGACGCCAACGTGATACCAATATTCGACCTGATGAACAATTTAACCTCTTGTCAGATTTGCTCTAAATGCTTCCGTTTCAGAGTTATAAGCCAAAATGTACATTTTACCACTATGTTCTATTTTTAGCCATGGCGGCCATCTTGGTTCGTTGGCCTGGTCACGCCACACATTTTGTAAACTAGATACCCCAATGATGATTTTGGCTTAGTTTGATTAAATTTGGCCCATTAGTTTCAGAGGATAAGATTTTTGTAAAAGATATCAAAAATTTACGAAAAATTGTTAAAATATGACTATAAAGGACAATAACTCCTTAAGAGGTCAACTGACCATTTTGGTCATGTTTGACTTATTTGTAGATCTTACTTTGCTGATCATTATTGCTGTTTACAGTTTATCTCTATCTATATTAATATTCAAGATATTAACCAAAAACTGCAAAATTTCCTTAAAAGTGCCATTTCAGGGAAAGCAACGCAACAACCGATTGTCAAATTTGTCTGAAAATTTCAGGGCAGCTAGATCTTGACTTGATAAACAAATTAGCCCCTTGTCAGATTTGCTCTTAATGTTTCGGTTTCAGAGTTATAAGCCAAAATCTACATTTTACCCCTATGTTCTATTTTTACCCATGGCGGCCATCATGCTTGGTTGGCCAGGTCACGCCACACATTTTTTAAACTAGATACCCCAATGATGATTGTGGCTAAGTTTGATTAAATTTGGTCCAGTAGTTTCAGAGGAGAAGATTTTTGTAAAAGTTAATGACGACGGACGCCAAGTGATGAGAAAAGCTCACCTGGCCTAAAAGTAAGTCCATCTTTGAAAAGGATACTGAAAATGAAAATATATTTTCAAAACATTGCATCAGACATTATCTCCTACCGGTAATTATTAACTAGAGGCTCTAAAGAGCCTGTGTTGCTCACCTTGGTCTATGTGAATATTAATCAAAGGAAACAGATGGATTCATCTGAAAATTTCAGCGCAGATAGATCTTGACATGATTAACAATTTTACGCATGTCAGATTTGCTCTAAATGCTTTTGTTTTTAAGTTATAAGCCAAAAACTGCATTTTACCCCTATGTTCTATTTTTAGCCATGGCAGCCATCTTTATTTGATGGCCGGATCACCGGACACATTTTTGAAACAAGAAACCCCAAAGATGATTGTCGCCACGTTTGGATTAATTTGGCCCAGTAGTTTCAGAAAAGAAAATTTTGGAAAAGATAACTAAGATTCGGTCATGTGGACTTATTTGTAAATCTTATTTTGCTGAACATTATTGCTGTTTCAGTTTATCTCTATCCAAAATGATATTCAAGATAATAACCAAAAACAGCAAAATTTCTTTAAAATTACCAATTCAGAGGCAGCAACCCATCAACGGGTTGTCCGTTTCATCTGAAAATTTCTGGGCAGATAGATTTTGACCTGATAAACAATTTTACGCATGTCAAATTTGCTCTAAATGCTTTGGTTTTTGAGTTATAAGCCAAAAACTGCATTTTACCCCTATGTTCTATTTTAAGCCATGGCGGCCATCTTGATTGATTGGCCGGGTCACCGGACACATTTTCAAAACCAGATACCCCAATGATGATTGTGGCCAAGTTTGGTTTAATTTGGCCAAGTAGTTTCAGAGGAGAAGATATTTGTAAAAGTTAACGACGACGGACGACGGATGCAAAGTGATGGGAAAAGCTCACTTGGCCCTTTGAGCCAGGTGAGCTAAAAAGCTTCTGCAAATATTTCATAAAATTCTAGGAAGGTTTGACAAAGTATTTGATGTGAAACAAACTTTAACCTTAGACTCTATCTACTTGTTAACTGTTAAAAGTCTATTTATCATTAAAGGGTCATTAGCTGACAAATGCATGCTTATCGACTTGACGCAAATTATGACATATGATTTAAAACTATTAACAGGTATATTTAAATTATAAAAAAAAGTTCTAACAAAATTTGAACTGATTTTGTACAAGTTTTAAAATAGAACTAATAACTCTGGGTGTATCCCGTACTTTCAATATCGATGTGTCACTACTGGGGGTACTGTAAATTGCTGATGCAACCTGATTGTACCTCCTTCTGAGTAATTTATTGCAATATAAATGTGAATCCCTTTTGACAGCAGAAAACTGACTTGTCAGATATATTATAATTTGAAACATGTGCACATGTTATGTACGCCATTTTGTGTTTGTTTACATATTGTGAAGAAGCCTCTAGAACCATGACCTAAACATTAACAGTCTTTAGAAAAGTTAAACTGGGTGCAATAATATTTCATCAATCATGATTATCTTTATTGATATTCAAATGAATTCGATTTTTAAAGAAATAAAATTAATAACAAATACAATTTCAGCCCACTATTAGCTTTAACCATACCTGTAAATATGGACAATAAGTGTACTTCGTTTATAAAACAAAAGACCCAAACTATGGATTGTGATATTTATTCACATAAATAATTGAGGTCATTTAATTTATTTTAATAAATAGAATTTTAAAACTGAAAACAAATTTTATGAGCATTACATTGTTAACCAGCTGATAATTCTTTTAGTACACAAACGTGATGATGTATCTGATAAAAAAAACCTGCAATCCTGTTTAATTTATATACCCATGTATAGCAGCGATCAAGACTTGTATCATCTCGGGATTTGGTCAACTCATTATTACAGAATATTCAGTGAATATTCAATTATCGATTAATTGAATATACAATGTATCTACTAATGGGATATTTTTGCTGACATAATTTAAGTATTTAATATGCAAAAATCTACTGTACAATGGATAAAAATTGTTAAGTTTATAGAATCCATTGTTGTTGCCGCAAACTCTGAATTTGTAAGGCATACTAGAGTTAGCGGGTCATTTTGTTGGACTAGTAGTTCTTCCAACAGGGCTAGTAAAATCCTGCTACAAATTAGCCCTGGGCTAGTGAGCTATAACAAAATTTCTTTCCATTGTACAATAGAATTTTGCAAATTGAATACCCAAAACTTATGTCAGTAAAATATATTCCATTAGCAGATATATTCAATTAATCGATAATTGAATAGTCACTGAATATTCTGATATAATTAGTTGACCAAATCCGAAGATGATACAAGTCTTGACCACTGCTACACATGGGTATAAATAAGGATTGGAGGTACATCATCACGTTTGTGTAAAAGAATAATCAGCTGGTTAATTATGTAATGCTCATATATTTGTTTTCAGTTTTAAAATTCTATTTATTAAAATAAATTAAATGACCTCAAATATTTATGTGAATAAATTATAAATATCACCATCCATAGTTTGGGTCTTCTATAATTGTTTTCTAAACGAAGTACAATAATGTCCATAGTAAGATTTATCACAGGTAAGCAAATTTTGGGCTGTAAATAGATTACAACCTGTGCACAGTCTCTAAACTGAAACTGTATTTTTTATAAATTTATTTGGATATCAATGAAGATAATCCGGATTGATTAAATATTATTGCATCAAGTTTAAAAGTTTTTTGAAGACTGTTAATGTTTAGGTCATGGTTCTGGAGGATTCTTCACATTTAGTAAACAAAAACAAAATGGCATCCATTACATTTATATTACAATAAATTAATCAGGAGGTACAATCAGGTTGCATTTAAGCAATGTATAATACCACCCCCTGTGCTGATACATCGATATTGACAGTACGGGATCCACCCAAAGTTATTTGTTCTATTTTAAAACTTGTACAAAATCAGTTCAAATTCTGGGAATCCCGTATGACGTAGTCGAATCTTATTGGCTAAGATAGAAAAGTGATGAGGGGATTTTCCCCTTTCTATTTTAGAAACGCCAAGATTTTTTTTTACTAGTCCGTCGGGCATATTGGGTTACACGTTTTGGTTGCCAGAGGTCTACATGTTGTAGTCCCGGGCGTCGGGCTAGTGGATTTCTTAACCCCTGAATTAATCTTAAAAGTCGTTACTGTTATTTTGAAATGCAATACTTTAACAGTTCATACCAATGATACTTTATTTAAAAAAGAAATACAGCTAAAAGGAAGCATACACATAATAAAAATAATTTTGTACACACCAATAATACGAATTTTTACAAAATATTATTGAGTAATACAATATATTAACATAAAGGTGACATGAAATACATAATGCATAATACAATATACAAAATACGAACGAAGAAAGATATTATATGCTATTCAGGTCTCAGACGGAATATACTGTGACATTCCCGGCTTAGAGTTTATATCCCCTGAGACGAAGGCGAAGGGGATATAAGCCCTTGCCGGAAATGTCACAGTATATACCCTGTATGCCACATGATTATACATATATTACGGATTACCCCTGACCTGTTATTTTCCAGTGTAGTTATTTGTTAAACATTCACAATGCAACATGTCTATTCATTACATGTTTATTGTTTCTTTAATATTTTGAGTAATCCATTTAAATGCACCTTTTATATCTTGATAAAATTTTTCCAGTTAAAAAATAGTTTCAATAAAGTTTTTAGATATCATATGTTGTGTTTGAATGTGTGTGTGGCTTTGTTTTGTTATATTGAAAAACCCAACCTTATATGTTTGGCATACGTGAAGGATTTTCAAATCTGCTGTGAAAATTTTTTATCGAGTATGTAATAATTTATAATAACACTTTTAACTTTAAAATTAAATATAAAAAGCTTTTGACTACGTTACAAAATTAGGGATACATATGTCGTATATACCGCAGCAGTTTTCTAAATATATACTGACAATTCTGTTTTGTTATCCAATCACAAACTTAGACACATTTGTAATCCGTAATATACTTTAATAAATATGTTAGAACAAATATTCTATATAATGCAATTAAACTTTTTCTGCTTATTTTGAAAATGTACCTACATTATTTAAGTCACTAATATTTCTGACAGACAACAGCTGGATAAGTTGGTATACAGATGGATTTCTTTAATAATACTTTTTAATTTACTTTTCTGGGATTTCATTATATATTTGACATTCAAGTATAAAATGGTATTCATCTTCAATAGCGTTAGTGTTACACTTAGTACATACTCTATTATTTTATCAACATTATAACATCTGTTTGTTTCTATACTTGAATTATGAGCTGATATATGATATATTTACAAATGTATAGTGTGTATGTTTATATAGTTTACAGGTCTATCTAAATAAAATTGCAATCATGTATACTATGTATATATCTATACAAACAACATTTACTTTATTTTTTAATGACTTGCTATACATTGGACTTTCTTATTTTTATTAAAACTTTTTTACTCTTATTTTCTTATTCATCTGTAAAAGTGTAGGAAATCAAATTTGTTATCAATACACTCAAGTGAACATGGTGCATTTATTGACTTTTGAGAAACTGCTTCACTTAACATTAAACATTTACTTCAATAACAGTCAAACTAAACGATGAAACAATTACAAAACAGAAAAAGATAAACAGTTAAAAGTAAAAGTAATAATAATAGGTATACAGAAAAAACAATAATAGGTATACAGAATAAACAATAATAGGTATACAGAATCAATAATAATAGGTATACAGAATCAATACACACACTGCATTAACTGAGATTAAAATCAGATACAGTGTGCTTTTGACCGTAAGCGATAAAATCAGAATCGGTTAATGCCATAAACGACCCCGTTTATATAGTGTCTGGTCAACTATGTTTTAACTTGAAATACTAGTTATAATATATCAAACACATTCTGCATTAGTATGCGCTTGTCCTAAGTCAGTAACCTATTGTTCGATGGATGTGGTTTGTTGGTTTGGTTCATATGTGTTTCTCTGTTATAAGTCCTCAGTCATCCTGTGTGAATGGTTTTACACTAGAATTTATAGTTTGCTGATTGGTGTGCGCCGTGGCTTCGTACTTTGACCTATAGTTAACTTTTATTACATTGGGACTCGAATGGAGAGTTTTCAAATCACATCTTCTTGTTTATATTTATTGTTTACCATTGACTTTTTGGTCAATTTAATTAGTAAATTATAGTTTGAGTAGTTCATTGCATTTTTGTGATATGCGAATTTTTCACATATTCAATATTTATCCCATTGACTGCAAATGGGGAATACAAAAATAAATTAACAAATATCGTTCAAAGCATCAGATACCACACTATCGAAAACTGCATACATCTTTTCTAGGAATCCTGAAAAATTTAAAAGAAATTCTGTCAAAAAATCATTTGCAAAACGTGTTTGCATCCGATACTGAGATAATATAATGTACCTAATTAGAGCAACATATCTTTATTCCTTTACCTTAACTTAAACATGAAGACTAACTTAGTTGTTGTCGCTTTATCCAGATGATTTGTTCATTTCAAGTTCAATAGATCAACAAGGTATAAAACACAAGTGGTAAATATCGATTTGTTTTCACTTTGACAATTCAGTCTAAATATATCTAATAGCTGTTTAAGAACATTTGTTTTGATTAGGAGGTATTGTAATGGACACTTTCTTCATTGCCTAATATATTATACAAAACGTGACAAAAATAACAAGCACATCGTGCAAACAAAGGGTTAGGTGTTCTAAATTTGGGGTTGATATATTTGGTTTTGCATACTTGCATTCCTATTTTTCTTTTCTGTATAAAAGCAAGTATTTTTCTAATAGTTTTAGAAAAGTATTATAGCATCTGACGAGACTTGATAATTGGAAGTTGCAGTTTATCTACCTTTATTAACAAAGAAATGTAAACAGGATAAACTTTTGTATTCACGTTTTCCGATCGTAATCGTCAATAGTCGAGAACGAAGGGGAACGTTTTTTTGTTGGCTTCAAAGCATTGGTTTTACTGTTTAGTGTAGTGATTTTTTTAGTGTTGTACTCTTTTCCATCGATTTCTATTACGGAGTGGTGTTATCTGTCTTTCTAGATTTAGGATTTGTTCCTGTACTTCAAACATGAAAAGATATCACTTAAGTTACCTGCTTTCATTCGTTCTTTTATCTCTTCAAAACTCCTCGTCTCTAATTCCATATTGCTGATTTCGTCTAATCGTTTTACATAAGATTCACCTGGTGGATTGTTACGCTGGTCAAATCTAGTTAGCATATCATGAACTATAGTGATTAGTGTTTGGTATCGTGTGTCATCTAATGCAAAGACAGAAGAATGCTGCATTTCATTTCTGATCACACGTATCCGTTGAATGTCGTCACCAATAGTATCTTCATTGGTAGAAATCTCGTCAATCTTTTCTATTTTTCTAAAGCCTTTACTTGGAAAGTTTATTTTTAAAGCACAATATTTCTTACACATTTCTGTTATGTCCAACTTATCACGATCAAGTATTTCTCCAGTCTTTGTATCTATGTATAAGCGATCGTATAAAACGCCTGATAATACCTCTAGAACTATCATTGACATTCTGACGTAATTCTGTTGATCACTACTTATTCTACGAGAAGCCTAAAATATCAATGAAATATGTAATGGTACAAACTTATGCTATATAATTGCCATCTATTAACAGGTAGGTAGACCTACAAATATAGTCAAGGCAGTAAATACACCGTGACAGTGAAAAAGGATAGAACACAGAATAAATGCTAGCCAGAAAATTCATGTTGACGTCAGAATATTCAAAATTACGCCAAATTTATTTGAATAATTAAAAGAAAACTATAAAAAAGATATACATATATATCATTGTACGCATGCAAGATTTGTACAAAGCATGAAGTATTTCCATTCAACAATAATTTTACAGTCGAGCATTATTTTTTTTTAAATGAGCTAGCTACGTAGTATGTTGTTCAACAAAGATAGATATTTAGGACATAGGTGCTATTCGAGCTGCTGTGATACTCAACGCAACCAAGTAAACATGGCGTTCTTTTCAGTTCATTGAAGATGCATTATAACATGTATTTTATTACCTTGAACATACATAAAACAACTCAGAATACAATAGCAACATACCGGTCAGTAACATTTCTTTATCTTTCATATAGCATAGTATGATACGACCATAAACAAGTAAAATAGGATGGATAATTTGCTTAAAAATCACATTAATATTTTCGTTATACAGCGTTAATCCTGTACACGATTACATTAATTTTAGGAGAGCAATTAACATGCTTAAAAAGGAGGCACTTAAAAAAAAATTGTCAGGTGTGGGCGTGAAGCCTGTAGGCTGGCTATAAATTATCTGAAAGTTCATTTCTGATTTCAAACATTTAAGGGGTCTCCTGGGTATAAATCATTTCTTTTTCAAATATAGGATTTCGCTAGATTGTTTTTATAAATGAACTTTATCATATACCTAATAGAAAAATGAAATAAAAAGATGGGGTCACCGTTCATTTAAGCTCACAATCTGCCTCTGGAAGAAGCATACATTTTTGTTAATGTCCTTTTTTTCTGTTGAACTAATAGGGGAAATAGATGTAATATCGAAATAAAAAATAACCTAATTACAGAAATCGCTTAAATTTTACAATTATTTAGTTTATGTACAGCTTATTTAAAAACAAGAATAAAACATATAGGTCAAAAAATGGCATTTTTGCACCAAAGGGAGATAACTTGGAGTTTTTTCAATGATATAAACATTTTAAAAGTCATCTGGGGTCAAACTGAATCAATTTGTGGGTTGATTTTTGTACCATATCATAAAGTAATAACTAATAGTGTAATAAATAAAACTTGTAATAAAAAAATAAAGGTTTAATTTTTTGCTGAAATTTTTGTACCCAGGAGCCACCTTAAATAGAAATAACTCAACTGTTTTACTTTCGCTTTTCGTGATATTTTTCGTGTCGTGTTATTTGTTTTTCAACCCAGAACAGAAATATAAATGGATGAAGACCCTAGGGTAATTTGTATTTTTTTCACAAATTGTATTTTGATCTATGCAAAGCAATTCATACATTTACAATGCAATCTTTATTTTATATGAAGGTCCCACAAAAAATGTAAAAAGTGTGTATGTTTTTTAGTTTCTCTCATGCAATACCTATTTGGTCACTTTTTATTTGTTGCGTCTGAATATGAACAAGAAGTAATTGTAACAGGATGCTGTTACGAAGTCTCCCAAACAAAGCTCCCATAACTCGCCATTTATATGGTCCCATGTTCATTTGATTTGATTTTTTGTCCAATATAAGAATATATATGGCTTACGGGTGGGGATCTCCACTATTTACAAGTTTTCAAACAGGAGGGGGTGGTGGTGACCCCCAGGGACTTTACCTACATTTCATTTGATTTGTTTTATTGTCCCATACAAGAATATATGTGGTTTAGGGGTGGGGATGTTGACCGTTTACAAGTTTTCAAACAAGAGGGGTGGGGTGACTCCCTCGGGACTTCCCTTTTATTTCATTTCATTTGTTTTATTGTCCCCTACAAGAATATATATGGTTTAGGGGTGGGGATCTGGACCATTTACAAGATAATAGCACATTCTCAAATTGAACGGGGTGGGGGCAACCCCCAGGAACTTCCATTTAATTTCATTTGATTAGTTTTATTGTCCCATACAAAAATAGATATGGTTTAGGGGTGGGGATCTAGACCATTTACAAGATAATAGTACATTCTCAAATTGAACGGGGTGGGGGTGACCCCCAGGAACTTCCATTTAATTAGTTTTATTGTCCCATACAAGGATAGATATGGTTTAGGGGTGGGGATGTTGACCCTTTAAAAGTTTTCAAACAAGAGGGGGTGGGGTGAGCCCCTAGGGACATCACTTTTATTTCATTTCATTTGTTTCATTGTCCCCTACACGAATATATATGGTATAGGGGTGGGTATCTGGACCGTTTACAAGATAATAGCACATTCTCAAATTGAACGGGGTGGGGATGACCCCCGAGGACTTCCCTTTAATTTCATTTGATTTGTTTTATCGTCCCATTCAAGAATATATATGGTTTAGGGATGGGGATCTGGACCGTTTACAAGATAAAAGCACATTCTCAAATTGAAGGGGGTGGGGATGACCCCCCAGGGACTCCCCCTATATTTCATGTGATAAGCTTTATCGTCCCTTTCAAGAATATATATGGTTTAGGGTTGGGGATCGGGACCGTTTACAAGATAAAAGCACATTCTCAAATTGAAGGGGGTGGGGATGACCCCCCAGGGACTCCCCCTATATTTCATGTGATTTATTTTATTGTCCTATAATCATTTCTGAAGAATGCATGTATCTATCACTTTCAGTTTTCAAGTTATATTCATTTGAAAATTTTAGAAAATAAAATCCCATAGGGTTCTATAGTAAACCCCTCCATCCTTTCTACCCCCCAAAATACCCCTTAACAGACCCCAATGCACAAACGAAAGATTGATGGCTCACCTAGACATGTTAGTCTAACATATTGTAAAATCCTAAGTAAATCTGACAAGCCGTTTAGGAGAACCGCTGCGAACAAGTTCATTTTTAAAGTGGCGGAAGAAAAAGAAGAGGAAGAGGAAGAGGAAGAATAATAAAAATAATTAAAAACCAATTGTTCAGAGAACAATTGAAGGTCTTTCCATCAAAACAATGTACTTTGATATGAAAGTTGTGAAACTAAGTTTAAAATGTCATTTCAATCGTTAAATGATGGCTTCTAGTACGCTGATTCCAAAAATATTTGGTTTTCATACATTTTTTTTAAATAAGGGAGATAATTTGTTACTTCCGGTTTGAAAAATGTTACTTCCGATTATATTTGAATATTTACTTGACATTGATTCCAAAAATATCTGGTTCTATATACTTTTATATTAATAAAGTACAAAAAATAGCTACTTCCGGTTTACAAAAGGTCACTTCCGGTTGTTTCTTTCAAGGTTAAATGGTTGATACCTTTTTCCAAAAGTTTCATAGCTTTATCATGTATACATATAAAATAAAAGCAAAGGTCAAAATCTAGAACGTCAAATTAAGCTATGACCTTGAGATCAATTTCAAGGTCATGAACTAAGGACCTCAAATCAAAAGACCATAGATCTTAATTATATTTGGTTAATGACTTATATCACCAAACACGTATTTTTAAATACAAGAGGGGAGAAAACTCCCTTTTACGTTCAACGTGCCCTTGCAATAAAAATTTATGTGTTACGACATGTCGCAACTAACAATTTAGTAAAAATAATTTGTTGATATCTCATACGGTCTTTGGATATAAGTGAAAATAAGCCAAATTCAAATATTAGAATATGACCTTGACCTTTGACCTTGACCTAATTTTCATTTTTTGGACCAAGGACCTCAAATCAAAAGATCCTAGGTCTCTATCACTTATGGTTTATAAGATAGAAATGCATATCACTTATATCAGATGCATAAGGGGAAATAACTCTCATATGGAGCGGTCATATTGTTTCGGTCAAAATAGGACAAATCATGCAAAGGATATAACGAGCAATTTTGGTAAAATAAATTTGTCGTTATCTTTTACGGTTGCGAAGGAGTTGTGAGCACAAGGAAAACAGTGTTTGGGGAGATAACTCTTACAAAGAAAAGTATTCGGTTACGCAGGGTAAATTTCAAAAGCGCATAAACTGTTCGATATCATATACCAAATATCAAAGCGACATATTGCGAAACAAATGTTTATCGCAAGAACAAAATTAGGCGGAAGAAAAAAAAAAAAAATTAAAAACCAATTGTTCAGAGAACAATTGAAAGTCTTTCCACACCAGAGAAATTTGGATAAGAAGGTAATTTGTTTAAACTGATGCGATAAATGATGGTTTAATTATCTTTTTGAGTGATATAAGGGAGATAATATGCTACTTCCGGTGAAATGAATGTCACTTTCGATCCCATATGATAGCTTCTTTCACACTGATTCCAAAAATATATAGTTTCTATATACTTTTGTATGTAGAATGGGAGATAATTGGCCACTTCCGGTTTGTTGGAAGTCATTTTTAGTCTTCAGTAATCTGTTTATGTATCTATATGACAAATTATATGGATTTTGAGTACTTTTATGTGAAAAAAATTGCAAAAAAAGCTACTTCCGGTTTTCTAAAGGTCACTTCCGGTAGCCATTTTTCAAGGTCATTTGTCACTTAACCTTTTGTATAAGGTCAAATGTCTTTATAATGAACTTAATTGAAGTTGTAATCAAATAACTTTATATCAAGACATTTCAGGGGCAATAACTCCTATAAGATGCCATTTAATTGTATAAGACTAAATGTAGCATATCTTCATTACAAAAAAACTGACATTTTCCACTTGTTTTTTCTCTGTACCTCTCAAAATGTCGGAGAAAATGCAAAAACAAGCAAAAATCACAATTCAGAACTTGACCTTGACCTTTGACCTTGACCTCATTTTCTAAGTTGGGACCTAGAGGACTCAAATAAAAACATTCCAGGGTTATACGGTTAACTGTTTATGAGTTAAACAAACATACAGACAAATTTATTTTGTAAAGGTAGATAACTCCTATAAAATTTCATCGAATCGCTTCGATCCAAATATGCCAAAAATTACTGAGGATGAAACGAACAATTTGTAAAAAGAATTTTGTCGCTATCTTGTTTTGTTACGAAGGAGATGCACACAGAGGGTAAACAGTGAAAAGGGAGATAACTCTTACATAGATAATGGTTCCGCTTAGCAGGGTGAAATTTAAAAGCGCATAAACTATACGATACTATATGAGAAATATCTAAGCGACATATTGCGAAACAAACATTTTGCGCAAGAACAAAATTTGGCGGAAGAAAAAAATAAAAAAAATAATAATAATCAGAAGAAAAACAATAAGTCTTTCCACAGAAAAGTGGAAAGACTTAATAATCAGAACAAATACAATAGGCTTTCCACAGAAAAGTGGAAAGACCTAATAATATGGAAAAAACTGGAGTTGTCGTTCGTTTTACGTTGATAGGATAGATAGTACACAACCTACATTCAGTTGTAAGTGGAGGGTTATAAAAAAGGGGGGGGCAAAAGGGGGTCTCGGGGAGATTTTTTTTTTTTTTTTATTAACGGAACAGAATGGTTAAAAAGGTTTTTTACAATATAAATCAATTGCTTTAAAAAAGCAATTGTAGGGGGTCTTTCCCCCTTTAAAATTAATTGAATTGGGGGGGGGGGGTGTTTGTTTGTTTGTTTGTTTGTTTGTTTGTTTGTTTGTTTCTGTATGGGGTCTATATTATTGTTACTGGAGAAGTTTCATGTTTAGTTTGGAAAGTTTTTCTTTTATTTTAGGTACAGCGCGCGCGCCACATCACGTGACACGGGTTTATAATAACGAAAAGATAGTCTTTTTATTCCTTTTTAGGTGGGGACTTTGAACAGACAACATGTATAGAGACGGAATGCACACAATGTAATTTCTTTTGTCATTGTAGGAAATTGACATTTTGATGACAGTTCACAAGCAGTGCATGATTTGGATTTATTTGATCCGGTGTAACTTTAAAACACATTTATTGATTATTTTCTGATAATGTACATTTTTCAGCACCTGTTTGTAACACAGATTAGTATTTCAATCTCGGAGCGGACATTTTATTGTAGGCTTTTACTGAAATTTACGGACCTAGCAAGCAATTTTTACGGCATTGCAATTTCTTTTCTCTAGGAAAAGCTTTGAGAGATATCTGCACCAAGTTTTTTTACAAACTTTTAGTACATGTATGCCCTGCTGACTGCAAATTTTGAGGTCGATTGTATTTGTAGTTTCAGAGTACATGTGGATTTTTTTTTTCAGAAGTGACGCAAGAACAATATTAAATTTCAATTTTTCATAAAACATGATTGATTGATCATGATCATGATTGATTGATCATGATCATGATTGATTGATTGATTGATTAGTTGGTTGGTTGGTTGGTTGGTTGGTTGGTAAAACACGTTGGATAGGGCCAATTGAAACAGCGAAAAAGAAACAAAAAAGATCTTGTACCCTATATTAAACACACGAGACGGAAACATGATTGATTGATTGATTGATTGATTGATTGATTTATTGGTTGGTTGGTTGGTTGGTTGGTTAAACACGTTGGATAGGGCCAATTGAAACAGCGAAAAAGAAACAAAGAAGATCTTGGACCCTATATTAGACACACGAGACGAGACGGAAACATGATTGATTGATCATGATTGATTGATTGATTGATTGATTGATTGATTGATTGATTGATTGGTTGGTTGGTTGGTTAAACACATTGGAAAGGGTCAATTGAAACAGCGAAAAAGAAACAAAGGAGATCTTGAACCCTATATTAAACACATGAGACGGAAACATGATTGATTGATTGATTAATCATGATCATGATTGGTTGATTGATCATGATCATGATTTGTTGATTGATCATTATTGATTGATCATTATTGGTTGGTTGGTTGGTTGGTTGGTTGGTTGGCAAACACACATAAAATTCTTCAAGTCGTGCCCCAAATCACATATGTACATGACCTTGACCTTTGACCTTGTGACCTTTGTCAAGGTCATTGCTTCACAATGTCATTGCAAAAGACCCTATGGGTCAAGGACCTTTTGTTTAAGAGTTTTGCCTAATAATGGCTTTTTATAAACCATCAATGGGGGTTATGTCCCTTACATAATGGTAAAACCAATACAGTCATAATGTAACAAAGTTGCCCCTTGAAGTACTGAACATTTTTCACTGCTTAAATTTTCTGTATCTATAACCATTCAAGAATTATAGGGAAATCAAAGACATATGAAAATCTGAAATATGACCTTGACCTTTGACCTTGACCTAATTTTCTAAGTTAGGACCCAGGGGACTCAAATAAAAACATTCCAGGGTTATACGGTTAACGGTTTATGAGTTAAAAAAACATACCGACAAATTTATTCCGTAAAGGTACATAACTCCTATAAAATTTCATCGAATCGCTTCGATCCAAATTAGCCAAAAATTCCTGAGGATGTAACGAACAATTTGTAAAAAGAATTTTGTCGCTTTCTTATTTTGTTACGAAGGAGATGCACACACATGACAAACAGTGAATAGGGAGATAACTCTTACAAAGAAAAT